>NW_006262688.1:8103295-8205841 GCF_000493195.1 Citrus x clementina | reverse complement strand
GATGTTAATGAAGTAGAGTTGGCTAAAAAGTCCAAGCCAGCCCAAGCTCGCGGGCCTGGATATGGACAAAAAAAAATGTAAAGTCCGCATAAATTAAGTTTGAATAAGGGTCTAGCATTTTAATTTATAAATAAAAATAAATTAAATTTAAATAAGAAACTCAAAATACTAAAGTAATATTTTTCTATATTAATATTTGTGATTTATTATATTTTTATTAATATTTTATGTATTAAACTATTATTCTATTATGTATTGGATAATTATCTTTAATTTAAATATTTTTTATTTTATAAAAAAAATCATTTTATCATTAATGAAAATGCTCAGGCCTAGCTTGTCCAAATTTGGACGGGCTTTTGAAGGTCTTGGGCTTCGTTTCAATAATGTGGGCTTGGGACTGGACTTAAAAAAATCCGATTCAAACCAACAAATTACCAACCCTACGGTGAGAATCCATCAGTTTTAACATTTGAAATTCTTCTTCTCTGCTTTTGTTATTTTTTTCCTTTAAATTTTAAAGTGTAAATCAAACAGATTGACCAAAACCTCTATTCAATGCTTGAGAAATGAAATTAATTACAAGATTGATAGTCCATATGTATATTGATTGATAAGGATCATAGAATATATATTGAACACATACGCACAAATGGTCCATGCATATATGTCGATAATTGCATGCCATGGATTGCCTTTTCTTGGCCGGTGGTGTTGGCTTTCGAAAATTAACAAAGTTAGGCACGTGTGTCTTTTGGCAGGCCATCAATTCAAGAATTGGTGTGGAAACAGACAGAATTCAAGAGCGGCTGAAAGAACTGATTCTCTGATGCTGATGCATTAACAATTCGTCAAACGAAATATGCATTCATGATGCAACAATTTATATGTGTCTATATATAGATTTTATCCCAAAAAAACTTAAATAAACGAATAGTAATAATATTAAAACACTTCTGAACCGACCTAGGCCAAACATATTTGGAAAAGAATTTGGCTTGAGTGATGTTCTGGTGGAGTTTAATGGTGAGATGAGTATTTGTTATTCCTAGATAATTAATCTCAAGATCAATAAATAAATTACATGTATCTATCATTTGTTTGAATGTGTACGCATATATATTTGCAGGCCATCAATTTGAGGATTAGTGCTGATATGAGTATAATGGATGTTACCTCATTTATTATGATATTTATAAGTAAAATAAACAAACTACATCTCTAATTCAACTGGAATATGAACTATCAGCCTTCTTGAGGAAGAAAAAACCGAAGTTATAAATGTCGCACAATTAAAAAAAAAAGCAATAAGTATGTTTCTAAACCAAACCGATTGATTTTGTCTTTAATGCTTGGGGCATGAAATGAATTACAAGATGGATAAAGATCGTAAAATGAAAAGGATTTTGCCTCTCTGCCTACATTGTGGGATTTCCATTATAGAAAGAAATAAACCAGAAGGGATTTTGCCTCTCAAGATCAAAATGGATTCTATCTTTCTCTTTTCTCACTTGTATGGATTTTTTATAGGTACAATAAACAAATTACATGTATCTTTCATTTGTTTGAACACGTACGTACATATTTGCAGGCCATCAATTCGAGGATTAGTGCTGATATGAATATAATGGATGTTACCTCACTTATTATGATATTTATAGGTAAAATAAACAAACTACATCTCTAATTCAATTGGAATATGAACTATCAGCTTTCTTGAGGAAGAAAAAACTGAAGTTATAAATGTCGCACAATTCAAAAAATAAGCAATAATAATGTTTCTAAACGAAACCGATTGATTTTGACTTTAATGCTTGACAGCTTGAGACATGAAACTAATTACGAGATGGATAAGGATCGTAAAATGAAAAGGATTTGGCCTCGCTGCCTACATTTGTGGGATTTTAATTATAGAAAGAAGAGTGGAGCTATTGGCACCCCTACATTTTGCTTATAAAACCACACTTTAAATAAAATTACAATTAAAGAGGATTGAAAATTAAATCCAGCAAATTACTTAATTTATAATCAATCATTTTCAAACAAAAAAAAAATCTATATATTACTTTCTATTTAACTAAAATAAATTGTACAAATTTAGAATAATCTATTGTTCTCTTTTGATTTCTTATTGATTAAATATTTTTATACTTAAAATTGCTTTGAAATTATAATTTGAAATATGTATTATTTCAGCCAATGATTAACACTAAAAAACTTATCACTCATATAACTTTTTAATTTGTGTGTAGATTAATAATAAAATTGAAAATAATTAAAAAATAGCACAATAATACTTTGAGTTTTAACAATAAAATAAATCAAATGAAAATTAAGAACTTAGAAAAGTGTATATAAAAAAAAGGGTATTTTCAAAAATAAAATGAATATAACTAAAAAGGAAGTTTTATGAGGAGATGAGAGGGGTGCCAATAGTCCAACTCTAGAAAGAAATAAACCAGAAGTGGTCCAGCCACGTCACCCCTTTTTTTTTGTCTTTTCTTAACCCACCATCATGATCTAACCTAAAAATAGTTTAATAACTAAGATGCTTTTCTTGATTTATTGAAACTATAGTCCCTAACTTTTGCTACAAAATTTAAAAAGAAAAAAATATTAAAAATTTTAACATATAAGTCCATAATATTTTAAACTTTTTACAGTTACGTCTATTACATACCTAGGTAATTTGACAGTTAAAATGACGTATGTTTACATTTAGCTTAATTTGTTCAAATTAATACACTTTCTTATTAATTGTCTAATTTAATACATAGTAAAACAAACCATATTTTATGATAAAAGTCAATATGAAATTAATTTCTTGTTCTTAATTTATATTTTTTTTCATAATACTTATTTAATATACAGTCAATAGTTTGGATATGTGATAATTATTTTTAATAGTATTAATAATATGATAGTTTTTTAATAAGGCATCAAAACGTGAGGCACAAAAGTGGGGTAAAAAAAAGACTTGCCCTTCATTTATTTTTACAACTAGAAGTTTGATGATTAAGTCTAGAAGTTTTTTAAGAAGGATTGAGACACAAAGTCATTTTGCTCTTTACTCTCATTTGGGAAATGTTTTTTTTTCCACACCTCATGTTCCATAACTTTAGGTTAGTGATAAAATTCAATTGCTAATTATTAGAGACATAGAATTGAAACTAGTGGGCATGTTATATCAATTTACTCAAATTTTATATGTTATTTTAATTTATTTATTTAGTAAAAATAAAAATTAGTTTTAGTAAGGATATATTAAATATTTAAGTGGGTTATATAGTAAATCTTCTTTTTAAAAATTTTGACGGTGGGGTGCTTCAATAAAGGTAAGTTAAAAAAATTAAAATAAACAGGAACATTGAGTGAATATTTAGAAATATAAGAACTTAATTTAAATTTTACAACAACAAAGGGGATTGTAGTATAATTACCCTTTAAGGAAGTTTGATTAAAATACTTGCACAAAGTAATCGCCATTATCGTTATCTCATACATACTTGAAGGAGATTGAATATAGAAAAGTATATTGCTTCCTTCTCTCTCACTTTTAGCTTCTTCTGCGTCCAAGGTTTGTTCCAGGTACCATTTTACATTTTTCTACTCCGTATGATTTTTGATTTGTAAATTTTGTATTGTGAATTGTGTTTCACAGGATTCTTGCGTAACTGATTGCATTGTGATGCTTCTTCCCTTTGGATGATACCTTGAGCCATATACAAGGGGTTGTTAGTGAATAAAATATTACTAGCATAAATTCAGATTATTATCTATAATTTAAATAATAATTTTTGGGTGATAAGGTTAGTATGCAGGAGATTAAAATGAAGACAGGTGTAGTTTGGCTAGCTTGACACCTATATTAGATAAGAGACAGGTGTAGTTTGGCTAGCTCCACACCTATATTAGATAAGCACAAAATTACCTATAAAAGCGACAAGATTACGACAGTAAAGGAGGGAGAAACAAGAAAAAGGAAAATGGGGAATATAGAAGCAGAGCAAGTAGGAAGACAAGCAAGAAGCCATAAAGAAGTCAAAAAGCCAAGAAGACATATAGAAACCGAAGATAAGCTGAAACAGAGAGTACTAGCAGCAGCAAACACAAAGAACAGCAGCTTGTTTGTTTGTAACAACAGGGGTCAACTTGCTATCCTTGAAATTTTGAAAAACGAGAAGGGGCATAACTATACATACATACATACATACATACATATCCCTCATGTACTGATGTGCTGTTTGTGCTTCTAAAATTTTCATACTCTTAAGAATTATTATTGTTGTTGTTATTTTGATTTATTTAGTTGCTGGTTAAAGGTAAACTTATTGAGACAGAAGGGTGGTGTGATGATTAAGAGCCTAGAGTTGATGGATTGAGCATTGGCGTGAATATTGGTACTGGGAGTGGTAATCGATCCTCTTCTGCTATAGGGAAGAAGATTGTTTATTCATTGGTCTGCTGATAATGAGGACAACCTTTCAGCACTGGGGCAAAAGGGGCGCTGATGGATAGTGTTTGGAGCGATGTTTGTCCAGTAATTTAGACAACAGAACATTTGAGTTTCCTCTCTTGATGCATGTGTCAGCAAAATATAATCTAAATATTTTAGAAATTCTTTTGACCTTAAAGATCCCCCAAAAATTTTGATGGCGTCGGTGATGCCTCTGTTATTGGGCCTTTTGATTGTACTGAATTTTATGTAAGCTAATTCAGAATGCTATGGAAAGAAAACAATAGTTGATCAATTGTGTCCTCATTTGATGTATTTTTGTAGGACCTAAGGTACTATAAAACAGCACAAGCAACCTTAGATATTGGTATCTGGTTCAACAGGCAGGTTTTTGATCAACTACGCTGCATGCATAGTTCATTTCTGTTTTCTGTTGGCTTAACATTGTGAGTTTGCATTTCATTAGACTACTTATTCTTCCCCTCTTCTCCAGTAATAGTCCTCCCCGTCTACAAGCTGTTAGCAATGCAACCTCCTGTTTGGCTGCAGCAAGCACTTGCTACATTAATTAGTGTGTTTTTTTATAATTAATTTAAACTATAATAATAAAATAAATTTAAAATTTTAATTTAATATAACATTATGTAATATTGACTTTTATTTTCTTTTATTTTTACATTGCAATTATTTATATATGTTAATAAATTTATAATTTATTATGTAATAATATTATATTATATTTTTATTTTCATTATATTAAAATATAACTGAATAATGGATTATTTTATTATATAACAGTACTAGTGTCTTGTTAAGATTGGCAGCTTGTCAAGTTTCTTAGGTGCATAAATTTCATGTGATTTCTTTCAAGCATGAACAAGGAGAGAATAGAAAGGTGTTAAAAGAAAATATAAGCTGAAAAGAAAGTAATAGCTGAGAAGTTAGAGAAGGCAGAAGTTTTATTTAAACTTTCTCTTTTTCTATTTAATTTCATTATTATCTAGTTTGTTGCATGCACTGGATTTCAATTATTATGGCCAACGGATACTTGTGAAATTTCAAGTGGAGATAAGTTTCAGAGAAATATATTGGCTTAAAGAATAGCATATAGTTTGCTATTATAGTATTTGTAAGGTTGTACTTTTTGGTTACAAATTAATTATTTGTTATTTTAATTTTCACTTGAAAAATTTTCTTTGTATATAATGTTATTCTTGTCAAAATATTTATTGTAGGATAACGTTGAGGCCAACGTCTTTAATCTACAAGTTTGGAAGCATTTGAAGAAGACAATGAAAGACAAGTTCAAGTCAATTTTCATGACAACTACAAACGGCATTTAAATTCATCAATAATTACCAAGGACCAAGATAATTAGTAATCCTTTTTAATTTTCTCATTATATTATTTTAGATAATTGATATTTGTAATTTTTGTGGTTGAATTTATTTGATTATATTATAATTTTTTTATCAACTTTTGTTTATTTAATTTTATAATTATTTGTTCATTCTTACATTCTTACTTATCAGAGTTTGTAGTTTTTTTATTGTTATTATTAATATTGACAAAATAATTGCCAAAATAAAAATTTTGGTCATTAAATTTAATTTGATGTAACTTTTTGTGACTATCAAATTTAGTCACATGTGATATTTTCTAATGACAAAAAAGATTAGTCACCTACAATCTTAGTAAAGCATACAAGACTACAGTGATTATAATCTACGACAAAGAAAAAAAGTCACCAATTTTAACAATTGGAGACAATTACTTTTCATCACCAAAAGTAACATTCAGTGACTAAGAAATATTGTCACGGATATGTTTTCAAAGCACTATTTTTTCATTTTTAATATTATTTATGACTCTTAAAACTTTAATTTGATACAAAATGTTTAGTCATAAAAAGTTCATTTTTCAGTGACAAAAATAATTTTGGTCGCTAGAACCTTTTAAAACGGTCTTTCTACGACTAATAAGTGACGATTTATTTTTTGTCATAAAAAATATAAGGTGACTAATTTATTATCTTTAGTGACTAATTTTTTTTGTAATAAAATATCATTTTTCTTGTAGTGACTCAATGTACAAAAATTTATTATTTTTTAATAATTTAATATAACTAATAATAAATACATAAATATTGCTAAATTTGAATGACAGTATTTAAAATTAATAGTAATATAAATAATGATATAAAATATTATTGCATCTACCATAATTCAAGTTGCACCAAATGCACCATAAGGATATTATTATAAAAGATAAGAAAAATAAAAATAAGAGTGTCACATATTGCATAACAAAGATGTCTTGGGATATTTTTCTAAGGTATAGGCGTAAATGGATGGCTGATCTGAAAATTGAAACACAGACAAATTAATTATCAAAAGGCAATGAACCCACATCAATGACCTTATGCTAAATGACAAATTTAAGGGAAGCATAGTCTGCGTAGATGCATCCTTTCCATTATGCTAAATGACAATAAAAATAAGACCGAATTGTGTTTGTCACAGAGTCACGCGTCAATGGGCCGGAGAAAACAGTCTGCGTTTACATGCGTGTCCCGGATGGACGCATGATTCCAATTCCCTACTTTACAACAAAACCGACACGTCGCAGGTGCAACATTCTTGATATCCAGCATTTTTCTTAAGGTGAAAGCAAACGCGCATTAGTCAATGTGAAAACCCAGTAATCACGGCCAGACCGACTTTTATGTGCACATCGACAAAAAAAGTTCAAACATTAGCATGTGTTTATAAATTATAATCAACGTTGACGATCAATTAGCAGCACCTTTGTTTTTGTTTTTGGTTTTTTTTTTTTAACAGCAACAATATTTCGATGGGTTTTGAAATAAGATAAGTGCTCTTTCAATCGTTATAGTTTAAGCTAATCATCGATTTAATCCATGCATTCTTAAAAATTATATGAAAAGTCCCAACTGGATATATGTTTCCTATAAAACCTATTTAATTATATCATCTACTAGTCTTAATTCCTTTATACCATATTGTGTACTACTGCATTTTTTTGATCCTATTTAAATATAGAGTAATGCTAGGCATCTCAACATCTAAATCCCAATTTGAATTCTAACAAATGTGTCATTCATCCCTTAATTGGTGGTTAAATAATTTTACAAACTATAAAATTCATCATCTAACGAATAAGTGACACATGACATTGGAACTCAAGTTGAGACTCCAATGTTGGGATTCCTAACATTATTGTTAGATATAATATATTAAAATAAGTAGTATTTGTTGATTCACTGTAGTTAAACTCCTTAAAATCAACAAGACGAAAGCAATTGAGACATCTCTCTTATTATTATTATCCTCCTAAAATTGGCGCAAATAGCATAACCTTGGAACTTATTTTAACATAAACATATATATAATTGGGACCTTTTAGTACATGTTTAGTATAACTTATCTAATGATCATACACATTTATTTAATTTTTATAACTCTTTTCAATTTTTTTTTAGGATTATTTGGTTGTAATAAGTACCCAAATTTTAGGCTTTTTGGGAGTAGATTAGGATCCTCTCATAGTGTTCTAATATTGTATTTACTTGCTGGAGTGGGAGTGTGAATTCTTTCCATTCAAACGTTTATTTACTTATTTAAGGAGGAAAGTGGGAGTCCTACTTATTTTTTGAGTGAGGAGTGAGATTCTCACTTTCGTGGGAATGCACTCTCATCTCTGTCTTTTTTATCCTTCACTTATTAGATATAATATAATTATAAAATAATTTTATATTTATTTAAAAATAATTTTATATTTAATAAATAATATACTAATATTATTTAATAATATTAAATTTATTAAAATTAATAATATTAAACGCATTTAAATAAAATATTATTCTATTTAGTTTTAAAATAATAACTTACATTGGTTCAAAGTTAAAATTACCCAAAAATAATATTATTATATTCTTAGAGAATTAATTATATTACTATATGCTATCTTTATTTGAAAACATAATATAATTATATTTATATAATTTTAATAGTATTATATTTTTCAATATTAATATTAATAATAATGAATAGTTGATTCTAAGAAAATGTTAATTTTGTACTATATTATTAATAATAATGTCTCAGTTGTGTTGTCATTATTAATAGTTTTAATTTACATTAAAATTAATAATTTTTTTATTTACATCATTACGAATATTAATAATAATTATTAATTTATTTATTAAAACTAATAAAGGTTATTTTAACAATATTTTTTTATTCACTTTGTAATTAAAAAATTCAAAACAATTCACTCTTGATCGAGGATAAAGTAAACACATAAATAGAATTATGATTTTTATTCCATACTCTCATTCCAGTGTAAATAACACAACATACTTCCATTTTGTACTTTCATTTCCACTCCACACTTTTAGTCCCAAAATACCCATTTCTCAGGATTCTCACTCCAATTTGAGAAGTAAAAAGTTCCTAAATTTAGTGAAAAAACTGGTTTAATTATAAATAAAGTGAAACAAGTCAGATTGTCAACATAAAAGTTCAAAACTCAATCTTGACCACACATTTCACTGGGAGATATTAGGAGAGAAAGAATCCTAAGAGAGAATTGTTGTCTTCTTTGGAGTACAGGTTGTAGAACTTTTTTAAATAGTTAAATTATCTAAAATACCCTTAACTTTTTTATTTTATTTTATAATTTTATTTCATTTATTACATAACATAAATTAAAAAAATTATCTATTAAAGTAATTTTATAAATTTTAATAAAAGCTCTCACGCATTGAAAACCAAATGACTCAAATGTTTTTAGAAAAAATTCTGCTTATAAAAGCTGTAAAAGTAAAAACTCTATTTGAAACTTTTACTAACTGAAGTCTATTCCTTTTTCATTTTAAGGCAAATAAAACAAATTCAAAATTCAAAAGAAAAATAATTATTCTTATACAATCACTTATGCGATCACACAACAACAACAACAACAATAATCTACTTTAATAGTAAAGACACATATTTCACAAATTAATAATATAAGAATAATTATATGCAAAATTCAAAATAAGCCACAAGATCTATATTATATAATTTATTTGTAATATTTTTATGCCTAAGATATCTTGTTGGTATTTTATGCTCAAGACATGAGCGTGGGAAAAATTCATGCAGCAGTAGTTAACCAAACGCTGTCGTTTGAGACAGACTAAGAGAGAAAAAAATGAGGAAAACAACAAATGCCGCTTGTCATCACCTTCTTAGAAGATGAGCAGAGGCTCAGATCATAACCAAATCTGAATCCAGCAGGATGACAGCATTAGTTGACCAGCCGCAATTAAATTCATTAAGATCGGAAAAATCAAACCAATAAAATTTAAAAATGATAGAGATGATCAGATGAATTATGTCATGGTCGATGATGGGTCAATGTACAAGTGCTTAGTTTCACCTTGATTTATTCTTTTGCCAGTTTAAGGCAAAGAGAACAAATAGCACGACCCATCGTCAAAATAATTCAAAAGCAAAATCATTTTTCTTATACAATCAAATGCATTTTTTACTCTTAACTTATACAATCACACGATAACAATAAAATCTATTCTAATAATAATGAAATCTATTTCTAGATTACTGATATTAAAATAATTTTGTCTAAAATTCCAAATGACTTACAAAATCTATATTATATATTCTATTTATAATGTTATAATATTTTACGTATCTATTCGCATAAATTTCAAAATAAATTTTTTAGTTGATGGATTTAAATATGAATAAAATCAGGACATATCGAAAATAGCTTAATATTAAAAAAGAATTGCATGTCATCTATAGTTTATTTTATTAATATTTATTTTAATATTCTATTTGTATTTATATGTCTAATAGTTTTTTTTTTCTCTTAGTATTATATTTGTGTTTATAATCTTATTTAATAAGTGCGATGTGCAAACCTTCTAAAATGAATGAAATAAACCTTAACCAAACAAACTATATTATTAAAAATTTATATTGATGGTGTGGTATTTTCATTTGACCAATAGTGTTACGTCGAATTCTCACTTTCTAGCTCCAACGTTACGAATTAATTATCTTTCAAATATTTTTTAAAAAATTACTTATAACCCTTTCTATCATATAACTTTATGAGAAATTTGACAAACAATTAAGATCCATTTACATGTTGATCATTATCAGATAATTATAATCACCAGCTACATCTTAATTATAAGAAAAACAAGCACAAATTTAAATCAGCAGTTAATTTAAATCTAACTAGTTGGATAATTTACCTCTAGTAAACAAAAGCGTGTAACCATTTAACATCACATGAACCAACTAATCAAGGTCACTTTCTGGTTCCCTGACCTAGCTAATAAGCGCAGAAAAAAATCCTCTCTCTCTCTCTCTCTCTCTCTCTCTCTCTCTACGCCCTCTCCCCTATAAACATCCGAACTCACACTGGTTTTATATACTAGACAACATATAGTTCTTTCATGTATTGATAACTAGCTAGCATAATTTCATCTTTTTTAGGTATCAACAAATTCTTTTTTTCTTTTTGTTTTTTAAATTTATACTAAATTTTTTAATCAACAAAGCACTTGATGATAATTTTATTGTTTGATTCTTCTGTTTTAGGGCACACTTGTACGATTTGAATCCGAAAAATATGGTGGCGAAAAAGTGCTCCGCAGCTGGTTCATCATCTAGGGCTCAGCGAAACATACAAGAGAAACATCGAAGAACGCACATGAAAGATCTCATTTCCCAGCTGGCTTCTGTCATCCCTTGCAACTCCAAGGTTCTTGAATATTGGTTATATATATATATATTTTCATCTTTTTGTATATATGAAAGAAAGCAACGCTAAAACTAACTGGGATACTACTAGTTTTAATAAATTCTAGCAAGCATGTAACGGTGTTTGCCAGAGCCACCGCACGATCAAGTCTAAGTAACCTGGATTGTGTTTTTCTAAATTCTGTGAGTTAAACGTTATAAAGTTGCTAACAAGCTACTGCTCGCCCGATTCTGAATCTGATCTGATGCTAGTATTCCAAAGTCAACGAAATTATCGATGATTGTGCGTCTGACATGAAACTTATTGATGCAGCTGTCAATGCCACAGATATTGGATGAAACCACTAGTTATATAATGCATTTGCAGAAGAATAAGGAAAGTCTTGAGAGAAAGAAAGCACTCTTGAAAGGAGATGATCACCCTGAGCCAACAGTAATGAACATATCAACTTCGGGTTCTACTTTGGAGGTGAATTTGATTTGTGGGTTGAATAGAAACTTTATGTTTCATGAAATAATCAGTGTTCTTGAGGAAGAAGGAGCTGAAGTTATTGATGTCACACGATTCAATTCGGGTGATCGGGTCATCTTCTCTGTTCTGTCCAAGGTATATATACACATCTTCATGTTTCTATCCAATTTGTTTTTTTTGTTTGCTTTATGATTTTTTTTTTGGTGATAGTAAAATAAGAGAAATTAAATTGAAGAAGAATAAGAAACTAAATTGTTTTTCTACTAAAACCATCGATATCGGCTCTCCCGCATTTAATTTTCTTGCATAAAATTTCTCTACCCTTGAATACATATAATTAATAAAAATTAATTGGTTTTCAATTAATTTCCTGAAGAGTGAATAGGGACTATAATAATTTAAAATTTTGCTTTGAATCTTAATTATGTTATCCTAAAAGGATGTTAGTATATTTTTAATGTAGTGAAAGACTTAAAAAAAGAAAAATAAAGACATATATATATATATATTAATCTTTTAGCTCACAATGGAGTTTTTGCTTTTTTTAAAAAAAAAAATTATTTTAGCTCCATCCGTCGTCCAAGCCTGGCCGAAGTCAGTTTCAATTTGATTGAAAAGCTACAAAGGTTATTAATCCTGAGTGTTTGAGAAAATTCCTTCAGTTTTAACATTTGAAATTCTTCTTCTTTGCTTTTGTTGTTTTTTCCTTTAAAATAAAGTGTAAATCAAACCAATTGACCAAAACCTCTATTCAATGCTTGAGAAATGAAATTAATTACAAGATTAATAGTCCTCATGTATATAGATTGATAAGGATGGTAGAATATATGAAAAGGATGCATGGGTTTGAACACGGACGTACATATAGTCCATACATATATGATGATAATTGCATGCCATGGACTGCCTTTTCTTGGCCGGTCGTGCTGACTTTCGAAAATTAACAAAAGTTATGCACGTATGTCTTTTACTCTTTTTGCAGGCCATCAATTCAAGAATTGGTGTGGAAACAGAAAGAGTTCAAGAGCGACTGAAAGACCTGATCCTCTGATTATGATGCATTAACAATTCGTCAGACGAAATATGCATGCATGATACAACAATTTATATGTGTCTATATATAGATTTCATCCCAAAAAACTTAAATAAACGAATAGTAATGATATTAAAACACTTCTGAACCCACCTAGGCCAAACATATTTGGAAAAGAATTTGGCTTGAGTGATGTTCTGGTGGGGTTTTATGGTGAGATGTGTATTTGTTATTCCTAGACAATTAATCTCAAGATCTATAATGGATTCTATCTTTTTTCTCACTTGTATGGATTATTTATAAGTATAATAAACAAATTACATGTATCTTTCATGTGTTTGAACACGTACGTACGTATTTGCAGGCCATCAATTCGAGGATTAGTGTGGGAACTTCAAGAGTTCAGATGAAAGAACTGCTTCTCTGATGCTGATGCATATTAATAATCTGAAAAAATAATTTTCTTTAATAACCTGAAAAAATAAGTTAGGGTTTTGATATGGAGTGTACTTTTGTTGAGATGATTAGTCAACAGCAGCATATCAATGGTTGAGATTCACTTGACTAGGATTGATGAGTTGGATAGTTGAGCTGGACAAATTAGTTAGTTCGTTATTGTTGGTTTAGCTTAACCAATGTTTAATTGACAGCTGTTAAGAAGTTTGTTATTTGCTTTTAATGAATAATATAAGTTGATGAATGTGTGAGTGTAATCAAAAAATTTGAGATCAATAAAAGCTCTCTTATTCAGTTTATTTTCTTTCTCCTTTTCTGTCACTTTCCTGCTAGCCAAACACATTGTATGCTTAAGATCAGTGAATTCTAAGTTGGTATCAGAGCTCAGATGGCATTGTCAAGTTCAAATCAAACCACAACTGTTTCCTATACGTTTCCTACATCAATCAAGCTCGACAGATCAAATTATCTGATCTAGAAAATGCAAGTATTGGCACCCATTCAGGGAAATGGATTAGAAGGATACATTGATGGTTCAATCACAGCACCATACACAGATCAGAGAATTCCGAACTCTGAATTTGTGATATGGAAGCGAACTGATCAGCAGCTGCTAGGTTGGTTACTCTCTTCCATGACTGAGAGTGTTCTTGGAATCGTTCTCGGATGCAAGACTTCCTTTGAAGTTTGGAAGACTCTGGAAAAACTCTCTGGTTCACAGAACAAAACCAGAGCATTACAACTGAAGAATCAAATGATGATGACAAAGAAGAATGATTTGAGTGTTTATGACTATTTTCACAAAATGAAAGGCATAGCAGATAGTATGGCAGCAGCAGGGGCACCAATGAGTGACTATGACTTTATGATAAGTGTATTAGGAGGAATTGGTTCAGATTTCAATCCTGTAGCAGTTTTGATTACAGGAAGAGGACTAGATCTCAATTTATCATAATCACTCTCTATGTTAATGACACATGAGGGAATGTTAGAACAACAAGCATTAGCTGAAACTATGGATGCAAATATGGCTTTTGCTGCTAATTTTGTTCAGAAAGGAAACAATAATAAGAAAGGTTTTGGAACATACAACTCAAAATCTGGTTTCAATCAAGATGTATCAAGATCTGAAAATTCTGGATACATGATGTAAGGAAATTTTAGAGGCAATCAAGGTGGAAATTTTTATCGAGGAATGAGAGGTGGAAGAGGAAATAATATGCATGGAGGAAGATCTTGGAATCAAGGTGGGAGAACTCAAATGCCTGGTCATTTTTCACAGCCATATCAACCTAGATGCCAAGTGTGCTTTATCATAGGACACACAGCTGCCACCTGCAAGGATAGGTTCAACAAGGATTTTATTCCAGCAAGGTATCCACATCAAAACAATTACAATCAAGGTTTCAATCAAGGCTACAGTCAAAGAAATATGTCAGCTTATTTGGCAACATTAGAAATAGTAATGGATGATGGCTGGTATCTGGACAGTGAAGCAACTCACCACATAACCAATGATCTCAACAATCTCAGCATCAGTGAACCTTATGAAGGTAATGAAAAGCTTATAATTGGAAATGGATATGGCCTTACTATTTCTCGTATAGGAAATACTCATTTAGCAGTTGGAAATCACAAATTGTTGCTCAAAAATCTTTTATTTGTGCCACACATCACCAAAAATCTTTTAAGCATTTCTAAGCTAACTTCTGATAATTCCTTGATCATTGAATTTTGTGGAAATACTTGTTTTCTCAAGGACAAGAAGGAGAGGATAATTTTGCTAGAGGGTGTGACTATGAAGGGTTTGTATAAGCTGAAACTTGAGCCTGGAAGTAAAATTCATCAAGCCTTATTTTTTACTGTAAATAAAGAGTCATGTTCTGCTCCAATGTCCATGGTGTCACATTGTTCAGATGATTTGCAGTCTTGTTCTAGTGCAAACAATCAAGCTAAAGTTGCTCAAAACTGTTTGTTGTCTCATTCAAGTCCAGTTTCCAGCACTTCAATAAATATCTTACATAGGCAACTTGGTCATCCTAGCTCAACAGTCATGAAACATGTTCTTACTGATTGTAAACATTTGCAATTCAACAATAAAACTCAGATTCCTGATTTTTGTGATGCCTACCAATATGGAAAAGTTCATAAATTGCATTTTAAAACAACTGCAAACAAAACAGCCTCACCACTAGAGCTTATTCATACAAACTTATGGGGTCCAGCACCCATTACATCTCTCAATGGTTATAAATACTATATCAGTTTCATTGATGATTATAGTAGATATACCTGGATTTATCCTTTGAAAACCAAGTCTCAAGCTTTGTCTGTTTTTATCATTTTCTAAACTCAAGTTGAAAAACAATTTGGAACATCCATTAAGATTCTACAGTCAGTTTGGGGGGGGTGAATTCAGGTCCTTTGTACTTTATCTTCAAAAACATGAAATTTTATTCAGACATCCATGTCCTCATACACATCACCAGAATGGTAGAGTAGAGAGAAAACACAGACATCTTGTTGAGATGGGTGTAACTCTCCTTGCACAAGCCAAATTACCTCTTAGTTTCTGGTGGGAAGCATTCTCCACATCTGTTTTTCTCATCAATCGATTACCAACTTCAGTTCTGTCATCCCATCAGTCTCCTGATGAATTTCTTCACAAACACAAGCCTGACTATGCTTTTTCTGAAATGTTTTGGTTGTTCATGTTTTCCATATTTGAGGTTCTATAACAAACACAAATTCAATTATCATACCACAATGTGTTTGTTTATTTGTTATAGTCCAGATCACAAAGGTTATAAGTGCCTAAGCTCCAAAGGTGTTGTCTATGTTGCTAGGCATGTTGTGTTTAATGAGTCTGAGTTTCCTTTCTCTACTGATCCTTTATTCTCAAAACAGAATTCTTCCTCTGTTTCTGAATATAAACATCCTATGTTTAAAGTATCTTCAGTGTCAGTTCCACTTCATGATCCTTCAGGCTCAAGTGACACCATTATACAACAGCTTCATATGCCAGTAGCTTCAGCTTCTTCCTCTTCATCTAGTTCTCAGCCATTTCATAATTCATCACCTAATCAAGATCTACAGACACTTCATGCAAATCATAATCCATCACCAAATCAAACTATACAGTTACCTCATCCACATCATAATCCATCACATCATCAAGCTCTACAGCCCACTCATCAAATGCTCACAAGAGTAAAAGCATGAGTGTTTAAGCCAAAGTTTCTTGCATATTCTTCTGTTCTTGGAGAACCAGAACCTGCTACAGTCTCTCAAGCTCTCTCAGATTCCAAATGGAAGGCAGCCATGCAGGCTGAGTATGATGCACTTATGGAAAATAAAACTTGGATTCTTGTACCAGCCTCTCAAGCTACTAAAATTGTTGGTTGTAAATGGGTTTTTCGCATTAAGTACAATGCAGATGGTTCTGTTTCTAAGTATAAAGCACGGTTGGTAGCAAAAGGGTTTTATCAAACCCCTGATATTGATTACTTTGAGACCTTCAGTCCTGTGGTCAAACAATCAACTGTCAGAATTATACTTAGTCTTGCTGTGATGAAGGGCTGGAAAATAAGACAAATCGACATCAACAATGCTTTCCTTAATGGAGAGCTCAATGAAGATGTCTACATGTTTCAGCCTGAGGGTTTTGTTCAGTCTCCATCTAGTCATGTTTGTAAGTTGCATAAGGCTCTTTATGGTTTGAAACAGGCTCCTAGAGCTTGGTTTGATAGGCTAAGGAAAACACTGTTGCAGTGAGAGTTTCAGAACTCCAAAGCAGACTCATCTTTGTTCATCAAACATGAATCTGGAGGTATTGTGGTTGTGTTAGTATATGTGGATGATATATTAATTACTGGAGATAAAAATACAATAATTGAAACATTCATCGGATATCTTGGGGACACTTTTGCTTTAAAAGACCTTGGTGAGTTCAGCTACTTTCTTGGTATTGAGGTTACACATGCTGCAAAGGGTAGTTTACATCTTTCACAAGCTAAATATGTGAGAGATTTGCTTACAAGAACTGACATGAAAAATTACAGAGAAAGTGATACTCCAATGAGTACAGGACAGAAACTAAGAAGAGCAGGAAATGATGATAACTTGGTTGTCAATGTTACTGAATATAGAAGCATAATAGGTGCTTTGCAGTACTTGGTGCTTACAAGACCAAAACTTGCCTTTTCAGTGAATAAGTTAAGTCAATTTCTTGCTGCACCAACTGAGAAACACTGGATTGCTTGTAAGAAAATTCTAAGATACTTGAAGGCAACTGAAGATTATGGATTATTGTTTAAAGCAGGTGATGAAATGAGGTTAACAACATATACAGATGCAGATTGGGCGTGTGATGTTGATGACAGAAAGTCAGTTGGAGCATATTGTGTATATCTTGGGCAGAATCTTATTTCATGGTCTTCCAAGAAGCAGCAAACTGTAGCAAGGTCTAGCACAGAATCAGAATACAGAGCATTGTCAATAGTTTGTGCAGAAATTGTTTAGATTCAAGCCTTACTTGGGGAACTTAAATTGAAGTGCAGCCAAATACCAATCATCTGGTGTGATAACAATGGAGCAGCAGCATTAGCAACAAATCCAGTATATCATGCTAGAACCAAGCACATAGAATTGGATGTGCATTTCATAAGGGAAAAGGTAACAAGCAAGCAAGTGGAAATCAAGTATGTACCAAGTGAGTGGAACATTGCAGATGTGCTAACAAAGCCTATGGCTTACTCATTTTTCAATTACTATAGAGACAAGCTTAATGTTGTTCCACGATCGTTAAGCTTGAGAAGGGGTGTTGAGATGATTAGTCAACAACAGCAGATCAATGGTTGAGATTCACTTGACTAAGATTGATGAGCTGGATAGCTGAGCTGGACAAATTAGTTAGTTCGTTATTGTTGGTTTAGCTTAACCAATGTTTAATTGACAACTGTTAAGAAGTTTGTTATTTGCTGTTAATGAATAATATAAGTTGATGAATGTGTGAGTGTAATAAAAAAATTTGAGATCAATAAAAGCTCTCTTATTCAGTTTATTTTCTTTCTCCTTTTCTGTCACTTTCCTGCTAGCCAAACACATTGTATGCTTAAGATCAGTGAATTCTAAGTACTTTGAAGAATACTCCAATGATCAAGTCAGGGTGTTTTGAGATTAATCTAAAGAGAAAAGTTTAAGTATAAAGGTATTTGCAAGTTCTATATCTGGAAAGTAAAATTGTTTCTCTTACCATTCTCTTGAATTTGTTGAGAAATGACCAAAAGATCTTTTAATCTCTCCTCAAGCCCTATTTTATAGGAAAAGGCTTGATTTTTTTGCAGGATATCTAATCTCATCCATACATTCACCGACTGAATTTAGATTGTCCATTTTGTAATTGATTTTTGTTTTGTCACTACCGTCACATGATTCTGTTAATGATCACTTGTAGATGAATTCTTTTGTTATGAACTGGCGGTTTTAGGTTTATATATATATATATATATATCAGCGTTCTCGAGGAAGAAGCAGCTGAAGTTTTATAAACGTCACATAATTCAATTCGGGTGATCGGATCATCTTCTCTGTTCCGTCCAAGGTGTGTGTGTGTGTGTGTGTATTCATGTTTCTGTCTAATTTGTTTTAGCTTTATTTCTCTTTTGAGAGTAAAATTAAAGTAATTAAATTGAAGAAATAGGGTATAAAATCGCCTCATTCCCTTCTCGAATGGGGAAAATCTGCAAGGGTTTCCATCTTTATGGGGATTTCTGCCATCCCTATGAGTAAGACGTTTTTGTCCGGTTATTGACACTATAGTCCCTGATTTTTGTTACAAATTAAAAAAGAAAAAAGTTTTAACACATAAATCCATAATAATTTAAATTTTCTACAATTAAGTTTGGTATCTAGGTAATTTGACCGTTAAAATGACTTATTCTTATATTTAGCTTAATTTATTCAAATTAATACACTTTTCCTATTTATTTAGTGTATGGTAAAACAAACCATATTTTATAATAAATGTCAATATGAATTTAATTTCATATTCTTAACTTATATATATTGTTTCATAATAATTATTTAGTATACAGTCAATAATTTGAATATGTATTAAGAATATATTAATTTTCAATAATATTAAATACTATGTTAGTATTTCAATAAGGTATCAAAAGTGAGGCGAATACATATATATGTATATGTATGTGCCTATATATAGGTAATCTTTTAGTGTTTCATTCCTTTGCTTGAAACTTTCTATTATATTATTATTTTGGCTTGTTAGTCAAAGATAAAAAATCTATTTGCAGGTGACAACAGGATGGTACACGAAGATGGAGAAAGATGGAGAAAGAATCTGGACTCCTTGGTTCATTAAATTTATGCATTCTCGTTGCTATTTCAATTTCTATAATTTAGGAATAAAATTAGGAGCCTTCATCTAGAGGAAGAGCCACCCATGAGAAGTCCAAAATTGATTTTGCATCAAAGAGATGTGTATGAAGATGTTTTCTTACTGTAACACGATGTATTTCTTTCCCTTACTCCGTTGTAGCCAGATTTGTACAAGCTGATATAGCACCCGTAAAAGATACAACATCATGCTTCATACCCAAGAGCCGCATTTCAGAGAACAAACTCAGATTCTGAACAATCACTAGTTTGAGAATGGCCTGCTATTAAGTATATTGTGAGATACTTCATCCCTAAGGGACATGTTAAAAACGTTTTGAGCTAGGTTTATACAACCATATTTTCGATACATATCATACATAATTTAATCCTTTGCGAATAATCCTTGCATGGGTTTAGGTATTATGAGTGATCAGACCATGCATTTATTGTAAACGCTACAATACAAAGGATTGTTTATATATAGTCCTTTGTGCGAGTGTGTGTGTATAAATGCACACATGAAAAATAAATGCGTGGTCGTTTGTGTGTATTTATAAGTATACACATTTAGTAATCAAAGTTGGTTGGTGTGAGTGGTTCGGCACTCTCATTCCTTAAGAGATGTCAGAGGTTCAAGCCCTGCTCTCGTATGGAGTCACCACTTTGGCTAGCACTTTACCCCTTCCAGGCCGACCCGGTGCGAGCGGAGATTAGTCTAGATTGTGGTAGGGGCTTAAAGGTACCTCCTACAGTTGGGGTCCACTCAGGACCACCTCGTGGTTCAGACAAAAAATAAAAAATAAATATACACATTTAGTTTTCATTTAAAAGCTAGAATACAAGAAGCTGTGACAAGTTTGAATTTGCTGCCGCTGTATTTTTATTTATCTTATTTGACTTGGTACAAAGACCTTTGGGAACCTTTAGTGTCATTTTGGGGTTGATAAAATAAGCAACATTTAATATTAAAGTAGTTAGATTTTTGATAAATTATTTTGTGAGATTGCTACAAATTTTTTATATAATTTTTAAAAATACGTGGACTAAATAGATAATTAACTTAAATTATAAAGACTAAAAGAATATTTATCTTATTTTTTAAAACTCATCAAAATAATGTTGTTATAAAAAAAAAGTGCGGCTAATTGTATCCAAAAAAATAAACTCACCACAAGTATAGAAATATCCAAAAAAAAGGCGGATATTCCGGATATCCGGATCTGCATAACAATAATTTTAAATTTAATAATTTACATGATAATATTAAATAAAATTCAATTATAATTTAACAATCAACAATTTAACATCAATTTAACATATAAAAAAAATACAACAACACCAAAAATTCACAAACAATAATTTCTCAATATAAATCAAACATTAAAAAAACCTAAGTTAAACCGATTTATTATAATATTCTCTAATTATTATTATTATTATTATTATTATTAGTTTTTTTAACTTATTTTCATAGTTAGTGAAGATTATAGAGTTAATTATTCTTATACATTTAAATAAATAATTTAATTTATATATTCTTCAATTAAAATTTAATTAAATAAATAATTTAATTATAAAATAATGCGGATCCGGATATTCAATTATCCGGTTATCCGAATTCGAACACGGATCTTGACTTTTAAGATCCAAATCCGGATCTTTCGGATCTTTGCGGATCCGAATTTTATTGCCAACCCTAACTTGAATCCACACCCTTAGTTACATGGGGTTATCACTGGATAATAAGGCTAATGGTGGCATGCTTGACTGGCATTAGATCATTAGAACAAGGATGGATATCTACGGTGCGTTCGGTAACATTTTCGGTTGGGAGTTTTTTGCTTTTCGAAAATGACCGAAAATGAAAAACACAAAACACATTTGGTTAAGTCATTTTCCAAATAAAATTGAAGAACAAAATATTTTTGTTTTTAAACTTTTGCAAAGAAAACTCAAGAATGTCAAATTTGGCGTTCTTGACTATTTGGAGAATGATTAAGAAAGTACAAGGCAAAATTTTTGTGCTGGCCCACCACTATTATTGTTTCAATTATTACTTTATTAATTCTTTAATTATTACTTCCACCTTATCCCTTCAATTTTACTTCTTCTAAGCATTAACACTCTCCGCGATGTTGGTGGTAAGAATGATGTACCTCCTACCTTCAAACTGAGACCTTGCCCAATTACACGTACCGACATTATTTTCTAGGTAATCAGCCGCACCCGAGTGGATCATCCACAACCCCTCAAGTTGTCTCTTAAATTCCTCATGGCCATATGCTTTTGCTGCATTAATAAAGGCAGGCTCAAATTCATCCCAAAGAGCTTTGGACATTCTAAATTGTGACTTAATGTTACCTTTGATGTGGTAAAAACAAACGCCATGAGTTGCATTGTGAAATACTTTAAGAACGGCTCTCCTTATGGCAGTGCATCGATCAGAGATAATTACTAACTCATGTCTATCACCAATAACTCCGTGTAACTTCATCATAAACCATTCCCAAGCATCATTGTTTTCTGAATCCATGATCCCAATGGCTAACGGATACAATTGATTGTTACCATCAAGACATGTTGCCACGAACATGCTTCCACGATATAGTCCCTTCAGATGAGTACCATCTACAGCAATGACAGGCCGAATGTACTGCATAAACCCCTTGATGGAAGATCCGAGTGCTACAAAATAGTATAAGAAATTACCATCTCCATCCTGCTCGAGGTGAGTGACTGTACCCTCATTCGCTGTAGTTAGTACGTGAGAGTATTTAGGGAGCAAGTTGTATGACTCTGCAGGGTTGCCGCGAATTATTTCAAGACTAACTTCTCTCGCCCTATATGCTTGCTGGTATGTTAACTGAACACCGTATTCATGTTGCATATCTGCTCTTATGTCATTGGGAGTATAAATCCTCTTATCTTGAATATATTTTTCTGCGATAATATGACCGACAACCCGGCTCTTTACTTGATGACGTCCATCAACCAATACCTCATTATGACAAGTGTGTACATTATCAATTCTCTTCACCACCCAAGGAACATTTTGCTCGTTCGAACTTCTAGTTGCTCGAATACGCCATTTACATGATTCTGAACAACAGTGAGCCTCGAAACGTGTCGTAGTAGACCGTGCAATCTTGAAATCAAACTTATCTCTAAA
Source organism: Citrus x clementina (assembly GCF_000493195.1). Taxonomy (NCBI): domain Eukaryota; kingdom Viridiplantae; phylum Streptophyta; class Magnoliopsida; order Sapindales; family Rutaceae; genus Citrus; species Citrus x clementina. Next base: position 8,183,056 of record NW_006262688.1, on the reverse strand, counting down.
GGCCACCTTGCGTAGTTGTAATATAAGCTCATTCTTCTCAGCAAATAGCTTACCCACGCTGATATCATCTGAGTCACAACTGCTAACAAAGCTTGGAGCAACCATGTTCGAAGGCAAAGTTGGAGCAAGACTTGTAAGGGGGTCAATTCTCCTTCTCGATCAAACCATAGAAGGAATAGGTCTATTACCTCTGTTATTCACAGGAGTATTGTCTTCATACTCATCCTCATGCTGAAACGACGGAACATTCGAAGGACCGGCTACTCCATCATCACCATCATTATTGAAACGAGTGCCCCGCCTCGTATTATTAGAAGGTTTTGCACAAACATTATCCCCCTCTGTCTCATTATGAAAATCATCATTGTCCCGAAAATCATTGTTGTGATACGGAGAATATCGTTGCTCCAACGACGTTGTTATTGGAAATACCGTTGCTCCAACATCCTGTAACGTAACGCCATTATCATCAATGTTGTCATAATTGTCGTGGATTGGAGAGTAATATTGCTGTAGCGATATTGTCCTTGGCAACACCTCTTCATCATTATCGGGGCCAGACATATTTGCTCTAAACGAAGTTTCTGTATCGACATGTGGCTCAATACCTTCGCTCGGAACTCGAGGTGATGTGGTCACGAATATAGGAATGCATCCAAAATTAGCTACGTCAGATGTCATATGCAACACAACCCTCACCATTTCATCATCACATATATCCATGGGCATTGCACATATACGATATAATGTGTTACTAGACCTCAAAGTTGTCTTCATTGTAATACTATAGTCATTAGGGTTTATTTGTAACACCTCGTATACTCTTGCCAATAACTGATCAAACAGATAATTTTTTTCAACCAAAAAAGCTCGATTTTTACCATTCACGTACTCCATACGGCCATTCTCTAATATCTCCCACCAACCATCGTAACACAATTCAAGTACAACTGAATCCATTAAGCCTGAAATTATAAAAAAAAATTTATTTGACTCCTATTAAAATAATACAGTTTTAATGAATCTCCAGGGTGGGTGCGACAGGCAACCTGTCGCCCGAAGCTTGGTGCGACAGGGTGCCTGTCGCAAGATTCAAATTCACCCGACTCAGTTCAGTAAGTTCAGAAAATAATTCATACCACTAAGTGATGTCGATTTGTGTTTGATCCGGATAGATTATGATCGGATATCACTTTTACCGTTGTCTTTTGCGGTCGCCGTTGGCTGATGATTCAAGAGTGAAAAGCTGCTTTTGGTTTGGCGATATGGGAGAAACAATGTTGGTTTTGTTCTGTAAAGAAGGGTAATTTGGGAAGAAAGGCTTGTGTTTAGCTAATGTTGATAGAAAAAAGCTGAGAGGGTTAATTGCGAAAATAATAAAATATTAATGGTTATTTTCGTAAATTTCCCCATCTTTTCTTATTCACTGTAAAATATAACATGATCCAGAACCTTTTTTTTTGTTGGAATTTTATAATTTTGTTTATTGTACTCTTTTGTTCTTTATATTTTAGGTTGTAAAATATAATTAGCACAAATAAACTACTTAAATGTCTATAATGAATATAATTGCAGTACAAATTTTTATTTTGGTATATGCTAATTAATTCTACATTTATTATTTTTATTTTTCATTTTATTTTAATTTATTAAACTTAATAAATTATGAGAGGGCTTTCTGAAAATTATTATTGCTATATGGAATTTGATCTCACTTTGATTAAAATTATAATAACAAAAAAAAGTAAATAAATAAATTGAAGAAAATTTATTTTATAAAAAAATTTATATTTTCAGACAAATAAGCAAACGTGTTCTATTTTTCATCCCACTACTTTTCTAAACTCACCTCACTTCTAGGAAATAACTATAACCGGTTCTATTTTTCATCTTAAAAAAATACAAGTCAACAAAAATTTGATGGACAGTTAATTTTAATTAAAAATCTTCCTTATAATTTTTTTTAACTTGGACTATCTTTGACCATTAAGGTTACTTAAGATAATTTTCATTTAATTATTTTAAATATTGTAACATAAACAACCAAATTATCCAAGAACATGTACTCTTATATCTAATAATTTAGGTATTTATTTTTGTTATCTATAATATAATATGTTTAAATAAAACTAATAATTTTCAATATCTTTGCTTATAAATTTGATAGCCCATATTTAACCTGAGCTTTCTTTAAAATATATAAAATAAGAATAAATGTTAAAAAATTATCTAGACATAACTATAAAAACGCGCAATAAATTTTTTTTCCTAACAAGCTATATATAATGTAGGTCCAAAAAGAAACAACCGATATTACTAAATATAATAGGCAGCGATATTGGGACCGAAATTGGAGATAAGTGCATATTTCACGTGTAAACGAAATTGAGACTACGATGGTTTTGCTACCCGGTCTACCATTTCGGCGAGCAAAAGTTGTCTCCTTATCATGTTTCATACTTTGTTATGGTATACAGGAACATGAAGGACGTGTTTGCCAAATGCAACTGAAGATATTTACTACTTTAATACGGGTATAATGGTATCAGTTGACCCGCCGCAATTATAACACTTGAAAATCGGCAAAAACAAATCAAAATCAATTAAGGCATTTCTCTTATTATTCTTATCCTCTCATAAAATTGGTACAAAAGCATAACCTTGCAATTTTTTTTAATTAATTAATTTGGCAATGAGTGGTCCTTTTCATTTTACCCAAAAAAACAAAAAAATAATTAATTCGTTTGACTCAATTTTACATGGGTATTACGTAAATTGATAAAATTTGAAAATAATACAAGTGTTTAGTTTGACCTTATTAATTTATTCTTTTGCCAATTTGAGTCAAAGAAACAAATAGCACGCGTATCAAAATTCAAAAGAAAAATAATTTTTGTTATACAATCAAATGCATGCATTTTTTACTCTCACTTATACGATATATCGCACAACAACAATAATAAAATAAAATCTATTTTAATATTAGATTTATCTATTTCACAGGTTAATGATTTTAAAATAATTGTATCTAAAATTTAAAATAATTCAAAAAATCTATGTTAAATGTTCTATTCGTAATGTCATAATATATTATGTCTTTATTCGCATAAATTTCAAATTAAAATTTTGAATTGATGGATTAACTGTTGATATCAATAATAGTTCAATATTAAAAAAAATTGCATGTCATATATGTTTTATTTTATTAATATTTATTTTAATATTTTATTTGTATTTATATGTTATTTAATTTATTTTTTCCTGTTAGTATTACATTTGTGTTCATTATTAAAGAGGATTTCTTATTTAATAAGTGCTTTATGCAAACCTTCTTAAATGAAATAAACCCTGTCCAAAATAACTATATTATTAAAAAAAAAATTGTAGATCTTGTGTTATTTTCATTTGACTAATAGGATTACGCCAAATCCTCAAATTGTGACTCAAACATTACTAACTAATTATCCTTCAAATATTTTCTAAAAAATTACTTATAACTGTCCCCTACATATCATATAGCTTTGTTTCCAACTTTATGAGAAATCTTACAAACAATTAGGATTCATTAACATATTGATCATTATCCGATGATTATAATCACCAATATTCACATCTTATTGGAAAAAAAACAAAAGCACAAAATTATATCGAACACTGAATTTAAATCTAGCTAGTTGGATAATTCACTGTTAGTAAACAAAAGCTTAATTATCACGGTCATAAACGAACTAATCAAGGGTCACATCTGCTAGGTTTTCTTGAATGCATGTTTCCTGGCGTCGCTAATAAGAACAGGAAAAAATCATCTCTCCCTCTACACCCCGCTTCCCCATAAATATCCAAACACACACTGCTTTTATATTCCACAAAACATATAATTCTTTCATGTATTGATGGCTAGCTAGCATAACTTCATCCTTTTAAGGTATCAATAAATTCCTTTTGCTTTTTGTTTTTTAAATCCCTTTATGATGATTGTATTATTTGATTCTTACGTTTTAGGGCATTGCTTGTACGATTTGAATACGAAAATTATGGCGAAGAAAATAGCTCCGCAGCTGGTTCATCGTTTAGGGCTCAGCGAAATATAAAGGAGCAACATCGAAGAATGCACATGAAAGATCTCATTTCCCAGCTCGCTTCTCTCATTCCCTCCAACTCCAAGGTATATTAATTTTGGTCAGATTTTTTTTTTCATTTCTTTGTATTTATAAAAGAAAGCAATACTAAAAACTAACTAGCATAATACTAGTTTTAATAAATTCTAGCAACTATATATATATAAGTTTTAGGGTTTAGGATTTACATCGATGTCGTGGATCTAACAAAAACTGCTAAGTTTCTGTTCAACCCTCAAACTAGCAACTATATATAGAAGGTTTGTGTGTCTAACTTGAAACTTATTGATGCAGTTGTCTATGCCAAAGATATTGGATGAAATTAGTGCCCGTTTAGTCCCTATATTTTTAAAAATACCTCAAACCATCCCCACCATTAAATTATTGACACTTTTGCCATTATCTTTTGTTCCTTTTAACTTATTTTTATAATATTGCCCTATTATAATAATTTTTTAGACATTATTAAAAAGAAAAAAAATAACCCTATTATAATAATTTTTTTAGACATTATTAAAAAGAAAAAAATAAATTACCAGTTTAACACCAAAAAATAAAATAAAATAAAAAATATATATTAATTTTTGTGGAACACACTCTTGAGTTAAAATATTAATTTTTCTAAAAAAATTGATGATGTAATTTTTTACGATATTAATTTTTTAGACATACGTGAGCTTCCACAAAAATTAATATATACCTTTTTTGTTTTTATTTTATTTTTGAGTTTAATTTGATAATTTAATTTTTTATTAATATCCAAAAAAGAAACATTATTGTAAAAATGTAATATTGTAAAAATAAGTTAAAAATAATAAAAAATAATGGCATAAGTGTCAATATTTAGTAGCAGGGACGTTTTGAGGTGTTGTTAAAAATACAGGGACTAAATAGACATTAACCTCATAATATAGGGACTAAACAAGCTTTTACCCTTTTTTAAATCCCTTTATGATGATTGTATTATTTGATTCTTGCGTTTTAGGGCATTGCTTGTACGATTTGAATACGAAAATTATGGCGGAAGAAAATAGCTCTGCAGCTGGTTCATCGTCTAGGGCTCAGCGAAATATAAAGGAGCAACATCGAAGAATGCACATGAAAGATCTCATTTCCCAGCTCGCTTCTCTCATTCCCTCCAACTCCAAGGTATATTAATTTTGGTCAGATTTTTTTTTTTCATTTCTTTGTATTTATAAAAGCAAGCAATTAATACTAAGAACTAACTAGCATAATACTAGTTTTAATAAATTCTATCAACTATATATATATATATATATAAGTTTTAGGGTTTAGGATTTACATCGATGTTGTGGATCTAACAAAAACCGTTAAGTTTCTGTTCAACCCTCAAACTAGCAACTATATATATAAGGTTTGTGTGTCTAACTTGAAACTTATTGATGCAGTTGTCTATGCCTGAGATATTGGATGAAGCCACAAGTTATATAACGCATTTGCAGAAGAATAAAGAAAGTCTTGAGAGGAGGAGAGCACTATTGAAGGAAGAGGATCACTCTGAGCCAACAGTAATGAACATAACAACTTCGGGTTCTACTTTGGAGGTGAATTTGATTTGTGGGTCGAATAGAAACTTTATGTTTCATGAAATTATCAGCGTTCTCGAGGAAGGAGCAGCTGAAATTATAAACGTCACACAATTCAATTCGGGTGATCGGGTCATTTTCTCTGTTCTGTCCAAGGTGTGTGTGTCTTCATGTTTCTGTCTAATTTGTGTTTTCGCTTTATGATTTTTTTTTTTTTTGGTGACAGTAAAATAAGAGAAATTAAATTGAAGAAGAATATGAAACCAAATTGCTTTTCTACTAAAACCATCGATATCAGCTCTGTCGCATTTAATTATCTTGCATAAAATTTCTCTACACTTGAATATATATGATTAATAAAAATTAATTTGTTTTCAATTAGTTTGTTGAAGAGTGAATAGGGAGCATAATAATTTAAAACTTTGCTTTGAATCTTAATTATGTTATCCTATGAGGATGTTAGTATCTTTTTAATGCACTGAAAGACTTAAAAAAATAAATAAATAAAGACTTAATATATATATTTTTATTCTTTTAGCTCACATTGGAGTTTTTGCTTTTTTTTAAATTTATTCTAGCTCCATCCCTGTCCAAGCCCGGCCCAAGTTAGTACTCAGTTGACTGAAAAGCTAAAAAGGTTTTAATTCCTAATTTTTGAGTAAATAACTTTGTTCAAATAACTTCAACAAGATGTTAATGAAGTAGAGTTGGCTAAAAAGTCCGAGCCAGTCCAAGCTCGCGGGCCTGGATATAGGCCCAAAAAAATGTAAAGTGCATAGATTAGGTTTGAATAGGGGCCTAGAATTTTAATTTATAAATAAAAATAAATTAAATTTAAATAAAAAACTTAAAATGCTAAAATAATATTTTTCTATATTAATATTTGTGATTTATTATATTTTTTATTAATGTTTGATGTATTAAACTATTATTCTATTATGTATTGGATAATTATCTTTAATTTAAATATTTTTTATTTTATAAAAAAAATCATTTTATAAAAAACACACTCATGGGATCACCTATGAAGTGAAGGGATATAGTCAAAATCAGGGTTATATTCTTCTGGGATCCCACCAATCGAATTAAAAATATCGGTTCGGTTCGATGAAAACCGAACCAAATGCCCACCCCTAGTTTCTCTCTTGATGCATGTGTCAGCAAAATATAATGCAAATATTTTAGAAATTCTTTTGACCTTAAAGATCCCCCGAAAATTTTGATGGCGTCGGTGATGCCTCTGTTATTGGGCCTTTTGATTGTACTTAATTTTATATGTAAGCTAATTCAGAATGCTATGGAAAGAAAACAATAGCTGATCAATTGTGTCCTCATTTGGTGTATTTTTGTAGGACCTAAGGTGCTATAAAACAGCATCAGCAACCTTAGATCCTGCCCAAGATCACAAACCAAGATGCTTCAAGATTGATAACTGCAGAATCTAACTAAGTTGAATCAACAAAATTGGTGCTGATTAACCAAACACAGTTCAGAAAACAGAAGAATTAGAAAGAACAAGGAACAAGAGAGATTTAACGAGGTTCGGCTATATTTCTCTAGCTTACATCCACGGGAGGGCAAATATGATCAGCTTTTATTTGATGCCTAACTTAAGGCTAAACGGCAAGTTTATATGTCGTTCTGAAGAGTGTTATATATACTCATCAAAACGCACGAATTAATGTCGTTTGGCTTTAGTGAATCCAGCTTCTGAACACAAGGTCTTCTGTCGTTTTGATTTTCTGGATTTGCTTCACACACAACAATTTTCCTACTATCTTTTGTGAGCTGATCAATTATCCTAGTTTAGTGGTCTTTTATATATATATATGTATGGTTACTTGGGAAAACAATAAATCAATTCTTTTTCTATAGCATGTTTTCGTTACTCTGATATTACACCATTGAGGAAAATCTCTTTATTTTCAGAGTTGTCGAGAAATTGGATATTGATTATCCACACATCAGCCAATACCCCAGGAGTGACTGCGGGGTCTCTCGAATGCCATTACCCAAACTGCACAGATATATTTCTCAGACAATTAAATTAGACCCTCAGAATCAGCTTACTCTTCTAACAAAATTGTTTCGGGGGTGGGATTTTGCATCACACAGCCCCCGGAGTGAAGGTCTTCATTCTCTCATTAACTTTTTGTACCCAACTGCAGCCAGGATTCTTCTTTGCCTCCTGATTTGATCGATGCCCTAACCCTGCCAGCCTCATCCCATCTCCCTGCGTCTGCATACGTGTTTGAAAGAAGAATATAATATCCACTGTGTTGGGCCTTCAGTATAAACAGAAGCTCAGCTGCCTAAGCCCCCAACTCTACTCTACGTTACGATAGATTCGACATGCCCATATCGAGCATAAATAGGTAACCAGATATTAGTATCTGGTTCAACAGGCAGGTTTTTGATGAACTACGCTGCATGCATCCTCCGTAAGGCCAGCTCGGCCAAAGAGATCAACCATACAAGCATAGTGCATTTCTGTTTTCTGTTGGCTTAACATTGTGAGTTTGCATTTCATTAGAGTACTTCTTCTTCCCCTCTTCTCCAGTAATAGTCCTCCCTGTACGTCTACAAGCTGTTAGCAATGCAACCTCCTGTTTGGCTGCAGCAAGCACTTGCTGCATTAATTAGTGTTTTTTTTTTATAATTAATTTAAACTATAATAATAAAATAAATTTAAAATTTTAATTTAATATACCATTATGTAATATTAACTTTTTATTTTCTTTTATTTTTACATTGCAATTATTTATATATGTTAATAAATTTATAATTTATTATGTAATAATATTATATTATATTTTTATTTTTATTATATTAAAATATAACTGAATAATGGATTATTTAATTATATAACAGTACTTAATGTATAAACATTTATTATTATTTAATAATTTAAAATAAGTAATAATAAATACATAAATATTGCTAAATTTGAATGATAGTAATTTAGAATTAATAGTAATATAAATAATGATATAAAATATTATTGCATCCACCATAATTCAAGTTACACCAAATATGATATTGTATTACAATTTAATATACTATAATACAATATAATTCATTAGGTCGAACGCACCATAAGGATATTATTATAAAAGATAAGAAAAATAAAAATAAGAGTGTCACATATTGCATAACAAAGATGTCTTGGGATATTTTTCTAACGCATAGGGGTAAATGGATGGCTAATCTGAAAATTGAAACACAGACAAATTAATTATCAAAAGGCAAGGAACCCTTATCAATGACCTTATGCTAAATGACAAATTTAAGGAAAGGATAGTCTGCGTAGATGCGTCCTTTCCGTTATGCTAAATGACAAGAAAAATGAGAGTGAATTGTGTTTGTCACAAAGTCACGCGTCAATGGGCCGGAGAAAACAGTCTGCGTTTACATGCGTGTCCAGGAGAAAACCGACACGCCGCACGTGCAACATTTTTGAGTTTTTTTTGTTTTTTTTTTTTTATGAGAACATTTTTGAGTTAAGAGTGCAACATTCTTGACATTTAGCATTTTACTTAAGGTGAAAGCAAACGCGCATTAGTCAATGTCAAAACCCAGTAATCACGGCCAGACCGACTTTCATGTGCACATCGACAAAAAAAGTTCAAACATTAGCACGTGTTTATAGATTATAATCAACGTTGACGGTCAATTAGCTGCACCTTTGTTTCTGTTTTTGGTTTTTTTTTTTTTTAACAGCAACAATATTTTGATGGGTTTTGAAATAAGATAAGTGCTCTTTCAATCGTTATAGTTTAAGCTAATCATCGATTTAATCCATGCATTCTTAAAAATTAATTTTTTTTTAATTTATATCATTAAGAATATTAATAATAATAATTTATTTATTTATTAAAACTAATAAAGGTTATTTATTAACTTTGTAATTAAAAAATTCAAAACAATTCACTCCTGATCGAAGACAAAATAAACACATAAATAAAATTATGATTTTTATTTCATACTCTCATTCCAGTGTAAATAACACAACATACTTCCATTTTGTACTTCCATTCTCACTCCACACTTTCAGTCCCAAAATATCTATTCCTCAGAATTCTCACTCTAATTTGAGAAGTAAAAAATTCCTAAATTTAGTGAAAAAAAACTGGTTTAATTATAAATAAAGTAAAACAAGTCAGCTTGATTGTCAACATAAAAGTTCAAGAGTCCATCTTAACCACACATTTCACTTGGAGATATTAGGAGAGAAAGAATCCTAAGAGAGAATTGTTGTCTTCTTTGGAGTACATGTTGTAGAACTTTTTTAAATAGTTAAATTATCTAAAATGCCCTGAAATTTTTTATTTTATTTTATAATTTTATTTCATTTATTACATAACATAAATTAAAAAAATTATCTATTAAAGTAATTTTATAAATTTTAATAAAAGCTCTCACGCATTGGCAGCCAAATGACTCAAATGTTTTTTAAAAATATTCTGCTTATAAAAGCTGTAAAAGTAAAAACTCTATTTGAAAATTTTACTAACTGGAGTCTATTCCTTTTTCATTTTAAGGCAAATAAAACAAATTCAAAATTCAAAAGAAAAATAATTATTCTTATACAATCACTTATGCGATCACACAACAACAACAATAACAATAATCTACTTTAATAGTGAAGACACATATTTCACAAATTAATAATATAAGAATAATTATATGCAAAATTCAAAATAAGCCACAAGATCTATATTATATAATTTATTTGTATTATTTTTATGCCTCAGAAAATTTGCTATCAATGATTAGGATTGATTTGTGTTTTTCTTTTTCCACATTTTCTCTTGCTTAATAAAATATCCTTTTTGTATATAACTACTCGTATATGTTATCACTCAAAATCAAGAACTTATACCACTATTAGTTAAGAGCAGGTTTTTCAGTTGCAGAAAATGTCAAAGGTACGCATAAAATAAAAATAAAAACCTTTTTCGAATTATATCCAAATCTTCCTCATAATAGTTCTTCCACCCATGCGAAGATGAAGATGTAGATATCACAATTTAAAAAAAAAAATTGTAAATTATGTGTCAATTTATTGGTTTTATTCAAACACAAATAATGTTTGAGATTTCAATTATTTGTCAATTTATTGGTTTTATTCAAATGCGAATAAGTTAGGACTCAAGTGTTGAATTCAGAAAAGGAAGTAGAAGAAACAAGTGGATGGTAAGTTGACAAAAATTTCAATATTTGAATCGTGAGATCCATTGATTCTGCCCCTTTTGATACGAATACGATGATAAAGCTGATTAAATCCTCGGGCGCCTGACATCGGACCTACCTGTATATGTTTGTCAATCTATCAGTCTCTTAATAAAACCAATCAAATTCATTGCATATAAATAGTCGCCATTATTGCCCAGGAGATGAGAACCCAAAGAAATAGTTTCCCCCAAACATTAAATCGTGAAATATCACAATTTTTTTTAAAAAAATTACTTGTGGTGTGGACTTAGGGATGGCAAATATCCAGTTGGATATGGATATTGTCCACCCATGTGTAAATCCATGATTATCCATGATGGATTTGTCCATATCCATATCCAATATTAAATATTGGATATGGATATGGATATGGATTTTATCCACATAAATATGGATATTCATAGATGTCCATAGATATTAAATTTGTATTTCTAAATTTTAGAAAATAATATAACATAATAATAAAGTAAAAATTAATCAATGATTTATTACATTAAAAAATCTTTTTTATTTTCTATTTCCTAAAATCATTAATTTTAAAAGTTAATTAAAATTATTTTAGAAAATTTAAAAAAAAATTACAATTCAGTCCGTCGCCGGCACCGCCGTCTCTCCCGGCGCCGCCACCATAACGTCACTATTAGTCGACACATCCCACACCCACAGATCGGAAATTCAACGATCTATCTAAAGGTGGTGTTTGATTTAGAAACTAACAAATGATGGAGGCGCACGCGCATCGCAAAGATCCGCGGCCACCACATGGCCGTCGCACGTTTGCGGCGCGTGCACCATCGTTGTTCCTGATTGTTGTTGATCGGTTCCATATTTGTATAGATCATGTAGTTTCCAATATATTTATGTCAGCGGTGTCAACATTGGATGAAGTTTTACTGCCGGCGACGGAATAGCGGTGGTTCCGGTGGCGGTGGAACAATGTAAACGGTGAATTTTTCTAAATTTTCAAAACTTAAAATATTTTTCTATAATTTTATTGTGGGGGTATATTTGACAATAAATATTTTAGTTGAGGACAATTTTGTATTTATTTATTTTTAATATTTTTACAATTGTTTGTTTATTATATTTTTCATTTTTAATTTTATAAAATTAAAACTTTTTAAATTTGTGTTGGGTTAAATGGATATTCATTGGGTAAAAATAATTATCCATATCCATCCATATCCATCTGGATATAATTTTAAAATATCCATTTCAAGATCCAAAAAATTTTGGATGGATATTATCTAATCCAATTGGATGGATATTATGGATATCCATTATGGAGCGATCCAGTTGCCATCCCGCTTGTCACGTGGTTGGTCTGGTGCTAAGATATCTTGTTGGTATTTTATGCTCAAGACTTGAGTTTGGGAAAAATTCATGCAGCGGTAGTTAACAAAAAACGCTGTCGTTTGAGACAGATCACTAAGAGAAAAAAAATGAGGAAAACAACAAATACCGCTTGTCATCACCTTCTTTGAAGGTGAGCAAAGGCTCAGATCGTAACCAAATCTGAATCCAGCAGGATGATAGCATTAGTTGACCAGCCGCAATTAAATTCATTAAGATCGGCAAAATCAAACCAATAAAGGCATTTCTCTTGTTATTAGTATCCTCTTACTGTTTTAGTACGCGAATTGGAAAAATGAAAAAAAATTCAACAATGATAGAGATGATAAGATGAAGGGAAAATATCCACCGTTCACCGTTTTTTTAACTTTTTTAAAAATGCACAATTCTTTCTTTTTTTTACTGGAATCCACCTAAAGTTATATTTTATTTCACTTTTCCACTTTCGTTTGGAATCCGTTAAGAAAACTAACGGAAACTTAAAAAAATGACCATTTTACCCCTCAAAACGAAAATTACAATTTCACCTTAAAAATTACAAAAAATAATCAGATTAAATCTAATTATTTTTTTCCGTCGGTCAATAAAGAAATTAATTTCACAACCATCAAATGCAGATTTTTTTTTTAAATATGTTTATAATTAGAATGCTAAATTATAACAGTAGTATTAAAAATAGCTCAATCTCGCAAACCATCAATTGAATTTAAGATAAGTAGAGTTTTATTATTCATTAAGTTATAATCTCTAGTAGTTAAGATTTTTTTTTTGTACTTCATTAACGTATCAATAATGATATTCATCATTAAATCTGATTATTTTTTGCATTTTTTAGGGTGAAATTGTAATTTTCGTTTTGGGGGTAAAATGGTCATTTTTTAAGTTTCCGTTAGTTTTCTTAACGGATTCTAAACGGAAATAGAAAAGTGAAACAAAATGTAATTTTAGGTGGATTCTAGCCAAAAAAAGAAGAAATTGTGTATTTTTAAAAAAGTTGTAAAAAACCAGTGGACGGTGGATATTTTCCCTAAGATGAATTATGTCATGGTGAATGATGGGTCAGTGTATAAATGCTTAGTTTCACCTTGATTTATTCTTTTGCCAGTTTAAGGCAAAGAGAACAAATAGCACGACCCATCGTCAAAATAATTCAAAAGCAAAATCATTTTTCTTGTACAATCAAATGTATTTTTTTTTTCCTCATAACTTATACAATCACACGATAACAATAAAATCTATTCTAATAATAAAGAAATCTATTTCTAGATTACTGATATTAAAATAATTATGTCTAAAATTCAAAATGACTTACAAAATCTATATTATATATATTCTATTTATAATGTTATAATATTTTACGTATCTATTCGCATAAATTTCAAAATAATTTTTTTAGTTGATGGATTTAAATATGAATAAAATCAGGGCATATCGAAAATAGCTTAATATTAAAAAAAGAATTGCATGTTATATATCGTTTATTTTATTAATATTTATTTTAATATTCTATTTGTATTTATATGTCTAATAGTTTTTTTTCTCTTAGTATTATATTTGTATTGATAATCTTATTTAATAAGTGCTATGTGCAAACCTTCTAAAAGGAATTAAATAAACCCTAATTAAACAAACTATATTATCAAAAATTTATATTGATGGTGTGGTATTTTCATTTGACCAATAATGTTACATCCAATTCTCATTTTCTAGCTCCAACGTTACCAATTAATTATCTTTCAAGTAGTTCTTAAAAAAATTACTTACAACTCTTTTCTATCATATAACTTTATGAGAAATTTGACAAACAATTAAGATCCATTTACATGTTGATCATTATCAGATAATTATAATCACCAGCTACATCTTAATAATAAGAAAAACAAGCACAAAATTACATCAACAGTTAATTTAAATCTAACTAGTTGGATAATTTACCTCTAGTAAACAAAAGCGTGTAACCATTTAACATCACATGAACCAACTAGTCAAGGTCACTTTCTGGTTCCCTGACCTAGCTAATAAGCGCAGAAAAAAATCCTCTCTCTCTCTCTCTCTCTCTCTCTCTCTCTCTCTCTCTCTACGCCCTCTCCCTATAAACATCCGAACGCACACTGGTTTTATATACCAGACAACATATAATTCTTTCATGCATTGATAATTTACCTCTAGTAAACAAAAGCGTGTAACCATTTAACATCACATGAACCAACTAGTCAAGGTCACTTTCTGGTTCCCTGACCTAGCTAATAAGCGCAGAAAAAAATCCTCTCTCTCTCTCTCTCTCTCTGTCTCTCTACGCCCTCTCCCTATAAACATCCGAACGCACACTGGTTTTATATACCAGACAACATATAATTCTTTCATGTATTGATAACTAGCTAGCATAATTTCATCTTTTTTAGGTATCAACAAATTCTTTTTTCTTTTTGCTTTTTAAATTTATACTAAATTTTTTAATCAACAAAGCACTTGATGATGATTGTATTGTTTGATTCTTGTGTTTTAGGGCACACTTGTACTATTTGAATCCGAAAAATATGGTGGGGGAAAATTGCTCTGCAGCTGGTTCATCATCTAGGGCTCAGCGAAACATAAAAGAGAAACATCGAAGAATGCACATGAAAGATCTCATTTCCCAGCTGGCTTCTGTCATCCCTTGCAATTCCAAGGTTCTTGAATATTGGTTATATATATACATATATATATATATATATGTATATCTTTTTGTATATATGAAAGAAATCAATGCTAAAACTAACTGGGATACCACTAGTTTTAATAAATTCTAGCAAGCATGTAACGGTGTTTGCCAGAGCCACCACACGATCAAGTCTAAGTAACCTGGATTGTGTTTTTCTAAATTCTGCGAGTTAAACGTTATAAAGTTGCTAACAAGCTACTGCTCACCCGAATCTGAATCTGATCTGATGCTAGTATTCCAAAGTCAACGAAATTATCGATGATTGTGGGTCTGACATGAAACTTATTGATGCAGCTGTCAATGCCACAGATATTGGATGAAGCGACCAGTTATATAATGCATTTGCAGAAGAATAAGGAAAGTCTTGAGAGAAAGAAAGCACTCTTGAAAGGAGATGATCACCCAGAGCCAACAGTAATGAACATATCAACTTCGGGTTCTACTTTGGAGGTGAATTTGATTTGTGGGCTGAATAGAAACTTTATGTTTCATGAAATAATCAGTGTTCTTGAGGAAGAAGGGGCTGAAGTTATTAATGTCACACAATTCAATTCGGGTGATCGGGTCATCTTCTCTGATCAGTCCAAGGTATATATACACATCTTCATATTTCTGTCCAATTTGTTTTTTTTTTTTTTTTGCTTTATGATTTTTTTTTTGGTGACAGTAAAATAAGAGAAATTAAATTGAAGAAGAATAAGAAACCAAATTGCTTTTCTGCTAAAACCATCGATATCGGCTCTCCCGCATTTAATTTTCTTGCATAAAATTTCTCTACCCTTGAATATATATATATATAAAGATTAATTGGTTTTCAATTAATTTGCTAAAGAGTGAATAGGGGGTATAATAATTTAAAACTTTTCTTTGAAAATAATTTAAAAATTTGCTTTGAATCTTAATTATGTTATCCTAAAAGGTTGTTAGTATATTTTTAATGTACTGAAAACTTAAAAAAAAGAAAAATAAAGACTTTAATATATCATTTTTTTTAATTTTTAGTTCGCAATGGAGTTTTTACTTCTTTTTTTTCCAAAAAAAATTATTTTAGCTCCATCCATGGTCCAAGCATGGCTCAAGTCAGTTCTCATTTGACTAAAAAGCTAAAGGAAAATGCTAAATATCAAGAAGAATGGGAGAAAGTTGAGAGAATAAAGCATGTGCTGAGAGAAGAGAGAGAAAAAAAAAGCTAACAAAAGAAAGAGAGGAAGTAAAACGACAATTTGAATTGTAGTTTCTCTCAACTTTCTCTCATTCTTTTAGTCATTTAGAAGCACTCAAAGATAATTAAAAAGGTTATTAATCCTGAGTTTTTGAGAAAATTCCCCGGTTTTAACATTTGAAATTCTTCTTCCCTGCTTTTGTTATTTTTTCCTCTATTCAATGCTTGTGAAATGAAATTAGTTACAAGATTAATAGTCCTCATGTATACAGATTGATAAGGATGGTAGAATATACGAAAAGGATGCATGGGTTTGAACACGGACGTACATGTAGTCCATACATATTTGATGAAAATTGCATGCCATGGACTGCCTTTTCTTGGCCGGTGGTCTTGACTTTCCAAAAGTAACAAAAGTTATGCATTTGTGTCTTTACTCTTTTTGCAGGCCATCAATTCAAGAATTGGTGTGGAAACAGAAAGAGTTCAAGAGCGGCTGAAAGACCTGATCCTCTGATGTTGATGCATTAACAATTCGTCAGACGAAATATGCATGCATGATACAACAATTGATATGTGTCTACATATAGATTTCATCCCAAAATACTTAAATAAACGAATAGTAATGATATTAAAACACTTCTGAACCCACCTAGGTCAAACATATTTGGAAAAGAATTTGGCTTGAGTGATGTTCTGGTGGAGTTTTATGGTGAGATGAGTATTTGTTATTCCTAGATAATTAATCTCAAGATCTATGATGGATTTTATCTTTCTCTTTTCTCACTTGTATGGATTATTTATAAGTACAATAAACAAATTACATGTATCTTTCATTTGTTTGAACACGTACGTACGTATTTGTAAGCCATCAATTCGAGGATTAGTGTGGGAACTTCAAGAGTTCAGATGAAAGAACTGCTTCTCTGATGCTGATGCATTAATAATCTGAAAAAAATAATTTCCTTTAATAATCTGAAAAAATAAGTTAGGGTTTTGATATGGAGTGTACTTTGAAGAATACTCCAATGATCAAGTCAGGGTATTTTAATCTAAAGAGAAAAGTTTAAGTATAAAGGTATTTGCAAGCTCTATATGTGGAAAGTGAAATTGTTTCTCTTATCATTCTCTTGAATTTGTTGAGAAATGACCAAAAGATCTTTTAATCTCTCCTCAAGCCTTAATTTATAGGAAAAGGCTTGAATTTTTTTGCAGGAGATCTAATCTCATCCATCCATTCCCCGACTGAATTTAGATTGTCCATTTTGTAATTGATTTTTTTTTTGTCACTACTGTCACATGATTCTGTTAATGATCACTTGCAGATGAATTCTTTTGTTATGAACTGGTTTTTATTTACATTTCGGTTTTAGGTTTCTATATATATATCAGCGTTCTCGAGGAAGAAGCAGCTGAAGTTATAAACGTCACACAATTCACACACACACACGATATATATATATATATATATATCATTTTTCTGTCTAATTTGTTTTAGCTTTATTTCTTTTTTAGAGTAAAATTAGAGTAATTAAATTGAAGAAGAACATGAAATCAAGTTGCTTTTCTGCTAAAACCATCGATATCGATCGGCTCTCCCGCATTTAATTTTCTTGCATAAAATTTCTCTACACTTGAATATATATAATTAATAAAAATTAATTGCTTTTCAATTACTTTGCTGAAGAGTGAATAGAGAGCATAATAATTTAAAACTTCCCTTTGAATCTTAATTACGTTATCCAATAGAGAGTATATATATTTTTAATCTTTTAGTTCACATTGAAGTTTTTGCTTTTATTTTTTAAAATTTATTTTAGCTCCATCGGGGTGCAAGCCAAGCCCAAGTCAATACTCATTTGACTGAAAAACTAAAAAAGTTATTAATCCCTAGTTTTTGAATAAATAACTTTATTCAAATAACTTCAACAAGATGCTAATGAAGTAGGGTTAGTTAAAAAGCTTGGGCCATGGGTTTGGATATGAGTTCAAAAAATGTAAACCCCGCATAGATTGAATTTAGATAGGGATTTAGCATTTTAATTTATAAATAAAAAATTAAAATTAAAATTAAATAGAAAAGAAAAAACTTAAAATATTAAAGTAATATTTTTTATATTAGTATTTGTGATTGATTATATTGTGTTACTAATATTTTGTATATCGGACTACTATTATATTATATATTGGATAATTATCTTTAATTTAATTATTTTTTATTTTATAAAAAATTATTTTATAATTAATGAAAAACCTCATGCTGGCCAGTCTGGCCATCCAAATTTAGAAAGGCTTTTGAAGAATTTGAACTTCGTTTCAATAATGTGGTCTTGGGCCATAATTTAAAAAAACTCGATCGAATCCCACAAATTACCAACCCTACAATGAAAAATCCTTTAATTTTAACATTTGAAATTCTTCTTCTCTGCTTTTATTATTTTTTTCCTTTAAAATAAAGTGTAAATCAAACAGATTGACCAAAATGCTATTCAATGCTTGAGAAATGAAATAAATCACAAGATTAATAGTCCATATGCATATTGATTGATAAGGATCGTAGAATGAAAAGGATGCATGGGTTTGAACGCGTATGCACATATAGTCCATACGTATATGTTGATAATTGCATGCCATGGATTGCCTTTTCTTGGCCGGTGGGGTTGGCTTTCGAAAATTAACAAAGTTATGCGCGTGTGTCTTTTTGCAGGCCATCAATTCAAGAATTGGTGTGGAAACTGAAAGAGTTCAAGACCGACTGAAAGAACTGATTCTCTGATGCTAATGTCTTAATAATTCATCAGATGAAATATGCATGCATGATACAACAATTTAATTATACGTATATATAGATTTTATCCCAAAAAACTTAAAAGAAAAAAATAGTAGTGATATTACAACACATCTGAAACCCCCTAGGACAAACATATTTGGGAAAAAATTTAGCTTGAGTGATGTTATGGTGGAGTTTTATGGTGAGATGAGTATTTGTTATTCCTAATTAATTAATCTCAAGAGCAATAATGTATTCTATCTTTCTCTTTTCTCAATTGTATGGATTTTTTTGTAAGTGCAATAAACAAATTATATGTATCTTTCATTTGTTTGAACACGTACAAAGATATAAGATATTAATCATTGTTAAATACAAGACAAAATAATCATATTTGACTTTTCAATGCACTTGAACCCCATGATAGAACAAAAGCCATAAAAGTTGTATTTCATCTTTTTGAGAGTGCTATCTTAGAAAGTGTTTAATTTTTGGTTTAATGTAGTGTCTAAGCTATCATATACGGTTTTCCAGGATGAACAACCCTATTGAAGACTTTTAAAGTACTCAAGATTATCGATATTTTTTAACAATGATGAATTCAGTTTGCATTTATTTTTTCTTTCATTGAGTACTCTATCCGTAAAGTAATATAACGCAATCGATAGCGCATCAAAGTCATCTATATCATTAAAGTTCAAATCTTCAACATTTTCATCGAATTGTTTAAGATTCACCCCTATATCACTGTCAAAGTACAAATCACGCAACCTTCAGTTTGTCTCAAGCTTTGCGTTTCTGTGTATATCGTATGCCCCATGGCAAAGTCCCGTAACTAAAGATCACTCACTGATCGATAATAGCGCTAGTTGGCGACCAAATTCAAACTACAATTGATCATCATCACATTCATTATGTGCTTCCATTACATTTCCAAACTTTGAAAGATTCGTAATATGCCCTGAGAAATGCTCAGATGCAAAAATGTTCATTATACTTGGCTCCCTCTTTGGATCAGGCGAATTACACTATGACCGCAGCTTCTTGGCCATTTTATTTGTTATAGCATTCCTTAATCGCAAGGAAAACAGATGCCTGTCGCACAAAATTATAAACATGTAGTTGCTGGATGATTGAAAGGTTGTTGGAATTTTGGGCGACGAATACCTGTCGTTACAGAAAATGGGGAAAACGTATACAAACGTCCTAGAATAAATATAGAATTCATGGTAACCAAATCAATCAAACTTATTCCTCTTTTTTTAGTATAGTTTTTTGTAAATAATGAGTAATGTTTTTGTTTAATTAAAGAAAATGTTTTTTTGTAAATAAATAAAATATTTTTCAATAAAATTCTGTAGAAACAATGTTAAATTTTTAAATAATTAATAATCTTGTATGAATTTACTAGTTTTATCTTACACTTACAAATTCAATGTGTAATTTATAATATTTATGTCTATCACAGTATTGATGCTGTAATTTTTATTATAACATTATAGAATTTTCCTTATGATAAAAGTCAATACGAAATTAATTTCATGTTCTTAATTTAAATTTTTTTCACAATACTTATTTAACATACAATTGATAGTTTGAATGTGTAATAAAAAAATATTAATTTTTAATAGTATTAATAATATGAGAGTTTTTTTAATAAGGTATAAAAAAAGTGAAGCAAAAAAAAGGGGAAGAAAAATACTTGCCCTTCATTTATTTTTACAACTAGAAGTTTGATGATTAAGGCAGCGTTTGTTTTTTTGTTTGTTTTTTTGTATGAAATATGAATAGATCTGAATTAGTCTGAATTCTAAATAGAGCTGAATGTCTAAATCTGAATGATACATTTTTTTTTTGTCTGAATTGCTAAACATAAATATTAAGTTTTTTTTAGCTTAAAAAATCTAAAAACTAATATTTTACTTTTATACCCTTACAAATTATAAATGTTAGCAAATAATAAACATCTCAAAGAATATAAATAAGATAATAAATTATCATAACATAAATGATAAATCATATTCAATTGAATACAACTCTTTAATATTCCATATTTTACATGTTAATTAATTTTATTATAATTTATGATGTTTTTATATGAAAAATATTCATAAAAAATTATGAAGATCAATAATGCTAATATGACAAAAATAAAAAGATAAAAATAATTATAATCTGCCACTATATTATCACAAGTTATATAGAGATATGTAATAATGCTAATTATTAAATTTAATTCACTTAAGGAAAAAAAATTAATTAATTAGATAAGGATATTTTGGAAAATATTTTTTAACAATATTATTCAGACTTTTTATATTAAGAAAAAAATTAAAAAAAAATTAGCTTAATGACTTAATAGCGTAATGACTTAATGGCTGAAAATTTTCATTAAGTTGAAAAAACAAATAGAGTTAATGACTTAACTGACTGAAATTAAGTTAATTAAATCATTAAGTAAAAAAAATAGCCCTTAAATTTAGAAGTTTTTTAAGAAGGATTGGGATACAAAGCCATTTTGCGCTCTACACTTATTTAAGAATTTTTTTTCTACATCTCATGTTCCATAACTTTAGGTTAGTGATAAAAGACTTAAATAAATGAATAATATTGATATCAAACCAGACCACCCACTATTAGGAAAGAGACTCACACAACAATTGCAAATTAAGCGGAAACAAAATTCTTTCAGTCTTTCTGTGATCAAAATAGAATGTGTACCACAAATAAATAGGTAGAAAAATAAACCAACAAATCCAAAGCAAAAAAACAACTACAAATTACACAAATTTTTAAGTAGAAAATCCTAAACGAGAAAAATCACGGGACCGTAGTCTGATATAATCTTCCACTATATTAATGAGATTACAGAAAAAAAAAATTCTCTAGATAATACTAGAGGCTAATAACATTAAGAATCTCAATATTCTTAGGTTACAGCAACAACCTAATAATTGTCTCTCTAATAAGTGGATATCTCAAATAATAGCCAACGAGATGATAAAATAAAAATCAAGACTAGTAGGATTATAAAAGGCGATACCAAGAACTTATCATCAAAATTTGAGAGAAATCAGAGTTAATTTTGCCTTTCGATCGCTCAATTAAAGATTGAAATTTTTGGCCAAAATAATCTCAACACCATTATCTCTCTCTTTACCCTCAAAATTTGACAGAAATCGGAGTTAATTTCACATTCAAATCGTCCAATCAAAGATTAAACCAAAATAATCTCAACATCATTGTCTCTCTCTTTCTCTCTTTTCTTTTTCTTCTCTACAAAAGTTTGTTGATGCCTCTACTTTCTCTTATATATATAGCTAGCCACGTATTCTAAACCTAATTTTAATATAAAATTTCATTTCACCCTTTCAATTTTTTTTAATTATTTAGTTGTCCAAACTAATGCAATTTAGGCTCGAGCCACCCAAATAAGATGGATCCAACAAATCTCCTCCTTTAGATCATTTGGGGGGCACCACCAAGCCCACTTGCTACATATAGCTTTTCAGTTTTTCTTTGGGCAACGACATTGTCATCATATTTAATTTATTCTCTATTGTATGAATCTTCTTAAGATGTAATTGTTTCTTCTCAACCACATCTTGTATCCAATGATACCTCACATCAATATACTTGGATTTCGAATAGTATGTTGAATTGTTTGCCAAGTAAATGACACTCTTACTGTCGCAATATATAACATAACTATCTTATCTCATACCCAACTCTTGTAGGAAATTCTTCATACACAAGGTTTCTTTATAATATTCAGTTATTGCAATATACTCTACTTCAATGGTAGACAAGACAATACACTGCTAAAATCTGGATTGCCATGAGACTGTTCACCCTAAAAATGTGAGCAAATATCCTGATAAGGATTTTCTAGAATCAACATCCCTTGTCATATCTGCGTCTGTGTACACTTATAACATAAGTTTGTCACCGCCAAAATATAAACTTGCCTTAGAAGTGCCTTTAAAATATCTGATAATCTATTTTACCGCTAACTAGGATTGGAGAGAAACTGGCTGACTACACCAACTGTCTGAGCAATATCTGATCTTGTACAAATTATGACATACATCATACTGCCAACTGTTGAAGTATAAGGAACTCTTTTCATTTCTTGCTTCTCTTTTTCACTTGTAGAATAATGCTTAGAACTAAGTTTGGAATGACCTGCAAGTGGAGAACAAACAGATTTTGTATTGTCCATGTTAAATATTTAAAGAACCCTTTCAACATATGTTTTTTCAAATAACCATAACTTCTTAGATTTTTGGTCGCAGGAAATCTTCATGTCAATAATTTGTTTCGCCAGTCCTAAGTTCTTTATTGTAAAAGGCTTGTTAAGCTTTCTCTTCAAATTGTCAATCTTACTAGCATCCTGGCCAACGATCAACATGTCATCCACATAAAACAAAAGAATGGTGAAATCATCATCACCAATATTTTTCACAAAAAAACAATGGCCACACACAGTCTTGCTGAAATCATGATTCTCCATAAAAGAATCAAACTTATTGTACCACTACCTTAGTGCCTATTTCAGCCCATATAAACTTTTCTTCAACTTGCACACAAATTCTTGTTTACCTTTGACACTGAACCCTTTATGTTGCTCCATGTATATTTCTTCATTTAAATTATCGTGTAAGAAAGTTGTCTTTATGTCGAGCTTTACGTTGAGCTATTCAATCTCCAAATTTAAACTAGTTGTTAATCTCAGAATTACTCTAATAGGAGACATCTTCACTACAAAAGAAAATATTTTTTCAAAATCAACACATTTCTTCTTACCGAAGCCCTTTACAACTAATTTAGTCTTGTAATATTGTTGCAAGTTATTTTCAGTTTTCAACTTGTAAACCCATTTGTTCTTCAGTGCCATTTTTCCCTTAGGCAGTTTCACTAATTCATAAGTATAGTTTTCATTCAAATATTTTATTTCCTCTTACATGACTTTAACCCATTCATTTTTTATACTGACGAGACAGTTTCTTCAAAACATTCTAGCTCCTCTCAATCTATAAGCATAACATATTCATGTGGAAGAAATATAGTAAAAGGTCATAGTTTTCTAGTGGATCTTCTCAATTCTGGCTCAACTGGTGGTGTTGGTGGTTCTAGAGGTACTTGCTTAACTGGTTTTGCTCGAACATCATTATTGTCATCTCCAGCTCCCCATAATTATCATGAACTACAAATAGGGAAACTGAAGTTGGGATAATAAGAATCTCTAGAGATGATTGAGACTCATCGCTCTTATCTGCATCACCAACTACTAATTTTCAAGAAACACATCATTTCTAGTTGTAATCAATTTCTTTGCCATTAGATCACATAATCTGTACCCAAATTTTTTATGCCCATAGTCTAAGAAAATGCATTCTTTGGCTTCATCATTAAGCTTTGATCTCTCATCCTTAGGGATGTGAACATAAGTTCTGCAACCAAACACTCTTAAGTTTTTATAAAAATTATCTTTCCTATTCCAAACTCTTTTAGGTACCTCGCCATCTAATAGAACTGAAAGAGAAATGTTAATCAAGTCGACTGCAATACGCATAGCCTGTCCCTAGAAAGATTTAAAAAGCTTAGTGTCAGAAAGCATACACCTAACCCTCTTTTCAATCATTCTATTAATTCTTTCTGCAACACCATTCTGTTGTGGGGTTTTTGGTACAGTCTTCTTAAATCTTATTTCGTGGGATCTGCAATATTGCTCAAATGATTCTCTATACTCACTATCATTATTTGTCCTGACACATTTTAATTTTCCTCTTATCCCTCTCTTAACATAAGCATAGAAGAACTTAAATACATCAAGCACTTGGTCTTTAGATTTCAAAGCAAAAGCCCACGCTTTTCTAGAACAATCATCAATAAAAGTCATGAAATAAAGTGCACATCTTATTGATCTATTTTGCATTATGTAAATATCAGTGTGAATCAAATCAAGTAATTACAACTTTCTCGATGAAGAAAAGCTTTTAAAAGCTACTCTATGTGTCTTTTCAGTTAAACAATGAATACAAGTCTTGAAGGACATACATGCGAAGTTAGGTAGAAATCATTTTCTGGCAAGAGTATCTTCCTTTCTCACCAATGTAACTAAGCCTTTTGTGTCATGTCTCAATGTCATAATCTTTTACAGCCACAATCACATCTTCTTCTTTTTTTATCTTGACTTTTATCACATAGGGAGTGTTTATTTTCCTCCCTTTAGTTAACACTAGGGAGCTTTTAATGAGCTTTCATTTTCCTTCACCAATTTGGTTAGTATAACTATTGTCATCAAGCATGCCTGTAGAGATCAAATTAAGGCGAACATCTTGTACATGTTTGACATCTTTAAGTAACAATTTACAACTAATGTTGGTTTCTAAGCAAATATCTCTCA
Source organism: Citrus x clementina (assembly GCF_000493195.1). NCBI lineage: Eukaryota > Viridiplantae > Streptophyta > Magnoliopsida > Sapindales > Rutaceae > Citrus > Citrus x clementina. The sequence continues at coordinate 8,157,761 of NW_006262688.1, read as the reverse complement.
TGCCCACAATCTTAGATGCCCCCTCATTTTTCATTCGAATATGGCCATAATCACCATTAAAATAGGATGTGAAGTAATCACAATGTGTAGTTTCATGAAACGAAACACCTGAATCAATCACACAATCATTGGTATGACAAGTGAGATTTATTGAGTTCTCATCATAAACAATAACCAAATCACCATCAAATATGGTTGCAGTGTTCTCTTTATCATTTTCTGGGTGTCACTATTTTCTTTCGCATGTTCTCTTTTCCATAATCGACCAATTTTCTAACAATGAAAGCACTTCATGTTTCTCCTTTAGGACTTAGATCTTCCTTTGGGGTTATCATTATTCTGTTGACGGGAATTTCTTCTTTGCCTTCTCTTCTGTATTTTTTGCTTTTTCTGAAACTAGTGTATCTAACTCAGAGGAAACTGCTTCAAAACTTTTCCTTTTAGATTCTTCATTCCGCAGCCTATCTATAACCATATTCAAGGTTAATTTTCCCATTTGGTGTTGAATTATTTATCGACACCACTAATGTCTCCCAACTATCAAGCAAAGAACTAAGCAACAACAATATTTGTATCAAACTTGCACTATTGGATTTGGAAAACAATGAATGAAAGACAATATTGGATTTGTTTATCGAAATTTACTATTTTACTTTTCTACTTCAAGGAATTAACTTTGGAAAACAAAAGCAAAAAAATCTTGGCCATTCAATTAAATTATTACTACTGATCACAAGATTCTCAAAAAATTAGGATAAGATTAATAGAGGATCCAAAGCTCATTAGATAAATGGCTTAATTTTATGGCACTTGCACCAACATGTGCCTCTTTCTCTTTCTCTTTCTTATATGGATTATTTATAGTAAATGTCAATATTCATGATGTATCAAACTTGCCTCTCTCTCTTTCTTATATGAATTATTTACAAAGCACAATAACAATAAACACATTACATCTCTAATTCAATTGTAATATAAATTTTGTTTATACTTGTCTCTTAAAAGTTAAATTTATCTTCGAAAATTTTTATTTTGATCCTTTAGCTATGTTGTAAATACATGGGTTTTAATTTTTTTTCCCTTCGGATTTCTCTTAACTTCGGATAGAAAACACCAAAGTATAATTTTATCTCTTTAATTTTAGAATGAATTTAGACCGTTCATCTTGTAATGGTTTTTTTTTTTTTTGGTCATCACATGCTTGTGGAAAATCATTAACATTACACATAAATATGGTTGGTAAAATATTTAATCTAACAATTAATATTCAAATTAGGAGTTTGTTAAGCCATCTATCACAATCATTTAGTTATAGCGAATTGAGAATTCCATTTTTTTAGTTTCCCTACATGAGAATTAGGTGCAAAAGCAATTATATAGCTATTATTGTCAAATGTATTTAACATGTATAACACCAGCGACCACCGCATTCTTATTAACTTTTATGAAAATATTTTATTTGCAAATAATGAAAAATAGTTTTTTTTGTTCATTTATTTAAATTTATTGTAAATTAGAAAATTTCAGAATTTGTTGATCCACTTGAAATCCAAACACGTAAAGGGTAAAATTGTCAAATTATAAGAAGCAATGCAGCACCATAGGAACATAAAAAGAGGTTTTACCTCGCTCAAAAATTCTTGGCACTTTGCCATTTTTAAGCCCAAAAACAATATTGCTGCTCACACTTGTGGGGATTCGATTATAGAAATAAATTAGAAGATAGACCCCATATGATTGCCGTGAAAGATGGAAAATGGAAAAAAGAAAAAGAAAAAGAAAATAGTTGATTTAACACGTGCAATTGCACATCCACAATGTAAAATGGACAATTTATTACCATAAATATACTAAATTGTAACATTATTAAATATAAATTAGGAGAATTAGTGAATAAGAGGCCTGATCTAATGCGTGTAGTTACGTATCCACAACACAATTCTATCAATAAAATTTTGCTACGAGCAGATCGAATTTCTACTGTAGTTTTCTCGCTTAGTAAAACCTTTGATCATATTCACACCTCAAAATCCAGGAAGAAAAAGACGGGCAATAATGCGACGAGCAATGAATAAGGTTTAATTTGTTAGCTGCGTACGTGATGTGTGATATAGACTTGTTGACAGCTGGTGCTTATAAGGAATCCTGCTTGCTTGCACCACATGCCAATGCCCGCCAGAACACAGAAGAAAAAAAAAATTCCGAAAGTGGAGCCCACCCACGCAGCATTACATCATAACAAATTAAAAAGAGAGAAGCCAATTTAGTAACTCCATAGGAGCCACTTCGGCCTTGGTCGGAGTGGTGGGCTGCTGCCCTCATAAAGCATTGTTTATTTGTGGGGGTTAACGTGTTTATTTGTTTAATATTTTAAAAATTTTCTCTTCCTCGTGTAATACGAGTGGAGTATGGACATTCTTCGTCTGTAAGGGATTATTTGTCTGGGCATGTACTTCACAGAATTCAATGTAATAATATAAGTCTCAATTATGTATTTCTGATTGTAAATATCAGTGTAATATATCTACTATAATAACAGTTGTAACTATCTGTGTAATGCAGTAATATGATGATTAATCAGTATTCAAAAAAAAAAAAAACTCCATAGGAAAACAAGGCCGTACATATCAATGATATTCATTCACAAGCGTCTCAGAATGGTTATCGTAAAAATGGTAAAATTATTATTATTTTTAATTATTATTTCAATTAACAGAAATACCATATCTTATATACTATATGTCACAGACACAGCAAAGCATCAAAATATTCAAAACCATTTTCTTAGTTCTTCAGCAGAAGGAGTTATTAAATAATGAACTGCTAAACCATATATAAAAATAAAAGGCGCGCATTAGTTCCATTAGTTTCACTTGTGAGACTGAGACCCAAAAAGAAATATGGAACAGGGAAGAAAGAGAGTGAGCCCCGTATCAGTCTTCTTCGCTTTCTTCTGTTTTCTTCTCCTTCGTCTTCTTTGCTTTTCAGGATCAGCTGAAGCTTACAAGAACTACACAGTTGGTGACTCATTGGGATGGTATGACAGTCAAGAGAAACCTGCTGTTGATTATCAGAAATGGGCTGATGCCAAAAACTTTAGCTTGGGAGATTTTCTCAGTAAGATTATTCTCTCAGTATACTTATGATCTTATTTATTAATTAATTTTGGTACTTGTTTTAACTTTTTACAGCATGGAACCCAGTTGCTTTTGATTTTATGTGTGAGTTTCTATTTTCAGTGATGTTTGAAATTTGTGAATCTTGGGTCAGTCTCTAAACCCATATAAAGGAAATTGATACTATTTTACAATTTCTGAGTGAGCTAAACAGAAGCTGCTGCTCGGTAATTAGTTCACCAAAAGGAATGATCAATTAATCAAAGTTGCTTCTTCTTCTTCTTCTTCTTCTTCCTCTTCTTTACTCAGAAAGTCTTCTCTGAATACCCAGATACTGTTGTTCATCAGGGAGATCGGTTAAATAAACAAATTAAAATCTAGCTAGCTCTTTGGTATGATTCATGAATCATATTGCAATATGTTGAATTCTCTTTCCTAGATCTCTAACCAAATAAGCAAAACTTTAGCAGGAAGTTTCTAGCTATATGTCAAAAATCCCTTGTTACTTTCTTCATCAGTCTCTATATTCTGTTCCAACTTCCAACTACACCTCAATTGAATTATTTATTTCATCCAAATTTAGCTCTTGAACATGAAACCAAGCTATATATGTATGAAGCATAAAAGATGTCATATTTTCTTTCTTAATATCACCACAATCTTTTATTATTATTTTGGTAAATTAGTTATCTCCATTTGTTTATTAATTAAGTTAGTTTACCTCAATCATGACAAAGGAAGTACAAGGAAGTGGCTTTCTATTTTTTCAGAGATAAGAATAACTTTGTCTAATGATTAGTGATTTAGCCTTCTGGATTTTGGAGCATGTCATGTGATGCTTTTCCCTACAATAGCATGAAATTTAGTGCAAAAGCTTAGCTGAAAAAAGGAACATTAAAATAAAGGTAAGTGCTAAGATCACCGGCTGGTGCATGGTTTTTCATTGTATATAACAAGGTCTAGTTAAGGTCCTTCGTACAATATATGTTTTTTAAAATTTGTTGCCACTTGCAAATATAGCATTGTGCATGCGCATACACCAGAGCAAGACCCATAAGATAAGCTAGCGGATTCATAGATTCACTCACTCACATGCTCATTCCTAGGAGTTGAACAGTTGCTTTCAAAGGAATGTTTCCCCATGTGCAAGTACATGCTCATTCAATGGACATTGTTGGCTGACAAAAAACATCACCCGATGAGTTCTTTACATCTGGCACTTAATCATTGGCTTGTCGGCTAACTGATCAGTAAATTTATACCCAACTCTTACGACTTTCTGCCAGTTGTCCTTTATGAGGAGTGAGTACACACATGCACATTGATAAGGATATATTATTACATTACCAGTCCTCCTACTACGCCATGTGCATTTTGATCACCTCATGAGTTCATGTCCCAGCACTGAAAAGTACTCCGAATTTGCCAAAGTAATCCGACTTCATTTCAATTTGTTCATCAATATGCCAAAATCATCTAGAAAAAGACTAAAACACCCTCATTCTTGCTGTAAAACGGCTCAAACCATTATTTTACCTCCCGTTTCTCTAACAATATGTAATTTCTTTTTTCATTTTTTCTCGTGTAATTTAAATATTTAATTGTTCAAGTATGAGTCTTTTAATTCTGTTCTGTTTGTCATAATTTGTAGAAAAATCACTAGTACTATATAAATTTAATCTAAAGATGGTTCCGTAGATGTCTACGTATAAATATCAACATATTTTAATATACGTCGTATAAAAGAAAGGGAGGGCGTTAAAGAACTTGTAATAATTATAAAAAAGATGTGGTTATGTTGGAGCTGATTTATAGTAGAGTACGAATCTTAAACACATACGCAAAGTGGTTAATAATAAAAAATTCATTAAAATTTTGATTGTGTGATTATGAAGGGGTAATCTACCTTTAAAACGGTTACAACATAGCCGCACCCTTATAAAAACTCTATAACTGCTAAAGATAGTTTCCTTGTAATGCATGGTGAAGATTCACAGAGGACTTGCATGTGTTGTTCATTGTGATTGCAGTTTTCAATACAGATACCAACCACTCAGTTGTGCAAACATACAATTTCACAACATACAAAGAATGCGATTACGATGATGCCCTAGACAGTGACACCAAGCTATGGTCAGCAGCAGATCCATCAAACACAGCAACATCTGGAGTGACGGTGCCGGTTCCTTTGCTCAAAGAAGGAACCACATATTTCTTTTCAAGCGACTACGATGGAGACCAATGCAGGAGCGGCCAACACTTCAAAATAAATGTCAGCCACGGGAAAGGGTTGCCGGAAAGTTTGAAGAGTCCGTCGGAACAATCCCCGGCTCCTAATAGTGCCGATTATAACAATGATGAATCCGCCCCGGATCTTGTCGTGCCTTCCACTTTCAATAAGCCTCGTGGGAATCAAAATAGTAATGACGACGATGGTGATAATGTAAAGAAACAATCTGGGGCTGTTTCTTTATTAGCTAAGTACTTGGATTGGAAATTCAATGGTATTTTGTTCTTGTTAGGGATTATTAGCATATTCTGATAAATTTCATCAATTTTTTTTTCATTTTTTTAAATTGTTTTTTTTACATGGCTTGTATTACTGCTATTTTAGAGATTAAACGTGTTCTTGTACTGTATAATTAATTAATTAAAAGCTACATTTTTATATTTGTAATGCTTCTTTTGATTTCTAGATGATCCAAGCGAACAATGATAGTAGTAAATTGGTAATATATGAGAAGAGCAGAGTTTTCAATAGGCTTGTAAGAGCATTGATATTTAAACAGTAGGAAAATACTAGTAATATAAAAATAGTGTTACTGTTCATGCTGTAATATTACTATAACACACTAATATTAGGAAAAGAAAATACCCGTTTTTTCTCTTGGTATCCTCTTATAATTTTAAAGACCAGAAAAATGAGGTTTCATTACCTCATTGAGCTAATAAAAGTGGTATCAAATTTTTTTTCAAATTGAGATTTATTTTAGGACTTAACTTTTGATTCAAATATAAGAGAAATTTGAAAGAGGAAAAACTAATTAGCTCGATATAGGAAAAGAAAATAACTATTTTTTAATTTTTTTTAAAAAAATAATTATGAAGAGTTGGGGAGTCTATATAGGAGGTGTTTATGTGGGCCGCGGCCGGTCCAAGCGCAGTATATAAAACCGAAAGACTCAGGCTGAAGGCTCGACAGACCCTTTTTGAAACAATTGGTTGAAAGTTGGTTGTCTTGGCTAAAAGAAATGGCGGACTCATCATCTTCATCGACATCGGAGTATGAGAAAGAAGAATTGCTGGATCGTATGCTCACGAGATTGGCTCTCTGTGATGACTCCAAGCTCGAAGCCTTACTCTCGAAGCTTCTCCCTCTCGCTATCTCCTCTCTCTCCGCTCACTCGACTCTCGTTCGCAACAAGGCAATTTAATTTAACCTCTCCCTCTTTCCCTATCCCTTTCACTTTAATTACTAATTAATTACTCTTTATGTCGATTTATAAAAAAAAAAATTTCTTATGCGGCTGGTTAATTACAATATTGACTCACTTGGGAATTTGAATTTTAAGCATTTCAAGTTATATAATAGTTTTTTGCCTGGTGATTGTGATTACAGGTTCTTGAGATATTGAGTCATGTGAACAAGAGAGTAAAACACCAGCTCGAGATTCGTTTGCCATTGGCCGAGTTATGGAAAGTGTATACAGAACCTCATGCTGCTTCAATGGTTAAGAACTTCTGCATTGTGTACATTGAGATGGCATTTGACCGTGCGAGTTTCAAGGTCTGTGCTTCATTTCTTTTACTTGTTTTGGAAAGCTTGCTTGCTATTGGAGCAATTCCGCAATTAAATCTTTTACCTTGCATTTGTAGGAAAAGGAAGATATGGGACCTGTACTTATAGCAAATGTTTCAAAACTGCCTCAACAACACCAAGATATTATCCTGAGAATTGCTGCTAGGGTATGTTGCATTTTTATCTACTTTTCTGATAGTTCGTATTTTAGGCACGTGTGTTAACGGGAGGAGATTTTTGCCCTTTGCCAACCAATGTGAGTTTGGTTCAGATGATCATTATGGGTTCAATTTCTTGAGGATTTCTGGATTCCATCCTTTATTTTAGAGAATTGGGAGGCTGTTCTGAACTAAAGTTGGATGCTATTTATCTATATAAGGGATATCCAAAAATTGAGAGGGAAATGGTCTGCCTATTTGTAATTTACTTTTGATGAATATCAATTATACAGGATTCTTTTATTAATAAATAAAAAAAGGAAGTACATTGGATTAGATTATCCTCTTCTTGTTATGCTTTAAAAGAAAAAAAAAAATTGATTTGCAGAGTCATGGTTATTTGTCTTTATTGACTATTGTTCTGTTGCAGGTGATAGGTGAATGTCATGCAAGTGGAATTGATAATGAGGTTGCTCCAAAGTATAGATCAATAAGTGGTTCACAGGACAGGGAGCTATTTATAGAATTTTGCCGTCATACTATGTTGTATCAAATGCCACCTCAAGGGTCTGCAGCTCCCTTTATTGTTAGAAAATTATTATCTTTAAAGATAGTTTGTGTTCCAAATGTACTGAGATTTCGTGCTTACTTTTAGCAGCGGAGGAAGCCCACCTGGGCTTTCAGTTGTTCAAGCTAATCGTGTGATTGGGAAAAACCCATTGAAAAGTGATGTGATCTTAACAATGAAGGTGAAACTAGTTGGATTCAAGAGTGTTTTACTTAGATAACCATAATTCGTTCATAATCTGATAGATATTCCATTTCCTCGTAAGCAGTTGGGAATCTTGAATGTGATTGAAGCTATGGAGCTGACTCCTGAACTCGTTTATCCCATATATTTGTCTGCTTGTGTGGATCGGTACATTTTTTTTTCTTTTTATTACTTACATAAACATTACTCACTATTTTTCTCATTTAATGTTCTTTCTCGTATTCAAGAAGTTAAAGAATGATTAGTTTTTCCTCAAAAAGACAAAAATAATGAAACTATGATTTGTTGTTTGATGATTGTTCAATCAAGCCAAGATCCTGTTGTGAAGAGGGGGGAAGAGCTTCTGAAGAAGAAAGCTTTTGGTGCTAATTTAGAAGACCCAAACCTGGTGAACAGATTATTTTTACTTTTTAATGGTATGTAAGGCAGAATTATTTTACCATTTTCTCCTATTGGAGTGTTGAAACAAATACACGTTTTTTCCCTATATAAAACTGTTGATTTGTGAATATTGTACTTTATGCATTTTTGACAAAGAATTAGTTTTTCCGAGAGTTGATTATAGGGGAAGCTATTATAAGCTATGAACAGAAGAAGTGAGAAGTGGATATCCGATCCTTACTTCATCTTATTATTTCAAATAGTTTGAGATGTCTGTACATGTGATTTTGGGAATGCTAAGGTCTATGTAATCTGTTGCTTATTATATTTCAATTATTTTTTGTTTTGTTGGGGTGCCCAGATACGTGTGCAGATTGTTTCTTTATGAAAAATGAAATAGCCGGTCGTTTTGAAATATCCATAATATTATGTTAAATTTTATCCCTAGAGTTAAATGCTAATTTTAGTTGTGCTGGATTTTTTTTTTCCCTTTCATGATGATATAATGTATTACTAAAATCCTCTTGTATATTTGTTCTTTTGTCTTTTTATAGACATATTAGACACCCTTTCTTGACATTTTTCAAAGGCTAAGCCTCTGGCAATCACTAATTGAAAGGAGATGGGACTCTGTTTATTGGTTGTCACCCTTATTCAGTTTGCATACTTGATTAAACTAGGCACTCTTTCCTTAAATCCTCTAATACAGCAATCCCTATCATTTTTTTTTTCTGTTCTCTGTCATTTGGTTTCATAGAATCGATTGCTCGGTAGATACTTTTATACTGACAGGTCCGTATTGGTTGGACATGTTCTTAACAGTCATATATTGTTAACCCTTTATTCAGGAACTTTGGCAGCTGAAAATATTCCTCAAGAATCCAGAGTCAATCCTGGAAATGCTGCTCTGAAGACAAAATTGATGTCTATTTTCTGCAGATCTATTACAGCCGCAAACAGTTTCCCAGCCACATTGCAGTGCATATTTGGCTGTATGTATGGTATGCAGAAATTTTGTTTATTGGTATTCTGATACATGTTCTTTCAGTAGCAAATTTCATATAACTCCACTCAGAAGTTGGCTCATCTCAAGTATCAGCAAATCGATTCCCATTAGCATAGTGTTCTACTGGAGTTTGAATTAGGTCCCGGATAAGATACTGTTAGTTTATTTTGTGGTCAAAAGTAAATATGCTTTTTCTCTTGCAAATGCAAGCATTTATCCTTTTAATTGTCTTCAAATGTGATTAGTGATAAGTTCACTTAAAACTAAAATATCAAGTTTATAAAAAGTGTTCAAGTGGTGTTACTCATATACATTTGAAGTATAGAAGACGGCACCAAAAAGTTAAAGAAAAGATAAGAGTAAGAGGAAGAGGAAGAAATTTTTTTTTTAAAAAAAAAAATTGTAAGGCATTGGATAGCTGTTAACACATCTGTCATTGTCTTAGTCTTGAAGCATGAAGTATGTATGTGTTTTTCATTAATACATTTTATACTTATTTTCTCAGGAGCAATTATGCTGAGTTAGTCATGTGGGTGCCTTTGCTAATTTTTCTCTTGAATTTAATAGGAACTGATACAACGATAAGGTTGAAGCAGCTGGGAATGGAATTCACAGTCTGGGTTTTCAAACACGTAAGGACTCATGTATTCAAACCAAATGAAGTGGGCTGCTTGTGTGTTTGGTACTTATATTCAGTGATAAACATGTTGAATGAGTCCAGTCCAACTTTGCACATATGGGGCTGTACAAAAGGTTAAATTCTAATATCTGGGCACTTTCAAGCTTAAGCTTTTGGTTAAAGTCATAACTAAACAGTTGTTTGCAGTTCCTTTTTGTTTTTGGGGGGTGGGGGGGGGGGGGGGGGGGGACAGAAAAAGCAACCTTTTAGTTAGAGTTTTGAAGAAATTGCCTTGCCTAATTAGACCTGCAGGAGCTTGCTTTGCTTCTTGGAGCGATTGTGGATGCTGGGCAGCAGTGTTACTTATACTTTTGTTAATATTATTTTTTTCCTTTTCTTGCATAAATTGTAATTGGTTTTCTTACTAATTGTGATTTTTAATTTCCAATTATTTTTTTCATCTGTATGTATGTCAACATTTTATTCTCTGAAGAAGTTTCCCATAGAGATTGGTCATTTCCACAGAAAGTATTCTATATTTTTTATAGTTTATTATATTCAGGCTAATCTTGATCAGCTGAAGCTTATGGGTCCTGTAATACTGAATGGGATTCTGAAATTGCTTGATGGTTATTCATATTCCGACTCAGGTTGGCAATGCAGTTGAATTTCTTTGAGCTTCCTGTGTTCATCTCTGTAAAGATCGATTTTTTCTGGACCTAAATGATCAAACTATGCAGATTCTGTTGCTAGGGATACAAAAAGTTTTGCTTTTCAGGCAATTGGATTGCTTGCACAGCGCCTGCCTCAGCTTTTCAGGTGTTCTATTGTCTCTACTTCTTTTGCTGGTTCTATACCCTTTTATGGAACTGAATAATGTAACGGGTATTTTCTCCCATCTTTAGAGACAAGATTGAAATGGCGGTTCGCCTTTTTGATGCACTGAAACTGGAGGCTTCATCTCTTTGTCTTGTTATACAAGAGGCAACTACTTCACTTGCTACTGCATACAAGGTAATGCGTTTTTCTCATCCTGTAGATTTCTTTTTCAGCTTTTATTTTGTCTCAGAAATTTAATCATAAATTCAGAATTTGGCTTGGGTCAATTTGAATTTACTCCTTGATACAACGCCTTGCTGGTTTCATCTATTTATATTTTCATCAAAACTCAAAACAGAACAAGATATACCTGATTGGAGTTAATATAGACCAACCTGTGTAAGAAGAGAGTAAAAAGGGATGTTGGTGATTTGTAGAGATAATATTCTGCAACTGTTCAATAGTTTAATTTTGTGTAAGGGTAGGACGGCATTGCTGATCTCTTGATATTGATTATGCAAGTCCTGGAAAATACTGCTATGATACCATGTACTCTTCATTAATTCCAGAAAGAGGAAGAGAGAGGAAAACGGAAGAAAGAGAAGCAATCAATTATACAAAACTGTAATTCACTGTATAAAATAACATGTGGGAGAGGGATTTGGTGCATAAAGGAAGCCTTGATCGCACATAAGAAGTCTAGAATTGATGGTTGATTACTATGTCAAATAATTAGGTTAAATTTATGGGCCAACTAATATTGTTATCTTAGTAATGGAGATGTGTCCCTATAAGAAATGGTTTAAAAACTTTAACACTTCTACCTAGGCAGAAATTAAACTTTTGTGTAGCTTGCAATGCAGAGTAGTAGCCCTCATTAGATCATGTAAATGGTGCATTATGGAGGGCAAGACCATTAGTCTTCTCCCTAATAAGAAGTTTTGAAATCCTATTTGCTCTTAGTTTATCCAACCCTTTTAGTTTATCAGAAAGGAATCTTCTAACATTCAAAGCTTGTCCCAAACACCATCTCAGGTACATACTAAAGAATAAATTTATGAAAAAATATGATTGCCATGCATAGAGACTTGTCACTTTCCAAACTGGCATGGAAAGGTAAACTTATTCTTCATATTTTTTTTTTGTTTTGTTACGTCAGAAATCGAAACAGTTTCAAAAATAAAAAATGAATCTAGGTGAGAGTCTAAATATGCCTGGAGACCTTAGATAAATAAAAAGAATGCTTTTCCACTCAATGTCGTCACACCTAGCTAGGTAGTCATAGTCATGCAAAATGGACTGCTGGTTACCTCAATTTAACCTTTTTTTTTCAAATTTATATGAATTATCACGGTTCCCTACTATTGGAAAAAAATATTATTTATGTAAAATTGTAGTTTCTGGAGCTCCTATTTTTGCACTAGACATTGCTACCATCAATCAGCAGCTTAGGATAAGTCACCTACCATCTAGAAAGGCCCTCCTTGGATATATGACATCTCAAGGCCTGTTTGACGAGTAATGTTCTGCAATATGATCAATTACTTAATTTGTTTTCGCTCTTTGTCCCTTGTTTGGTGATGGTCTTGACACTGATTCAACATTTGAGCATCAGGGAGCACAACCAGCTGTATTGATAGAGTTGGAGAAGCTTCTGCTGCACAATTTTAATGCGGTATTGCACTATGACTCTTCATAAACTTTGTTTAACTGTTGTATCTTAAAAATATGTACAGGATTTCCTAACTTGATTATTGTTTCTCAATACCACATGATGCAAATAAATATTATGCTGCTGACCAGGAACAAAGTGAAGTACGCTTCTGTGCTGTTAGATGGGCAACATCATTATTTGATTTGCAGCATTGCCCTAGTCGGTTTATTTGTATGCTTGGAGCAGCAGATCCTAAGTTGGATATCAGGTATTACACTTGATTGGTTTTTAGAATAAGGGATATTGGCTATCTTCATTGTCTTAAATTTGTTATTGTCTTGCATTTGGAATGTGGTGATGGTGATCATATTATATCTTAAAACTTTTGCTATGTTGTTTTTGTCACACAACAAATAATTTTTATAGCCTTTTTTTTTTTAACTGCTCTTTTTGCGGATTAATCTTCACACTGCTTTGAGCACTAATTCTGTTCTTGTAATCATATTGCTGAAAATATATATAGAGGAAACAAAAAACTTGTATTAAAAGATAAAACATGTACAAAAGCGAACAAGGTGTCCACAAAAAAGGACCCCCCTTAAGATCACAAAAAGATCTATACAACAATAGGATACTGATAAGATTTTATAAGTACAGGATCTATATGACTATAAGATCTTACAACAAAAATGAACTCAAAAACCCAGAATTAAGCCAACACCTGTTCCAAGATTAGATGAATGAATAAGAAAGAAGAATCTTGAATTCCTTAGTAACTGAGGCCCAAAGAGAAGCTAGTAATCACACTCTTTCCAAAGATGATGTCTTCCTCAGCATCATTAAAGAACCTTCTATTTCTTTCAAACCCAATCACCCAAAAAATGGCCAGGACTGAACATTTCCTCAACATTCTTGCTTTTTCACCTTTCCCCAGAGCATGAATAGACTCTGAAAGCAGAGAATTGCTAGAAGCTGGGATCACCCAACAAATACTAGCTGCCTGAAGTAATCTATGCCGCAACTGAACAGCTTGGTGACAATGCAAAAAAAAAAAAAGGAAAAAAAAAAGAACTGCAGTTTCAAACCAAAATATACACAACGGGTTAGTAATGTAGATTATGTCAATTATCTAAAAGGATACTTCTGCATGACACAAAAAGAATACTGATTGTGGCTATCGTGATGCTGAAGGACATGATCTAAGATATCGTTGTATCGAGTAGTTGGATCATAATCTCTTATCATAAAAATGGCTGCGCAGCTTAGGTAGAATGCAAAGGCCTCCTTCCGAGGGGCTGGAGCCATCAGTGCGATACTACTCCGGAAGAGCTAGAATTCCACCATTTCTCTTGCACATGACACACCAAAAAGGAGCAAGCACACATTAGGATTCCATCTCTGAATAACATCACCAGTATTAAGTTTGCCTATAGCCAATGACCTAGCAAAAAATTGAACTTTATTAGGGACTTATTATTCCAAATCCTATGAGCAGGATGAAAGTTCAAGAGAGCTTGATCATCAATCAACTGATTGAAAAAGGATTTGCAAGGAAAAAATCCTTGAAGGGCTTGGCTCCCAGATCCTTTTATCCTCTACCAGAGCATTAATTGAAACATTCTCCAATAAAGCCAAAAGAGCTGAAACTTCTTGAATTTCTCTCTTGTTCAAATTCCTCAAAAAGTTGAAATTCTAGTTCCAATCTAAAGAGGAACTGATGCACCATTCAAGTGATAAGTTCATGCAATAGAAGTTATAAGTCAAATTATCTAATCACCCAATGATGTTTTAGGGCGGGAATGTGTAATCTATTGATCTGAATAACCAAAGCTTCCTTTTTATTGTTCACATCACTCAATATTATAAACCACTCTATTTAAATGAAACTTCAGAACTTGCTTCTTTCTTCTGGCTTCTCTCTCTCCCCTTTCTTTTCGCCTCTTAATCATTATTCGAAGCTAATCTGCACCATCTTTTTTCTTCTCTAGGGAAATGGCACTCGAAGGCCTGTTTCCTGTCAAAGATGAAGGGCGGTTAATTAGTCAAAATCCTGATATTATATACCCAAAACTTGGTAGCATGTTAGAATATATTCTTAAGCAGCAGCCTAAGTTTGTAGATTCAACTGAAATGAGGGAACAGAAGCTTCTTTTTCCATCGAATATGTACGTGGCAATGATCAAATTTCTATTAAAGTGCTTTGAATTGGAGTTGGAGCAAAATAAAGATTTAGAAAAATCACTGGAGTTCGTGTCTTCGGTGGAAACACTGTGTCTACTGCTAGAGCATGCTATGGCAACTGAAGGGTCTGTTGAGTTGCATGCCACTGCTTCCAAAACATTGATTAAAATTGCATCTCATCTTCCAGAGGTTGGTTTCTGCAGACCTTGCATGCTTGGTTACTTTCTTCACTCCCCTTTTCTTGCTGGATTGTTTTTATGTGACAGATTTTTGTTCATTGTAGATGATTGCATCACACTATTCCCAAAGAGTTATCTGGTTAAAGCAATTACTGAGTCATATAGACTGGGATACACGTGAAGCTGTGGCACGCTTACTTGGCATAGCTTCCACTGCTCTTCCCTCAGCTACATCTACTGCTCTTATAAGCGAACTTGTTTCCAAAACTACTGAAATGCAAAAGTTAAGGTTTGTTGCCTCTTTTTAGAATAAACTCAAAATATGCAATATTGAGTTTCAAATCAATTCGTTTTCTAAGGTGTATTTTAATTGGAAACTTTCTTATTTGAGGCTCAATGTGATATAAATATTCAGGTTTGAGGCTCAGCATGGAGTTCTATGTGCCATAGGATATGTCACTGCTAATTCTATGTGTAGATCGCCTGCTGTAAGTTGTATAATTCCGTACTCACTGTCATTTATTTGTTCCTTTTTTCTAGGCATATTGGTCAGTCAACTTTTGACTATGCCGTATCACCACTTCATAAAATATATGTTGTATTATGTTGTTTTTAGCATCATTTGCATTATATCATCATTGTAACCTGATAGTTTCATACTTTCTTATGCTGGGATTAAAATTCTTTAACTTGTCAGATATTTCCATCTTATGAACTACTTAAAATTGCTGTAAATTTTGACCGGCTGAACCTGTAATACCCACTTCTGAGAATTTAATGTATTTTTGTTCTGTCATCTGCATTTTTCTATAATTCATTGATATACCTGATGCTTAATTTTTAAATTTACACTACTTTTCTGTTACTGGCATGCATTCATTGGACTTGTCCTACAAATATGTGTTAAAGAGTTTCCAAAAATTTAGTTTGGTGCTTGTCACCATAATGCTTTGCATGTTTAGAACTGCTAAACCGCAATCTGTTTTGTAATTCTCTTCAACCAAATACTGTAAACTGTGAAAGCATCTTTGATTGCAGTTTGTATGAGATAGTTTTGAAACATGATTTGATTTGAGAACTATATTGACATGAAATGTAGTCATAATATATGAAGTATTTCATCTTCCGAGCAAAGTTCAAAGTGAATGTAGGAAAGTTGTCAATGTCACTGTCAACGGCTATGAAAGTTTTTTTGTCTGTGGGTACTTGAGATTCTCAACAAATTATTTTGGTTGAAATCATGGTGGAGACACTGATGTTGAAGAAGGATATTATAAACTCTTTGATACCATGACCTGATGACACTTTCTTTGTTCCTAAAACTTTTTAGTTCACTACTTTCTTGCCGAAAATTAGGTTTTCTTATTTTCCTTGATAAAATTTGGGTAAATGTTAAATCAGATGGCAAATGACTTCAGATTTTCCCGTCATCTTTGTAGTAGTGAAATAAGAGCCCATATTAAATTGTGTTCTGTTATATGTGATGAGTACCAGCTATTTTTGTTAGGCCTTAGTTAATTTTGTTAGTAAAAGTAATTTTTTGTATTTGATACTCTAAATGTGCATTTTATACTATTTTTTAACCATGACATTGATTCACAGATCCCGGAAGCATTATTTCAGAGTACACTTAAATGCCTTGTTGATGTGGTTAACTCTGAGACTGCAACATTATCCTCTGTTGCCATGCAAGCATTAGGTCATATTGGGCTGTGTGTACCATTGCCTCCTCTAATTCATGCATCTGATTCAGGTGAAGAAGTTGTGCATATGCTGGTGTCACAATTGTCTGGATGTTATTTTAGTAAATGTAACTAGAATGGATGAGTTACATTAAACACATACCTGAAATTGCAGTTGACATTCTGGAAATTTTACATGAGAAGTTGAGCAAGTCACTCTCCGGTGACGATACTAAAGCAATTCAGAAAATTGTCATCGCCCTTGGACAAATCTGTGCAAAGGAAACATCATCTTTGCACCTAAATAGTTCCCTCAATTTGATTTTCAGCCTTTGCCGGTCAAAGGTGGGTGGATAGGAATGACTGTTGTCTTTTATTATGATCTAATGTACTAGTTATTTTTTGAGATTGCTAATAACTAGTAAAGCTAATAATTAGAAAGGTGGTTCATTTGGTCAAGATTACATTCTTTTAACGTCTACAGTTTTGGCTTTTCACAGGTTGAGGATATCCTTTTTGCTGCTGGGGAGGCTCTATCATTTCTGTGGGGTGCTGTTCCAGTGACTGCTGATGTGATTCTTAAAACCAATTATACTTCACTTTCCATGTCCTCAAAATTTCTGATGGGAGATATGGACTCATCATGGTCAACTTTAAGCTCTGATTGGAAATGTGAGGCCAATGAAGATTGCCGTGTCATGATCAGAGATACAATTTCTAAAAAGCTTTTTGATGATCTTTTATACAGTAGTAGAAAAGAAGAGCGTTGTGCTGGGGCTGTTTGGTTACTATCTCTAACAATGTATTGCGGCCATCATCCAACCATCCAGCAAATGCTTCCAGAAATTCAGGTTTGCTATTGGTTCTTTATATGTCCAACTTTCATTTATTTCACTTATGGTCATCGACTGTCTTTGTGAAGTTGACCTACCTGAGTAGCAGTGCAATTTTAGAGATGACTTCAATAACCTTCTTTTCATTACTACCTTCTTTCTAACATAGATTTTAATTTTGCTGGTGGAAATTTTTAAATCTAAAAGTTCTTCAAGTTTTATAACTTTTTTGAAAGATTTTTTTCTACACAGTGTTAATGTGTTTTGAGTAACAGGTCATTATGTATCCAGATTATAGGAGAATTTCTAGAATACATCAGAGATTCCATGTTAAGTATACAACAAATAAATGATATTATGCCATGTGTTCATTTATTTTGAAAAGCCAAAATGCAAGCGATGGTTATATTAAATTTAACTACACGTCACCCATTCAATTGTTGGTTGTATTACATTTGATTTACCATTGACTTTTTCAGATTATAGAATGTGCATGCTCCTTTTTGTTTTTTTTAATATGCAATTAACTTACACTAGCTTCTTTAAGTCAAATTAACACTCTTGCTAATGGTAGGGGTGGGCGTTCAGTTCGGGTTCACCCTTAGAAACTGTTTGGATTGAAATCTAGAAACCGATCGGGTTAAAATCTGGTTCAAATTTAACATAGACCAAGTTAAAAACCCGATCAGTTTCCCCAAAAAAAAAAAAAAAAAAAAAAAAAAACTGAAATCCCTAATCTATAATGTCCCCCAGATTCTAATCCTAATTTATCTCAAAACCTGAGAATCATCATTTATTCAAAGTCATCTCTCGCTCACTCAAACTCAGCCCCTCATTTTTCTCAAACTCAACCCATCATTCCCATGCTCAACCGCAACCCATCATTCCCAAACTCAACCGCAACTGTTCTTCTACCCTTCATCGCACTACGGTGGAGCTTGTTGCCCTGCGAAGCAGCTGCTTCCCTTCATCGCGCCACCGTTGATCTTGTTGCCTCTGCAAAGCAGCTGCATCTCCCTCTACTGTCCTTGAAGTCCACGAAGCTGCTGAACTATTTGTGGGATCTGACTCGTATCTGCCATTATCTCTCACTTCTTGTCTCTCACAGATCTTGGCCATCATCGTCACCCTTTTCATGAGTGTTTTATAATTGATTGTTGTGTGTTTGTAAGAGTAGTAATTGGAAGATTTTTTGTTGCGAAGGCTGTACCATCTAGTTTAGTTAGCCATTGTTGAAGACAACCGTATAATGCAGAGGATCTTTGTCATTTTATATTTTGTGATTTTTCTAAAAAGAATTGGATTTATTTTTGGAATTAAGTTTGGTTCGGTTCAGTTCAGGTTACAAATTTGAAACCAAATGGATTGAATTCTTCAACCCAAATGGGTTGGAACCCAAACTGAAACCGAACAACCTGAACCGAAACCTGATTTGACCACCCCTAGCTAATGGTCTATTGCACAAGAGTTGCATAATTGGCTCAGCATGGTGCAATACTACCTCTAATGTGCTATTGTACGATTTATGATTTAGCAGCAATTGCCTTTTTTCCATTTGGGATTTCACAAGGATGGAAGAAAGAAATTATGACTATGGTATTGAAAGAGGTGCTCAAAATTTGGGAAATCATTTTTTGTATCGATAATAATAAAAACATTTAATATCGAAAAGTTTGTATCTTTGGTTACTATTATCTAAAAGTTTTCGTAAAGGAATAAAAAATGAATTTTGCTGTACTCTTAACTGGGTGTACCTTTTTCCGCAGCAAATTATTCAATTATTTTTTTGCAGTCATTGAGAGGCCATTAGAGTTAAGATACTTATTAACTGTTGAATATTGCTATTTTCTCTTATTTCGAAATAACACTCTTATCATGGTCTTGTTATATAATTCAACAAATTGTTAAATGACTGCAGGAGGCTTTTTCGCATTTACTTGGTGAGCAGAATGAGCTTACACAGGAGCTGGCATCTCAGGGAATGAGTGTCGTTTACGAACTAGGTGATGCATCAATGAAGCAAAACTTGGTAGATGCACTTGTAACTACTTTGACTGGTTCAGGGAAGAGAAAAAGAACTGTCAAGGTGAAAGCAAATTTTGATGTTTCATATCTTGCTCTCTCTTTACACACACACATGAATTCATTTCATTTTTTTTATTATTGTTGAATTTGATGATAGCTGGCTGAAGACTCGGAAGTGTTCCAAGAGGGTGCTATTGGTGAAGGTCTCGGTGGAGGGAAACTTAGCACTTATAAGGAGCTCTGCAATCTGGCAAATGAGATGGGGCAACCTGACCTTATCTATAAATTTATGGACCTGGCCAATTATCAAGTTTCTCTAAATTCCAAGAGAGGTGCTGCTTTTGGGTTTTCTAAGATAGCCAAGCAAGCAGGGGATGCTCTTAAGCCACACCTTCGTTTGTTGATTCCAAAGCTTGTTCGGTTTCAATATGATCCGGATAAAAATGTGCAGGTAAGAGAAAATCATTTGGCTCCCAACTATTAGCTGGAGGAAGTTTTTCTTGCTGCTTTTAGTGTATGTACCAAATTTCTTGCAAACATATTTTATGTCTCTTCTTACGCTATGAAAAATTTATGAATATTTACTTTATTACTTAGGGTGCGTTTGGGATTGAGGTTGCACTAAAGTGTTTGGTAAATACTATCTGTTGTAGCTTGGAAGCTATGTTGATATGGTTTTTCACTTGTCTAATGAAAAATATATTATATCCTTAATAATTTTGTCAAAATTATTATTTAAAATTTATATTTACTGCAAATTATTAATTTTTGTTTCATAATTACATTTTTTTTTCCACAGCAGCTGTAGCTTAAAAGCTACACCTCAATCCCAAACAGGACCTTAGTTTGCATGGTCCTGTTACTGTGATATGCTCATTGTGCTCTGCTCTTGTGATGCTTGTAGGATGCAATGGCACACATATGGAAATCACTAGTGGCAGACCCTAAGAGGACAATAGATGAGCACTTGGACCTTATTTTTGATGATTTGTTAATACAAAGTGGATCTAGGCTTTGGCGTTCGCGTGAGGCTTCCTGTTTAGCCCTTGCTGATATCATCCAAGGGCGAAAATTTGATCAGGTTTTGAGAATTTTTTATTTTTTTTTACTTTCTTTTGTTTTCGTTGCAAACTAAATTTTGTAAGAATGTTTTGTAAAATGCTGCCATCGAGTCCTCTCAAAGGTGTTTCTCAGGATGGTTAGACATTTTTCAAACCAATGCATGGATCAGATCTTCTGCTGCATGAAAAATTGAACATAAAAATAACTCCTAACGAACAATAATTGATTATACTTAATTTCATTCATTTATTTTTTTCATACTGGTAATATAATTTGTCACAGCATATTGTTATTATCAATCTGGTTTATGAAATTGTATAGCCTAGGCAGATGGTAATCGGTAGGTTGTGTTTAATCTGGGTAATTGTGTAAGGTTCAACTGTTGATAGGCAGACTAGATATCCTAATTTTTCTTTATTTGGGCATCGATTGAGTTTGCCAAAGCCATGTTGCACCTTATGGTTTTGCTAATCCTAACTGTTTTAGCATTATGAGCTTTCTGTAATAGGTTGTAATTAATTAATTCCCTTGCCGATAGTCACCCGATGCCTAGTTTAAGTTGGTATTCTTGCAAAAGCTGTCAACATGAACCGTCTTTTCCGTTTTGTGGTTTTTACTAGTTGCATTCTTGTAATATAGGTCGGAAAGCATTTAAGAAGAATTTGGACAGCAGCATTCCGTGCCATGGATGATATAAAGGAGACTGTTCGAATTGCTGGTGATAAGTTATGCCGTTCTGTAACTTCATTAACTATACGGCTCTGTGATGTCACACTTACTGAAATATCAGATGCAAGGCAATCAATGGATATTGTGCTGCCTTTCCTGCTTGCAGAAGGCATATTAAGTAAAGTTGACAGTATTTCTAAGGCTTCAATTGGAGTTGTTATGAATCTTGTAAAGGTAAACTAGACTCTGTATTGTTATTTCTCTGCATTTGAAACTTTTTTTTATTGTTTAATTTCTTAATTTATATTTGAAAAAATATATTCTTAATTTATTTACCAACAAAACCTTTGGTTGACTTCATCAATTAGGCAAGATGCAGCTTAGCCTTTTCTATTGTCAGAATATTACATGTATGTAATATACATAGGGCAGGATTGCATCGTATCTTCTACACAAATTATTGCACAGCTTTTAAACCATTGTACGTGCAATTTCTATGGTTGATGTGAAATCTCACACGTGCAGTAATGCAAAATTTCTACACCATAATATTCAATGCTTTAAATCTTATGTAAAAATGTGTTGAAAATGAGGTTTCTTGATCCTGACCGAAATACGTTTATATCTCCTGTTTCATATTTATTTTTAAACCAGCCAAGTATTTGTACATTACAAGACACAGTGAAAGGTCTGTTTGTGGAATTTTTGTAATACATCAGTTAATTCATTTAGATTCTTGTGATTGGAGGAAACATTATGTTATTCTCTTATTGTAGGTTTAAATAGGATGATTGCTTTTTATTGCTTTTAATTGCCTGCATCACTATATTTAATTTCTGTGCAGGGTGCAGGGATTGCAATTCGCCCGCACTTATCTGATTTAGTTTCTTGCATGCTGGAAAGTTTGTCAAGCCTTGAAGATCAAGGGCTCAATTACATTGAGGTTTGATATAGACTTTTGTTCCCTTTTTCTGAGAATATTATTTAGGTTTATCAGAAATTTTGTGCCTCCTTAGCACCTTAAAGATGAGTTCATACATATTCAGTAATCTGCATGTTTACTTTCTCTCTTCTAGTTGCATGCAGCAAATGCTGGAATACAAACAGAGAAGCTTGAGAATTTGAGAATTTCGATTGCAAAAGGATCTCCCATGTGGGATACACTTGACCTCTGCATTAATGTTGTGGATACTGAGTCATTAGATCAGTTAGTTCCTCATCTTGCTCGTTTGGTTCGTTCTGGCGTTGGCCTCAACACAAGGTGGGAAAGTACAGTGAATTTCATCATCATTTGGCAATTAAAGGCTACTGGAATGTTTAACTTAATTATCTTCTCTGCTTCGATGCTAAAGGGATTAAGCAAATGAATTTCTCAAAAGAAGATCCATGCAACCATTTTTAACCTGTTCTTTTGTATTATAAATTAGACTGATCTGTTGACTAGATTGAGCTTCACTGAAAGTGCAAGTTTGGTTGGGCACTGGGTTGTGTCATCTCATAATTATGATTGGATTCAGCAAGGGGCATATGATGACAATTTCCCACATGGAAATTTCCTTAGATATTTGGCCAACTTAAATTACTTTCTACTTGGTCTTACCTCGAAATTTAAAAATTTTATGAGATGTTTCTTATAAGATAAAATACACTTTCTATCTTTGCCTCTCTTTGTGTCTCTCTCACACGTAAACACACACAAACATGCACTAGTTCAGTTTTCTGTTTCATTGCTTTCTGTTTATCAAAAAAATTGATTTATGCTTGATTTGGTAGGGGATTATATCAGTCCATTCTTCATTAATTTGCAACAATCTGAGATTTTTGGTTTAAATGGTTTTCCTGTTGAAATAGATGCATAAAAGCTATGACCCCAAAATTTAAAAAAACCGAGGAATGCTTTTTTTTTTAGAGGAAAGTCCTCTACTCTGATTCATGTTTCCTGATACCCAGGCTATGTAATCTTAAGACCCTTCAATGGGACAATGACATCCACCTCTACATTGAACTGCTGTAATCTTTTCCTAGTACTGGGTTCCTCTGTCATGAAATTTATGTATATCCTTGACCACTTCCAGTTGGAATGAATCATAGAGTGTTCTGTTTGCTGAGAAGTCCTAAATACAAACGAAACATCAATCTTTTTGGTTTGCCACATGCTCTCACCTTTCATCTATCACTCTTATCACAATCCAATTCCTGACCCCCGAGTATGATGCAATTTTCTGTACATGGCGTGCAATAACAAAGTAGTGTAGCAACATTGTTCTCAAAAAAAAAAGAACTGAAATAATATTAGAGGAGGTTTCTGCTTTGTCTTCAAGGATCAAGCATAATAAGTTCTGAAGGATTCTAGTGTCTGTTCTGTAAAGAATTTAAATATAGTCAACTACTATTGAGCTGCCATTATGGTTGATACTTCTGGTTGTAGGGTTGGTGTTGCCAGCTTTATCAGTTTATTGGTCCAAAAGATTGGTATGGATATAAAGCCGTATACAAGCATGCTATTGAGGCTGTTGTTTCCTGTTGTGAAAGAGGAGAAAAGTGCTGCTGCCAAACGTGCTTTTGCAAGTGCTTGTGCTTCAGTTCTGAAGTATGCAGCTCCCTCTCAAGCTCAAAAGTTGATTGAAGAAACTGCTGCTTTGCATATTGATGACAAGAATTCTCAAATTTCATGTGCAATTCTACTGAAGAGCTATTCATCTGTGGCCTCAGATGTTTTGAGTGGATATCATGCAGTGATTGTTCCAGTTATATTTATTTCAAGGTCTGTATTAGATTCTCTTTAGTTAATTTATGATATTCTCCTTCGTCTAACCCTTATGCACCTTACAATTTGTCATGAAATTGGTCCCTCTTATCTTGGCCTGATATATACTCTGTTTCTTGGATTTTTGTGTTCAGTATAATGAATGTTTAAACAAACCAATAATCTAAACATGTGAAAATATATAGACAACCAAATATTTTGATTTGGTGGAAAAATATAGTTCATTGCTTGTCATGGTTCCCTTCATTCATGCTTAATATAGCTCTTTCATTCTTTACTAGATATATGGAATTAAATATCCATTCCCTGTTGATATTTAGTTAAGGCAACAATTGGTTCTTCAATCCTTTTTGTTTCACTTATACTATTTTTTGGTTGAATTTCATTACCTCCTATGAGTGGCTTTATTACAAGTGTACGTACCTGGTCTGAAGAGTATGCTGAGAGCTCCCTGAAAGGTTTAGGGGAAGCGATTGATGATCTTAGGAGAGGTTTATGGTGATTATTAGACTCCCAAGGGACGCTTTTAATTTAGACCCCAGCGGGACTCTCTATGTTCTAGCAAAACCTGAGCAAAGATTAAACAATTTTTTTCCATAGTGTTTTTGGGCTTTTGAGCTATGCACAGAAAATGGACTAAAACTGCCCAAAGATAATGGTGCTGAATCAAATTCTCAAAAAGGGGCAAGTAAAGAGTAATTCATTATGACTAGCCTAGACTTCACAAATTTGAAATCACCTGTATAACAACTTGCAGCTTATATATTGAAAGAACTCCAAATTTTCAGTGAATGACACCCAGATTGGTTTTCATCAAATAAGTCACAAGCACTTTATATCTTGGCTGATAAGAAAAATTCCTTTAGCGTTATGAAACTTCTCCATGTATTTATATATTCTTATATAATTTCCGATTGAACTAAAAATCATGTCAAACCCTTCGCAGATTTGAAGATGATAAGTATGTTTCTGATCTCTTTGAGGAATTGTGGGAAGAAAATACCAGTGGTGACCGGGTCACCCTTCAATTGTATTTGGGAGAAATTGTTTCTTTGATTTGTGAGGGCATTGCCTCGTCATCTTGGAGTAGTAAACGAAAGGTGAGGATAATATTTACTTTTCCATCGAACCTTCTTTCTAATTTTCCTATTTTTGAGTTATTTGGTCCTTTTGCTGTCCACCCATTTCGTATGATGTTTGTTTGGTGTATTTTTGTTTGCACTGTCAGTCAGCTAAGGCAATTTGCAAGCTTGGGGAAATTTTAGGTGAATCCCTGTCAAATTATCATCATGTCCTTCTGGAGTCGATTTTGAAGGAAGTTCCAGGTCGTTTGTGGGAGGTAGGTTGATCTCTTGATGAGGTTTGATAAGAAAAGTGCTTGGCCTCAAAGTTCATAAGATGCATCCTTTCATGCTGCAATGGCATCAGTGCACTAATACTTTCAACATAACCACACGACCGTAATAAAATGTTATGTCATAGGTTGAAAGCATGATTATTGACATATGTTGACGACCGTAATAAAATGTTATGCCATATGTTGAAAGCATGATTATTGGCATATGTTAAATGTCATTTGTTCTTGATCATCAATTAATATGATAGGATTATAGTTGTTTTTGTTTTACCATTAAATGCCTCTTCTAATATTTTTGAAATGTAACAGGGAAAGGATGCCCTTTTATATGCAATAGGTTCTATTTCTACTTCTTGCCATAAGGCTATTTCTGCTGAGGATCCTACCACTCCCTTTGCCATTGTGGATATGGTATCCTCTGCTTGCCGAAAAAAGATCAAGAAGTATCGTGAAGCAGCTTTCTCCTGTCTTGAACAGGTAAATATCAAATGATAATTCTTTCTATCTTTACTCCGTATAAAGCTGTGTTCGCACTTGTGCTTTTTACTCCATTGGAATACGATCTTCAGTTGTACCTCAGACTATGTTTAACATGGGAGAAAGTCAACAGAAGATGTTGCTTTCTCCTGTTCTTACAAACCTAACATGTGCTTATGAACATCGAAACTATTTTCTAATTCTTCACCCACTACAACAGCTTTCCCTTATTTTGGTTTGTCAGAATTCAGTCTTGGATGGACTGCTGATCAAACCTATATTTGCTTTTTCTTGTTTGTTATTTAAGGTGCTTCCTTTTCTTTTTCATGTTTTCAGGTTATAAAAGCCTTTAGAGATCCAAAGTTCTTCAACATCATTTTTCCATTGTTATTTGAGATGTGTGGTTCGACAGCTCTGAACAAATCTGGGCAAGTACCTTTGTCAAGTGATGCTTCTAAGGAAGGTTGTTATATGACCTATTTTTCAACTAAGACGTTTGAATTTTCATTTTTTAACACGGCATCAATTTTAGTTGATGTGTCAATGAGCTGTGTGTGAGGGAGAGAGCATAGGTGGAGATAAACAGAGAATACTTGATGAGCTTTTCCCTATTATAAGAAATGAACATATTTATACTTGATAAGCTTTTCCCTATTATAAGAAATGAACATATTTATTCTGTTTTTCTGTGGTTTAATTTAATATATACCTCTTTAAGCTTTCAATAAAATTCTTTCTAATGGCACCTCAACCCTTATTTTGAGATCTAGTTGCATTGAGTTTTCTATGGAGTAGGATGTGCGCACCACTTGCTACACTTTTTATTTATTGTAGTTACTTTTATCTCCCTATTCCTTTTTCTCATCCTTGTAATTACAGGAGTACTTGTGCTTATCCCTCCTCTTCTCCTTTTATTTATTCTATATGGAGTAATAAAAATTTAAAGCAAGCAGTTATTCCTTGTCAGCTCTTCTTGTTATTTGCCATTCAATACTATTGAAAAATGCATGTATGATATAGTTGCCCTGCTACCCTATTTGCCTTGCATTAAATTATTCTGTAACATTTAAACGTGACATCAATGCCTTACTAGTTGTCTCATGCCTGATGCTTTTACACAGAATCAGCAGATGAAAGTGTTTCTGCTCCACTTGACAAAGTTCTGGACTGCGTGTTATCTTGCATTCATGTGGCACATGTAAATGATATTATTGAACAAGAAAAGAATTTGGTGCAGCTGTTCATGATTTCCTTGTCACCTGGATTTCCATGGACAGGTATCTTCTTCATCCCTTCTCCTTCTTATGGTTTTTCTGCAACTTTAGGACCGTTTATCAATTCCACTTTCATGAGCAGTCAAAATGTCTGCATTTTCATCAATTAAAGAACTTTGCTCAAGGCTTCAGAAAACATTGGACGACTCTGCTGGAACCTCTCCACATGCTGGCATAAGTTCTCTAATTCAGGAGGTAATCAAAGCCTGTAGCATTCATTTAATATATTATTGAAATGCACGTTCAGTCTGACTCATAATTCATTTTTGTGTCAGCTGTTCCACACTGTGTCGCCTAAGGTTGTAGAATGTATAAGCACTGTAAAGATTGCCCAGGTATGACATTTATATGTCTGTTTCTTTTAATTAGCTAATCAGTCTACTTATATTTTCTCCTGCCGATGATCATTTAGACATCAGGTAAAACTAGTTTATGTCATGAAAATAGAAAGGTTTTAAACCTGGATTATTTAAGTTTCGAAAAATTAGAATGTTTGCTATACACTTTTATGTTTCATGTTAATTCTACGCAATTGCCCTTGAAATTAAAAGTAAGAACTGAAAAAGGGTCCAGCTTATCTGTTATCTCTTTTCCCAATTGCTTCTGAAGCAACTTTTTGTCCTGTACTCTTTAAGAGAAATGTTAATTACATTCTATTTGTTTCAGCTGCCCTCTTATTCTGATGACATTCTGTCCTTATCTAGGTTCACATTTCTGCTTCGGAGTGTCTTCTGGAAATTTTCAAGCTGTTCAGGCAAATTTCATCTGTTTATTCCTCAAACATCGGGATCAAGGGTGAGCTGGTTCATCAGTGTGAAATGGAAAAAAATATGGAGGCGAAATCATTGCTTAAAAAATGCATTGATATCCTTGAAAACCTGGAAGTAAAGAATGTACAAGCAACCTGATTTGCCATCTCATTATGAAACTATCTATTACACTTGCATGTAAATCTTAAACTTCTTGATGTAGAATATCATGGCCAGGAAAATTATTTCCTAGGATAAAGAAAAGGGTGTTATAGAAAACAAATGCAACTTTAATGTACATTACATGTTAGGATTTTTGTTGCATTTTGATGGAGGTTTCAATCCTTCCTTTAGTTAGGGTTCCAGGTTGAGGTACCTTTTTCTTTTATTCAGCAATTTATAACTTTCTCTTTCAAGTTGAACTTTAAAACAAGGAAATTTGAATTACTCTTTGGCTGCTTGCGAGTGTTTTATCCAATTTTTTATCCATGTAATATGACTAAATTAGACAATTTCTTTCTTGTAACTTTCTTCCAACATGAAAAAATTTCCTTCACTGTCCACTTACAATGTAATTTATTTTCATCATCCTCCAAACTCACTCCGAATTAATTCTGAATTGTGTTGCCGGGTTTATCGATTTGTCTGTTCTAATTATGTTTTCCTTGTAAATTAATGTGTTAAGTGATGCATGAGAATAGGAAAAAAGGGCGAGGGGAAGAGACTTCAAGTGGGTATTTCAAATTTTGAATAGGGGAGTTGCAAACGACGTTACTAAAGAGTAGTGACAAACTTTGTCTAACTAATGCATGTATAAATTAATGTGTAATAAATGCATTAATTTATGTAGTTGTAGGCTATATATGTGGTATTATCTAACTAAAATAGTAATGTTACTAGGGTGTTCATAATCTAATTCGATTTATTCAATTCATATGATTCGTAAAAATTCGATCCGTAAATTGATGGATTGGATTGAATTGAAAATTTGAAAATTCATAGTCGGTGGATTAGATATGGATTTACTTATGTAAATATATAAAAATCCGTAAATCCATAAAAAAATATTTATTTAATAAAAAAATTAAACTTGTAAATATGGCATTAATACTTATTAATAAATAAATAAGTTAGAATATAGTTATATTAATATCATATTATATCTTATCTGATAATAATGTAATATAAAAATATAACTTCCTAAGCAGTTAATTTTTATGTGTTAATCTAAACAAATGTGATTTTTTCTTTTTGGTGTATTATATTTTGAAATTTTAAATGTATATTCTAGTTTTATTTAAGCAATTAATTTATTTAAATCTTATTTAATCTTGAATTTTGATTGGTAGGAAAATTATTTTTATATTAATTTTTTTATTTAGTTAGTCCGTGAATAAGACGAAATTTTAGCTTGCAAATTAATCTGCAAAATGGTAGATTGGATATAAATTAAGTCAAATTCGCATATGATCCATAGACGTATAGATTGTATTTGGATTAAATTAGATTTGATTAAAAATTTAGCATGTAAAATTGTGGATCGGATATGAATTAATGCTCAATCCGCAAAATCTAATTCACAAACACCCCTAAATGTACATCTATTTAGACAAAACAAGTTTGTGGTTTTATCATTTTTCCTATGAAAAAAATTTAATACGTTGTTATGACTCAAAAGTGCTAATAATGGATGGATTTTTAGTGATATAAATATCAAAAACATTAAAAAAAACAAAAAATTTATATATCAAAACATTTTTTGTTTCAACTTTGAAAACACTAAAGAGGAAAACAAAATCGAAACCCACGAAAACAAATCTTCCCGCTAATGCTAGTACAAGGTTTTAACGGAAACAATGAAGTGGATCAAGGTATTAGGCCCATGGGTCGATCTAAATAGTTACGGCCTTGGTTTCCTTTCAGAAAAAGAAAGGAAAATGGTGGAAACGAAGTCAAAGCAAGTCAAGTACAGCAGCGGAGAATTCTTTCAAAATATTTAAAGAAAAAAGAAAAGAAAAATTTTCTGAAGCAAGAACAAGAGCAAGATGGATGAAGCGGAATTTCGACGGCTTCTTGATCTTTTTCCAGTTGCACGATCTCGCGATTATCAAGTAACTCTATCTCTTTCTCTGTTATTTCTATCATGATTCTCGATACTTGTTCGTCTTTATAAATTTAATTTAATTTAACTCGTTTATACAATTGTCGGCAGCATTAATTCAAGATTGATTTTTCGTTAGATTAATCACTGATTACTTCACTTTAAGCTTAGGATAGATTTTTCATTTAGGTTAATCTTATATTGAATTAGAGATGGTACGATTCGATTTTGTTAATATATTTTTAAATATTTTTTCAAGGTCTTAACTAAGATGTTTAACACTGTTGCTTCTTGCATTGGCATTTGTATCCAGCTTGACCTAGATTCTTCCGGACAATCAACTTCAAACTCAACAAAGGATGAGCCGGTACAACAATATTACAACACTGCCCCATACAGCCATACTCCCTCGATATTTTTTATTATTAGTTTTAATGGATTCTGTGGTGGCTCAATAATTCTGACATTTGCTCTGTAGGTAAACCAAAGGCAAGATGCGTTAGATGAAGGGGATAAAAAGCAGATGGTGAATCAAGGAACTGATTTTCATGGTATATGTTACTGCAAAGCTACTTTGTTCTTATGATAGATAGATTTTCATATGTTTTAGCTAGCATCAGTAATGAGTTAGAGATATTCTGTCTATTTGGTTGCTGTCGGTGAGAAAGATTGATCTGGGTTTTAAAATTGTCGAAATCTTTCAGTGCAGTGGTCAAATTATTCTGTCAATCTGATTTGGACACTTTCAGTGAACTTTTCATTATCTCTTTTGGTTTTGGGGCATGCTTTAGCAGAATTTCGCTTTTTTTTTTTCTTCTGAATTTCTTAAGATGCAGGATGGAAAGAGAGGAGTGAGAGGAAACAAGCAGAAATTAGGGATAATTGATGCGAAAGGATTAAAAGTTTATGGGGAGACAAGGAGAAAGTTAATTATTTTCTTATTAATTATAAATCAATCTCTGCCTGAAAACGAAATAAACCTTATTATTTTCTTATTAATCATATACCAATGGCTACCTAACAACAAAATATATTCTTTAATTAAGGAGCTTCTAAATAAATATTGCATCCAGTTCTGCATCATTTGGTCGCATCATAAAACTAAGATGGAGATGATGAGAAAAAAAAAAATTGCATGTACTAAGATGCCTTAGTTTTATGTTTATAATTTGGTGACTGAGCAATTTGATTGTGTTCATATGTATTTTGTTTTCAACAGATGCATTTTGGGAGAAGCTTAAGCTTGTGGCTGGCAAAAAGGTATGCATTTTCTGCGCATATTAGCAGATTTTAAGCATTTTAGTTTATTTTCCTTTTTGCTTTTTTATATGCTAAGATAGCATGTTTGTACGCATTTTTTCCATTCATTGGATCTGAGAGCATGTCCAGTGGAGATGAATAATTCATGTTGATAGTGGACAATTTTTTCTTCTTGTGGGGATCCTCTAATTTTAGAAAGGCGCGCAATTTAACTTCTTATGTGGAGTCTGTGGTGATGACATAATCTTTTCTTGTGGCTCCAATTTAAGTAATGGAATGTTATTATATTATTTAGGTGGCATGAACAATTGGACAAATGGACTTTGGGTACCAAATGCTTTAATCAGATGATTTCATACACATAAAACTAACAATTACATGTTCATGAAAGTTTTACTATCCATTATATTTCAAGTTTTACGTGGGCAAATTTGACAATTGGTCCTCGTGTTGCATAGGTGGGAGCTGAAGAGGCGGAAAGATTTTGCCAGTCTTTTCAACAAATTCACAAGAAACTTGTATGTTTACTTTCCCTCAATGACACGATGTTCATCCTGTTCAATTTTCTATTTTATGTTTGCTAATGCAATAAAATTTGTTTACCAATTATGTCCAGGTACATGAAGAACTGAGTTTGGATGCTGCAAGGAAATATATTAACTCATCAAAAGATTTGGAAGAATAGGGTTTTATGTGTTATCGAAACTTTTTGATTTAGCAATATTTATCAGCATTCAACGATTTCCAGAATATTGCTCTGGAAAAAGAAATATATATTGTTGTGTAAAATTCTAGTAAAATCGATCATTTATTGGCCATTCTATCTTTTCCACTTAGAATTTTTTGGGGTGTTGATTAATGTTTATGTTTTATGTCTCTAATGATCATGTTATGCAAATTATGGATTTCTTTGGACATTTTGATGGACTGAATTGTTTGTGAAGTGAGAAAATTCAAAGTTAAGAGGAAATGATGTTAAAATATTTTGAGAAGAGTAATGATACAACCACAAATTCTTGTACAAACTTATTTTGTACAAACTGACATGGCATTAATTCATTGGTTGAATGAAAATATAAATTAATAAAAACAAATTATGTGGGCCAAGTGATATTTAATTCAACCAATCTTATCATGCCATATCAGTTTGTACAAAATAAATTTGTACAAGAGTTTGTGGCTATATCATTACTCTTTTGAGAAAGGTGGATGGATGCTATGTGTATATTCGTTTAATTTTCTAATTTTCATAAAAATTATTTACAAAATTAAAAAAAGAATTTACTTCTTTTATTTCGAAAATTAGTATTATTCTGAAAGCAGAGTGGTCATTATAAATATATTTCTTGACAGCCATATACTGGAGGCTTAATAAATAGAAAAAACCATATACTGGCTTGTTAGTTATTGCATTGACCTCCACTGTCCCGTCTAAATTTGCTACCCAAGTACCCAACATCTTAGTTCCTCTTACCTCCTGATTGAAACACACAAAAGCTTATATTGAAAGCTTCAGAAGAAAATGGATGGCAAAAATCCCCGTGGGTATGGGGCTGTGGGAACCCGACCAATCCGGGTCGGGTGTGGAGGACTGAATCAGTTTGCAATTTAATTGGATTGAGTTTGAGGGCCCACAAACAAATGCCCAGACGTAGATTCGGTCAGGGATTGTCTTGGACCCCTAAACCTGACCCGAGTAAAAAAGGCAAATTACAGGAGTAGGACAAATGAAAACGGACCAAAGGGCACTTCGAATAATGCGCTATAAACTGCAGCCCTTAGCAATTCTCAGTCGCAAATTAGTTTCTGAACTAGTACATCAAGTTATATGAAAACACTTCTCAAGTCCTAAATAAGTTTAAATGTATATAGCACTAATATTCAGTCACAAGGCTGCTCCAGCCGACAACTTTGAATTATTAAAGCTGCCATTACTAGATGCAATCAAAGAGCAATATTTTTCAATGGTCATGAAGTGTTCCCAGGATGGACTCATCCTCGTACAGATGGTACCTACAAGAAAAGAAAAGCCAAAGGAAAAAAAAATCAAGTCAGTTTTCATGAATTTTCATCGCTTGTGAAGCACAACAGAGAATCATTTTAGTGGGAAATAAGTGATCATACTACAATGATAAGCAAGGGAAAGAAAGCCACTTCATGACCAAAATATGACACTA
Organism: Citrus x clementina; assembly: GCF_000493195.1. Classification (NCBI taxonomy): domain Eukaryota; kingdom Viridiplantae; phylum Streptophyta; class Magnoliopsida; order Sapindales; family Rutaceae; genus Citrus; species Citrus x clementina. The sequence continues at coordinate 8,124,644 of NW_006262688.1, read as the reverse complement.
ACAAAAGTTAGACCCTTTAAAAGCAGTACAAGCACAAAAAAAAAATGCTCAAACTTTCCAGAATATTCATGAAAAGAAAATGCATTTCAGAATGCTATTGTTGCATATGTGCTAACATGGTATATGTGTTCATAGTTGCCATGAAGTGCTTAATAGCTAGAATCATCAATCAAATTCAAATCATGAAAATTTTTAACTTGCCTGTATTATCACGATCATGCCAGTTTTGAGGCACTTGAAATAAAAAGTTCCCATTAGAAGTCAGAATAACACAAAAAAAATCACCTTGAATATTGAGTCATGTTGTCCAGTCTCAAGTTCTGAACCTTGTCCACACATTATAATTTCAAATAATAACATTGCATAGATTTCCAGCATTCCATAAATGTAGTCACCATTTCAATCTTTCCTATGTTAACTAGGTTAAGGAAGAGTACGGAATTTTGCATCCCTACATATCAGTGTACACATAAAATACTGCATAGATTCAACATCATATTGTACTTCTTTACAGGAAACTATAATTCATTATTAATGACGAGATTGACAAATGGTTGATATGAAGTCCACAAAAAAGAAGTATAAAACCATTAAAGTTACAGCACCCACTTAGATGTTGCAGCCTGCCAAAGGTCTGTATCCTTTGAAGGTGAGATAGATGTAATGTCTATCAAATGTTGAGGAAATAGAGATCAAGTAAACTAACAGGGTCTCCTTCAATAACTTATGATGGAAAATTGGAACAACTTGAAGAATTGATTCATCCATATCGTATAAAGCAATGAAAAGCATCCATTATTTAGGAAAATTATAAACACATTCCACACTCAAGTGTAAACCAGTTCTTAAATCTATGGAGTCAATTCAAGATATAAGTGTATGACTCAACAAGAGGCACTAAGACATACTTTTTATCACCAAGCTTAACTTCAGCCCCCCCATACTCGGGCAAAAGAACAGTATCCCCTTCCTTCACACTTACAGGAATAAACTTTCCATTGACATCACGAGCTCCAGGACCCACAGCAACAACTTTTCCAGAAATCAGCTGAAATTTTATAAATAAATAAATAACAATGAATATAACAATAACAGACTTAAGATAGCCAGCTAACAAACAAATAAATATAAAACTTTACAAATTGCATATATACGGATCTTCATTTCCCAAATTGAATAACACGCTTGCCAAAAGATGCAGATAAATAGAAAAAATTTATTGGAAGTTATGTTAGAACTAATGGTGCTCAGGAAATACCAAGAGAAGAAGAAGCATCCATTCATCATAAACATAGCTAACTCTTCAACAAGGATATAAATTAAATGTCTGGCCTTTTCCTCAAGCCTTTTCCTCTCACACATTAGGATGTTTAGAACCAGTTTATTAACCAGTTGTATTGATCTTAGTCATGTAACATGCTACTCTCCACAATCAGAAAACATTCATACTACATTCTATACTCTCTTATTCTCAGACTTATGAAGTAATTGAGCAAAAACCATCTACAAATGGAAGACTTTTTGTGCAAGGAATGATAGGAGGGCAAAAAATGGTGAAGGGTAGAGGGTCCATTTGGCTAAGTCAAGAATGGTGTTATGCCTTATAAGCAGAGGCTCTACTCTTCCACATAAGTGCACTTTAGTGGATTAAAGAAAGGGTGCGACACACGATCCTCACGGAACACAACAAATTCTTAGCATCAGGACGGGGATAAATGGGAGATGAAAAGGAGATATCTTTAACTTTTCGTTAGTCACTATTGCATGTTAATTTTAGAAAAATACCCAAATAGTTGAGGGCACACATATATCGATAATTTTTTTTTTTCATTTAGGGATTTATACAGAAGAAATAAAGAAAAATCCCTTAAAGGATATTCAGTCAGGTATATAAAAATATTAAAATCAGAGCAATACCCATTAATCAGAACGCTAAACAAGTAAAATCCAAAGCAAAGCAACGTGACTGCTACATTTTGCGATTAAAAACCAGGCCCTCTAACAGAAATGTCAAGGCAATATGAACAAATTGAAAATTGGGTGCTTTTTCCCTTTTTTTTTTTAATCAGAGCAATACCCATCAATCAAAAACGCTAAACAAGCCAAATCCAAAGCAAAACCACATGACTACAACATAATGCAATTAAAAACCAGACGCGGGTGCTTTTTTTTTTTTAAAAAAAAAAAGGCACTTGAATTCATGAAAGTAATGTAAAAACAAATAGAGTTTGGGATTTGAAAGAGCAACAGTGTAACTCACAAAACATGTAAGCAACAAAAGGCTACAAGTAAATGAGAATATAAATTAAAATAGAAAAAAAAATAACCTTGCTTGTTTTCTCAGGAAGTAAGATTCCGGAGTTGGTTTTGGAAGGAGGGATTATTTTTTCAACCAAAACGCGACTGAATGCTGGAATCAATCTCTTTGCCATTTTCTCTTCACGAACAAACAGGAGGGGACTTCACCAAAACTTTCTTCTTTTCTTTATGATGCAAGCAAATAGAGGTTGAAGGGGTGCCAATTGCGTCCGGTACACCTCCATACTTCAAAAATTATCTCAATACCCTAAAATCTGTTTTTGCCAAAATTTTCATTGATAACCTTTAAAAACTGATAGGAAATTACTAAGTTATCCTCATTTTAAAATATTTCAACTCAACGGACAGCACCTCTCCCTTCTCTACTGAAGCAAACAAACACTCATCTGCTACAATTCCCTCCATTATCAAACTCAAACAAACAAACACTGCAATTCCCTCACTGGCATCACCTCTACCAAAACAAACATTCATTCTCCATACATGGTAAATCGAACTTCAACACGAGCAAACTAAGCCTGAGAAGGGGAAGCTGCCACAACTGAGAAAGTGAAGCATAGTTCGTCACTACATAATCCCCGGAGAGAGTTGATCATTTGCTGTAAAATTATCAGAATGTAACTAGTTGAGACAAGTAATTCCATGTAATTAGTTTTCTTGTTAATATTCAAGGGAAAAAAACAAAAAGTTAGGGTTTTATATTGAAAAAATATATTAATTAGTTGTGGGTCTCTCATAACATGTTTGAAAATAAATTTCTAGTTGTTTTGCTGCATGCAAATTGTGAAAAATTAATAGATTGTACTAATTATAATTTTGTTATGTAACACAAGATTTGGTCGTGTAAGGTTATGTAACATTCAAGGTTGTGTATTACACGACCTTCATGTATTGCACGATTACACGACCTTCATGTATTGCACGATTACACGACCTTCATGTATTACACGTTTACACGACCTTCATGTATTGCATGTTTACACGACCTTTATGTATTATACAATTACACGATCTTCTTGTATTACACAATTACACGACCTTCAATTCCACATTTTGTTTCTTGTCAATAGAATCTACACATTACATTTAGTTTAATTAGGCTCACAATAAATTGGAATGGTGCATATACCTTTACCTTGTGAAATGTCATTAGTTAGAGAGATTCTTCATTTTCAATTATAAGCCATGGTAAGTCATGATATGTCTAATATTACATTGGAAATATTTTATCACTGCGAATGGTGTTCTTATGTGTATAATATTACATTAATTTCCTATAGTTGATATTTTTTTTTCTTAATTGATTTCATGGATTAATTATATGCAGGCATTCCTCATGTGCTTGTATGCTTGGCTAGAGGAAGAAAGCACTTTAAAGATAAAAAAAAAAAAAACTTTTTAAATGGCTGTAATATGTTTAATTTTGACTTTAAAATTACACGAATTTTTCCATTAATCATTAGATTAATTTAGTTCTTTAAAGACTTAATTTGTGCTAAGAATTTATATTTGCTACTATGCACAAAATGTCAACGAAAATTATTAAAAAAAAGAAGTGAAATTAAATCGAAATCTAAAAAAATTCCACATTATCATTGGTTTGAATTGTAACTGGTGGCATAGGATCAAATGTCTTAAGTTTGAACTTCATTGTGATTTCGAATTCCGAAGTATCTATCTCAATAACTTCAGCTATCTTCTCCACCAATTCGACATATGTTGTCGATCGTGGTATCATTATCCCTTTAGCCTTTGAACCTTTGAACTTATACTCGTCATTTTGTTCAATTCATTCACCATTGAAGAGAATAGGCACACGTACCAAAATCATATATGATGATACAATAAAAAAAATAATATTAAATTCATATACAAGTAACTACACGACCTACATGACCTACACGACTATATTACTTACACGACTTACACGACTATATTTCTTACATGACTTACACGATTATATTTCTTACATGACCTACACGGCTATATTTCTTACATGACCTACACGGCTTACACGACTATATTACTTACACGACCTACATGACTAACTATATGACGTACACGGTATCAAAAGAATGCACGACTTGAAACATTTTCGCCATTAATAAGTTATATTGCTGAAAAAAATAATTAAACAACCTACATTGCATATATTTCTACGTATAAGAAAAAATGGTGAAAATAAAACATTGTAATGTGAGGAAAATTTTTAAATTTTCCTAAAAATTAAAAAATTTAAAACCCAACAACATTAACATACCTTATTGGGTTGTTTAATAAGCAATGCACATTTAAAGAAAGAGTGGGTGTTAAAGAAATGAATAAATAATTGTATTTGTGTAAGAAATTATGAGAGATTTTGAGAGATTCTAAGAGATTTTGAAAGAATCGGCAGTAAAAATAGATTTGGGTGAAAGAAATGAGGAAAGAAATATGAAGAGAATTCATTGAGTGAATTTGATGCATTCATTAAGGGTATTTCTGACTTTGTTCACATTTATTAGGGTATCCATGAAAACTAAAAAGGAAGGAGGTATTTAAATAATTTTGAAACTATTAAAGGGTATTTAATTAAAAACCCCGGTTGAAGGGTTTAAGAAAAGAAAGAACAAGCCACTAGGGTTTATCCCATTCTGAAATTACGCTATTGCCCACCCCTACTCTGACTACTTGTCCGTGTCCGGTGTCAAATGTGTCGCACGGTACTAGGGATGGCAATGGGTACCGCCCGCAGCGGGTTTGTCATTATCAAACCCAAATCCGCACAAAATTTAAATTACCAAACTTACCCGCAACCCGCAGCGGGTTTTAATTTTTTTACAAAAACCCACCCGCAGCGGGTTTTAATAATTACCAAACCCGCAATAGTATCCGGCGGATTTTTTGCGAGTTTCCGTATTTAAAATCACAAATGTTTAATATATAAATTTATAATAACAACCTTAAATTCCATATAACATACTCAATTTTATATTTAAATAATGTAAATGAAAAATTAAAATTTTCACATCAATTCAATACAAATTTTCAAATTTAAGTATAAATTACACAAATCCATTTAAAAAACACAAACTAGTATCTAAAAATAATAATTACATTTCATATTATCATTTAAAACAAGCTCCAAGAGAAGATATTCATTTCATTCACCACCATAAGCACCCATCCAACACAATGCCTATAATAATAATTAAGATTAATATTTTCAAATACTAATTCGAAGGAAAATGCCTTTAGTTTTCTTTAGATTATGACTTTAGAATAGGCTATAGGCCACATACACAACTTTGAGCCTTTGGCTATTTGGTAATTTAATTAATGACATTATTTTCTTTATACATTTTTATATTTAAATTAAATTAAAAATATTTGAAAACAATATTGCGGGTTTGGTGGATATCCATGCGGGTATCCACCGGATATAAAGTTAATACCAAACCCACCCGCATCCATGTGCGGGTTTTAATTTATAATACTAAACCCGCCCGCAACGGGTAAAATTACCCGCAACGGGCGGGTTTTGAGGGATGGGTTTGGGCGGATTTACGGGTTTACGGGTACAATTGCCATCCCTACACGGTACATATAATTTTTTACAAATTTTAAATAAATTAATTATCTCATCAATTATTAAATAAATATCTTATGATTTAAAAATCGATTTATTAAACCCTTAAAATATACAGATATAAAGTTGCGCTGTGCATGCACGAAAAAATTCATTCCCAAATAGAATTGAAAGGTAAAAAAGAAAAAAATATATATCTTAATATAATAAAAGTAAAAATAATGTATTAATTATATGTATTTTTTTATCTTCTGGTTCGGTTCGCATCTTAATTCGATCCGGTCCGTATGGGAGAGAGCCGAGATAGGTTTTGAAGAAGAGTACAAAGGCGTCCGTAGGTGGATAGTTTACTGGTTTTGGTTCGATGGAAACAACAGTGAAGATACAGCCACAATTACAAAGCCATTGCATATCGATGAACACATTCGTCTCCTCCAAAATCAGAACCCTTTGCACATACCCATTTGCTCAACATGGAAGAACGCTACTCGTTAGGGCTGCGGCTGCTGGTGATACAACTAAAGCAGCGGTGGCAGCCCAAATGAAGCAAAACTGGCTGGATTCTCTCACTTTTCCTCCTCTTCACGTTCACGACTTGACAGCGAACCAAACCAATGCGGATTCCCAATGGGCTCTAGGTATTGACCCGGACCTCTCCGGCGCTTTGGCCGTCTTGAAATCCGACCACAACGGCTGCTCTGCTGAGGTAATACAGTAATTTTGTTGTTTGTTTATTTGTTTGTTGTAAACGGTGATCAGACCAGACATGGTCCAGGTGTCTACCCAATTCTTGTAATAATGGTAGGGACCTTTACATGTCTGGGAAATTAAAGAAACAAAGTGTCCATCGTTTCTTGGTAATCATCATTTCAATGATTACAAAAGCTACATCTGGACTCTACATCTAATATTTTTATTGGGAATCTTGTAGAATCATCTTGAAAGGTGGTAATTTTATATTATTATTTTGAGGATTTAGTGTTTAGGCTCATAATTTGATTGATTGAAAACAAAAAACCCTGTGTTCCACCCATTTTTTTTAAAATTAATTCCCTACGAATGGAATAATGTGCTTTAATTTATGAAAGTGTCACGCATTTGTAACATTGTCTGCTACCAGAGAAGTTGTGAAATGAAGTGAGTCTCATGATATTATGAAGAAAGGAATTTTATGGGTATCGGTGAATTAGATGTTGTAATTCTCTTTATACTACTTGTTTGTTGGGTGCAACTGAACTATGAAATTGGCTTTTGAATGAAACTGACTGTAGAATATGCATGTTAAAGGCCTTTTTATCAGCTTGAGATGCCTTTCAAGGCTTTCACATTATTTTCTTCCATTATACATGTACCATGATTTGTTTTGTTAGATGAGACTTGATTTGGCAAGTGAGATGACTTTGATTGTCCTCAATCTATCAGGTGTTTGATACTCCTCACTTGCCAGTACTAGTTGGTAAAAGAGTTCGAAAGCGTTTAGATGCGAAGTCTATGATCCTGTTGCTTCGCAGCTTAGATGCTCCAATTGGTATGTGACATGGCAATGTCTGTACCATCCTCTCCTCTGGTGCTCTTTTCTCTTCCTTCCAACTCCTTTTTTCTATTTGTTCTTTTTTTTCATTATTTTGTGTGTGTGACCCAGGAGGGGGAGAAGTTTCTATGATGAGTTTAGTATAATCTTGATAAATGCTATGCATTACATTTAACAAATTTCTTTTTTCCAACATTGCAGATATTAATAATCAAATAAATTGTAGAAAATGGTAGTCAAGATAATGCTTTGGGTGGGTCATTACATTTACTGCTGAGTTTGCAATTTTCATCATTTGAATATTTTCCACTTTGGGTAGCCTTTAGTTTCTAACATCATAAATATATATCTAGAGAAAAATGTTCTATTTTCATTTCTTGTCTTCCACCAGTGCTTGAACATTATGTAATGACTTTTGCTGTTTTTATTGCAGGAACAACTGCTTACGTAGAGCAGTCAATCCCTTATCCACAAGATGGGAAACAGGTCCGTGCTATCCATGTTGGTGGGAGATTTCTTATGGACCATTTTTGACAACTGTTATGTTTGATTATGCTCTTTGCTGCTGTTATAATTTTGCTCTTGTCTCTTCTATACGTGGCCTTAGGCCAAGTAGAGATGGGCAGGCTTTCATAGCATTAAGAATATTGATTCGGACAAAGCAATATAGCCTTATTAAAGAGACAATCCCTTGTTATACCAGTTGCCTTTACCGGTTGTACTAAAGATACCATATGTATGGATGTGGCACTATGGCTGTAATTTTTGTGTTGATATAGTGAATTATTGGGTAGCTTTTGAATTATTCACTGGAAATCGAATAATATTAGAGATCCATTTCTATACATGGTCGGGGCTTGTATTTCATGCATAGTTAATGAGCTGAAAATTCGTCCATTTCACAAGCATTGTTCTAAAGAAAACTGGATCTGTTTAATGCATTCTTTTGTAGTAGAAAATTCTCATAAGTATCCTCTTTTTTTTCTTTTTTCTTTTTTTAACTTTTGCCCTCTTGCAAATTTGTGCTTTTCAACATCCTATGTGGAGATATCAATTGTCGATTTGCCAATTCTAGTTATGAAATTTTACTGAAAGAGAAAGTAAGCAAAATAAAATTGCAGAACTTTCATAGTTCCTCCTCTGAGAGTATCTCTTTTTACTTAATCAAGGGTTGGTGGAGTGGAGGATTTGGGTATGGATTATGGATTGGGATATTGGTTGCCTCTGGATTTTCCGTAGTTCCAATTCCCTCTTTAACATGGAAGAACTGGTATGGACTCTCAGGAGGCACCTCTACAAAGGTTTGCATCAACACACTTATTTTATCTGTATTTACATGTAGATAAAGTTTTTACTCTTCAAATAAATAATGTTTGTTTAACATAAATATTGTTGTTGTCATACTGGTAAATGTTTTTCTGCTTACCTTCTCTTTTTCTTTTCAGTTATTTTTAGCCGTGCGTCTTGCCTTGAAATTTGCGAGAAGCAAAGTGGAGTTATAAAGTTTTGTTGCTTTCTTGACATTATCATTGTTTTGTTTTCTTGCTTTCTGTCAAGGAAACTATTAATGCCTACTACGTTTTGTCAACAACCTTGTCAGAGAAACCCTTTTTTGCACCTTTTAAGATTCTGCATAATTTAAACTGTTGAACCGACTGAAACTCAAGAACATCCTTTCTGTTTATGATGGATGGACTTTTTTACAGGATGATAGCCGGAGGGTTGCGTCCACATTATTTCCATCTTTGTGTTCCCAGTTGAAAAGGAAAAAGGATCATGGTACAATATCTTCCCCTTATTGTATTTTATATCATCACTTGTAAGAATTATCATTTTCCTCGGTTGGAATAAAGAACTAAGATGGTGTCAAAACTTGGATCGCCTTTGCATACCATCGACCTCTTTTTTCACTTTTGTATCAGCAGTATCATGTTACTGTTGAATTACATTAGGGGCAGGAATGTCAGAGGAAAATATCATGTGAGCAAATAATTTGGAACCATGACTTTAATGGTTGTGTATTTCATCAGAGTTATGATCGATGAGGTACATGTAAACAATGGGAGCCTATCAGACAAGATTTTCAGTATCGTGTTCAATCATCTTTGCAAGTTGCCTTTTGCAGCCATAAAATTTCAAGTGAAATAAAGAGCAAAAGTTTCAGCTTTTTCAAGCCTTCAAAGCTGGCATTATGAGTTGTTTGGGCATGATTTATTCCAAATCAGCAAGTAGTGATAACGACGATGTAGTGGCTTCTATTAGCTCATAATTGCCTACTTGGCTCTCTGATTTGGGGTGACCTATCCCCAATGTCTGATGCCTTGAACATGTAACCAGCATGGTGCCCCAAAGTTCATGGTAAAATAATCTGCCACCATGGAGCATATGCCTTGTTGATCACAACTTGAAAACATCTATTGATTAATCAAACGACCAGGAGATTTGACCTGAAATTTTCTGAAGGCCTGTGCACAAGCTCACCAATTTTTGTTTTTGTCAAACTTTATGCTCTCCCTCGGCATATATTTTCCTCATATTTGGTAATTGAAAACTGCAGGAAAGGCTGATGCTGTGCTGATTGCTGCATATGGAAAGGGTCTGAAGTTAGATTCATCACATCTCTCAGGTGAATTAGTTCCTCAAAGAAGCGAAGTTGTCACGACAGTGCAATTACTTCAAAAAGAAGAGCTGACCTGAAGACACAAACAACCCTTTTCACCTCACTTGAATGAATTATTCATTGTATGAAAAGTAGAACCAGGCATGAAGCAGCATCAGCATGGACAGCTTTGTGAAGATTGCTTTCACCATTCTTTAATAGTCATACTGTTGTAGCCTAGTAGGATTGAAGCTACTGGAACAATTGTATATTTTATTCTAACTTAAAAAAAAATACTGAATTTCAATCTCTCACTATGCTGTTTTCCCAATTTTATTTAGGTTATTATTTATTTACCCCCTAGGTTTCTTGAAATATTAAACATGTCCAGCTGCAGTATGACAAATTGTAACAAATGGGATCTGGCCCTTCTGTTCAATTCTCTTTCGTGTCTAATTAACTTTCTATTTATCCTTCATTCTGAGATTCTGACATTTCAGAGACACATGGACCAGGACTAAACAAAGTTTTGAGCTCTTATACACATCTATATTACATTAGTAGTCTTTAGGAATCTATTGTCCGTAAAAATATTAAATAGATCCTAAACTGCAAGTCTGCAACCAAAAACGCACAAAGAATAAGATATTATCATTGAGAAAGACTAGCCAATACAAAAATCTTTTCACAAAAAGAGTAACACAACATGCAAACGAAATGCAAAATCAGCAACGGGCAATGTATTTAACACATGCTTCCAAATCCCACCTCATGCTGTTTAAGGCTTATAAAGCTGGTGTTCTGCAAGGTTTTAGCCCAAAACAAAGCAAGAAATCATGCCATTTCAAATGTAGAGATTCTTTTTTTCAGCAAGAAATGCCTTTAATGACAAGCTTGGACCGAAATGCAAATTAAGTAATCGTTTAGAAGATTCAGAGACCTACCAAAACTCCAATGTAATATAAGAGCCACTTTTCACCCATCCTCTAAAATATGACCCAAAGGCAGTATCTAACATTGAGCGTTATTGAAGTTTCCTGAAAGTAAACCTTTTATCATGAAAAAGAAAGACTATGAAGGCATAGTACTAGTAAGGAAACTCAAACGACACAACCAAAGAATAATAGACATTACATTGAAGCAAAATTCAGGTATACATTGTAAAACGTATACAATAAACTGCTGAACTAAACCCTTGGTTTCTTCTGATTTGGGACCATTATTCAAAAGATTTGCTACATTAGCTAATTTATGATTATCAAGAAAGTTGAACATCAAACTCCAGAAGCCTTCTAAAGCAACCTTTCACTATAGCTTCTGCCCTCCCAAATTTGGTGGTTATTATCTCTTCACCTCAGTTGCAAGGACTTCAGTAATTTGCCATGTGCTGATGCATCTATTTAAGAAATTTGCCATGTGCTGATGCATCTATTTAAGAAATTTGCCACGTGCTGATGCATCTATTTAAGTGTGACCTCGAAAATAACTCCTTCAAGATTTCCAACAACAGATCGCGTCCCAACTATTTCATTTATCAGCAGTCCATGCCTAGTAGCTTCATTGAGAACCATTGAATCCATGCTGTGCACAATAATACCATTGCGTAAAAGAAATTGCAGAGACAAAAAAAAAGCTTCGATCTTTGTTACAATTACTATTAAAAACATAAGTAGCATTGCATCAAACAGCTCAAATTGAAGAGGTAAATACAATCAAGAGAACCAAAAAGGGATGCAAGGGGGGATTTGGAAAATGTTCATAAACATTAATAATAGAATTACTGAAGCACTTAAAAGATCTTTAATAGAAGGAAAAAAAAGGAGAAAACTGATTTTAGTATTTGCTCACCAATGTTGAAAGATAGATACTAAATACGGATATCATCATTCATAAGATGTTTTTGCAAACTGACAACAATAATTCAGAACTCTGAGCAGGGATGATAAATGAAAACTACAGAAAGAAATAGGTTCTATCAATCCACTGCTGTTTCCCAATTATAGTGATATTTAATCTGCAAATTTGTTTCAAAGTTTTTTGAGTATTAAATGGACTGGAAAATTGAAGTTTTCAGATGGGTAAAGTACAAAGCCCCTGTACAGAAAAGCAAGGCAAATGAAGAGTGGCCCCAGAAAAGGACAAGCTCCAGAATTACACCCTCAACAGTTTGTGCAGCCACAAATCTCAATCAATGAAAAAGACTTCCCATATTAATGCACCATATAAACTCATCGGTAAATGATTACAATCAACCAAGATGAGCCAACAAATAAAACTGGTCAGAATTTGTGAAGTGGAAACAAAAATTAAAACAAATTCATTAATTGATTACATACCTCTTGGCTCGGGATACATAGGCTAAAATGAATTTGCATTGTCCTCGTCCCTTCAAGCGGAGGAACTGTTCTACTGTGTCAAAAAGAGGAGAAATACTGGATTGCTGAAAGCTTAGACACTGTCAAGGAATTTTTAAGTACCAACCAACAAAGAATGCTCAATAATGTCATGTCTAAGCAAGTTAAAAAGGACATAGATACAAGGGAAAATTCTCATGTGGTGTTCTAGGCTACCTCAAAATCTAAGACAAGCTTTTGGATGGTTTTCTGCACTCTATCCTGGCCCCACTTAGAATGCGTCAGGCCTAGCTATAACTAATTTAACTTTCTTTTATTTGTTCATATTGCTTAAAAAAAAGAGGTCATCAGTAATGATCTGTTGTATAGGATATAAATGTCAGCCCCAAGAATTAGATCAAATCCACCTGGATATTTCTGTATAATTTTGTTGATCTGATCAGAATTCCCCCATTCTAACTTCTCAACTGCTAATCCTGCATATACAATGTGAGCAAAAGACATCAGCTAATGCAAACATTTTTATGTTCCTAATAAAGTTCATTCCCTCACCAGCGTCACTATTAGGATTCTCAGATGATGTGTGGTGCTCTATATTTTTCTTCAGGATCTGAAAATAGATTGATACTATAGAAAGTCAAAATACAAGAAAGATTACAGGTAAACATACCAATACTTCTAGTTAATGATTTGACCTTACCTTGAGCACTTCCTCATTATGGTCAGTTAACAGAACTTCACGGCAAAATCTGCTGCAGAGTATCCCAGTAACTCCTGTACATCAAGAAGAAGCAATCTGTTATACATAAAGCTAAGAGAAAAGATATAATCATCATGAGGCTAGTGAAATTAAAAATTGTTCAACATAAGGAGAATCACCACAAAAGAACCCATATAACAGGCACTCAGCCGAACATAAATTGAGCAAGAGGAGGATCTATACATGATAAGAAGCAGGAATCCCTTGATTAAACTAATTTGTTTTCAACAGCAAAACAAATGTATGGGATCAATGTTGCTCCGTAATAATACTTAAAGTCTCAACCTGTATTTCAGTGTGTGAGGATGCCATCGCACAAAATGAGTATATTTACACATGTGGAAGAGCCTAATTGAAGATGAATAAGTAGGGAAGAAAAACATGATATAAACATTAGATGAGAATTGAGAGATACCAACGCCAGAGCCTAATTCAAGAATGGAAGAGGCTTGGAGCACGTCAGGGTTTTTGGAGAGATAATCATTCATAAGCATAGCACCAGGCCACACCAATTGCCCTGTCAAATCAAAATCAGCTGTTCCACAGCCCACATAGTAAGATTTTTTGACCGCATATTTTCATTTTCTATAAAAAGGAAAATATTTATACATAAGAAAACAGAAAAAGAAAACACTCACTTGAAGCAGATTGGAGGCAGAAGAGGTGAAGAACTTGGGAGCCAAAAGTGAAAGTGGTGAGCTGATAACTGTGGAGAGAGAGAGTGTGTGAATCAGCAAAATCATTAGAGAGTTAGTAAAAATAAATAAGAAAGGAGCTGAGAGAAACTTGTCTCTCACTCTCACTCACTCGTCATTGATGAAGAAAGATTCGTCCAAGCACACTACCTCGTCGTCTCCATCTTCTTCTCTGTTCATCTTGAGCTGAGCTGAATGCTATTCTATGCCTATGCCAATGTTGTTGTTCTCTTCAAGTCTCTTCACCACCATTTTGTGTTTAGTTTTACTCTTTTGGAGCAGGACTGCCGGTTTTGAAAATATATGCGCCGTGAGGGACTTCAATGAAATTTGGTCTCATTCGTAAATTCAGATGGTGTTAGTGGGCCTTTGGGCCCAGTGGACTCGAGCCCCGCCAGCAGCTCATTCACTTTTTAAATATTAAGATAGAATAGACATCTAGTAGATATTAGTGAAAGTAAATTTTTGAAAAAATATTTAGTAGATTTTTGGTTTATACTACAAATATATGTACCTTTGGATAGGAATAAATATCTTTTTGATGTTAGTAAGAATAGATTTTCAAGTTAGTACTTGGTAGATTTTTGAGTTGTACTATAAATATATGTTCCGATTGATATGAAATTGAAAAATATCTAGACCGGGAAAGTTTAAAAAAATAATAATAAATTTACATGGCGTTTATTTTTTCGGCTAGCATCCTTCAATTAAAGTGCATCCATGAGTCCTTAATGCAATTAGATATACAATTACCTTTTACACACTTACTTTTTGTTTAAAAAAAATTAAAAGTTTGAATCTTTTCTATGTGTTGTTGATGTTGATTTTATTTTCTAAAATATTTAGAAGAAAATTCGACACATTCTAAGCTCAAATAAGTGACTGCGTTATTATAAATTTGATTTTCAGAAGTGTAGTTATATTAAAAAAAAAAAATCGATTCCTTCATTTTGGAAGAGTTAAATAGTAAAATTAATCTTTTGTTCATATAACCTTAACCTCAAAGAAGTCAAGAAACATAAATAATATGACGATGATCAATTATTGGAACTATATTCGAACCGGTTACCCGTGATTTAAAGCACCCAATTGTACAATGTAGTTTAGATGTCACGGGTCAATTCGGATTTGTCCGTCGGACGTTGACCAATCGATTTAAGATTGATGTTAAAACTCGTCTTAATTATTTGAACTAAATCGAACCCCGTGAGTCCGTGACTTAATTTATGCCACTTTCTGGTCGTTTATTAGCAACTAGCAGATCAAATTCAGATATCTTTCAAAGCAAGACAAGACATATCTAGTAGTTACACTTTTTTTTAAATTATACGTGTGGTATTCAAAATTACAAAGTCGAGTATCTTTCCATTGGTTTAATTATTTGGTCAATGATGTGTACCTTTTCTATTTTATAATACAAATGTTACATTTCAGTTTATCTCCTTCTTAAATTGATATCCTTCAATTTATTTTCTCAAATTATTGAAAATATTACCGTACTTTTTATCTCTTTGCATATTAAAAAAAATTACAATAAAAAAGGATTTTAATAGTAAAATTTTTACCATCAAATTTTTTATCAACTTCTTTTGTCCGTATCGAATGCAATATTGACTCGGCATCCGTGCATATAAGGACTACTTTGAAGAAGAATAGTAAGTTGGCAGAAGCGGAAGCAATTCCTTATATTAAGTGAACGTGTCTTCCTTTCCTTTGATTCAGGAGCAAAAAAAGCTCTACACTCAATCCCCTTGTGTACATTTTTTTATCAGCAAATTCAACAAGTGTTAATGGAGAGAACGGTTGATGAGTTTTTGAATGTGAGTGCAGCAAGCAGCCCAAGAAGAGCAGTGAGCTCGGAAAATGTGTGTTTCTATAGCGTGCCCACTAGTCCCACTAGAAAGTCATTCAAAAGTAGTGCTTATGATCATGATCATGATGATCAGCCAACAACACCACCAAATGCATATGAAGATGCAAATTCGAGTTTCTCGGATTTTGAATTCGAAACAAGTCGTCGTTTCAACGTTAGTGTAATTGCTGCTGACCACGATGACACAACTGAAGATGGCTGTTGGAAGGAACAAGTTCAACAAAATAATAACCAACGTAAAGAGTATCTCCCTGCCATGGCATTTGCTGACGAACTCTTCCATAATGGGATAGTCATGCCGACGCTGAAACCTCCACCGGCGCGGCTTCGATACAGCAACGACACTGCAAGTAGCTCTTCTCTGTCGTCGCCGAGGTCGCCGAATGCCCGACTGAAGCTCCCATTTGCACGGCGGAGCTTGTGGAACGATGATTTTGATCCATTCTTGGCAGCTTTGGAGAACGTCAAGCTCAAGGAAGAAAAAGAAAATGGGCAGAAATTTCATACACCACTAGGAGCTTTCAGCCCACAAGAGCTGGATAACAAAACAGGGCAAGATTGTTTTGAAGAGAAGATCTGGAAAAGAGTGCTCGCTGAGCCCAAAGGAGTGTTCTATGCAAGGCAGCTTGAGAAAATGGGCCAAGAAAAGCCCGGTAAAGAAGGTGGTGCTTCTCGTGTTGGCAAAAAGAAGAGGAAGAAAATCAAGAAATTTTTGCTCAGAAGTGCTTCCATGACCATGACCCTCGGGAGAAGTAGCAAAGTCCATGAGCATCACGATGACATCCCAAAAGATGAAAGTGCAGCACTGCCCAAGGCTAAGGCAAGTTTTACTAGGAAATTGAGCTTTACGACAAAGGGATTAGCCCAATACTACAGTGAGGAGAAAGGGGTGTCTGAAGCACTAATCCATTACAGGCCTAAGCTCTTTCTTTGCATGGGTTATGGCTCCAAGTAAAATGGCTTTCATTTCTACGAAATTTGTAACCGATCAATATGTGTTGCCTGGATTACATGTTAAAATTAAAATATAATTTTGATTCTTCAAATTATGTGAAATCTCAGTTGTATGAAACCTATGCAAGTTGTTTGAGCTAATTGATTATTTGGCTAGTCAAGTAAAGTACTTTGGACTTCAAGTGGCTTATTTAGGCCAAACTTAAATCTCGAAAAGATAGGGGTTAAAATTTTGATTTAAACTTTACTTACCCCCCCAACTTCTTAAGGTGTATGCATAGAGGATGAAATTACGGAGTCCTCTCGCTTTCGGCCTTTGGATTCGTTCACCCGTTTTTTCATTATTAATATATATATTTGGTTATTTCATTATTACATGTTTCCACACAACACCACTACGATTGCCAGGAGATTAGCAACTAAAATTTTATATAACAGGGGGCAAAATATGGTACATCAATGGGATTATGGGAGGCAGTTCACATGAATTAAGATCCTATGAAAACGAAAGGCCTTAGAATATGAATATCTATCTCCCATAAAAAATTATCGCCAAGCATAAGCCCTCCCCATTCATGCTACAGAATCGGAAGCACATTTTCAGATTCTCTAAGGCTGAATTTCACTTAATCAGAAGGATATCATTAATAGGTTCTATGTTCATCAAATCGTGGCACTGTGGGGCATGCCTCTATTCCAATACTTCTACTGGCCAAAGCCTCTTCCACATTTTAATTTCCTCCTCATTGTTAACCTTTCTGATTCCCCCGTAAAATCCATCCGCCTCATTTCCCTCCTCTCTATGATCTTTCCTGTTGATTGTTGTTTTTCTCCATCGTGACCCAGGTGTGTACTGATTGAACTCCAAAATTAGGGTTTCTGTCACCATAAACACAATGTTACAAAAGTCATGCTAATGCATACAAACTTAATGCTTCGATTGTAAGCTATCATAATCATCATAAGCAAAAACCATTCATTCACATAATTTTCCATCCACAACAAATGGAGAAATTGTGAAAGTGAGCTTTATTTGAATGTCACAGATGCATGCAGATTCCCTGCTCTGTCAAGTTGCAGATGTGGATAACAAAAAAGAACCTTTACATCTTTTAAGATGCAGTTGCAGATAGAAAATTAGGCTAGTGGGTCAACATGACTGAGGTTTCAGGGACCTTTACTTGAAAACAACTGACCCTAACAGCTTGGAGAAACAGACATACAAATAAATGAAGATTAGGAAGATCATAATGACCAATGATGCCCTGCATTAGCCGAAAGATGACAACTTAGCAAACAACAGAACATTTAGGAAACATCGAGTTCTTTCAGTGCGGTTGGCCATAAATATTCCATTGAGACAAAAGTTATCACAATGTTGGTGGAAAGCATAACATACTGACAATGATTTTTTACAAGGACCAACCAAATAGGCTCAACCGGTGGTCCTACATACTGAAAGTGGGATTCAAGAAAAGGAACGGTCCACAACCGGGTCTCACCTTTGGAACTACAGTTTCCTTTCAAATGGGCATGCTATTTTCTATTAATATACCTGTAATCTAGAAGAAAATTTTATCATCTTAAAGTGGTCCATCCAATTTCCATGATCACTGAAAAATGAGAAATGTGAATATCACAGCAATGTTTCCAGACACATTAGTTTTACCGACTTACCACTATTATGGCAGTGGCAGAAGTTTTCATTCCCATCACATGATTCCAAGTGACCGACAACACCATACCACCAACCTGTAATATACATATGGCAGACCTTATAAAGCTGTAGATCACTGGAAATTCATTTAAAATTGAAATATATTTCACTTGAAAATAATTAGTTCTAGAGGCTGCTTTGGGATGAGCCTCATCTACGAAGGAACTTTTAATAGACTGTTGTTTCTTTCAGGTGTTGCCAATATTTTACAGGGAAAAGTTATAATGCAATCAGATTATGTTGAAACAGGTCGGCGTTCTGTATAATTTCTTTGGCACAACCTCCTCTGTTTCTAACAACTTTCCAACAATCACAATTTAACGTGCTCAAATTAATCAGCATAAATTTGATAGGCTTTAATATATATATGGCTATAAAACATACCATAGGGGAATTCTTTGTTTCTTCTCCATTGAATCTCTATGTGATCACCTGGGTGCAAATCATTCAAGCAATCTGAAATGTGAAGATCGTGGGGTGAAGTATCAACAGGTGCTGCTCTAAGCCTTTCCCATGGCACCCCACACTCTATAGCAATTGGCCTCCTTCCATGTGGTGGATATCTGCAACACAAAACATACATTTGTTATTACAAATGTTAGTTCTTCACCATAAGATTAATTTTAAATTTAAATCATAAGGTAAAAAGACCAATCTCTCTCAGATTACCTGGCTTGGAAGGTGTCGGTACTCTGATCATAGCTAAGCTCTGCATCATAGCATGAGAGCATAAAGCCAACATGACCATTCTGCAAAAGACAACAAACACATATTTGTTAATAAGAAATGACAATTGAATTGAAGTTTTAGCGTGCATGAGTGTGTACGTATATACCTCGCGATTATAGACTTGAGCAGGGAACCAAAAGCGGCCAGTCTCCAGAGCAAGATACCAAGACATGATTGAATTTGAATCAACAGGCAAACGAGTTGTTGTTGTCTGCTTGCTAGTATCATGAACCTTTGATCGGACCCAAGAAAACGATCGAACAAAAGAGAAAAGCTTCATCCAAAGTCTTTGCTTTCCTTGTTTAAGATGAGTAGAATCTTTTCTAGAAGCAAGATGCCATTGCCACTCTCTATAAGCAGCAGGGCCAACAATTCGACCCCATTTTTGCTTCATATGTTTCTCCCAAAGGTGATCACTCATACATCTATCTCTCAATGAACTACAAACAGCAGCCATGTTGCAAAGCCCCGAAGGTGGTAATTTCTCAAGAATACATTCTAAGACCAACTCATGCAAGTCTAGAACTGACATCTCTGCTCCTCCACTCACTTCTTCAACGTGATCATTAGAGGTACTCATCATGTGTTTAAAAGACAGTTTTGGTGAGGGAATAATGATTGTAGTGATGTTCAAGCTGTTCTTTAAGGAGCTTGGAATGGAAAAAAATGATATCTCTTTCCAAAAACAAAGAGACAGCAATCTCAACTCAGTTGGCCTTGCCCATGGTGGGAGTGGCTTTAGAGCAAGGCAATTTAAAAAGAGAATTAAAGAGAAACAAGCAATGATCAAGTAAAGTAGCATTACATACAATCTGGAGCAAAAAACAAAAAAGGAAGGGCTATTTTCTTATGTGTCAAATTCAAGTTTGGCATAAATGATAAGGCCAATGGAGAGACAGAAACCCACTAGTGGAAAAGGCAATGGCTAGATGAAGAGGAAAAACAATGCAATTGTTATTATTTTAGCTTTTCTCTTCCTCTTCCCCTTCCAAGAAGAAAAAATAGAAACCAAAGTTGAAGTGGGATATTGTTGATGAAATTTGTCAATTCTTTATGGGTTTTTATGGGTTAAATGAGAGCCCACCAAACCCAGAGGTGGGCCTCCTTTTCCACGAGTCTAAATCAGAATGAAATGAATTGCATATGCAAAAATGTTATGTATATTATTATTATTATTATAAAGTATAAACAAACAAGTTATTCAAAAATTTGATGACAAAACAAAATCCTCCTTAACAAACCAATCTATAATACTACCAACTAAGGAGACTAATGAAGGTGGTGGCGGTAGTAGTTGTGGGGTAGTTTCAGATCTTGATATGGGTATTTTCTGACAAATCTTGAAATCCCAAGAAAATAAAGATTAAAAAGATAGATATAAAGTCTAGATACAAAGACCCATATCTCCAAAAATCTTTGAATTTCGTTTTTAAGAATACATGAAACAAAAATCTTTTGTTTAAAAAAAAAAAAAAACCGACAAGATATGAAGATAATAAAAGAGAGAAAAACAGATCTGGGTAGTTGGGATTGAAGTGCAAACAGAAGAAAACAAAACTATGATTACGATGATGAAGAAGAAGCTAATGAAGATGAAGCGTGGGGTTCGTATCTTCTTCACCTCAGTTCATCAACTTCTTCTTCATCAAATATAAAAAATAACAGAAAGCGCTCACCTCACCCTCTTTTTTATTTCTCTCAGGCAAATTAACAAACAGGTAATGGACAATGAGCCGGATAGAAATAGAATTACAGGCAGATTATGGCGAAGAGACTAAAGAATAATAGCCTAATTATGTGACTCGACAAAAAGGGCGGTAATGCTTAAATGAGATTTTTGGAGGGTATCAATTAAGTCAGTTTTTTTTTTTTTTTGTGGATATAAAAAAATCTCTTCATTTTAAAAAAATAAAATCAAAATACAAACTCGTTGTATCATTCTTTTTGTTTTTACAAGTTTGTATTTACCAAAAAAATAATTCGAACAAGTTGAAGCAAAATCCGTATACCTGTAATGAAATACCGCTAGAATCACGTATTTAAAAGGAGATAAAATATTTTTTTTTCTTTTTACTTTAACAAGTTTCATTCACACCGCTGGCTTTTTCCACCAATAATTCATCACCACGTGTCCTGTACTTTATACGGCATAAAATATTCTTATACATCTTCAGGAGTAATGGATCTCGAGTTATTTCCCTCTAATATACTATTAATGTCACTAATGTGGGGAAACCTTAGGTGCAATTG
>NW_006262688.1:8025391-8103195 GCF_000493195.1 Citrus x clementina | reverse complement strand
TAAGCCTGATCCCACTAATGTATCTCAAGATATTTTTTAAAGGTATATAGACGGTTTTAAAAATAAATAAATTGACAAATATAGTGAATGAAATTATATAAACCTTTTTTTTATGGAAGTCAACTTTGATTTCTAAAATCAATATAACTTTTTTGTTATATGTTTGAAAATGTTAAGTCAACCAATATTTTTATTAACTAAGTTGTGATAAAAATTTTGTGAAACAACAAAATACTAATTGTACAGCAACGAAAAATAATTCAAACTTTTTATTTATCAACTAAATTTAATAAAAAAAAAAACTGTCTTACCGCATTGTTCGGCAAGAAATGATCCATCAAAACTTGAGCTTGTTAAAAAAAATTTTATTTTTGAAAACAAATAATGTTGAATTGAATGTATATTCTTCCTATACCATGTTTTGATATTAGATTTAGATCTAGTGCTCAACTAAAATCAAAGATGAATCAAATTTCTTTAATTTGAGTATGTAAGCCACATTTTCTCGAATATAGAAAGGAATCCAAACATTAAATAGTTCAGCATTTTTATTTCATTAAAAGAAAAAAAGAAAGGTCAAAACCCTCAATCCAAAATTGTGTGCGTGCACTACTTTCTTAGAAAAATATTTTATTTTTAGAAAAAGTATCGGGTGGGACTATATGCACTTTAAAAAATACTTTAGACACTCATAATTTTTTATAAATTTTATATTACGAATATACCCATAATGTCATTTAGTAATAAGGACAATTTAGTATAAATAAATAAAAAATTAATCAAGACAAATATATAATGCACATGTGCACGCATGCAATATGTAATGTAACTATAACATTTTAAATATTATTTTTTATTCACAACAAACGCATTTATTAATTTTTAACTAGTGTTAATTCTTAAAACTCAATCAAATCATTCACCACTCTTATCAAGGAAATCACGACTCGCAAGTTTTCCACTTTTATGATGTGGTAGAAATCATACTAATCAAATTTTCTCTCAAATTCAATAAAATTCTGCCACTTAATTACTTATTAGAGTGACATATTTATATTAAATCAATTATTAAACCCGGGTATTGGTTATTGGTTATTGTTTGCTAAAGGCCTGGCATAAATTGTTTATTCTTTTGAATCTGAAAAGAAAAAAAATGGCTTATTTGTTGTTCAAGATATGAGAATAATAATATAAATAATTTACAGAACGAACAAGAATTACTGTATAATGGGTATAGATTTTATGAAATTGTAGATAAACTAATACTAAAAGCATATAAGAAATTCTTGACTTGGGTGTTTTGGTGCTATGAATGTATGAAAAAGAAATAAAGAGGAAGCTTTAAGGGTATGTTTGAAATTTTAAGAGTGTACAGAGTAAAAATTAAATGTTTTAAATATAATGAATGAATGTCCAAAGTAAATGAGTGTTCTAAGTATTTTTTAGAGTGCAAATAGCCCCACCCAAAAGTATCTCTATCGCTAAGATTTCAATTATCATTATCCCTATCATTATTTAGTGAAAACTAAGTGTAATACATAGCACTTGGCAAGTTGCACAACTTTAAGCTTTGAAAAAGAAATACAAAACTATAAGTTTGTGCCAAATTGGCAAGATTTGCAAACTTTGATTCCATATTTAAAATTAATTGCATTATATTTGTTGAGTTTGGATTTCAACCCAATAAATAATAAACATGGCAGCGAACATAAACCTGTGTTAGTTATGTATCATTTGCACACTTCCCCATATGTATTTTTTTTAATTATTTTGTTTTTAATATAATATCCATGATAGATTTGTTTCACACTGGCCGACTTCAGCATCATTATTATTATTATTATTTTATTATTAAGAACCCTAGCCCACTCTCTCTGTGTCCACACAGAAGATGAAGTAGAAACCCAACACGGCAACTAAATAAAAGAAAATTAGGGTGCATTATTTTTATGTAACTTTTTATTTATTTTATAATATTGGATGATCAATTTTTGATGAATTTAGAAACAGTCGACTTGTTGTTCGTCTTGAGACTACCTAAAAATAAAATAATAAAATGTGTTTGCAAACCGAAGTCATGATGAAAATATCTGGCCAGCAACTACTTATGTTATTTAAAGAGAGAAAATGGTTCTTTGATTAAATATTTTATTCGTAAATTTAGGTTTTTATTTCAGGAAAAATTAATAAATTATATGATTTAATAATATAATAACTCATATGATTTAATATTTTTTAAATTTTAATAAAATTTAAAATCCTCAATCCGAACAATATTTATATGTGTGTGTGTACGCGTGCGATGTATGTGTGTATGTGTGTGCACGCGTGCGTGCGTATCAAATTCACTACGATTCATAAAAATTAAAAAGCATACGATTCCATTAACAAATACAAAGCCCCACAAAAGTAATTGAGTGCTAACTTGGTGTCAAGTTCTTTTTACCATAGTCTTCAACTTTAAGAATTAAATAAAGATTTTGACACGAAGGGATAGTGTTGTACGAAATGTTGCAAGTTTTTTGTAGGGTTTCTCTAAGGATCACAAAGGAATGAAATTAAATAATCTAACATCTATTTTTCAATCACTAATTGTTTTGAGTAATGATACAGCCACAAACTCTTGTACAAACTTATTTTGTACAAACTGACGTGGCATTAATTCATTGGTTGAATGAAAATATAAATGAATAAAAACAAATCATGTGGGCCAAGTGATATTTAATTCAACCAATCTTCTCATGCCACATCAGTTTGTACAAAATAAGTTTGTACAAGAGTTTGTAGCTGTATCATTACTCTTTTACTTATAAAGATGCAAGGACATTTCATAATTATCTTTTATGTTGACAAATCGAAGATCACCATCATATGCACTGCAAAATTCTCCAAGTACAAATTGTGTTTGTGAAAAAAAAATTTCCCAGAACTAGTTTTTATAAAATTTTGAAGGACAGCTTTAATTTCATCTAACCCCTTCCTCTTTTCTCTTATTTGGTGTCATCAATCATATAATTTCATGCTTTCTTCGTATGATTTAACGTTTAACTTAATTTTAGGATGCTTTTCATGAAATTTATAAGTTTACTTATTTTTAATACTGAATAATTGCGTTTATAGGGATAAGAGTTGATATTTTAAAACGTGAAATTTCTCATTCTTGTTCAAATCTTAAAGAAAGTATTTGAAATTAGATTAAATTATAAGAATTTGAGAAATTTACTACTAATTTTTGTTGATGTATAGGTCAGAGTGGATTAAAAAGAGAAAAAGAATTATATGTAACTTTTTTTTTTACTTTTTAAGGTTCAAAAACGACGTATGTTTAATGGACACCAAATATTCGACTATCTAAACAGATCATATGCTTTATATTCTTATTATAAAAGCTTGAAAAAGGAAGGATTGGAGAGGAGAACTTTCTTGAAGAGGGCGGTTTGGTGGATAAGGCTCGGACCCACTTTGACGCCTTCAAAAGCAACATTTTATTGGTCCGCATACAGAGCCAACGTGTCTCCACTAAAATGTTAAAATTGCACCATCAGTACTTCATTAAAATCAAGCATAAAAAGATATGTTCCTTTAAAAAAAAAAATAGTAATAATAAATAAATAAACTAATAAAGCATACAAAAGATGCATTATATTGGCCATCATAAAACAAATATTTGTTTAATCTCTATAGTTTTGACTATTCATTTAATTGTTATATTTTGAATAAATTAATATTTTAGAATAGATATCGAGCCATTGACTCATTATCAAATGGATCAAATTACAAGTTCAATGTTGTCAAAATTATATATTTTTTTAGATAAAAAATGAAAAAATATAACATTTCGTTAAAATGCAAATAAGATCAAAAAACAGTGATCCATAATAGTAATTCATTGGAGTGACTCATGAAATCCTATTGAAGAACTTCGTTGTGCTTTAAGTAAATGCCTCCTCCCCAAAGTACACATGATTGATTCAATGTACATAATTGATTAGAGCTCCATTTGGGATATTCCCAACTCTTTTCAAATAGTCTCCAGTCTCCACTAACATAGTAAGTTTCTCTAACTATTACAGAAAAAGGATTTACTGTAATGATCAATTCACACCCACTAACTTTAAAAATCTAAAATACATAAATTACATATATGAAAAAATTAAAAATAAAAACACAATAAAACAATATCACAATCGGATCATGCTACGGTGTAACTATAGTACCGTACCATAGTTGTATTCAGTCGTTGAATGTACTTAAATTGGTGGAGTCTATTGATATCTAATAGCTTAATACAACTATGACATGATACCATAATTGCACCACAAATTTTCCCATCACAACCATCCTCACGCCCAAAGGAGGAGAAGGACGAACCTAGACAGTTTTAGGGCACAGAGACTGAAACATTAGCATCTAATTATACAAATAATTTCAAGATTTTTTGTTTTTCAGAGCAACAACTTTTAGCCGTTGGTTTGTTGGCACGTAGCAGTCAATCAATCAATCACCATGCCTTATCCTAGTGCATATGCTTTTGCTGATGGAGGAAAAGCCCACTTAGGAGGGAGTTAATTGCTTTTTCGATTGCTTCAAAAATCAAAACTCTCCCCGTGGCCTGTGGAGCAAATGACATGAATTTTGGCACAAAAAGATAAACTAAAGAGAAAAGGAGAGAAAAAAAAAATGATTAATGGATGAGCTAAAAAAAAAAAAGCACTAAGGTATACTCCTTGAGATTTGCCACAAGTTATAAACAAATCTTTGGATGCTTGTCCCCTAAAGTTAAGGCATTTCTTCCATCAACTTTTAATATCACTTGCCCCCACTTTATATTTTTCAAACACTTATAAATGTTCTCTCCTTTTATTTTTCTTTCCCTAATTTCACTTTCAAAGCCACCTAAGCGCACCCACTTTCTCTAAAATTAATTCAATATAGGTCAATCAACAAATGAATATTTATTAGAGTTTCTGATTTTCAGGATAGATCTAGATGCTTGCTTGCTTCTTCTTTCTTCTCTTCCACACTCTCATTCATTCATTTTTTTTTTTAAATTTTTTTTGTAATATTATCGGTTGATATCCCGTTGCGGTATATAACTAGGGCTAAAGCCCAAACATGAGCCCAAGTTTGGACTTAGGTTTGTTGTGTCGTTTTGTCTAAAGATTTCTCATTAGCCAAAAGAGCTTTTGGAAGTTAATTAAAAAATAATAATAATTGTCTTTCTTTTTCCTTAAATTTGGATCAGAATGAGAAACCTCACACTGAACACTAATTCTTAAACTTTTATTACTTAAACATATGTGAACATGTAATAGTAGGCGCAAAGCATTAAGATCCGTAGCTATAGGATTTTTCTCAGTGTTATTTGTTTGTAATTTCATTAGAGCTTTTCAAGGATTCGAATTCAAACATTGTAATCAAGATGAACTTACAACTGTTAAGCTTGGTTTTGTATAAATGCACAACTATGAAAGAAAGGTGAACAGAGTTTTGGTAGTTCACTTGTACAGAATTGAAACAACTAGCTAGTTTATAGTTTCTGGTCACAGTCGCCAATTCTATAGTTGTATTCACCAGTAATCACCACAGGAGCATGCGCCATCCACAAAGTGGTGAAACCTGTAATTATCTATCATTATGATCTCTCTCTCTCTCTCTCTCTCTCTCTTTTCGGCCTTGGATACATACTTAGTTGGGGAGTGACAGTCTCCGCACATCCTCAAGTTCTTGATTACCCTCAATGGGGATCCTGGTGATGTGCTTATCAAACCAAAAGCTAAGGCCAACTTCTCACTATGTCCACAGGCTGGAATCCTTTTCATCTTCCTTAACTTTTCACAACACGCGATTCGCGATTTGTGTCTGGAACATATCCGATTTTCTTTATCTCCGAATACAACCTCATCAACTTTTCTGATATTTTGTGTACCAACGAGTGTGAAGTATCACCCGCGATGAAGCTATGGACTTTTCCTTTTCACCTCAATCCAACTAGAACCTGGAGGTTTAGTTACACCTCTTTCTTTCATTAAACAGCTTCATTAAATATTAGCTAACAGAACATAGTTACCGGAACTTAGAGGCTCAAGTTCGAAAAGATGCCTTGCTGCGTGTTCAGCAAGGTCTGGGTTGCATGGCTCCTATAAGTACCCAATAAAGATCTCCAAAACAGCAGAACTAGGCTCAAATGGCATCTTTTTCATGAAGTTCAGGGTGTCATCAAACTGACCAGCACGAGCCAATAGATCTACCATACAACAATATTGCTCCATTGCAGGCTCCATGTTATACTCTTTTTTCATCATTTCAAAATACCGCCACCCTTCATCTATGAATCATGAATGACTACAAGCAGATAAAAGATTTGTGAATGTCACATGGTTTGGCTTGAGACCCATAGCTCTTAAGCATTGAAAAAGGTTTACAGCATCCATGCCAAAGAAATACATCCCATAAACTGAAATCATCACATTCCACGAGACCAGATTTTTATGGGGCATTAAAACAAAAATCTTTCGACTTTTTTGAATTGCTCCACAGCGTCCATACATGTCGATTAGTGCATTCCACACAAAGCTACCTGTACCAAGCCCTTGCCTGATGATGAACTGGTGAATCTACTTACCCTGAGGCAGTGCAGCTAATTTCAAACAGGCAGGAAGGACTGACACTATTGTTACAGTGTTAGGTTTCACATTAGCCACTATAACATCTCTTAGCAAATCCAAAGCATCAACAACTTGTCCACTTCGAACAAAGGCAGAAATAATCGAATTCCAAACGACGACATCTCTTGTGGAGAGCTGATTGAAAACAGAACAGGAACATATTACAAAACCACAGGCTGCATACATTCATATAAGAGCAATTCCAACACCTGTTGACAGGTGAATATGGTGCCTCAAGACATAGCCATGAATCGCCTTTCCTAATTTGACACCCTTTACTTGGGCACAAGCAGCAAGAACTCCTGACAAAGAAATTGTATTTGGCTGCATATCTGTTTGGATCATTCTAGAGAAAATTCAAGAGCTGTCTCACCTTCTCCATATTGCGTAAACCTGTAATCTATCCATTCCACGTAACAATATCAGGTTCAACTCCCTGAAACTCCATCTCGTCAAGAAGGTTAGTAACTTCCTCGCGAAAACCTCCAAGTGCGTAGCCAGCTAGCATTGCGTTCCAAGATACCAAATCCTTCTGTTTAATTTTACTGAATTTGCAATGAGAAACCTTTAAATACCGACATTTTGCATAGAAGTCGATCAATGAGTTATTGACCAGAAAGTCTTGACTCCAAATCATCCTTCTTTAAACAATGGGGATGGATCTCCTTGCCATGTTTCAGCAAAGACAAGTTGCTAAAGCTGAAATTACACTGGCAAAGGTAATCGAGTTTGGTTTCACTCCTTGGTCAAGCATTTGTACAAACAAATGCCGCACTTGAGATGAATAAACCGTTCTGTTCATGCCCTGCTATTATTGCCTTCCAAGACGCCAAATTTGGTTTAAAATCTTTGAAATTACTCATTTCAAGAAATTACTTGGAAGCCTCAATCTATTGTCCATTTTGAGCATACCCTGTGATAATCGAATTCCATGTTACTTGATCAGGCAACACACCGTCCTTTACACACTTGAAGGCCTTCTTGAAATCCCCTTTTTATGCATAACCCGAAACCATACATGTTCCACATGAAAACATCCTTAAAACTCCATTTCTTCAAATAACCCACTCGTTATTTCCATTCTTCCGCATTTGATGAACAGATCAAGTAAAGGTCTCTTAACACAAGCATTTCCTTCAAACTTAATGCTGATCATATAATCATAAACATCCTTCCCTACGCGATAGTCCTTTAACTCGGAACATGCTTTATACACCTTTGGGCAAACAAAGTGATCAGGTCTAACTCCCTTATCAATCATCAAATAAAACAAATTTACTATTTCTTCATAATAACCCAACACATTATACATTCCCATCATGGAAGTCCAACTAAATACATTCCTCTCGGGCGTTGACGCAACCAAACTTACAGAACACCTCCAACAACTGACTACCAAGAAATGCGCATAATTCAACCCCACAAACAATCAAATGCGCGTGAACTTGAATACCCAGTTCCATATTATTGAGCTTTGGACATCTTTGAAAGATTAAAGCATACGTTACTGTACATTCATCTGGGGTTGTTTAAGTGCATGGACTGAAGCAAAAGTGTTTACATTTTTAAGAACCCAGCTGTTATTGTTTAAATGGGCATTGTTTGATTTTTTAACAAGTTTCAAATTGAGTAACCGTTGAAGCGAACGTTAAATATTTTCTGGTATGAAGAGAATGGGATGTTGTGGGTTTGTCAAATGGAAATGTGTTAAAGCTTTGAAATGCTGAGCAAATGGGATTCCATTAATGGCCATTGCTTGCAGTGGATTGATCCGCAATTCTTTATTCGATAAATGGCCAGTCTAAAAAGAGATATCTTCCCAGTTATTCTGAAAGTGAAATGATACAGAGTGTTGTTCTGTGGCCTAAAATTGTAGTGAAGTGTGAAGATAATAAGGATACTTGTAGTAACTTACTAGTATCTATGTGAATAGTAACACAACGGTGGGATTTACATAGTTTTTGTGAGAAGAATAAATTATAATAGTCCTTACAATATATTATAATTTAGCATTTGCTAGATAATGTAAGATAGAGTTTGCCATATATATATATATATATATATATATATATATATATATATATATATATATTGTCCAACACATATGTAATGAGGGTAAATAAATTAATAGATAAATTATTGATATTTTCAAAGAATTAAAACATCGATGTTTTGTTTTGTCAAATAGAAGGTGAAGTATCGTCGAAGTTAAAAATAATAATAATAATAATAATAATAATTTGGTTGGTTAAAGAAAGTGAGCGAGATTTTTGACCCAAATAAAGAAGGGACATGACATGAGGCCAATAATTGATCCTTTGTTACTAACTACTACACGCGTACGTCTGAAAATAACGGTAGTGGCGTGTCTTCATCATTTCACCTGTGCTACTGTTGAATAGTACAAATAGAGGAGGTAGCAGAAAGATCCTCTTGCAGTACAACTCCTACAAACATGTACTTTTGATTTTTTTTAAAATAAATAAATAATAATAATAATTGCGGCCTTAACAACAAGGAAAATGAAAACAAAGAAAGAATCAGAAGCTATCCCCATTCTCCAAAACCAAAAGTACTCCTCTTCGTGTGTGTAGTACAAGTACAACAACAAATGGAAGCCCATAGACAGTACTGCTACTATGTTATTATTACTACTTGTAGTAGTACTCAAAAAACTCAGAAATTCAAGTTCTATATATATATTAAGTTAACCCATGTTGTTATTATAGGAATAAGCATAATGCAGCACCCTATAAAAATTTATGCAAAGAGGTAGAGAAGTCCCGCAGGGGCGACATGAGATCACATGCAACGCATTGCCTAATGCCTATACATTTGGTGTGGTGGGAGTGTTTGTGTTTATGTGTGTTCTCAGGTCGCCCCTGTGGGATTTCTTCTACCATTTTTTTCCCCCTTATTGTTTCTTTTTCTTTTTCGTACTCATCATGATGGAGAGCATAGGCTTGTTGGATCCGACCATTCCGGTAATAATTTAACCTATTTTTTTATAAATAAATAAATCAGTTCTTGTTGAATCATTTTACTGGTTAACTAAATTAGTAGTATGATCAATTTTTATCTTTAATAAGTTTGTATCTTTTAAAATGCGAATTCGCCGTATTCATACAATATATGATGTACTAGTTAATTGAATAAAAAAATAACAAGAATAGTAGTACATTAAAAGTATATGCAGCAATTTGTATTTTAAAAGATATAGATATTCACATAAGAGAATGACTGTATGTGCGTGCGTGTGTGTTTGTTAGATAATTGGATTAACACATTGTATACTAAGTATTAACTTGCAGGAAACTATTTGCCAGCATTCAAGCTTAGCTAGCTATTCAAGTTTTGGCATCAGGTGTGCAGACTTGTGCACTAAAGAAAATTGTAATGTTAGATTTAGATGGCAAAGTTTAGTTCAAACTTCTTTTTTTGGGTAATTTCAATGAGGAATAGCATTTATATTGTGATTCATCTATATAATTTGCTCTTGGATTAGATCATCATGTACTAATTCTTTAGTTGTTGGTCTATTGGTACAATTTTGTACTATTTTTAATTTTGTGGATTTATTTAGACTTTTGAGTCGTGCTCATGTCGTGCCTAATAAGTTATATTGACACGGCTCATTGGCTCAATACTAGTTGCATCAATTATCAATTTATCATACACCTACTCATTAACGGAGAGGTGATGGTAATAATTTTAGTATCGGTATATTGTAACAATTTTGAGAAATAACAATAAAACTACAACAATGTTGATTTGGAAAAGTAAAATGACTATTAATGAGATTATAAAATGGGCGTTTTGAGTCATAGCTGTGGTTTTCTACAGGATACAGAAGACTACAAATAGGAAGTAGGCATTACCCATTCTGTCATTAGCAATTGAAACATACATGTTCAGTCCGCATTTTTCAAAAACCTCAGCAGATGTCTGCATCTTCTAAATTCATAAAATGTGAAGACTTTTACCGTGCATTTTTTAGAAGTATGTTTCTAATACAGGCCTCAAACAGGATTGTAGCACATTCAAAACTTTAAGAAAAAAAAAATAATAGTTGTTGAAAATAATCTAAGGTGTATGAAGGAAGTTTTTTGATAAGAAAGCCAAAACATGAGAGCAAAGGGAGCTCAGAAAGCCTGTATCATCAATTGAAAGGAAATGGAAGAAACCAAAATTGATGCCGTGGCAATTTTGCCACCAGCATTTAAATGAATGCCAAGGTTAAATAAAAACCCAATAACACTTAAGATGATTAAATCAGAATCCTTACACGTGATTTAATGGTCTCTAGCTCTTGTTCGCTAACTTTCTTCCAAACTCCCCCTATCATCAGATGCCCTATGGAATCATCAAACAAAGAAATGCCGTCAGTGTTCAATTGACAAACCTCCACTGTCTCTTTCATCTTCTTAATACTTGAGTTATCTAATTGATGAATATCACAACTAGCTTCTCTCTTGCCACCATACTGGTTTAGTTCCATAATCTCATTTTTTTCTACTGGTTGAGGACCACTTTGTTTACGATCATCACAATCAAGAATAGGCAGATGGCCAGAAGACCCAAGATCACGGGGCAACATACCAATTGGACATGAGTTCCATGATTTTGCTAACACCCATCTATTCCTATTTCCCACATCACCGTCAGCTGTCATTACAACTTTCCTCTCCATCTTGTAATGTTTAACAAACTCAAGCTTCTTTTCTGCTCGAAGGATGTCCTCTTGCACGTTCTCACATCTTGAGAGGGAAGAGTTTTCTTCACTACCATCTAAATGTGACAAACATATCAAGGAGAGCTTCCTGAGCTTCTCCGTAATCGACAAGTTTCCAACCAGCTGTGCAAGATGCAGGGAAGAATCCACAAGCAACTTGTTGCCTGTAGCTGATAATAGAAGACATTTGCGTAGGAGTTCGACCAGGAATGAATTTGATATATTTCTTTCAGCTGAAGAATTTGTTTTGCGAAGAGACTTTAGTCCCTCTAGAAGTCCAACTAGCCAGGCAAACAAATACGAGAGGTGTTCCATTCGATGAGTCCCCATTCCATATTCTGTTGATGTCAGACTCTGTCCCCCTAAACAGGATTCAGAAAAGTTTGTTAAAACAACATGACATGAAGTTTATACACATATTTTAAAATCTGTAAAGCCATAAACCTATATCATGCTGGATTCCCAGATAAGCCAATGAGCTTCCATTCATAAGAGACCGAACAAAGTGTTACCATTCAATGATCCAAGGATGACAAAGTGTTCAAGATAGAACCTAGCATAAATTCCCTGCCTCAAGTAAATAAAAAATAACAAGCTTTGGAAATAAAAACCAAAGGAGTTATGAAGTTTGGGAGCTAAGGTTTTAACCAGACTAATTACAAAGTTTATAAGCTTATGACTTTCCAAAATTACAAGCACCGGCATGTCTTAAACTTCCAGACATGTTTCCACACTTGCAGACTCTTTTTGCCAACAAAGGTTTTACCCTCTTTCTTCAGCCATTTCAATTTATTTTACCAACAAAAACTGGTTAAAAGAAGTGATGGTGCAAAGAACAGGATCCATTATGCAAACACTAAAACTTTATAAAATTATTCTAAAAAACAAAGAGGACCTTCAAAATCAAGAAAGAGAAGCAAGGTCCCAAGGAAGGATAGGTTGATTACCAGTCTCATATTTCTTGGCTTCTTCATTCTCAATCATATAAAGAACTGCCTTAAGAAGGGACAGAAGTAGTTCTGGATCCTTATTCGAGAATTTTGTTATTACAGGCTTCCAATCATCCAATGATGTCTGCACATTTTTGACAACACGGGAATCATTTGGAAACTCCAAATTTGAGGAATCATCAAAAGCAGTCAGTAAGAACTCCAACAACACAGATACTATCTCTGAGGATAATGTAGAATACAACTTCACAAGATTCTTCAAGCACTTGGTCCATTTTTTGTTAGAGCCTGAAAGTAAGAGCACATCCATCAGATGATACAATACATAAGTACAACCATCTACAAAGGTATTGCATTATAAAGGCAAAATTTTGTTAAGCATTCATAAGAGACAGCATAGTTCCAGATGAGACATTCAAACTAAACACTAAAAACAAAGTATTTCAAGATTTACACTGAGGAAAAACCATATATACTTAAGCAATAAAATAAAAATTACTCTAAGGGTAGGTATCAAGGGCTTCCTGCATGGCTGCACCTAATCTCAATAGATCCTAGTCTAGAGTTGTGCAGAGATTTAATTGCATTCATGAACCTACATTCTGCAAAAGGAGCCTTTCTGCATGATTTTGTAAATAACGCTTCAACTATAAGATGCGAATAACAGTAACGCAACCAACTTCTCACTGACCTTGGATCTACGTCAAGTTGAACTTTTTACGTGAAATATACAATTTTGTTTCTTAACAAATTAAATAGGAAAAATATATTTTTTTAAGGTCAAACTATTACCGATTTTTAAGCTCAACAAAAAAATTAAGGATGATCCACTGGACACATGAATTAAAATCCCTAAGGCATTTTAATTAAACAATACATTGAACAGATAAGTAAATGAATTGCAGTAGATTTCTTTTTCTATCTTTTTATCTGTTACTTGAAGCAAATATCTTAATAACTAGCTGTAATAGAAAATCAAATCAGAACTAGAAACCATGTTAGCATCAGTAAAATCATAGGAGCCATTTGCTAGTAAACAGTTTTCAAACCAAAATTTTCTCAGCTTCGTCTTGATATTTGTAACTTAAATGTTTAAAGAGATCATGAAACAGATTAGGTTAGCTATTTGCAAGTTTCCCATCTGTTTTTTGGTTTTGCTAGATTATTGTTGTGTCATACCCAAGGTTAATAGCTTAAGTTTAAATCGTTGATTCAACGTTTTTATCTTCCTCCATCATTTAAGGATCCCTGAATGAATTGTATGTTTTCTGTTCATCTTTTCACATTTTTCAATTGTTTTAAAAAACGGTGGGAAGATTACTCATCCACTACAGAAAGAAGAATGAATAAAAATAAAAGATAAAAATCATGGGATAGCAGCTGTATAACATCCATCAGATTCAAGGTAAGCAGAGAAAACTTTCAAACCTCCAGATTTTGATGAATGGAGCTTGCCAGTCATAACTGAGATAAACTTATTACGCCCACAAAGCCCTTCATAATGTTTGCCACCTATTAAAATGTTAAGCCTATGAAGTCTATGAAAGGTAAGGAAACAAATATATACATACAGAGCCATCAAATATTGGAAACTACTAACAACTACAATGGACTACACAAACTTTTGGGTTAGGATGCTGTGATGGCTTCCCCCTCTTGTTCTTTTTTTCTTTTCTTTTCTTCTTTTTTTTTTAAACCCCCACAAAGCCACTTAGAAATAAGAAAAAGAAGAACAAGAAGCGAACGAAGAACTGTGAATGCACAATATTTCAGTTAAAAAATGAAAATAAAATTATAATATGAATAGAAAAGAAATTCCAAACTATTAGTATTGGCATATCACTTGCTTAGCGAAGAAATATCCTCTTTGGAGACCACGATGTGGACCTATGGCAAACCATAGAGAAAGCATGCTTTTAGAGAAGGAATAAATATCCTAAGTAGATAGTTTACTCATTGGTCCTTTATTATGGCATTTATTAGTTGGGTATTTGACAATCTGCTGCTTTGGTGGAATGGCCTTATTGAGTCCACTGGGTTATTTGGGGCTATGAGGAGGTAACGGATTTTAAATATTGTCTTTAGCTGATTTAGCAGAAGCATTTCCAGACAAGATTCCTAGATCTTATGCTTTTGGACATGGTAGTGATTGTGCAAAAATCTAGGATTATGGATTATGGAGAGTTGATATTAAAAGAATTTGACATTTTATTAAAAAGAATTTTATTGATTTGTATGGTTGGTCTTCTTGATTTGCATCGTATCTTTCTTCTTCTTGATCCTCAGTCAACATTTTTTTTTTTCACTTTCTACCATCAAATGAAATTTTAATCTTCTCAAATCTCTAAAATTCCAAAACTCTTAAGTCACTTGTCTTCCCCGGCAAATTGTGGTTAGCATTCTAGGTAAAGATGCATCAACTTGGGGCATGCATCATTTCAGTGTTCTAGCAAGCTAATAGCTATGGATAAGAAAGGCAACTATGAATCAAAAGAACCTAGAATTTAAGATCCATTAGTCTAGAGGGAAGCTGGTGCTTTTCATAACAGGAAGTATATGGACATCATTCATTATTAGCAGCTACACAAAATTGAATGATCCATAGATGACAAATTTTTCAAACAAGAATTTGTTGTGGCAGAGAATCATGTTTCTTTATGATAAACAAACATGTCTTATCATTTGGGTTTCATAGAAAACCAAGTAAAAGAGGTTTATTGGCATTTTACCATAACTCAAAGGTTAAAGAGCACAATTTCAGATGATTGCCATTTTCTTATTTGATTCTAAGATAGAAGATATCACATTGGAATACATGATTCGACAAGCAAAGTAAACTATGTGCTAGCATATCCATAGGAATGCAGAGGAAAATGTTAATTGATATTCACATTTGATGGATAGGAGTATTAGTTAGGGGATACAATCATAACCTTGAATAAAAAAAGAAAGATAATTCAGGTAGATCTACATTAATTCAGAATGAGGGAAATTGATGCTTACGTTTTCCTTTCATTAGTGAAGGACCAAGTTGGGGATTCTGCTTCATTTTCAGGCAGAAAGCCAATTCCTGTAGCTTAGACTTGATCTCTCTTCGGATATCGATAGCTCCATCTCTTTGAAGGGGAATCTGATTCTTTTGAGGCTCCCAATAGTAAGCTTGTAACCAATCCAGTGCCTGAAATTACCAGAAATCAGATGCAATCAGTTTAACTTTGAGAATTCATAGCACCAAAGAATAAAAATACACATAAGACACTTTATCTAAGTACCTAAATTTACTCAACGTGTTAAAAGAAACTCTTTCATACAAGTAAAATAACAGTTTTCGGCACATGAATTATGAGCCTTCACAGTTGTGAGGTATCCTGTTTTCCACGAAATTCCCTTATGTCAACCAACATTGAAAAAGTTAATTACATCTACAAATCCTTTTATTTACTTCAATTTCAAACGAAGTGAACCGAAAAGAAGTTACAGAACTGAATATCTGAGGTTTTTTCCAACATTTTATAACAAAGGCATCCATAACAGAAACACTACAAATTAGTTAGAAACCTGAATCAAGGTAAAAAGAATCTACAATGATCATTAACCATTTATCATAGAAAATTTAATTCCCTAGCCTAGATGTGTATTATCTTAGAAAGTCGATTTTTAACTTGGACCTGAAGCTATTGATAAATAAACTTTTAAGATCACTGCTACGTTTGAGTGCTTTATTCTCCTTCGCCTATGACAAGAAAGTTATCACATCATAATGTTATCATATCCAACAGTAACATTCTCACTGGTGCATGACAGACAACAATAGGAGCGTTCTACTTTTTGTCTTTCTGCAGATTAGAAACTGAAAATTGTTCGTTAAGGATAAATAAATACAATGTGGACCAGCAATCCACACAGGCATTCTGAAAAATGCCCTTGCAATGAGATATCAAAAATTTACACAAGCCAAACTAATCTTTCTATCCTCAAGAGAGAAGACAGAACATAAATAGGGCTCATTACAAGAATAATTTCAAAAATTATTAGCATTGCTTCGTAATTTAGACTATCTTATAAATTTTCAGCATATATTTCATGGTTCGGATGGTAACTTATTTCGCAGGCAACAGTTAAAGAGGACGAAAAAGTAACTTGTTTATTCTATTTGAAAATAAGAATGTTTACATATTAGTGAATGGAATTAGATATATTTCTTCCTTTATGGTTTCCTGATCAGAAGGAAGAAACTTTCCAAAATACAAACAACCTTGGAAGAGAATATTCACCAAGCAAATAAACCAAGACATTAACTAACAATTCCAGTAAACTCTTGGAAACGAATCTAAAGGAACTGCTCAAACTGAAAAAAGATGTATCGAGAACAAAATATACCTTATCTGAACAATCCCGAACTACCTGGAGTGCAGGTAGATCACGGTGAGAACCCTCTACAATCACCATACCAACGAAAAAAAAGGAGGCAATAGTCAATTTATGTTTAAGAAAAACCAATAAAATACCAGGAAAAATTATAGACACTGCCATAGGCTTTGTGGCTCACTACAGTCAAACTGTCTCAAAAGATCACAGACTAGAACATTTAAAGGATTTCAGTCGTTAGATTCTTATAAGCACTAAGTAAGAGCACGAGGAAGCATAACATTGTCATCTACACTATAGGTTATTCCACGCATTAAGAATGTAAATTGTGTAAAAGACAACTGATCAGCAAATGATACAATGAGGAGGCATAACCTTGTCATCTACACTACAGGTTACTCCACGCATTAAGAATGTAAATTGTAGAAAAGATAACTGATCAGTAAATGATACAATCGTGCAAGAAATAGTAAGCTGAATCTGCTTACCATGACGAACATCGATCAGCTTACGTGGAATACCAATAGCATTAGCAGCCTCAGCAATCGAAGCCTCCGTTTTTCGACGTGTTTTCTCAACAACACAGTTCACAAGCCTTCAGAGACCAAAATAAATTAAGCTTCATGTTATCCATTGCAACATTAACACTACACACGATAAAATGAAGTAAAATGATCTCACCTCATGATTGCCATACAATACAGCATCGCCAGCAATTGGTCTGAATCTAAAACATTAGCAGCTTGGAACTCATTATCTCTAGACCTAAACAGAAACAATTATTTGAATTTAAATATAAAAAACAAAAAGTAAAATAAAATACAGAAGTGCTGAATTGGAAATTTAAGGGAATACCGGTAGTAAGGATCTTTCTGTTGAATTTCAATGATGGAAGCAGTTACATCAATAACAACAGGCAAGCATCCTCTGCTTCTCCATGTTGATATCTGTTACCCAAAACAATTTATTTATTTATAATTTTTTTGTTAGAAAAAATAACGAAGAAACAGAGCGAGAGTGAAACTTACTCTTCGAAGTGCAGAGGCAACCTTGTCCGAAGAAGAAGAGAAGAGAGATTCCCTGACGAAATCCCACTCGTCCCAGATCAACCACGGCACCAATTTGTAGCCGTTTGATGACGACGACGACGACATCTCCTTATCTTCACCAACATTCATCACCTCATCTTCGAAACCCAACAGTGGCTCCATTATAGCTTTCTATCAAACCTTACCACGAAAGCCGGCGGACCGGCGGTGATGCCTCAGTTTGATTCGGTGTTTGTATCAATGCTCGAACAGTGAAACCCTCGTTCTTCATAACAAAACTGACCGCCGTTAAAAATGAGAACGACATAAGAGAACATGGCTAAAAAGGTAATTTCCACTAAGAATACGAAACCAACGAAGCAATTAAGCGCGCCTATATTTGATTCAAATAAAGCTAAGCTATCTCATACCTCTCGGAAAAATAAATAAAAAAATAAAAAATAAAAACCGGACTATGCGTACCAGCAGCAGCGTGGCGGCATGGTTGTCAGGGGGAGACGCGGTGGCTTAAACAGTCTTTAGTGAATGAGTTTTAGCATTTTTTTTCATTTATTTAATTAAATTATTTTAAAAAATTGCACCCGAAATGCCCAATTGGGCCTACCAGCTGGGCTCCTGGGCTTGGAAAGTGGCTTCATTATTGATTATTTCGTTTGTTTTGATTTGATTTGTTTTTTCTTTAATACTAAATGAAAATTAAACAAAATCGGCACCTGCCCTAATTAGGGTTCCCGACAAGATTTACAAACCAGCCCGATCTGATACCCATTTTTTAGTTGCGACATAATTTTATTTTGAATTCCAATTGAATTTATTTTTAGGAACAAGATTATTGTACCAAATGGTGTTTCAAACGATTTCGAGTTGAAAATAAGATTCGAAGTTTTTGCCATCCATGATATATGAGTTTTTTGCTTAGGATTCTTTGTGTTCGAACTCATTCTGGCTATCTAATTTAAGTCTTGTTTGCTATTAACATGTTGTAGCTGTTGTGAAAAAAATTTAACTATAAGATAAAAGTTAATAATATAGTAAATATGATTTTTAAGAAATAATTTTAAAAATATAATAAAAATATTATAGGTTCTTTTATCATACAAGTAGTAGATAAAATCAATTTAACTTTCAAGTAATAACAATTAGTATTTACCAAATATTTTAATAATGTAACTTAAAAGTTATAACTGTCCAATCTTAATACTGAATAAGATCTTAATCGTTCAATCACGTTACTTAAATTCCATATAGTTTAATAGTACAAATATTACCATGTAAAGCTGTAAACTGACTCGACCAACCAAAAATAAAAATAAAAAATTGAGCAAGCGATTACCGGCTAGGAGATATTCATGTCCTTAGTTAAATTTTGGATTTGATTTTTCACTTCAATACGAGAGACATGAGAGAGCCCATTTGACAGCTTGAATATATTGGCTTGCACTGTAGCTGAAATATATATAAAAAGCATCACTCTTCATTAATTATTACAGTCAATGATAAGGGCTCATTATTAGAACTTATCCTTAAAAATCAACTTATTAGGAAAGGGTACCCATGAATTTATATTTCTATTTATATTACTATATATATATATATATATATTTCGTGTGGGATATTGGATCTTAATATTCTATCATGCTTCGCAACCAATGTCCATGCCGGTCCATCATTCCTAGTTGGATAACTTCGCGGGTCTCGTCTTTTTCGGAGTAGCAGCCATTCTCAGGTGGCTCCGTATCCACACCAATACTGATCCCATACTTGATATAGTGCATTCGGTCCTTTGCTCGACGTGGTACCAGCTCTGATACCAATTAATAAGAACCAATTGTGCATTAAAGTTTATATTAGAGCAAGTTTTTTCCTGGCGGATGACCTTCGTTGCAGTTGGTTTTGGCCTCATGACCTTAGTGTGTTGTGTCACCTAGCCGCGGTATGAAGTGTCGTGGATGTCGGTTCTAAAAGAGTTGGATTATAACAACTCTAATTGAGTCTCATTCACTAAGTTAAGACTTAGAATGTGGGCTTGTAAGTACTTAGACTCCCTTATCTTACAAGTCAGTTTTTAAGCATGATTATACCTAATATTTGCATGACAATTGGTTAATTTGTTATAATAAGATAATAATTTGCCCATATTTTAAATGGATGATACCATTACACCTTGCTTAATCTGTTAATACTCGAGTTTGGTTACTAATTGAGACCCCTTTACACGATTAATAAATAACTTGATCATATTAATTAGTGCGCAAACTTAAATATTTGTATTTAACACTATAAGAACGGGTAAAAGCTCGTTTAGTCCCTATATTTTGAAGTTAGTGCCCGTTTAGTCCCTATATTTTTAAAAATACCTCAAACCATCCCTATCATTAAATTATTGACACTTTTGCCATTATCTTTTGTTCATTTTAACTTATTTTTATAATATTGCCCTATTATAATAATTTTTTAGACATTATTAAAAAGAAAAAAATAACCCTATTATAATAATTTTTTTAGACATTATTAAAAAGAAAAAAATAAATTACCAGTTTAACACCAAAAAATAAAATAATATAAAATAATATATATTAATTTTTGTGGAACATACTCTTGAGTTAAAATATTAATTTTTCTAAAAAAATTGATAATGTAATTTTTTACCATATTAATTTTTTAGACATACGTGAGCTTCCACAAAAATTAATATATACCTTTTTTGTTTTTATTTTATTTTTGAGTTTAATTTGATAATTTAATTTTTTATTAATATCCAAAAAAGAAACATTATTGTAAAAATGTAATATTGTAAAAGCAAGTTAAAAATAAAAAAAATAATGGCATAAGTGTCAATATTTAGTAGCAGGGACGTTTTGAGGTATTTTTAAAAATACAGGGACTAAATAGACACTAACCTCATAATATAGGGACTAAACAAGCTTTTACCCCTATAAGAACTTATGCCAATTAAATTGCCAACTCAGTAAATGATTATTACTATGATACGCTGATAATCAGTTGTGTGTAATTGTTAGAAAGAACGTCATGATGACAATTGGAGTTGTGTAAATGGATTTCAGAAACCAATGTGTGTCACTTTACTTTGTCGTACATTTGGCTGTAGTTATTAGTGTCGATAACGTATAGAAAAATTAACGCAATTCTTATTTTATTTTTATTTTTTTTTTCCATTTTTTGTTTCACTTCTAAACTCAAAATGACACGTACCATTTCTCCATTTTAGCCATTGACAAGTATATTTGAAGTTTCCATATAAAAAAAAATGTATATGATCTCAATTTAATAGACAAAAATACCCTTTACCGTAACAAATATGTTACAAAATCCAACGATATTGTTCGGGATAAATCGATGGCTCACAGCAAACATTGATCAATTAAATCTCACAATTAATTTTCATTTTTATTTTTCTTCCATATCAGCAATAAGCTAGAAAATAATAACTAAAATCTAAGCTTCTAATGACAAGCCAATGTTCAATAATACCGTTTAAGCTTACCATGCATATATAGAAAAACTAATGTTACGACAAATCAAATGAAAACAAGAGTAACTGAATTTTTTTTTTTTTTTTTTTGTCCTTCGATCGATTTAAGCAAATGAAAGAAGAGACGAAGGCCAGCTACGTCATCGAAAAAAGTATACAGACTATAAATTATATTATATCAAAGGTGGTATTTATAAGTAAGCTGTGAATTGAAGCAGAAGAGAAAGGGCTTCTCATGAGGGAGCCAGCTAGCAGCTTGCTCTCAAAACAAGATTTCTCTTAATTATCTCGAAAATGAGGATCCGAAAGAACGTGAGGCTTTCTTCATTCATGCCGGCGGAGTTGATAAAGCCATACGACTGTCAACTGAACCAGTCGCCGTGGGATGTTATCGACTTCTCAGACGAAACAGAGAGTAATTTTCGCCAGGTTTATTAATTAAACAATTAATTAGACTTCATTATTAATTTTACAGATCTAAAAAAGTCCCTTTTTACACTCGTCTAGCTACATTTCTAGCTTCTTGCTCTATTCTAGGGTTTTCTAGCTGAGTGTAAAGCTCTGCTAAATTACCCTATTAGGGTTTCACCAAACCCTAATTTTATTTTCGTCCTCCAGATACCCAATTAGGTCAAATGGAGCTCTTTTTCATTTCTCTACATTATCTTTTTCATATTTTTTTTTGTTTGTTTCTCCTTCAACAGTTTGAAAGAGAAAATAACTTTACAGAAGAAGATGGAGGCTTAGGCAATTTTAATGGTGCCCCTACTGGGAGGTAATAAATCAGTATTCTTGTTAATTAATTACATCTAAATCTTTGCACAAATTAGTTTCAAATATATGTAAAATGGTTTTTAATTTTTATTCTTTTATGTTTTATTTTTATGCAGTGGCGCCACTTCGTTGAAAGAGAGAGCAGGGAAAGAGAAGGTCGTGGTACATGTGGAAGAAATGGATATAGAAAATGAATCTGGGTTGAAGGAATTAGGTGAGAAAATCATGAGCCGCGGCAAAATCAGTAATGGTGATGGTGATGGTGATCTTATTATTGAAAAGATGGCAGCAACAAAGTTAACACATACAGCTCGTCGTAGCAGATCATCTCGAGCCACAAAGGGTTCCACCTCCAATTCCAACCAAGAAGAGTTTTACTACTACTCTGGGTTTGGACCCAGTTGGAGAAAAAAGAGATCAGGAGCA
Organism: Citrus x clementina; assembly: GCF_000493195.1. NCBI lineage: Eukaryota > Viridiplantae > Streptophyta > Magnoliopsida > Sapindales > Rutaceae > Citrus > Citrus x clementina. The sequence goes on along the minus strand of NW_006262688.1, from coordinate 8,080,735 downwards.
AACAACACCATTAATGTCAACATCGTCAATAGTGACAATGTTGTAGTAATTGATGATGGCGAGGATGATCAGAATAATCAAAAGAACAGCAACACCGGCAAAGCAGAACATGATCACAAGGTTGATGGCAATGTTGATCATGATGATGATGATGATGAAACTGAAAATGGTTCTAGGAAGAGAAAGAAGTCTGTGAGAGCTCGATCCTTGCTGTCCTTAATGTGAAGGGTTTTGTATTGTATTATTATTATTGTAGATTAATGAATGTGCAAAACAAAAAACTTTTTTTTTTCATCTGGTAGCTGCTGATGTGTTGTTAATAAAGATAATCGTTTCTTTCTATGTGATGCTTGCTAAAGGTTAAGGACAATATAGACAGATATAGATAATATGTCTACTTCTTCATTTCGTAACTGATCTTCTTCAAAGTCTTGCATGAACTTTTTTATATCATTCTAGTTCCCGATTCTTTACATTTTCTCAAATTAAGATATAAGTAGCCCATGTGTATCAAATAGGCCCCAAATTCGAAATGACCTAAAACTTTTATAGTATAATAAATATTTTTTTAAATAGTTGTAAATTTATAGTATAATTTATATTTGCCAGATACATCCAATTTGAAATTTACTGAGGGTCTGCTGAGCGTTAACACAGAAATTTATTCTCACAAATGCACAAGGAGATATTTACCACCAACCCTTGTAAGGGCTTGAACCCACACCCTGCCGTCCTATATAGGTTACCACTTGGCAACAAAGTCCGATGGAAATTAATAGTTTAATACTGAATTTATACTTTTACAATGTAATTAAGGGTGACGCTAAAAAGAGCATTTTTACTCCTTTATCATTCTAGTAATATATGAATCTGAATAGAAAATGAATCAAGTGGTGTAAATTACGGATTAAGATTCTTGATGGATTTGAGTGATCTTGTGCATGTGTCTTTTAGTGATGAAAAATGCTAAATTGAGAGGGATACCAGAGAAATGATTAGAAAAAGGGTAGAGAGAGAATGAATAGATTTCTCTCATCTTTCTCCCATCTCTCTCTCTATTTTGCAACACTCTTTAGTGATAATGTATGAGTATAATTTAACTTCTTAATTTTATTTATTTATTAACTAGCAATCACCCATGTATTTTCACTTAGAAGGAGATAAGATCATGAGAGAATCCATAAATTATATAATCATACTGTTCACTTTTTAGTGATCATTGAACTCAATAAATATAAGTGCCTTGATGGATCAGCTTCTAAATAATCTAAAAATTTAGTTAAAATCTAATTTATTGAAGAGTCAACTATATTAGTTTCTTGGATTGCAAATAATATTAGATTGTCATAAAATCTATTACTATCATGTGTTTGGACGTTTAGTATAAATTTAGAGGGAGTTGTGTATATATCCGGTTTCATGATGGGAATAATTACAATTAGGATTATTGTCATTAGATTATTTTAGAAATTGTAAATTATCTATTTGCTACAAGATGTATTGGTATCTATCATTTTATTTTTATATTTTCACAAAACCTTTTATTAAACTATAGTTTCCTTAGCACTGTTATTTGACCAGTTAGATAATTGGTAAAATATCAAGTTTGCCCTTATTAGAAGATTACAATTAAGTAGAGGTGTCAAAAATTAAATCCAGAGACTTTTGAGGAATTATCTTCAGGTAGCTTATAGAATCGATATATTATGATGATTCATATAAATAAATTATTGGTTATGATTAAGTGATATATTGGAGTAGTTCTAGGTTGATTATTCAACGGGTTCAGTGAAAGCAGTCCAAGCAACTTTGTGTGGTGGCCCAAGGCAAAAATTTTAAGTCAGGCCTTTTTATGTTTGATGTTATGGTTTTAAAAAAGAAAAAATAATAAACACTCTACTATAATCTAAAAAATGAATAAGAAAACCTACATAATATCAATAAAAAATTAATAATAGGTAATTAGAAACATTGGAGAAAATACTTTAAAATCATGTATGTAAAAAAGATTTTGTTAAGTTACAACTGTTTTAACTTACAATTTATTCAAAAATTATACGGATCTCACCACTTGTTACCATTGTTCACATTATTTTGAAGGGGTTGTAGCAGCACCCATATAAAAATTTTGATTATTAGTAATTTTAATACGAACCGTTCAAATAATTATGATATAGTACTGAGGGGACGTTATTAATTTTAAAAAAATGACTTGAATCAAGAATAATTTTTTTTATTTATTTTAAAAGGTAAGGAGAGGGGGGGGGGGGGGGGGGGGGGTGGAGTCAAGCCCATAAATCAAAGGCCGCAGCTAAGTTACAATCAAAATATGTTCTCAAACAAAAAAGTTTTGAACAAATTGCATCATTTGTTAGCTCTTCATGTAACATTCACTAGTGCATGAAACCAATAGAACCGATGGTCGGTGCTTGTGAATTGTTTTAGTAAGCGACTATATATAAATCACAAATGTGCAATATATGTACAATTTTAATACGAATATCTCTAAATGTTTGGATAATCATATATTATCATTTATTAAAATACAAATAGCTAAGACATAATAAATCTCTTAACGCAAGAGGTGAAGAAAAAAAAAAATCAAGAAAGGAAGCATTTAGTATAAGTCCCAACAAAAACAATAAATCGAAGGACAGTGGCATCAAGTGAAACGAGTACACAAAGTGAAGGGTTTAGGGTTGGCAAGTGAATCAACAACTCTGCAAAGACCTAAGAGGTGGCTGGAATCAGCGACCATCATAGAATTCAACTCTAGGCAAAATATGTAGGAAATTTTTTTAAAATGATTGAGTTACAAACTTTCATACAATCTTGTTTTGTACAATCATAATGTTAGAGTTCCAAACATATTCTATGCGTCATTCATCTATTAGATGATAAATGTAATAATTACTAATTACTCAAATTGAGATACAAATGTTGAGATTCTTAACATTACTCTTTTGTACAAATAGATGTGATAAAATAGTGGCCATTATTTCAATAGAAAATTTTATTAATTACAGTCAAGAAGAACGTAGATTGAAGCAGCCAAAGAAGCAGCTGCGCAAGCTAATGCTCTTGGTTAGATTGCCCATGTAAATAGAGAGGGCCCTCATATAGTTTTGTGGCCTGATTGAAATTGAGATTGAACAGTTATAATTTAAAAGCTATAACAAGCACTAAAATGCTTGGTAAACACTAACTGTTGTAGATTTGATTTTACACTTGTATTATGAAAAATTTATTATGTATTTAATAATTTTATCAATTTATTATTTAAAAATAAAAATTATATTTTCTACATAATATAATTTTTATTTTATAATTATGATTTTTTTTTTTACAGCAAGTATAATTTAAAAATTATAACACATCAATTTCAAAGAGACTTTAATCTAACAATAACAGTGAGTCTTCCAAATCAGAAAAATGGTTTTCAGGCTTTGTTATATTGGACTTATGCTTGGATTGTGGCCTTAGCTGTTTTCATTTTAAATAAGTCCCCGTTGCATTACTTATTTGCTTTGCTTTTGTGGGTTTTTGTTTCTACAGGTTTATGGTAGGAAAGGCGAACAAAAGCACAGCACATTCAGTTTGCTTCATCAAAGACAATCAAGTAATTTCACTAATTTTATGCATTCTCTTTTTCCGCAGCAATACTGATGAAGATGCATTGTTCTTGGTTTGCAGAGACGACGAAACTGCCATTAAGATCTCTTTCCTTTCTGCCATTAACACCATTATCAATCTATTGCCTGTCCTGTCTATCAAGGATTCTTCAGTGAATTCATGAATTTCAGCGTATGATCCGGGATGGCTCGTGCCTTTTGCCACAACAGATTATGTACTGAAGTATAAGATAAGAGTACTTGCATTCTTCTGTAAATTCGGATCTCTATTGTATTGTTTGCGACATGAATAAATACAACAGAACAAAAGTAGTATCACCTAAAGCTTCTAAAAACACCAAATTGAATGAGTAATTAAGTTAAAATGGCACTCAAGACAACATACATTACAAACTCACAGCCTTAAAAAGGCCAATTTAATTTGTCAGGGCATGAATATATTAGGCTACAGAAGCAGGTTTCTGGGTTTTCAGTCCGAACAAATTTTCAAATAATTTAGGAGCCATAGGAGGAAGATCCGTGGGCTGAGGAGCCAAGAAATTTACTATCTTTTCATGAATATTATACCTACAAGGTCAGTTAAAAAAGATCAGCATAAACAAATCGTTGGTACGACACTTCCCTCCAAATATTGACAACAGCTGATTACCATAAACCAATGGGCTTTGAGAAAACTACCTGATCTTGCGACTCTTTGAGGCACGCCGATCAACGATCTTTCTCTTCTTAGTTTGCATTTTCTTAATCGCATAGAAAGCTGATTCTGCAATTAATCAAGTGTAAAACAATCAAAACAATTGGCTTGATAAATCATAAACCTACTTCAGGAACCACATGCAATTTTGTTTTCCAAAGAACATCCACTATATCCTACTGTTATAATCAAATATTGATTGTAAATGTAAAAATATTGTAAATGGGTTCTCTGAACATGATGACAGAATGAAAATTAGCATAGTTAGTCTAGCAACCTGATAATACAATGCTTGCCATTTTAATGGTGTTCATGGATTCATGGCACATTTTGCCCTAAAAAGGGTCCGATATCAAATTTTGCTTATGCAGAGGTATTTATAAATGTAAACCAAAGGTCTCCGAAGGTACAAGTGCATTCAACATGCATACTGACTTGCATATACAATGACAATTTACAAGATGATATTGAAATCTACCTGAGGATGTTGGATCAATTGTCTCAAAAAATTCCTTCAGTAACTGTTGATAGAATTCAGAGTCATCTAAAAGTTCTGGGTCACCATCAGGATTTTCCTCCTAATCAGAGTAAGAGGATAAGATAAGCATCTTGTTGAGTTGGCACAAAAATACAATGCTGCTGAAGAGTATGGTTCAACGGCAGCAACATATCCAATAAACCAATATGATTACCTTTCCCTTAGTATTGTCCACTCCTACAGCAACCTGCCAGACAATAAGCCGGATAATCAGTAAAACCAAAGAATAATTGAGAACTTAGCTATCTCATCTAAGTATCTAAAATCTGAGAGTGAAGGAGGTGGGCGGATCAATTAACTCACAGCCTCGAAGACACCAACTGTTGACCTTCTTTGTTGCATCTGCTTTATCATCCTACTCGGATCCCTCATATAAGCAGCAACTTGATCACTAATATTCTGTGAAGAGAAGATGAAATCATGCAAGTCATGTTGTACCTCTTAGAGGTGGGGCCAATCCATTCGATTTGAATTAAATGAGTTGGGATTTGAAAAAGTTGATTCTTAATAAATGGGTCGAATCCAATTTAACTCACCTGATTAAAAGCGTGCAATTTGCCTTTAATAGCTGCAGCACCAGTTGTCACCTGTGTCTTTCTCTGCCATTTGTCAATTGATTTGTCTCTAAAAACAGCTATTCTACAAGATAAAAGCAGTAAAAGTTTCAAGTTGTTAAGACTCCGCACATCAAATGGTTGTTCAAACAAGAAGACAATGCAAGCAACCAAATGAGAGAAATGGTCAAAGCACGAGAGCCCTATGACTGTTCCCTCAGCAGCAGATGCAGTAATAGCCTAATAGGGTTGAGATTCCATCTTGAAACATGCGAGTATTTTATACTGTTTTTTAAGTATGTGGCAATAAATACAAAATGGAGTATACCACAAAGAAAAAGCTGTGCTAAAAACCACAGAATCAAACAATGAAATGATATCTCTCAAAAAAAAAAAAAAACAATGAAATGATATAAGACAGAAGGTAGGGCACAGAAGAGACATGGGGCAACGGCATAAAATGTTTTCCCTATTCTTGATCTCTGCATCAGGCAAAACAAAAAACTCAATACCACTGCTCTTAAATAAAATGTCAGTTTGGCATTGGAAAACAGTAGAACATCCACAAGATCCTCAAAGTACCTTTTATGCATATGAGAAATGCAGCCCCAATCTTCATCGCCTTCTGCATCCAAGTTCTTATCATCCTCTGAATGCTTTTTAGATGTTTTCCCAGTGTTACCTTTGGATTGGAACATGGATTAGAACAAAATACCATCAAGATCCACAGTATTCACATAAGTAATGCCTATGAAAGCATAAACGGGAAAATGATGGATATAGTTTCTTGGGAAGCTCAAGAAAAAATGCTGATTGAAAGATCATCCAATCCATTATAGACTTTCGATCAATTCAAACACAACCAGGTACACAAATAGCAGACAAAATATTGACAGGTTTTTGCCATACCATCTGGGGATTGAGCAATGGATGGATTCTTCTCAAGTAGAGCCTGAATATTTAAAAAAAAAAAAAGTAAGCAGATGGAAAAGAGTGTGACGGTCATACTAATGTAACAATGCTTTTCTCAACAAATAGTGACAAGCTAACTAGAAGGCAGGGAAGGTTTTCTTAACAAAAGACATACCTCTTGCAGTTCCAACAGAGAATCTAAAGTCTTCTTGGAAGATGTAATAAGGTCTGAATATGCCGCACTGACTCCTTCATCTGACTCACAGAATGAAGACCTGACTGGCTCCTGCAGACAAAATCTATCATGTCACCAACAATGCATAAAAGTCATAGACAGCCCTACAGAATTAAAACAAAATTATGCATTACAGTGTACCTGGGGTAATCTATTCGAACTTGAGAATGCTTTCTGAAGTAAGAATCTGAACTCAAGAGTCTTGTCCCAGAGAGCCTTTACCAAGAACAGAAGAAAGTTCAAAAAAAGAAAAAAGAAAAGGTTAAACAACAGCAAATGACACCATCATGATACAGTAATTGTTCACTGAACATTGGCCATTGATGAAATCAAATAAAAACATAATACCTTTTGATTATTTACTGCTTGACCTTTAAGAATATCTTCATCCTTATGTCGCTTAATATTTTTCAATATATCCCTGAGTCAAAGACAAAAGATGTGGATATACCAACATCGTTCCGACAACATATTGCAGAAGAAAGATGGTTTTCTTCTGCAATTAAAATAAAAACTATACAAGAAACTAAGAGAAAATTTACTGTTCTTGATGATGAAGATCCATGTATTCTTTCTCTAGCTCTTCCATCTCATCATCTTCACCACCATCTTCATTCTCCCTTGCCTCTTGTTCTTCATCATCTGAACTCCCCTCTTCTTCATCTCCATCTTCTAATTCTACACCATCAGATTCTTCCTCTTCTTCTTCAGAATCAACCTAATTTACAAATTGTCAATCAGCTTATAACACAGATAACATTATAACATAAATGAAAACCCCCCAAAAAAAAAAATTAGAAATTTACTAACCGTCATCTGGTCATTTTCAAAATCACTCGAGTCTTCGGAATAACTGTCGCTTTCCTTTGCATTCCTTGCTCGCTTTGAAGACGAACCCATTTTGAAGCCCTAAAATTCAAACAACCACATAATTAATATCAAATTTGATTGTGATTTGCAAGATAACTATTACACGGTTAAGTTGACTCTCTTGATTACTTCAGCTAATTTATGAAACCAAACAGAGTATAAAATAGGGACGGGCAAAATTGGATTCAGATAATTCGGATTGGGAAAAAATTCATCTGATTCCAATCCAATCCGATCATATGAATATTTTGGATAAGTTTGCTTTCGGATCGGTTCGGTTGAGTTTGGATTTCGGATTATATTTTGGATTCGGATTATATTTAAAATTTGGATTAGTTCGGATTGAATTCGGATTTGGGAACCTTTTGATAATTTTCTTAAAAAATTCATGAAATCTATAATTAATGAAAACACAAGTAATGTAAATCGTCAAAAAAGAAAAGAAAACTAATGACAATATAAACTTTCTTGATCATATATTCAACAATCTCGTAAAATTTACACAAAGCATTTCACATGTTCAAATCAAATTTTCATGTTCAAAGAATCAAAATAATCACATCAAGTTAGCAACTCCTCAAGAGCAAGGAACTAAGGAAGGTAGTAGTATGCCACCAAATCAAAAGAAAACCAAAAGAGAATTTTCTAAAGAATTTATATTAACCAAAAGAGAACCAACCAGATAACCATAAGCTAATATAAGATAAGAACCAACCAACCAAGTAATCACGTTCCAAATGATTGCAAATTGAAAATATGACATAATTGAACTGAGTCAATTTTGACTACGTTCTCATGACTCTCAGCAGCTGTCTTGGAAGAATTTAAGCATTCAACATCCATCTCAAGTCTCAACAACAAAATAAAAATTATCATCCAACAACATTTAGGAGCATCTAGGCGAGGAATCTCCAAGTCTCCAAATAAACAACACAAAATAAAACTTTATCATCCAACAACAAAATAAACCAGAATAATCCTACAACCACAAGTTTGAATCCTTTCATCTTTCAAAAGAATTAAAAAAAAAAGGTGCAATCCTTTAATTTTAATTGGATGCGAGCGTGAATTTTAAAATTAAAAGAAAACAAATTCCACATATGAAATTCATGCATTTTATTGAGAGTACAACAACATCACAATTCACAAAGATCTTACAGGCTAGGCTACAACTACATTTCCAAGTATATCAAACTTCCTTCACCAAAGTGAAAACCATCACCACACTGATACATATTTAGATGAACGAGCAAAACACAAAACAAAATCCTCCAAAAAGACAAAGTCAGTGCTGCTACGATAACACTACCGCATTAGCCTATTTCCACCTAAAAGTTTTCAGGTTCCAAAACTAATGCCTATTGGTGTTCTCAACCCAAATAAAGTATAAATACAAATGCGAAAAGCAAATATGAAACAAATACGTTTTAAGTATAAAATTTAAACACAAATCATCGGGAGTTGTCATGCGTCAGGATTACCACGAACAAGTCGCGAGGTTGCGCTGTCAGCTGTTCGTCTGGAACCTCGATGGCGTGCGCCGTGCAACTGGCCGGCCGGGATCGTTTGGGTTGTGTCTTGACCGTCTTCGGCGTCGTGGGTCTGGAGCTCGATCAAGTCGCGGCTGGGTTCGTTTTGTTTTGTGTCGTAGGCGGCGTGGGTCGCGTGTGCGTCAGTCAGGTCGTGGTTTGTCTGGAGAAGCTTAATGTTGTGGGTCTGGTTTGTGCGCCAGTCGAGGCTGCTTTGTAGTTTAGGAATTAGGTATTTATTTTTCAATTTGGGATTTTTTAGTTTGTACTTTGTATCTGTGTATATATATATATTTTCAAGTAGCAGTTCAATCCGATCGGATTATTCGGATTTACCCAAATCCCATCTAAGAAATATAGACTTGCCAAGTAGAAATTTTAGAAGAATTGGTTTCAAAGAAAGCAAACAGATTCTATTCGGTTGATTCAGAATTCCTTCTCATTCGAAATTTAGGGTTTAGCAAAACCCTAATCCCCTCTTCCCCCGCACACAGACAAAATCTAGCAAGCAATTAACCCTACAAATGGATCGGGCTCCGCAAACTGCACAATGGACTTTCTATAGCTTCATTTGGAGATGGACTGTTCGCACTCCTCCATATATCTTTAAAACCCCTTTCTTTGTATATTTACGCTTTTGACCTTCTTACTCTCTATGTAAGTAACTTATAAATCTTACTGGTTAATCTTTTTGTTCTTTCTTTAACCCCTTTAATTGGGGATGATAAAATTCGGATCGCATCCGGATTCATAATAAAATATACGAATCCACCACTAGGTCTTTGGCTCAAGTGGTTGGGTTGCTGTCCTCACACTTTAAGTCCCTACAAAAATATTGTGGGAGATAAAAATATTTATAAATTTTTTTCTCTTTCGAAATACGAATAGAGTAGAGACATCTCTTCTCTGTAAGGGTTATTTGTTTGGACATGTAATTAATTAAATTTATGTAATAATATAAGTCTCAATTATGTATATATGATTATAAATATTAATTTAATATCTACTATAATAACAGTTATAAATATCTGTGTAATACAATAATTTAATGTATAATTATTATTAAATAAAATATAATATAGGAATCCCAATTATGGGTAATGCTCGCATAAATGTTTGTTCGTAGCTCAATCCGACTATTAGCCACGTTACCCTTTGTTGATACCGCTGGGCCTACATTGTATTTTGTAAGTTTTGGCCCAATTGGTCCCAAGGATCAGGGAGTTATTGACAAAGTGCAAATTACAAACAAAACTCGCCTCACAAAGCCGCAATAAGGATCTGCATGGTGTACTGGAAGATCGAGTATCCAACTAGGCACAGGCTGACTCATGACGCATGCCTGATGATTCATTCCATGGCCTCTGCTTTCACTCATCAACTCACTTCGGTCGCTCTTCTTCTTCTTCTCCTTTACTTTCCTCCAATTTCCGAATCAAATAACCTGGTATTGTAGTAACGCCTATTCTCCTTCTGTTTATCCTCTTTTTTTTTTTCAAATTTTTAAGAAATTAAATTAATTACTTGTCAATAATCAAACAAATTTTAAATTTCATTTGTTTGTGATATGAACTTTATCTAAGTCAATAGTTTGTTACTTTGTAATAATAGTTTTGTGATGCTGGGAGTGACTTAGACATGAACTTCATCTAAGTCAATAGTTTGTTACTTTATTTTTCAATAGTTTTGTGATGCGGGGAGTGAATACGGTGGGCTCCAGTGTGGAATTCAATCGTCATCGTCATCATCAGCGAAGATCTTGATCAAGGGCGGAACAGTGGTTAATGCTCACCATCAGCAGATTGCTGATGTTTATGTCGAGGACGGTATCGTTGTTGCCGTGCAACCTAATATTAATGTACTTTTTATAATCCCTCCAGTATACTAATATCCACTATATATGTTTTTATTGCTGCTTGTTGAATAATTTGATTGCTGTTCCCTGTCGGCACTTGGCAGGTTGGTGATGATGTAAAAGTGCTGGATGCCACTGGAAAATTTGTTATGCCAGGTTAAATTTCAAATTGGTGATATCAAATTCTATACTATGGAACCCAATATAAGGATGTGAATGGGTGGCAACATGTGTCACAACATGATAACATAACGCAGATACAATCGTGTGTACACTCTATTCGTGAACTTGATTATGACATGAATAATTATTACTTTTATACTCGTGTCCTGCTAACCCATTTATGAACCTGACAGATTTGACGTGCTTTAAAATTATTTTTTATTTTTTGGCATTAACTTTGTCAAAAGGGTCAACACGATTAGACATTAGCTTAAATTTGACATGAAACAAATAAGACACCATAACATGAATTGCCACCCCTTGATGTGATATAGCATGAAATGCTTTGTCAAGATTATTTGATGCGCATTATTTGTTTACATAAATTTCTGCAATCTAAATGCCAGAGTCAGGTTAATCCTTCTCCAGTGCATGTGTAAATCTGTTTTGTGCTACATCATATGAGGTTCTGTAATCAGTATATCATATGTTTTGTTTTTCCGTCGTTACAGTCACTTTGGGCTCCTTGTGTTGTATTTCTTTCTTTCTTGATGTTTTCTCAGATTTCAAACTTGGAGGACTCCCTATTCTCTAGAATTTTGTGCTACCATTGCTGTTAACTCCAAACCCAAGACTAATATTATGTCCACATTATCCTTAATACCTTTTTATTTACATAAATCTGACCTGATTACCTTTTTTTTTTTTTTTTTTACAATTGTGAAATTGACAGGAGGAATAGATCCTCACACTCACCTTGCGATGGAGTTTATGGGTTCTGAAACCATTGATGATTTCTTCAGTGGTCAGGCCGCGGCACTAGCCGGTGGGACAACCATGCACATTGACTTTGTTATACCCATTAATGGAAGCTTGACTGCTGGTTTTGAAGCGTATGAAAAAAAGGCAAAGAATTCTTGCATGGATTATGGTTTCCATATGGCAATTACAAAATGGGATGAAGTAGTTTCTGACGAAATGGAAGTTATGGTTAAGGAGAAAGGTTTGCCCCCCTAATTTTTAGCTTATGTAATCTGGATTTTAATTTCTCATTTTTTATTTGATTACATCAATAATCCATGATGAATGGTTTATTCTGGATTCCTGTTTTTTTCTACACATATAGTAATTTTAGTCATTGCCAACTCATAGGTATCAACTCTTTCAAGTTTTTCATGGCATACAAGGGTTCTTTTATGATCAATGATGAGCTTTTAATAGAAGGATTCAAGAGGTGCAAGTCTCTTGGGGCCTTGGCTATGGTCCATGCCGAAAATGGAGACGCTGTATTTGAAGGACAGAAAAGGATGATCGAGCTTGGTATTAACGGTCCAGAGGGACATGCTCTTTCTAGGCCTCCATTGGTAATTCTTGAAATATGTTCTGACTTTTTTGAATTCATATTTTCTTCTGGTATTGCCTTTTTTTTTTTTAAAAACGCAAGCAGAGGTATCTTTTAGATAACTTCCTTTGTTTTTTTTGGTGGTACTATGAAATTTATGTTGGACTATATGTATTGATGTGTGTTATCTTCTTTCACATGGAGCATATAGTCTGAAATTGTTGTGTCAACTGCTTTGCTCTGAAAGGATGGAGTACGTATAAAATATTTTACCAATTTAAACGGAGCATGTGACTTTCAATTTCCCTTTCCTGGGGCACTGGAGCTGATGTCTGTTGCTGATGTTCAACCAAAGCTCAGACCTTAAATATAATCAGATATCAATGTCATCTAACTTTTGGCAATGTGTACTTTTGAAGCATATTATGGAGAAAAATAGAATTTTACTGTCATTTATCTATTAGTCATCTGTATCTGTGGTTCTTGTCATTAGTTGAAATAACTGTTACTTTTCCTGTACTTCTGCATTTCCTTGTGATCACATTGTTTTTCTTTTTTCTTTTTTAACTTTTTCTTTTTTTATGTGTAAAGATGCACTTAAAAAAATTTGGACAGTTGAAAAGAAAATGTACATTTTTGTCACTATTTTACTGACAAATATTATACATTCACTGCATCATATTTGCTAATTTTCGCTGTGTGGGAAAAATAGATCATACCCTTTTCTATTGAGATTTATGATACTGTGTCTATGCAGCTGGAAGGAGAGGCAACCGCTCGCGCAATTCGTTTGGCAGAGTTTGTGAATACACCTCTTTATGTTGTTCATGTCATGAGCGTGGATGCAATGGAAGAAATAGCTAAAGCTCGAAAAGCAGGTCCAAACTTTCTAAATATTATAATTCCATTGTGTGATTCCTGCAGTAATATCATTAGGATGGTAGAATTTTGTTGAAGCCAAATACAAATAGATTGTTTTGTTGCTGCAAATTCTACTCTTTTATCTAATAGTTTCTTCATCATCTAAGTACTCCTGACAACTGATACAGACAAAGGGGGAAATAGCTTGATGCTTTAAGGCTCCGAGTAACTAAGAGTTAATTGGCTAGTTATGAGAAGTATTTTTTTTCACAGAAGTTGATAACTTCAATCTTATCAGCATCAGTCATATTCAAATAGCTAGAAACAATTAACTGGGGTTTAATAATTCCAAGATTGAACAGTTTCGTAGTGTTTTTTTCCTCTTAAAATGTAAAAACTGTTTTGTTTACAAGTTTAACTGCCAGTTAAATTCCTTTTAATTTATGGTTCTGTCAGGATTTCTGCTTATCTTATACTCTGTTCTGATGTTATGCCTACAACTGAAAAGTAAAAAAATCAACACAGATAGACACATCGACAATGAGATATGTAAAATTGACTGAGATCCTAGTGCAAGTGTGTTACTACCATAGATATTTCACAATTTGGTTCATTTCATTTAATTGTAATTTTAGGCTTTCCTTTATCTCTTTTGTCAGAATATAGATAGATATCTAAACTATAGTTTAAACATCTCCTTTCTCCTGGTGCAATGTTTTGTTGGTGGTGGTGATAGCATTAGGCTCATTACTTACTCTACTTTTATTAATTGCAGGGCAGAGGGTCATTGGAGAGCCGGTAGTTTCTGGATTAGTCCTTGATGATTCTTGGCTTTGGCATTCAGATTTTGTCACTGCTGCAAAGCAAGTATCTTCGTGCTGCCTTTTTCTTCCCCTTGTTTTGTCCGCTTCATTGCTTTCTTAAAGCATTACAATCCTTTGACATTTCAGGTATGTCATGAGTCCCCCTATTAGAGCATCAGGACACAACAAGGCTCTACAAGCTGCCCTTGCAACTGGGATTTTGCAGGTTTCTCTCTTCTTTCTATGAAAGTTTACTGCAAAGTGGCATACTTGTTGATTCATATTATCGCTTGAGTATTCTATGACAATTAAATCAATGTTCTTTGGAAATTATGCATTTGCTGTGACATTGTAAGTCGCAACAATTTTCGCTGCAAATGCTGACTGCAAAAATGTCAGTAAATGGCTTTAAGCTACAAGGGGAATGTATGAGTTCTCATCCGGAGATTGGATTATTATTGCCTAAGTCGCATTCTTTTGTAATACATTTTACAGAGATATTAAATTGTTTTACATGGTACTTTCTACACTTTGCAGCTTGTAGGAACTGATCATTGTGCCTTTAATTCTACACAAAAGGCTTTTGGTATTGATGATTTCCGGAAGATACCAAATGGTGTGAATGGTAATACATAATGGTCCATTTTGTTTCTGAAAACAAATGTTCCTTTTTAAATATATGGACAAAATTGTATCTATTCCGCTCTCTAATACTTTCACTGTGGCAAACACTCAATGTAGGTATTGAAGAGAGGATGCATTTGGTCTGGGATACAATGGTGGTAAGCCACTAAAGATCTTAGCTCATTCAACTAATATAAACAGCTTCGTTAGAATCACCATTTGTTATATCTTTTTTTTTTTCCAAATTCTTTGTCTTGAAGGAATCTGGCCAAATTTCTGTGACTGATTATGTCAGGTTAACTAGTACTGAATGGTATGGAACAAATTTCTTTCAATAAGGTTTTCTCATTTGTCGATGAACTTCTTGGCTTACACTGAAATAAATTGGTTATATTCGTTTCATAGTTTGATCGTGATGCATATGCATGGAATCTGAAGTATGCATTACCGTATTTGAAAATTTTGCAGTGCTAGAATATTCAACGTATATCCCAGGAAAGGAGCAATTCTTGTTGGATCTGATGCAGATATAATTATACTCAACCCAAATTCAAGCTTTGAAATTACTGCAAGGTCCCACCACTCTAGATTAGATACGAATGTCTATGAGGGCAGGAGAGTAAAAGTAAGTTTTACTGTAGATGCTGATAATTAATGGATCAAGTATTTTATCACCCATGCGTTAAGTGGAGGAGTTTCTCTTGGTTTGATTAATTATATGCCAACACTTAGAAAAACAAGGCTAGTTATTGAACAAAATGACAGCAGCATTTGATATGAATCTTATAAAAGGCACAAGCATGCACAAGGGCAAGAGTCTCCTACTGACTAAATAAATAGCATAAAAAAGGGCAACTTTTCAACATCAAAATGGAAGTATTTGTGATAGAACAATGTAATACGAGAGGGATAGAGCATTTAATATGTTGGTTTTCCAGTACATAAGCATTTATATATGGATACCATGCACAAAACATTGTATCATTCTAATACTTCAAATATAAATCAGCTAAACTGTAATAATGCTTGATGTGCCTATTAAAATACTGTATCTTTAGTTGCGTTTGAGTCATTGCGACCGTAAATTGCTGTTATATTCATTTCTTCAGTTTAGTCTTCTCTCTCCTGCTATCTTTCTCCCAAAATGCTAATGCATTTTTCTTTCTTTAGCTGTATACTGTGAGAATGTTCCTCCAATCATTGTTGAGAATTTAAATGTGCTTGCATATGCAAATGCTTTAAAGATGTCTAGATCTAGGACTTTGTCTCCGTCACTGTGCTTGTACATACGGTGCCCAAACCTCATAATGGTGTGTCAGGTTTTGAAATTTCTGTTATGGTGTCTCAGGGGAAGGTTGAAGTGACGATTGCTGGTGGCAGGGTTGTTTGGGAAAATGATGAACTGAAGGTCGTTCCAGGTTCTGGAAAGTACATAGAAATGCATCCCTTTAATTATCTCTTTCATGGACTTGACAAAGCTGATGCTAAGTATTTATCTTCCCTCCAAGCTCCAGTGAAGCATCTTAAGTCCTCAACCTAGATTGCAGGTATTAGCTTTTTCTTTTATTCAGTTGTTGTAACTAAATTAGAAGGAAAATCATGCCCAATGTTCAGATTTGTGTTGAGCTGTGAACTATGACAAATAAATTCAGCTGTTTATCCACCTGGACAAAAGAAACAAACGCTGCATCCAATTTGTAAAATATGTATACCTGTTAATAAAACTTTTTTACAGAAGTTGTAATTAGATTATTCTGTTTTCTTTGTCTTGTCTGGGGACAATAGATGCAATAAAAATTTGAACAATTCTTAATAGTAGGGTTGATACATATAGAGCACACAAGAATACAGAACTTATTTGTCTAATTCTCCAATTTACATGTTCATCTATAAATTTACAGAACAGAAAAAAAATTCTGTTTTGTTTGACTGGAAATTTGAAGAAGATCTCAGGTTAAAGAATCAAGGCCTGATACAGCAGTTAATGTAGGTCAAGATCTTCTTTTTCCTCTGCAAGGCAATAAATTCCAAGGGATTAGAGAGAGGGGGGAAAAAAATTAAAAATGGGACATCATTTTTATCTTCTTTTTTCTTCTTAGTCTACTTCATAGAGGTTTTTTCTTTTCTTTTAAACCTTTTTACAAATGGGACTCTGGTATCTAACATTTTAACTTTAGCCTGAATACATTTTACATATACAATTGTATTACATGTACATGTAACTGAACATGTTACGAATAGACGACAGTGATGGATACGTAACTGAGAATGGTTCTGTATAATGGAGTCTTACCATAACAGGATCGTCGTCTTGTTGATGAGCAGCTAGAATTTCCTGTTCATTTCCGTAGCTACGCCTGACATCAGCCTTTTGCTGCTTCCTGTTGGCACGAGCTCGTGAGAACACCATGGAATAGTCGGTAGCTCTGGGATCCTTTTGATCCCACGCACCAAATTGAGGGACAGTCATCAATCCATTTTTCTGCAGATGTAAAACATTTTGAGATCAAACTGCAGCAGTTTTTGTGGGAATATTGACATTTTGTTTATTCAATTTAAATATTCTCTCTAAATTCATCAATAATGATTAATGAACCAGATTCTATGAGATCACCAAGAACTCAGCTGATGCTTTTTGAAAAAACAGAAATTGGAGCATTTAAACAAAAAAAAAATTAATATCTGATTAAAAACGGAGATGAATGTATTTGAAGTTTCAAACAAAAATCAAAATAAAGCTAAACTTGTTTAAGCGTAGAGCTACAGACCTCTTTCCGGTTTTCCATGGCGGCCAAATGAAGAGATGGAAGGGAGTGGCAAATGAATAGTCATTTTCATACACTAATATGTATATATATATATACGTGTCTATTTTAGGTAAATTAAAAACCTATTTGCCACATGTCATTGTTTTATTGGGCAAAAGAAGATTAAATTAGTTTATAACGGTCTACTTGATACGGTGAAAGAGTTGGGTAACATAGGCCATTGCATTTTCTGTTAGAAATTGTTGGTGGGTGTAAAACGAGAAGTCTTGAGACAAAAATTTTGCATGGTCTAGGAGTGCTTTGAAAAGAAAAAAGATAAATAAAATCTCATAATTGAAAAGAACAATCCTACTCCTTATAGCAATTATTAGAAGGGTGTAATCAAGTTAATTAATGTTGTAACTTACAATAATTTAAGAGTTGCATTAATTAAGTTAAGTATAGTTCAGTAATTAAATACTTCTGAGTTGTTGTAAGTTATAGCTTTATGTAACTTAACAAGGTGGTGGTTATAAAATAATGAGTAAATTCTCTTTGAAAATGTAATGGACACAAATAAAAGATTTAGGCATTTGGTAAATTTTATTTTTATACTTGAAATCGCTTTCAAATAATATTTAAAATCAATAAATAATATGCCATGTGTCACGTCATTTTAGATATAAAATTTCATCCTAATTTTATCAACATGTTGTTACTCATCTAAAATATATTTGTTAATTATTTGATGAATTACATATACAATTAATAGGAGATGTAAAAATGATTATGCTATTTTTTTGGGGGGCTGGATGATGAATTTTGAAAGTTGTGATAACTTTTGAAATATGCGGTTGCTGCCTAATATAACTCAGATGGTTGAATAGGTAATGTCTAAAATTTAAGTAATAAAGTTTAAAAATATCTCAATAATATCAAGGTGTTATGTAATTATTGATTGCTACCAAAAAAATGGCTATTTGCGTGTACACAACAAATTTAAAGGTAAAATTTACCAAAATCCTTACTTTTTGTTTTGCTAATTGTCGGTTATATTTCTAAGACTAACCAATTATCTAAAAAGAGATTATAATAATTGAGTCCACAATTGTTATGTATTACTTATTTATTAGATAGTAAGTTTCGTATTTTATAAAGTTATAAATCTATCTTTCATTAGATAAATGATACATTAATTGAAACTTAAATACTAAGATCGCTAACATTACTTCTCAACAACCATTTTAGAATTTCAAATTCTATAATATTATTTTCAACCTAACTTAACAATCTTATAATCGAGTCATGCTATACTTATTTAGTTAACATACTTAATTTGTATCTTACTGATGAGTTACCAATAAATGTCTATTATTTAGATTGAAAATAATAAAGTTTAACAATTATCTATTACTTGAACCAATCAGATGATACCACATCATTTACCGCATAAGTAGAGATGCAAATCAAAGAATCTCAATCAAGTAAGTAGCATTATTATTTCACAATCCCCAAACCTTTTTTTTAATATTTTATATTTATTTCTGCCATAAAGAAATTGGGCATATCACAGGCTTTAACCCAATTAGGTATGTGACCCAAAGCCCAAATTCAACTTCAATCCTGCCCAAAACGCCTGTTAAAAATAAATAAATAACCGACTCGTTGATACTGACAATAAAGATCACGGAGATAAAGAAATAGAATTAAAAAATTGTGACAAAATATTTGAAGAGACTAAAATATCCAAATTATTATAATTTGCTATAAAATCCCCAAATTATCGGAATCCCTAAAATCTACAGGGAGCCTCTCTCTGAATTTTCTGATCGACAAAGCGAAGCGAAGGGAATGGCGACAATACCTCTGCGGAAGGGCAACGCTCGTCTGCCACCAGAAGTAAACAGAGTTCTGTACGTCCGCAACCTGCCGTTCAACATCTCATCGGAAGAGATGTACGACATCTTCGGCAAATACGGAGCGATACGGCAGATACGTATCGGCTCGAGTAAGGACACCCGTGGCACGGCTTTCGTCGTCTACGAGGACATCTACGACGCCAAAACGGCGGTGGATCACTTATCCGGTTTCAACGTTGCCAATAGGTATCTGATTGTTTTGTATTACCAGCAGACTAAGATGAGCAAGAAGTTTGATCAGAAGAAGAAGGACGATGAGCTCGCTAAGATGCAGGAAAAGTACGGCGTTTCGACTAAAGACAAGTAATTCTTAATAGTTTAAGCTCTTTTGTTGAATTTCTAGGGTTACGGATTTTCAATTTCTAGTGTTTTTTTTTTAAATTTATAAATCAAAATATGAAAGGAACCTCTGTAATGTGTATGATGGATATTGTTGTATGAAAATAGAGAGTGGTCTTTTGAGATTATGTCTTTTGTGCTTTTGATTGTAGATAATTAGTAGAATTTTGAATAGAGTACAATAGTCAATTGCTCTTAATTTGGAATCAGCCAGATTGTATGCCTCAATATTAGGTAGCCTTTATATTAATCGTGATTTGCTTCTTCTTTTTTTAAGCAGACCGGATTTTGAAATTCTAGGGTTCTTTTATAATCAGCTGACAGAGCCCAGTATGTGTATGGATATTGTCGTATCAAAATAGGGAATGGAGTGTGGATTATGTAAGTAGTTTTTATATTAGTTGTGCTTTGTTTTTTTAACAGAGTAGATTTTGAATTTCAAGTGTTTCTGTAGATCAGCTGATTGAAGCTAGATTTGTTTTTCTTCATGTTCTGTTTCTCCTTTTTGTATATTTTTACTTAATTTTTGCATGAGCAGAATAGTTAATGATGTATCTACTCTGAGAAATCGGTTTAGATTTTCGGTCTGGTTAATGTTTAGTCATCTTTGTGCTCTGTTACTGCCTTCTAGTATAAGCATCTGGAACACTGTCAGATAATTGAAACAATATTCTCGAAAAGCCACTATTTTGTACTAAGATGGTTGGTTGATCTTGGGAAGATTGATTGTTTGGTTGAACTGAGATCCAAAACTTTTCTCTTTTTTCTGAGAAGTCAGGTTTTAATTGAATGTGCAGCTAGTACATCTTAATAATTCTCAAATTTCTGGTTTTGTTAGCTCTTGATTTCTAGATCTTGTGCATGATCAAACCATATTGTGGTTAGTTGCTAGCGAGGCCAATAGAGAGTATTGTTGAGGTCAGTATTGTGTCTGTAGTAAATATATGCTTCAATGTGGTTTGGATTGAAGAAAAATCTTTCTAGAATTGCTTTTAGGTTAGTTAAGAAGTCGTACTGAAACAGATTTATCTACTTTTTGGAGAGGTGAAAGTTGGACTGATACGTAGGTTTTTTCTTTCACTCAAGCCCTAGCCACTGTAGATATAATTATCAAAGGATGGCAAGCAACAGTGAAATGTAAGATAGATAACTGTTGCATATTTTTTTGCCCTTTTCCCTTTTTAATTTAATAGAGTGAGGCAGGGTTGTGTAGCTTTTGGGAATATGAAGGTCGTTTGTGAAATGGGCTATGTTTAATGTGGTTTAACTTTTTTGAACAAAATACAATCTTTGTACTATGGAATTATTAGAGATTGCAGACATATATATAATAGAAAGTTCTCCACAAATATGAATGATAGGAGAGGGTACTCTTATTTTTCTTAGGTGGGGTCCTTTATGCATGTTTCAATAGTTATTGAGTTCTATGCATAATTGTGTTGTTTTCTTATGTTGCTTTCTATCACCACACCACCGTTGCTGCCACTACTCGTGCTGTCGTGCACCACCACTGCAGAGTGCAGGCTGCATGTGGGTATGGTTAGGTTGTATAGCAATGTAACTTACATAAATATTCCAAGAGTTGTACTCAATAATATTCCAAGAGTGTTTAATAACTAATAGCCCGTTTGAGAGTGTGGTGATGACAGCCCAACTATTAAGGTGTTTGATAATACTTGTAGATGGGTTTTGGCAGCTTAGCAAATTTTTTTTTCCAACTTCTATTCCACAGCTGTAACTTTTACTTCACAACAGCTGCAACTTAAAAGTTACAGCACATCACTCCCAAACACACCTTAAATCACATTTAACTTATTTGAAACAACTCTTAAATCAATGTAAATTACATCAAGTTACCATGCACGCACATGCTAAAGCTTAATTATTTAGTCAAGCAAAAGTGGATAGAAGATACCCACTGCCACTAGCTGTCACAAACAAAAACATTAGTTTAGCACTAGTTTTGTCGGCCGGATTGAGTATCATTCTCTCTTAATTTTGAAGTGAAAATGAGGACAAGTGATTCTTAATGTTGGGGAATTCTCCTTTGATTCATCGTTTGGCTCTCACAATTCACACGGCATCACCAAGCCACCAAGAGACGCAATCATTACAATCGAGTTGGTGAATTCTTTCTTTCACAAATAAGTAAAAAAGTGACTCTTAATGCTGACCGGTAGATGTACGGACATGCGCGTGATATTGGAATTATTTGGAAGCCTGATTGCTTCTATATTTAATTGAATACACCAACTTATGTTACAACTAACGAAGGCAGATTAGATAATTCCGTGAAGACTGAAGAGCAACTTACGCCGAATCAATGTAAACAAATCGTGCGTCTGACGTTGTATTGCATTATCATCCTGTATTAGGTGTATTGCATCCAATTGTAATGTAATATTATATTTTTGTGTAGTAGGATTGTATTATATAAAATAATATTATTTTATATTAATAATGTAATTAAATTAATAGTATTTAAATTTATTAATGTTTTTAGGGTTCTATTATTAATTTTTTCAATTTAATTAATTGTTAAATAATTATTTTATATATTAATTTTTTTATTATATCATTAAATAATATTAAATTATAAGTTTATTTTTATTTATTGATGTCGAACATAATGGTATGATTTTTTAAATAAAAACTTTTTATGTATTTAAAGTAAAATATTTTATGTAATGAGAGAAAAATAATGTATTATCATTTTTATTATATATTCAATATTTTATATTATTATTTAAATTAAATTTTTATTTAAATATAAATCAATGTTAGTACATTTATATTTGTTACAATTGATTGAATAATAAAAGTTAAATGATTATATTTAAAACATAAATAATATTTTAATGTAATACAGCCTAAAACTTACCCCCTTTAAGTTTATTTTATACACCTTTCATTGCAATATTCATCTTTATAATGCAGCGCAATGCAACAAGAAATTGTAGCTAAACATGAGTTAGCATAAGTATAGTGTTTTAATGCAATGCAAATGCAGTGTAATGCAAGCTCTCAAACGCACCCAAAAGACATTAAATAATTGTCGTGTGAGACAATAGAACTGCACCTATTGCCTTTTTTTTCTCCTTTTTTTTCTTCCATTCACAACCAGATTAATTAATTAAGATTGTTTTTTAGGCATATTGGTAATTAAATCCCATCTTAATCCATAGGAACAAAGTTTAAATCATCAACCTCTTATTTCAACTCAAGATTTAAACTTTACATTAACATTGAATTGCGACTGTTAAATGCAAAATAAATTATTTATGTTTCAAGTGCCTTCACCATTATATGAAGGATATTATTGATATGTATCGAGGAACAACTTAAAAAGTTTTACATAGATAGATATAATCAATGAAAGATTTCAAGTCTTAACGTAAATTTGAGATTAAATGTTTTAAACTTAAAAATCCTCAATCAACATCCCTCAATCAAGAATGTCCTTCGCGCTTTTAAATTATCCATTCAATACTTACGACATGTATTTTCATATTAAAATGATTAGTTAAAGAATACACATAGTAGTAAATGAATAGATAGGGACCATTGCTCTAGGAGCACCCTATACACTACTTACCCCCTATTATTTTCATAATATTCAAAAAGAAAATATAAAGGAAAAGAGAGGTGAATGGGTTATATGCTTGAGATAATTTATCTTGAAAATGTAATATATATATATATATAATTTTTTATTAATAATAAAAAGTATAAGAGAAATACTTTATTATTAATTTTTTATTTACACCGAAAGATACATTTATTCTTTTAATTTTAATTTTAATTTATATGGTTTATTTAATTTATAATAAATATGAATAAAAGTATATTAAAAAATAAGAGTAAACTGTAAAATTATGGTGCCATGAAGATTATTATCTATTATAAAAACAATAAGAGAGTAAATAGTATATATTGATATTAAAAGGAGAAAACTAGCAATCTTCCCACCCAAAAATTTCCCGATCAATATTGTTATCACATCCAGTTTTGATATTTTAAGGAGCCAAAATAATTGAACTGTAGTTTTTGATACATACCTATAAAGATTTTACAAAATGAGTAATATTTAGTTTCAACCACCAAACTCACATCCTCGTACCATACTTGGTAGATGTGAAGCTGAATCTCACGTGATATTTACCTAACGCAAAATCCATTTCTTTATAATTTCATATCAAATTCAAACTGATACATACAACCCAATAAACACCTACACATAGACATGGCTTCCCTCGACACGGTTCTTCTCCGGGAGATCACCGTGGCGGCACTCTTAATCTTTCTTATTACTCGTTACTTTATTCGTTTTCCCATCCGAAAATCATCCCGACCACTTCCTCCGGGCCCCAAAGGGTTTCCAATCATCGGCGCACTTCCTCTACTAGGTGCCATGCCCCATGTAACACTGGCCAAAATGGCTAAAAAATACGGACCTGTCATGTATCTTAAAATGGGCACATGCGACATGGTCGTGGCATCCACACCGGATGCCGCTCGAGCCTTCCTCAAAACCCTAGACCTGAATTTCTCGAACCGGCCGCCGAACGCCGGTGCAACCCACTTGGCCTACGACGCTCAAGACATGGTCTTTGCTGATTATGGTCCGAGGTGGAAACTCTTAAGAAAGATAAGCAATCTGCACATGCTTGGTGGAAAAGCCCTATATGATTGGAGTAACGTGCGTAACATTGAGCTAGGCCACATGCTTCGAGCCATTTGTGAGTCTAGCCAGCGAAACGAGCCCGTGGTGGTCCCGGAGATGTTGACGTACGCCATGGCAAACATGATAGGTCAAGTCATACTAAGCCGTCGAGTTTTTGTGACCAAAGGGACAGAATCTAATGAGTTTAAGGATATGGTGGTAGAGCTCATGACGTCAGCTGGATTTTTCAACATTGGTGATTTTATACCCTCGATTGCTTGGTTGGATTTACAAGGGATCGAGCGTGGGATGAAGAAATTACATAACAGATTTGATGTCCTGTTAACAAAGATGATTGAAGAGCACACGGCTTCAACTAATGAACGTGAAGGGAAGCCAGATTTTCTCGACATTGTCATGGCTAATAGAGAAAATTCTGATGGAGAAAGGCTCACCATCACCAACATCAAAGCACTTCTCTTGGTAATTTGTGTCTTCAAAACTTTACCCTTTTTTTTATCTCACTTTTGTATTTATTATTACGCTCATGCATTTAAGGTTATCAAAGTTGCACTTACGAAATATTTATTTCATACTTGGTCTTTCTTTGTGTTGTTCATTTTTGTACATATGTGAAATGCAGTATAATCTTGATAAATATATTATTCTCAAGTCGGGTTTAGTCAAATATGTTATTTAATCTAAGTATTAATTAATTCATTGAGACACTTTTTTTTTTTTGGGTCTAGAATTTATTTACTGCCGGCACGGACACATCATCGAGCACAATCGAATGGGCACTAGCTGAGATGTTGAAGAGCCCTAGTATTATGAAGGGAGCTCAACAAGAGATGGATCAAGTAATTGGCAGAAACCGAAGGCTTGAAGAATCAGACATAGAGAAACTCCCATATTTAAAAGCCATATGCAAAGAAACGTTTCGAAAACACCCATCAACGCCATTAAATCTTCCACGTGTCTCAACGGAAGCATGCGTGGTAAATGGTTACTACATTCCCAGAGGCACAAGACTGAGTGTCAACATTTGGGCAGTAGGGCGTGACCCCGATGTGTGGAAAGACCCTCTAAATTTTGACCCAGAGAGGTTCTTAAGTGATGAAAAATATGCAAAAATGGATCCACGTGGGAATGATTTTGAGCTGATTCCGTTTGGTGCTGGCAGAAGAATTTGTGCGGGTACTAGAATGGGGATTGTGCTTGTTGAGTACATTTTGGGCACATTGGTTCATTCATTTGAATGGAAATTGCCAGATGGAGATGACCAAGATCAACTCAACATGGATGAAACCTTTGGCCTTGCTCTTCAAAAGGCCGTTCCACTTTCTGCTTTGCTTCGGCCTCGCCTCGCCCCTTCTGCTTATGCTTCTTAAATTGATGACCACTTTTCATTTCTTCACGAATTTGTTTCTCGATCTCTATGGATTGCAATTTGTAATAGCGATGATCATCATCACTGTCGTCAATTTCAAGTGTGTTTGTGTATTTTGAGATAATAAAAGAACATATCTTTGCTTGGCTGTTTTTACAAATACTTTAACATTCATCTTACTAAGAGTAATGTTAGGTATCCCAAATTTTTTATTCTAAAAAGTTATCTCAAATAATGTAGTATTTATCAATTGGTTAGGGTGGATAATAAAATTAATTCACTTAAATCTTGTAAAGAATTACAACCAATCAATTAATAACATATTATTTGAGATAAAAAATTTGGAATGTCTCATTACTCATAAGCTGAAATAATAATTGATGACATTTTCATTTGACTTAGGACCAATTTGGTAATGTTGTACTTTTTTAAAATAATTGTTGTTAACTGTGATATAGAAATAATTAGTTGTGAAAAAAAATGTTAAATATTTCATAAAATTTATTTTAAAAAATATTGTGAGTTTTGTTTTGGCTGAAGCGAAGCAATTGAATTACAAACAATTGATAAATTTCCCTTCTTTTTTTTTGTTTTTTGTTTTGGCGACCCCGTTACATACAAGTAATTTAATTAATGCAGAAAATTTCAAGATCCTCTACAAGCTTAAAGCTTATTAAAGTTTAAAATGAACTAAAATGGTGGATTAAATCAACACAAAAATTGAAAGTAGTAAGGTTGTATGATTTCTGTCAAAATATCGGATTAGGATTTGGTACTGAATTAAATTTTTGTTAAGTATTGAATAAATGATTAGAACTGTTTTTAATTTTTTTTTTATTTATCTTATCTAATAATTATTGATTAAGTGTTTAGCAAAAACTCAAGCTTAGCATTGAATCTTTATCACAAAATACCCGACGTCCAACCCAAATTCAAAGTCACTTTTGAAGGAAATAAAAACAAAAACAAAAACAAAAACATGAATTTGGAGTCCTAGGAATGTAATTGTAGATAACAACTATTTGGAGAATAAATAAAACAAGACCATGCATGTGTCAATGGAAAAGAGAAAAAATAACAAGAAAAATCACCAAGGAGAAGCCGAGTACGCTGCGTACATATCATAGATAGTAACACCCATATTTCTTCACCCCAACTAATGATAGAAAAGGGTCAGAGAAAATGCCAAAAATATGATCATCATGTGGGAGGGAGGCAATTATCGCTATGAAGAATGTCGACCGGAAAGAAGGAATCAATAAATAAAATATTCTATTAAAAAGAGGAGACAATAGACTGTCACGCCTACAAAAAGCCTAAAACACTCTATCAGGATAGTTGAAATCATATGTCCCTAGTTGACATACTAACAATTGTCAAAGAACCTCTGCAGAGGTATATTGGACCACCCAATAAAGTACAACACATCTATGTTTGCACAAATTATGAAAATAACACAACTTATTCACCAAGCATATTCCAAAAGGGCCTAAACAATTGTGGGAAAAAAGAAACAAAAGCATCCTTGAAAGGATAACAAAACTGGCAATAGAAATGCGCTAAGTGGCATGACAACAAGGAACCTCATGACACTCCATATAAAATGCTTAGGTTCTATTTTTCTTAATTATCATAAAATACACACACAATAAGGCGGAAGATTTTTTTCAACCTCCAACCGCTATTGTTAAGGGCTCGCACATTCTTAACGCCCAAAAAGCAACATCAAAACTAACTTGAGTGTTAGAGTGTAGTCGTCAGCCACCGCCAACTCCACCTCTAACCTCTTTTCTCTGTTTTGCAGGATGAACAAAACCTTCAAATCCTCTTTAGATCTAAGCCTCTCAAAGCATCTTTACCTCTTCCATTCACTCTCAACCTTCACCTAAGGCCATATCAACTTATCAAGTAACACACCTCAATTGCGTAAGGCACCCTGTCACCTTAATATAAGTTTTATTGTTTCAACTCAGTTTTTGTTTACTTTTTCTCTCATCCCAATATCTACTTGAAACATAAACTTTTTTTTTAAATATAAATAATAAAATTTATTGATATAAAGAAGAAGATCTGCCATATTCCCCTTTCTTTTTTTTTTTAAGTGATTATATATAGCATTCAAGGATAATAAGTTAGGCGCTACTTAAGTAGTATGATAGATTTGAGGCTTATAATAAAACATATTTTCCAATTATAAAAATAATAACACTAAGGGAATTCAAAAAAAAAATTACACATAAAAGATCAACAAGTCAACAACAATAGTTATCATGTACTCCTAAAAGTGCAGATCAATGAAAAATTAATTAACACATAAAAAAAAGAAAAGCACACCCTTCTTCTTCAAATCTCCTAAGCATGAAATTAATCAGCAGACCAATCAATCAGACTCCTTTAATCTCTTGTTGAAACCTTCGTGATAAAAGGTGGAATGAACAAATTACAATTAATGTATTAATTAATTGCAAGCTGCTGCTTCCGATCTTAGTTTTCTTCTTCTTTATATTTAGCCATCTCGAACACCCATTTCCCTCTCAATCTAGTTTTCGAAAAATGTACATTAAAAAGGAAAAAAAAAATGAATCAAACAACATGAATTCTTTTGTACTTTTGACATACAAGTAATTGAAATAGCTATCAAATATATATGATTTCCCCTCTCCACCCATTAATTGGAACCATTTTTCATTTTGTCAATTCTTCATCACCACCACCACGTAAACAATTAAATACGCAAAAATCAGACAAATACATCACGCCGCTTCTTCGGATTTGCTTCATTTCCTTTCCTCATCATCGTCACAAATTCCTCGTAGTTGATACGGCCATCCTGCAAATTAATCAATTACTTAATTAAATATTGAACAAAAAATTAAGCCTTCAGAATCCCGACGACAGAGTTATGATTGTAATATCAATAGAGCTGTATCGTAATATCGCTAATTAAATTGAACTAATTACATTGTCATTGTCAACTTCAGAAATCACTTCCTTGATGTCTTTTCCATCGTTCATGCCGTACTCACGGAGAACTTGCTCCAGCTCTTCAGTCGTAATGAAGCTGCATGTGCATGCGCGATTAAGACCAATTACATGCTGCTAATAATATAAATAATAATAATAATAATAATAATGGTACGTACCCGCTGTTATCTTTGTCAAAATGCTGGAAAGCAGTGTAAAGATGTTCTTCTCTATCCATTCGATTCAAATGCATAGTAGCAGTAATGAACTCATGGTAATCGATGGTTCCATTGCCATCAGCATCAGCCTGTTTAGATTTAAGAAAATTAATAATTAAACAGATTAATAAAATAAAAAAAGAAGAAGAAGGAAGGAAGAAGAATAAAGATAAAAACTAATTTCACTCACAGCTTCCATTAATTGTTTAGCTTCATATTCAGAGAGCTTAGTTCCTTGCTTTGCAAGGCCTTGTTTCAACTCTTCAAGTGTTATGGTTCCACTGTTGTCAGTGTCAATGCTCTTGAACATCTCTTTGAGTCCCATGATTTCTTCCTCAGAGAGGCATCCCGCAATCACCTGAAAAATTCAATCCCATTCATTAATGCCATTATGTGTGTGTAGACACATAGAGAGAGAGAGAGAGAGAGAGAGAGAGAGAGAGAGAGAGAGAGAGAGAGAGTTATGTTCAGGTCTGAACGTGCAACTCTGTACAAATATTTCATTAGAAAATAGGGACGTCCAGACGTGAGCACCACTTGGTGATTAATGTTAATTAGGTGACACGATGATGAGTACCCGAAGAGCAACTTTCTTGAACTTATTCATGGCTTTGAATTGTTTGAGCCTACTCAAAACGGCATTGTCGAGAGGAACATCTGGTGCTTCTCCATCCTCCTTGATCCAAGGATGGGCTGATTAATAATAATAAATTAGATTGATCAATTAGTAGTAAGTAAACTTCTGCTATTATATTATACATAATTAGTTAATGAATTAATTAAATAGGTACCAAGAACTTCAGTGGCAGTCAGCCTCTGCTTAGGGTCAGAATTGAGCATCTTCTTAACAAGATCCTTTGCTTGAGGTGAAATCGATGGCCATGGATCACTTGTAAAATCAATATGACCGCGTAATATCGCATTGAATATCCCATGTTCCGATTCTGCATCCCATGCCACAAATTAATCAAAATTAATATTTTAACCCCCTACTTCCTCAGGATTTAACTTGATCAGATGGTTAGGTCAAGTCCCTGAGGACACAATCATTTTTCACACTAAAGAAGAATCATCTGACTATATATATATATATATATTGTATACTTACCAGCCCAGAAAGGAGGAACACCACATAGAAGAATGTATAACATGACCCCAATACTCCAAATATCAGCTTCAGGTCCATATTTCCTCTTCAGCACTTCAGGTGCTATGTAATATGCACTGCCAACAATATCCTTGAACACCTCTCCTGTTACGCATATATATACACAAGTGAGTATTATAATTCTTTATTTACTTTTAATAATTAAACACACAATTAATTAAGGGTGCAAATTAAGAGAAATTAGAAAATTAAAACCTTGCTTGTAGAACACGGATAGTCCGAAATCCGTGGCCTTGAGGGGTGCATTTTCGTCCTTGTTAAGTAGAAGGAAATTTTCAGGCTTGAGGTCACGATGAATAACCCCCATGGAATGACAAGTGTGTATGATTTGAACAATCGTTCGGAGCAAAGACGCGGCAGCACGTTCGGTGTAATGGCCTTTGGCGATGATCCTGTCGAAAAGCTCACCTCCGGCACACAGCTCCATCACCAAGTGGACAGATTGTTTATCCTCATAAGCACCTTTGAGTTCAACAATATTAGGCTGGCCGGTCAAATGATGCATTATTTGAACCTCCCTCCTAACATCTTCAATGTCCTCTTTGTTAACAAGTTTCCTCTTAGCGATAGTCTTGCATGCAAATTGTTGGCCTGTGCCCTTGTGTGTACACAAATGTGTGATTCCGAATTGACCTCTACCAAGTTCTTTGCCAAAGGAATAAGTAGCCTTAACATCTTCCATTGGACGGCCTAACACCGGGCCGATGGCGCCGGGCTTACCGCCGCCACCGCCCTTGTTGGAGGCACCGCTGCTGGGGATTGGAGATGATTGTGGGCCAGTCTTTGGTGGGGTGTCCATTGTGCCATTGCCACCAGCACCATCATTGACACCACCATTACCGGCTGTTGCTTTTTCTTCTTTTTCACTTTCATCCTTTCCATTGGAACAACAATTGCCCATAATTTTGAAAAAAAAGAAAAAAGAAAAAAGAAAAAAAAAGAGAGAGGATTGATTGAGAGAGAAGGGTGAGAGTTGATGGTTTTTTAAGAGATTTTACTCTCTCTCTTTTTTCTTTCCTTTTTTTTTTTAAAAAAAATTTAAATTATCTTTCTCTCTTTTTTTCTTTCTTTAAGGGTGTTCAAGAAAGTGTTGTTCAGAGCTAGAAAGACATGTATAGAGAGAGAAAAGAAAGAGCAGGATTAGGAAACAGCTTGGATTTTTGGTGTAGAAATTGAAGAGGATCGATTGTGAGCAATTTTAGGAATCAAGCGTGTGGTTGAAAGGGTCATTGTGGGTAAATGAGCAAATGATGC
Organism: Citrus x clementina; assembly: GCF_000493195.1. Classification (NCBI taxonomy): domain Eukaryota; kingdom Viridiplantae; phylum Streptophyta; class Magnoliopsida; order Sapindales; family Rutaceae; genus Citrus; species Citrus x clementina. The sequence continues at coordinate 8,049,462 of NW_006262688.1, read as the reverse complement.
TTGTTTCTTAAGACAAAGGTTGAGAGGATTTCCCGGGAAAATTCATTTAACTTAGTATTGACACGTGTTATGCTTTGCAGACGTTAAAGCTAGTAATAGTAATCTTGTTACACCAAAACAAGTACACAACTGTGTATTAGTCCTGGTTCTATTGTGAACCCGTTAAGCTCTAGTTTAGTTTAGTTTAGTTAAGTTAGTTTAATTAGTTATTTAGTAATCAAATTGTTGAAACAAGAGCGTTATCACAAAAGCTACCAATGTTTGTTTGTTAACAGTATGTACGGTCTTTCAAGCTAGATACGCATAACATGGTTTCTCTAATATTTTTCTCGGCCAATTCATATTGATCGATATTTTACATTTTTCGTTGTCATTCCATGACTTATTACATGAAACTTCTGCAATGCTCATGAAATCAGAACCTTCAGGTTTCAGATTATAAGTGCATCTAATTAATGACCAATAAATAACATTAATGTAGGTCATGCTAGTACTGGTTTTTCATGTCTACGCCAAGGTTTAGACATGATATTTTGAAAATTTTAAATCATATTATATATAACATGTAGGGCACAACCTTACCACAGAAGGAATGGAGTCTTGCCGCATCACATATTACCCAATATTCGAGAAGAGTTTTGTTTTAGCCCAAATTTGGTTAATTAAGAAATCCGGACTAAAATGCTTCGATTTGTTGCAAGGGGAGTGAAATTAAGTCATTACAATAACATGAATAAAATTATAAATTAGGATCCGCAAACTGAGAGAGATCCTTCTGACCAAGCCCTACAGAAAAGTGAACAGTCCTTCAGAATAAGGGTGGGCTCCACTTCTGTACGGATTCGGTTTGGTTTGGAAATTTTTGGGTCGATTTGATTTGAGAATATTTGGTTAATTTAGGTTTGGAAATTTTTAAAAACCGATTTGGATATTTCTATTCAATTCAGTTTCGGTATTAATTAACTCAGTATTTTTTTCTTATAAAATATCGAATCGAAATCGAAAAAATCGAACTAAATTGAAAAACCTAAACCGAACTGGTTCAGCTCAGTCAATTCCTAAATGTTAAGTGGCATTTTTAATTTAAAAAATATTTTTTTCAATTCAGTTTTCAAATTTGAAATTTTGAACCGAAAACTGAACCAAAATATTCAATTTTTTCTAAGAAAAAAAATACCGAACCGAACCACCAAAATATTAAGCCGGAACAGAAATTTTTCGGATCCAGTTCGGTCCTACCCATGCCCAATGTCACTTAAAAAACCCTAAAACAAAGGTTGAAGATGAAAGGAAGGAGTGAATTTTGGTTCAGAGACCTAACCTTTCCCTTTGTCCTTTGCCAAACCCTTGTACGGGGGAGTGTCTCTAAGGGCATCTTTTGTCCAACGATACACGTGGTTCTCCCTTAATTAGAGGATACTCAGGTAAAGGGTAAATTAGCATCTTCTCATTTGGAACCCTTTTCTCTTCATTCCTTCGATGCTTCATGCAACCTGCACTGAAGAAGCCTATATCTCTCCGTCTCTCCTCTGTGGACAAATGACCACCATAGATTTGAACGTCCTTTTACGTGCTCTTATACCATGGTATCTCCTACCTATTGGCTTCCTGGTAGGGATGACATGAAGGCCCGGTAGCCCTAAAGTTTGGTGAAAAAAGTGATTAGAAAAAGCACTTTTTGTTCTATTATAACCCAAGCCGAACCCAAGCCAAGGGTTCGCACCAGATAGGATATTTACTAGTAGTAAACTTCCATTGGAATGCACAAGAAGCACTAGAGCTGGAACAAAGTTAACAGATGGAAATTTGAAGTTCGATATTTCCTCTGAGTATTTTAACAGAATGGGAATGTTACTAGTAAAAATGCAACTGATCTATTAAGGCATAAATTTTTTTATTGCCAGTGCTCAGAATTGTTTGTCAAGAAACAGGTATTGTACAGAAGCTTAGAACAGGATACGTGCAATGTTAATTATAATTCAATATGCTAATTCCATTATATGAAGTTCCTCCTCCATAGAAGAGTAAGAAGGTTACTTCACTCATAGAGAAGAAGAGTTTGTCAGCATCAGTACGTAGGAATTGATGGATCAACCTTGGTAGCATAGGCATGTATTCCGCCAGATACGTTAAATACTCTCCTAAAACCCTGAATAATTTGGGAGAGAGATCAGAAAAATAGCATACAAGGCAAAGAAAAAGAACAAGTTCTCATCCCCAACACTGAAATAGAACACTTAAAAACGTGGGTTAGTAAAACCCTCCTACCACAATGCATCAGGCAATGAGTATATGCAGCAGAACTTTTGAGAACTGAGTTTTTAAAAATAGAAAATTGCATAAGACAGTCATATGGTAAAAGAAATTGAAGGATTAAAAAATCATCTCAATGGGACAAATAAAAGAACCTATAACTTGAAACCAAGTGACAACATATAAAATGCAGTTGCAATTCCTAATAATTTGTTTTCCTTTGATTTTAATAATTTGTTTTCCTAATAATTTGTATAAGACAGACATATGGTAGAAGAAATGGAAGGATTAAAAAATCATCTCAATGGGACAAATTAAAGAAACTATAACTTGAAACCAAGTAACAACATATAAATTACAGTTGCAATTCCTAATAATTTGTTTTCCCTCGTTTTTACCGAAGGTGCTCCAATTTAGCACCTTGGGTTGACCATTCATGCTCTTCACGCGGATCCCCTATAGGACCCACTTGAATCAAAGGTTAATGGCCAGCCCCTGAAAACCAATAAACTCCACCTCAGCAACATTCCTAGGATTAGAACCCATAATCTCACTCTGATACCACTAAGCCCAAAGCTATAGATGATAGCCTTCTTTTGTCATCAATAAATCACCAATTCTTTTGTCTCTGTATTTTAACAGATATTGGGGAATTGAATTAATGCTTATGTATATAAGCAAAGAAAAGGGCAAGGTATGGGGGAGGGCAGGGTCTGGATTCCATAGGAAGGGAAGATAATAAAGAATGAAATTAAGAGAAGGAAACCTAATATATAGTACCTTGTGAGACATGAAGCCAAATTTGCTATGCATATGCTAACAATTCATGGAGCAATTCAAACTGTCTGTGCAAAAACGGGAGATTTACCTGTGTCTGCAACCACTGAGCAACCTGTAAAGACCGCATGCCATGGTGACACTGCAGATAAAACATGTTTTAGTAATCTTCGAACGTTTTTTTGTTATGGCAAAAGCAAAACAAAGTCGATATAAAAGGCAAAGTTAAGCACAACTATATATGAAGAATAATTCATAGAAACTAAGAGGCACCAAATTAGACCAGAGTTGAAAGATAGATTAACTTACGAAAATGCATAAAAAATAAATTATAAAGAAAGGCTGTAAACTTAACAGCATTAAAATGTGCAGGCAAATGAAAATGAATCAAGAAAATATTAGGATGTGAACTTCATAAACTACTTCTTCCCACAATTTGTCCTTACAGAAAGACAGGGTTCTGAATAACATATTTGATAGAGACAGTAGAAATTCCAGTAAAATGATGGTGGGCTACACACAAGTGAATTTTTTAGATAAGGTTTTTATAGGACATAAGTGAGGAGGAGCAAAAGAAGTGCTACTCTGAACCTTAAGCAAACTACTTGCCAATCATAGATAATATTACATCATTTGCATCTCTTGGCATGAAAAATCAAACATAAACTTTCCCCTTCCTAAATATTAAGCAAAAACAGACCTACGGCAATTCTTTGTAGTAAATTGTGAAGGAAAAAATTAAATTAAATTAAATTAAATTAAATTAAAGACGTTAGCTTCAACAGGAAATAGAACTCAGTTCATTTTAGCTTTAGAACGGAAGAAAATTGGAGATTTTCGAAATACAACAGAAATTTTACACACCATTACATATGTATCCTTCTGAGGATCAAACTTGGCAGTTACATCTGGTCCCCAGCTTCCAAATTGGCGGAGGGGAAGCACTTGAAATCCCGGCAAAGAAGAAAGGGCACTGTCATACAAGAAAGATCAAAAGGCCGCAAGAACAGCATGAGGACATGCGTGTATTTAACGTATATGTGCACATGCACACACACACAGAGATGTGTATACTGTGTCAGCTACAGAAAATTGCCAATTTTGCAGTCTTATCATGATAAAATTTACTGGGGGTATGCACAATTTACTAAGTTATCCTCTTCAGTCCCATCAACTTATCTATTTGTTTTAAGTTCTTCAAATAGATCTTACACCAGTGGAGCTTCTATAATTGCTTTTACAAAAAATTGTTGATTGTTTAGTTACAAGTCTTTGAAGGTTATGTTATGAGAAGGAATGAAAAAAACTCTCAGTACGATAAGAATATCTTAGACAATTGAACCTTTCAAAATGGCTCAGAAATATCTTCTCACTAAAGCCAAAAATTTGAGATTCATCCAGTAAATGTAAAACCATTTTTCTAATCCTACATAAGCTTCTTTTCAGTTTCAACCAAACATCACACAACCAAAATAATAATAACAATAATAGGAATAATAATAATAACTAAAAAATAAGGTGCACTTAGGTATAGAGTTTGGGGAGTTGACTAGCTTAATTGAGTCGTGAATCTTCCAGATATACCACTACTGATGCCAGAATTCATACTCCTCCTAGTTATTGTAGAATTACAACATATCATATTTTGGAAGCAAAAGCAGCAGTAGATAAAAAGGTTACACATTTCAAAAGTTTTACCCATTTTCTCACTAAACATTTCATATATATGCTTCCCATCATTCTACAATAGTAACTATAATTGATCTCCTAGAAATTTCTTGAGTTAAGTCCTCATATAAGTAACCAAATGGATGCTCCATGAGCCATTTCAGTTTTAAAAAAACTTTAACTTGCTTATGATTTTAGTAAAATTAAGCAGGAGCAGAATAATAAACATATAAGAGCATACACTTCTTCAGGCTCTCGAACATCAATCAATTGTGCCTCTTTATGAAAATTGGGATCCTGCATTTTTTTGTGAAGTTCATCTGGCTGAATGTCTTGAAGTAATGACGCTTCCCTGACAGCACAACAAAGCTAGATCTATCATCCGCATCATTTCATTAGGCATGGTATAAAATTTGGAATTTCAGGTATACCTCTCAGATAGAACTTGCAACAAGTGCCATCCAAATTTTGTTTTACACCTTGCAACTTTGTTCAAAGGGGTAGTGAATGCAACCTCCTCAAATTCTGGAACCTAGGTAATTTTACAACAAAAGATCTGTCAACCAGATTAGCAAATTGAATAATCATTTAGGGTTTAGGGTTTAGGGTTTAGTATGCATGTATCTTGATGTTTGAAATAGAATGTAACTCTTATTTACAGCTGAAATTGAGAATAATTAAAGGGAGCAGATATCACAAGGATGCATTTTTCCTATTTAAATCTTCATGTAGTCCAAAGCTATAGACCTAGAAGATAAAAGAAAATCATCATAGAATGTGATGGAAAGTATTGCTCTAAAATACAGCATCAATCTGATACTAGAATGTATCATTGTGCAAGGCTCCAATAGCAAGATTTAGTCTTCCTAGGTTACCTGATACAAGCCTATTCCCAATTGTTTTCATCATAGATTTACGTGACACATCAAAGGATTAATGGCCTTAGATGGCAAATAAAATTCAAATAAAAAGAAAGATAAATTAAAAATGGCTATAAGGGGCAAAAATGCCATTAAAGATCAAAGAATATAAATTTATTTTTCAATTTGTAATAGCTAAACACTAATTTGAAAAATAAACAAATAAACAGCAATCTTTTTAATACATCCTTAAATCTTTGTCATCGAGACATCTATTCTCATTAAAAATATCATTCAAACTAATTAAATAGGGTTCCATACCTGCTAGAATTCAGAAACCACTGGGCAGAAATGGAACCAGACACGTTATACAATTCAAAAGACTGGTCACTGAAGAAACCTACTTGAGTGAGTTAGTTTTTGTAGCTTCAATAAGTGATATTTTACTTACAAAACTCAATTCCATAAAAAATTTTGACAGAAATGAATGCATCAAAACCATTTTCATTTTGTGAATTAAATAACATGGATTGTATAGCATTCATACCATCTTGAACTGTAAAACCATCAAGATTCTTCAAGCATAAGCACCAATGAAAAGTATAAATTACTAAAAGACACATCAATAACAATCAGTTTTCAAAAGGAGTTTCTTGATGCTAAGCATACCAATTGCCCCTTCCTCACCCAGCCAAGCATTCCTCCCTCTCCTTTGGATGGACAAATTGAGTGTTCAACGGCAAGATCACTCAAATCCTCTCCTTCATGGAAGCAACCAAAAATATGAATACATGATCAACTAAACAAAATTTAGAAAACATAGTCAATAGGATTTTTAACCCATATTTGCTTGTTATTTTGTTATTTTTTTCCCTAATTAATACAAACAAGAAAACTAATTTGGATCTAGCGAGTTAAGCTGTGCTAATATTTTTACAACAGTTAAGATTTAATTACACATTTTTCTTATCAAATAACTAACAATCACAATATTCATAAAGCTCCTCACAAAGCTCTCCTTAGGACTGAATCAAAACCCGAAAATCTAATATCAATAGAAGAAGAGTTGAATTGTTAAAAAGAGTTATTTCAACTACCTTGAGAAACCCTGCGTTGAAGTTCCGACAGTAGGTTGAGGTCATCTTCTTTAACAAGCAAGTGTTGGACCAATATTTCTCTATCGCCACCACCTGGGCTACTACCCTCAGTCCCAGAACTAAATGAAGCAGCTGAAAGAAGTAACAACAACAACAACAACAACAATAATAATACAATAACATAATAAAAAAGGCCTTACACAAAATGAAATTATGAATATATACAATTACAAACGTACCTTTAGGAGATGTAAAGCTTCGGGATATAATATGAATATGAAAAGAATTGGAATTGGAAGCTGGGTTTAAGGATTTGTAAAAAGAAGAAAAAGAGGCGGGTTTTTGAAAGATTGAAAGTGAAGAAGAAGAAGACAGGTTTAGAGTGGGAATCAGAGACTGTGTAATAGCACAGAGCACAGGCGATGCTAACTGACTTGCTCTTAGCATCATCGCTTCTTTGATTTTCGAGTGTAATCACACTCGCACAGATTATGAAATGAAGGGATTTGAATCAAATATGCTCCGTACTCGGTGCGCTAAAAAAGTCGGCCCAGCCTGCCAGGGCAAGGCCCATTCAGGACCTCTAAAGCCCTAACAAAAAATTTAGAATAAATTTTGAGAGATTTTGATTTTTGATTCTATAAAAATTTAAGGTCAAGCATTACTTTTTTTTTTTGGGGGAAAGTAAATTACATAAAGTACAATTTGTAGGCTTACTTCCATTAAACTAATGAATGCAAATAAGCCATTTTACATGAACGCTGAAACAAAAATTTCAACTACAACAACAATGAGAATTCTCTCTCTTCCGGTTTATTGTCAAAACTGAAGAGCTGGCCAGCAGGCATTTTCTGAGCTTGAAAATGGCAACACTGATGATAAATAAGTACCAAATCTTAATTGGCAGAAGAGGAACATGCACTACTAGGACTCGCTGTTGGTGTCCAAGAATAGATGAGCAAACCCATAACGAGGATCACAGCTCCGGCAACAAAACCAGTCGGAAGGGATGACGCAACGCCTAGGTATGGCAGCGGCAATGTGAACACGTACACGGATATTGGTACTGCCATGGAGACCAAGGGAACCACATGTCAATAGTAATAATAGAAAACAAGCCGACAGAACATGCAATGAATAATGCTCTTACGAGCAAACAATCCACGAAACAGTTTTTTTTTTTTTTTTTGATATATCAAACTGTCAATGTTAAGTTCTGCAGGGTCTAGTTTAGCATATAGATTTGAGGCATTGGGTTTGCTCTCAAGCCACCAATCCAGGTAGCTTTCTTATTCATCTTTGTTGGAACAATTTCAGAGGCAAACAAGCCAAGATCGTGGATTCTTCCATGGTCAAATCAATGAAGGGCAGAGATCAGCAGGTCTCGTAATTTACATAAGGAATTGAATTTGATAAAATAAATCTAAATACCTGAAAATGTGGATGCAAGTGAAGATACTATGGCAGAAGAAATCTTCAGGAGATGCAACAATGATATGTTAAAACCCATGTTGACAAGAACAAACAGCAATGGGAGCAGCGGTGCACCATCACATCCTGTGGCCATCCAAATTGCAAAGTATGTAAATCAATCAATTATTACATTTAGTACAATATCCTTACAGCAGAAAGTTAATAAAGCAGAATAAATACTAATCCAGATGCCAATGTTGTGTTTACATGAGCTCTGTTCTTATGTATCCTTCTCTCTTCTATAAGGCCATCAATCCATTGGCATAGTTGGAGCATAAGGAATTACAATCTCGCTCATTCTTGAAATCCCATACACTATATTTATCATAGGCGTGAGGTCCCCGTATTTTCACATGAATTGTAAATCAGTAATATATGTGCAATGTTTGGTAAAAGTTCTTTAAGCCTGTAAAGCATTTTGTATTATAAAACTTATAGCTAAAAACAGTGTTTGACCCCAGATAATTTTGACTTTTGAGCGGTAAAGATCCTAAACCACCAGAAAAATGAGATTATCTAACACACATAAAATTTTTCAAAGAATACTCCGCCTCTCTTCATCTATATGAGTGTCAGAACTTTTTGGAAATGAAAATCATCCATCATTCCAACCTCCCCTCCCCCCTGCTAGGCCTTCTTTCCCTTGAATTAAATCTTTGAACTTTGGTACCAAAAAAAAAGGGGGAAAAAACCAGAAAAGTAACAGATTACTAAATGAATTGTAACTTACCACTTGATAAAGTACCAAGATTAAGAAAGCAGGCTGCACCATCTCTAAGATAGATGGGAAGTTGACTAAACGGAATACCCCATAATTTTGACAGAAAAGGTAGAAGAAGGCATATAAACAAAGCCTGTTTAATCATGGTTTGAAAAACTTTTAGCAGAAATTCAGATTGGTAATGAGAAAACAATTAGAAAAAGGGTAAACTGCAATTTTAAGAAACAAACAAAATCTCATGCGGATATCATATTGGCTACTTACTTGAAAAGCTGATCCATAGGAATTTACTACAAATAGATCAACCCCCCCCTGTAAAAAATGCAGTAAATAATCATAAAACACTACAAATGTTAACAGAGAAAACAAATGAGGAAAAAATATTAAAAAGAAAAAGCTTCTTCGTACAGTCAATTCAGACCAACACACGGACAATAAATAATAAGACACTTTCTGAATCCTGCATTATTAGTCCCCCCCCCCCCCCTTCCAGTTTGGCGAAATTTAGTAAAGTAATTGAAATAAGTCTATCCTTTGTTGCTTCATCTTGATTAGAGGTTTTAATTATTGTGATAATCATTTCTTTCCCAACAGACTCCAATCTAAACTATGTTTCAATATGGCAGCAAAGGTGAATTATTTTAAATTATATGCCTAGTTAAAACAGCGGTATAGATTTTTTCCAAGAAATTGAAAATTCTACGTTAATATATAAACATATACTTGATATCAGCCCTCGACCAAACATACTTTTAACCGCTGAGCTGCATCCAAAAAGATAACTTCCTACAAAAGGAAAATAAAAATGTAGCCAGTTAATAAATGAGGAAAAAGAGAAAATCAGACAAGCTATCATTGAGAAATTCCAACAACCTTTAGTACTGTATCAGCCGCTTGCAAAAGAAATGAAACTATCATCAAGAGACTCCAAAATATACCGGCTCCCTTCAATGAATGACCAGGATTAGATCCACTGCAGAGGTGCACATAGGCAAGCAAACCAAATGTTAATATCAACAAGTGTCAACTGTTATTATGATTTTTTCAAGGACAAAAAGTTTAGATGCGGGTTCTACTTTATAAAGATGTTATCGAGCTGCTGAGGTGCACATAAGTAAGCAGACCAAACCTAGCAAACAAGGACGATGATTAAATGATTCTTAAAAGAACGTAAAATTTAGTTGGGTTTGTTATTGAGTGTATTACATAATTTGTACAGTTTAAAATTAATCCTAAAATAAGATAAACTATAGAAATTTTAATAACTTTAACTGATAAAATGCAAATTGAATACAGAATTTTCAGATTCCAAATAAATTTTTAAGTTCTAGATTCCATGTAGAATGGATATTCTTCACATGCTTGGTGGTCATGCCTGTAAGGATATAGTCTTCTTAATCAGTGTTTTCACCAATAAATAATCTTTTTATTGATGTCATGAAGGATTTGGTCAATCATGATTCTCTTGATTTCTCTTAACGAACAAAGATAATGAAATTGGGTTATCAAAGACCGCAACATTTTGGAAGAAAATCATTAATCGATTATGACACAGCATAATGACCAAACAATAGTAATTTGCAATAATTCACATTCCATTTATATTTAGATATAAATGAAATGTGAATATGAACAACACTGTCCACATATTCCATGCAGTACATGGGAATCTACAGGTACAATCTCAAGAAATCAAAATGTAAAGCAAACTGATTCTTTCTCACCTCTATATACTCCTAATCAATTGAGCAGATCTAAAAATCCTAAGAACCTTTCAGAATTATAGTAAATGAAAGAGAAAGTGTCTTCGAGTTAAATTGTAGAGAAGGCCAGCAGAAGCTAGAAATTGAAATTTATCCCACAAAAAAAAATTGATGTCTTCTTCAGAAGATTCTCAAAACCCTTTATTCCTTTCTTGACAACTAACTCAAAGAAATGCTAACACTGCATATTTTCATAGCACTTTTTCTTTATCTCCTCCAACAAAAGCACCTCAGAATTTTGAAACCCCAACTTCATCATCCAAAAATCTCTCAAAGTTAGCTACCCCCCAACTAGAAATTGAAATTTATCCCATAAAAAAAATTGATGTCATCTTCAGTAGATTCTCAAAAGTCCTTTATTCCTTTGTTTACAAATAACTCAAAGAAATGCTACCACCACATATTTTCATAGCACTTTTACTTTATCTCCTCCAACAAAAGAGTTTTGAAACCCCAACTTCATCATTCAAAAATCTCTGAAAGTTAGCTACCCCACAACTGGAAATTGAAATTTATCCCATAAAAAGAATTTGATCTCTTCTTCAGTAGATTCTCAAAAGTCTTTTATTCCTTTGTTAACAAATAACTCAAAGAAGTGCTACCATGCGTATTTTCATAGCAGTTTTGCTTTATTTCCTCCACCAAAAGCACCTCAAGAGTTTTGAAACCCCAACTCCATCATTCAAAAATCACTCAAAGTTAGCTACCCCACAAAATTAGGCTGGTAGAATCTGTATTTTGATGCATAGTATTTACTAGACTACAATTAACTGAACAAGAAAACAACATTGTTGAATGCAAATCGTTGTGATTTAAAGCTTTTAAATTTAAAGTATAACTGTCTCTTAGACCTACATCTGTGATCATCAAAGAAAATAATGGTTTGGGATGAGATGTAGAAACTGAGCAAATAGGATTTGAAACACAATTTCATTATATACTTCAAAAACTAAATAACTTACCTTGCTACGGTTATGATTACACCAATGGCTACAAGAAAGCATCCAAATAGTTGGTTGACTGTATATCTCCTCCCAAGGAAAATAATGGATAGGAGAATTTGCCATACTAGGAAAGTCTGCAAAAAGAATTATCTACATATTATCCAGCTTCAGTATCAAGTTTCGCGTAGGAAAAGTCATCAGATGCTCTCGTGCCCTCATGAGCTTGAAAACATCACCAGCTTGCATGGTATACCATTTCCAGAGTATCCAATCTTTATGAACCAGTGAAGCACACTTGATTGGTTTCAGTGAATGCATAACAGCAACTTAAATTTTATCCCACAATTTTAACGTCTCAGAAACTACGGTGTAAATGGACTCCTCAGCTATAGTTTAAAACCAAGGTTAGCATGGCTGATAAACCTGGATATTCTGGATTTAAAGCCTAGAACTTGGTTTTGTATAATATATCATAAATATATGCATTCAAATTAAATTCACATCAGCAATTGATACTCAATTGTAATAATAGCGTATCAATTGGTTTAATTATAGTATGCTTCCACTTTATTTTCTCCTCTTCCCCTTTGAGATGATTGTCGTCTATATGCAGAACAAATTGAACAGCAAGCTCCTAACTTTAAGGCACTGTGCAAGAGTATTATCAACAAATGGATGCAATCAATGGCACTAAAAGCCGTCTCACCTGTGACAAAATTGGAATTGATGCTCCAGAAAGTATTGCTGATCCAAGAAATACGACAAAAGGTACAAAGTGAGAATCCAATGTAACCCCATTGGAGACAAAATCAATTCAGTAAACACAGTTAAAAAAAAAAAAAAGCAAACAGTTAAAGACAACTTTTCACTGAAGTTGAAAAATCGACCATACAGAAAACCAATAATCACTTTAACATAACATAAACACCGAAACCAAAAAAGCAGCAAAAGGTAGTAGGATACCCCATCACATAAATGAAGTGTTTATTATTAAACAATTTATTACAGTTTAGCAATAATAACACCGTATCTGAAAATTTATAAGCAAATATTACCTCCAGCTGCCATCCCAGTGGCAGCAGCAAGAGCCTCCAAAAGGCCAACGGCGACAAAAGGAGCCTTTGGCATGGACAGCATCTCGTCTGTCACAATGCCAGCATGGTACCGGAGATACAATATTGAAAAGTACACAGCTACATACCTGAAACACAAATAGTTTTTTTTTAAAAAAAAAAGAAGGAAAAGAAAAATCAATCGAAATTAGTAAATAAAATAAAGTACCCGAAAGTAGCAAGCTGAGCGAGAAAGAAAGGATAATGCTTAAGGGGAACAAGAGCCAGCTTGTATAAAACTCGATTCCCTACGCCCAGCAGCACCGTAACCGCAGCCGCAATCACAATCTCCACCCTCCGGTCATTACTCTTACTAATAACATTAAACTCCACCGTCCGCTCTCCGCTTTTCCTTTTGTCTACTAAATCTCCGACGGCGGCTTCATGACCGTCCGATCTCTCGGCAGCCGCCGCCGAAGCGACTATGTAAATAACATTATTATTTTTATAATTACTATTATTATGATAATAATTACGCTTTGAAGAGCGAAAGAGAAGTGTTGTCGGCAGCCGTTGATTTGCATGATGATCGCGCAAGTAACAGGAAACCGGAGCCTTTGGTGACGGTTTCGGAGATTGAAGTAGACTGTGTGATGCGGCGGAACCGGCGGTGAGCCGGCTGTAACATGACGTCATTTTACGAATGCCGACGCGTGATACTATTAATTATCAGTTCTGGCGTGTTATATGAAAGGAAAAGCAGGGGCGAGCAGCTTCGTTGTCAATAAAAAGCGATTTTGGTTTTGGATTCTCAGAGAAGATGAAATTTCCTTTTTTCCTTTTATTATTTTATTTTCTCAATTTATGGTCAAACTCGCAGCAGAAGCACTTAATAATTAACAATAACATGGTGTCGTCAACGAATTGAATGCATTATGAGAATCATTTTACAGTTAAATCTGTTATATTATTAGAATCAATTAAATTTATTATTGCAAAAAATAGTAATTTAATGAAAGTTTAGTTTAAAAATCATTATTTTAATTTAGTTATTTCCTGTAAAAATAATATAGAGATAAATATATTAATAATTAATTAATGAAACATATTGATTTTATGAAACTCTAAGGTAGTGTTTGGTTTTAAGAAAGGGAAAGAGAGGAGAGGAGAAAAAAAGAGAGGAATGGAGAGGTGATGAGAGGAAAAAAATATAAAAATTAATTGTTATTGTTTGGTTTCACATTAAATTTGAAAGGAAAGGAAATTACTTATTTTTTATTTGGACAAATATACCCACTATTTTAATGTTAATATTGTTAATAAATTAAAAATAATAAAACTATGAATTAATTTAATCTAGAAATTACCTAATTAAATAAAAAATTTATATTTTTTGGCCATGGATAGCCGCCATGTTGACTTTCATTGACCTCCATTGACCGTTGTTGACTACCATTGACCTGTGATGTTGACCGTCATTTTTCATCGTGTTAAATGAATAATATTGATTAGAAATGGACGATTTACTCATCGGAAGTGTTAATTTTGCAGAAAATATGCTTTATAGTTGGAAATATGAGAGATAAAAATTTTCCAAGCATTTAAACAAGACTTGATGTAAATAACAATGTATGTTAGTATTTTTAATCCCATAGAGTTTTAGATCGGCTCATGAAGATTCCATTGATACTAGTTTTGATGGAAAAGTGCGTTTCCGGCAATTTTCCCGCGAGTCACTTTACTGTTTTTCTTTTTTGAAATAAGTTTATCCTATTAATTTAAGAAAATAAATATAAATTATTTGTACTTTAATTTATATAAAATTGATTTTGTTTAGAGGATAATATTGAAATTTTTGTGTTTAAATAGATAAGAAATTTGAAATCCTTAGTCATTGATAAGGAATACAAATTCTTCAAATTGATGGAAATTCAATTCCATTAAACTTAGTCCAACCAAACAATGGAAAATAGAAAAGAAATCAAACTCTTTTCATCTCCCTGCTTCTCTACTCCAAAGCAAACATGGCCTAAAGGCTAAATGTACTTAAAAATAAAAAAATTTAACAAAAAATACCCATGCTAACAAGTTCTTTGGTAACGCACGCAACTGAGCAACTGCCAATGGACGCAATAAGATTAAGAGAAATAAGAGTGAGTAATAATAATCATTATAGTGGAGTTGGTAGATCAAGTGACATAATAAAATAAAGGGAAAATATCCACCGTCCACCTATTTTTTACACCTTTTTCAAAAATACACAATTCCTTCATTTTTTAGCTAGAATCCACCTAAAGTTACATTTTTTTTCATTTTTCCACTTCCGTTTGGAATCCGTTAAGAAAACTAACGGAAACTTAATAAAATGACCATTTTACCCCCAAAACGAAAATTACAATTTCACCTTAAAAAATACCAAAAATAATAAGATTTAATGATGAATATCATTATTGGTACTTTAATGAAGTACAAAAAAATCTTAACTACTAGAGATTATAACTCAATTAATAATAAAACTCTACTTATCTTAAATTCAATTGATGATTTGTGAGATTGGGCTATTTTTAATACTACTGTTATAATTTAGCATTCTAATTACAGATATATTTAAAAAAAAACATGCATTTGATGGTTATGGAATTAATTTATTTATTGACCGATGGGGAAAATAATTAGATTTAATCTAATTATTTTTTATAATTTTTAAGGTGAAATTGTAATTTTCGTTTTGGGGGTAAAATGGTCATTTTTTAAAGTTTTCGTTAGTTTTCTTAACGGATTCCAAACGGAAGTGGAAAAGTGAAAAAAAAATGTAACTTTGGGTGGATTCCAGCCAAAAAATGAAAGAATTGTATATTTTTAAAAAATGCGTAAAAAATAGGTGGACGGTGGATATTTTCCCTAAAATAAATAAATACAATGAGAAAATGTGATTAAAAAATACGACGTACAATGATGATCATCCAAAGGTTTTATTTTGTGGATCACACACCAAAAGGCAGGGCCCACCACTAGCTTATAAACGATAAATCCCTTTTTTTAAAAAAATTATTTTGTTACATAAAATGGAGAATTTTTAAGTGGCGCTGCTAAAACGTAATTGACCAGTACTCTTACATGATTAGGTCCATTGATCTCAGACACACCAATTAATCAATAACCCTAAATCATTTATTTAACATGGTCCAAACTATAAAGTTTTAATTTTTATTTTTGGGTAAAATTACTGTAAATATTCTTTAAAAAAAAAAAAAAAAACAGTACGTGAAAATGAGAAACCAAGAGGCGGGTGGGTAGAGGACAGTGATCTGGTCGCGGCAACAGCCGCCACCGGGACAGCTAGACACGTGATGTGTATGACATGATTATGATGGATTTTGGCTGCTACTGCCACACACTACTCGCAAATTGTGTACGGACAAGCAAGCAGAACAATCCATATTTGGATCCAACAGGTCGTTATAGAACTTGAAAATTCCAACCGACTTTGAGTTGCGTGTACCAAACATAGATGCGTGTTAACACTTAACAACATTCCTACTCAGCAGTGTTCTAGCGATGGCTTGCTCACCCGGACATGTGACGATCAAAATAAAATATAAAAAATATATGAATGCTTTCTATTAATTTTTTTTTAATTTTTATAGTTTACTTCTCGTTTTAATAAAATTAATTTTTTTTTTGTAATATACTTCAATAACAAAAAAAAAAAATAGGCGTTAGGATATAGTGGTGTTCAGAATTCAATCCGATCCAATTAATCTGTCTAATCCGTAAAAGTTTGATTTGTGTATTGGTGGATTTAATTGGATCAAAATTTAAAAATCCACAATCGGTGAATTGGATATGAATTTACTTCTATAAATTCGTAAAAATTTACGAATCCAAAAAATAAAAAATATTTATTTTGATGTATTGATCTAAACAAATGAGATTTTTTCTTTTTGGTATATTATACTTTGAAACTTTGAATGTATTTTTCTAGCTTTATTTAAATAATTTATTTATTTAAATCTTATTTAAAATTTAATTTGATTGGTAGTAAAATTATTTTTATATTATTATATTTTATTTAGTTAGTTCATAGATTGGACATAATTAAAAAAATTTAGTCTACAAATCAATTCGTAAAATAGTGAATTGGATATGGATTGGGTCAAATCCACATCCGATCCGCAGATATGTGGATTGAATTTGTATTGAATTTTACTAATCCGTGGACTGGTTTTGATTGAAAATGTATAATCTACAAAATCATGAATCGGATATGAATTAATGTCTAATCCACAAAATTTGAAACGCGAACACCCTTATTGGGGTATTAGATTTACTTGATTCCAAGGTGATCTTTCCTTTCTTTGTTATGCTTTCTTGAAGCAAAGTCTTGATTTACAGAGTAATGACAAGAACACTCAAATGATTGAGTTAGCAATTGTCTATTCCAGGTTAGTTTTTGAAGGGGAAAGGAAATGTGAAGTTGTTCATGAGCTTTGTATTTTAGTATCTCATTTTTCTTTCTTGGAACTCTAGTCTATAAAGATTGAGTTTTTGGTGGGATATTAACTCTTTCTAAGGCTCTGTTTGTTACAGGCTTTGAAGTAAAGCTTATTTAATTAGAAATTTTGTTAGGAGAACTTTTAAAAATAGAGCTTTTATCTAAAAAATTTTATTGTTTGATTATC
Organism: Citrus x clementina; assembly: GCF_000493195.1. NCBI lineage: Eukaryota > Viridiplantae > Streptophyta > Magnoliopsida > Sapindales > Rutaceae > Citrus > Citrus x clementina. Next base: position 8,032,172 of record NW_006262688.1, on the reverse strand, counting down.
AATGAGAGCTTTTATTAAAGACTTATGAAATTACTTTAATAGACAAGTTTTTTAAAGTTATATTATAAAAAAAATAAAATAAGATTGTCAAATAAGTTGAGGATATTTTAGATATTTTAACATCTTAAAAAAGCTTTTTAACTTCTATTTCCAAAAGCTCAAATTTTGAACTTTTGTTAATAAAGACAAAATAACTTATTTAATCTTCAAAAGTTCTACTAAAAAAATAAACAAACAATAACTAAAAATTTGATAAGAGCTTATGACATTAAATAAATACTTATAACCATTAGACAAGTCATATCAAACAAGCACTAAGTGCTTATATAGTATAACCTGTCTAATGGTCATAAATACTTATTTAATCTCATAAGCTCTTATTAAAATTTTTGTTATTGTTTGATTTTTTTTTTTGTAAAGATTTTGAATACTAAATAAGTTATTTTGCCTCTCCTAAGAAAAGATTAAAATTTAGACTTTTGAGAGTAAATGTTGAAATTTTTTTTTTAAAATGATAAAATATTTAAAATATCATCTATTTATTTGATAATCTTAATTTATGTTTTTCATAATATAACCTTAAAAAACTTGTATGTTAAAGTAATTTTGTAATTTTTAATACAAGTTTTCATTGACAGCTAAACAACAAATTTTTTTTAAATAAATTCTCTACTTATAAAAACTCTACTAAAATAAGCTCTACTTAAAAAGTTACACCAAACAGAGCTTAAATATAAATTCATTCATCCATTCTTTTGGGTTAATATCAAGCATTTGTTTTGTAACTAATTATTGTCTTATGATATTATCATCACGTGATTCCATGGCTCTCTCTTCAAGCCAATTTCTTTTTATAATCTATTTTTGAGTAATTATTCTCACGTGCATTTTAATGAAGCTACGTGATTATGGTATTCCCTCTATCTCTAGAGTATTCTCATTTTGTTATTTAATGAGGCAGATTCTGAATGCCTTTATCCGTTTGGTTTTAATCCTAATTATTCGACAATTTATTAGAATATTTGTTTGTTAGAACGTACTAATACAAAATAATTCCTAAGAGAGAACATCTGTAACAGAGACCAACTAACTATATATATGTGTGTGTTGGTTATTAGAGTAATAAAAAGTAACATTTATATTCTTTTTCTTTCTCCTATAATTAGGTATTCGGGTAATAAGAAGTTGCATTTAAAAATTTTAAAAGTGTTTTTCGTGGGTTTAAATATCGTCACCCGTCATGAAGCATATATATGAATTCAAAATTTGAAAAGGTACTTTTCCTTCTTCACAAAATCTATTATAAGATTTTATTATTTTCACCAAATTTTAAAATCAATTTCAACCATCTCAACAACAATCTCAAATTGATCCAATTAACTTTTAACTTTTTGAAATAATTTTTAATCATTCCAATAATCCAAAATTGGCCTTTACCTTGATACCTTCTATTGTTGCTCATTTTTATTCATACTCTTCCCTGCTTTCTGTATTTATAAGAGAAGAAGAAATTTAATTTTCCCGCACTTCCCTGTTTCACAATCTTTTAACCGGGACTCGATATGCTGGCTTACAAGTTACAATAAATTCCACAATTCACGATTGTGTGACTGATGGAATGCATGATGTCCTGACAATGGACGAACTACATGGAAAATTAAACAAAGAGACCTACTGAGTTACTGAATATTTCTCAAATTACTATCCAGGGTTCCATTGATCACATCGCTAGGAATTTTGTTGCATACTAACATTGGCAACAGGAACATGACGAGTACCCCAAAGAATGTAGCAATTTCATGGTATATCTTCATCCCGATGAGCCAAACATGAAGTTCAACGGAGCTATATTTTTAGATTCCACTTAATGCTCCCAAACAAGTCATTCAAAACTGCACATTTTGTGGGACTGAAGCATGCATTTTCAGAGCTGGCAATCCTCATATGCATGGCAAGCAGGGAGGAGAGAGTCACAGCAAGATGAAAAATGTTTAGCTACTTTAAATGTCATCAGCTGCTTACCCGGTCCAACCTTCCTTACAAAGAGAAAGATCCTTCAACCTCTTGCTATGGCTGGTTAACTAAACAGTGTCTCAGAAGCAGCTTTCTATTCTATTCCTCGTCACTTTCCCTTCTCCATTCTTGATCTTCGAACAAGTCTTCCGGCGGGTCATACACAATCATGTCAGGGAAGAGCTTCAAAAAGTCATCTTTGACCTTCTCTCTAAATTCGGGGTACGGAATCAGCCCTTTCAGGATCACACGGAAGGGCAGAGATATTGGGGGATCAGGGGAGGATCTCATTTCGTGGTATATGAACATAGCTTCTGAGGACAATCCACTATCTAAGAAGGCCCTGATGATATCTCCAAAGGTATGTTGATCAAATAACACTTCTTCTCTCTTCAAATCTTCCCAAACCTGCTTTGCTTCAACCACTTTTTTGTTTCTTGCAAGCATCATAAGCATGTCTCTGTAAAAGAACATGTCTGGCCGATACCATATTTCTTTACGCACCACATCATATAACTGAAAAACTTACATAAATTCTCAAATTAGAAAACAGAACATGTACCGCATGATAGTTGCTGTTATGTTTAGAACTATTGAAATTTAATTAATGCCGCACAAGCTCATAATTTATTTCAAAGGCCACAACTAATGATCTATTTATACCTCTTTTTCTCACAATGTGTAGAATTAAAGACAACCACCAATTCCCCCATTCCAAACAGAAAAAAGAAATAGTGCGGCAACTCCAATTAATAAAACACTTCTATTTGAAGACAAGAAGTTAAAGAATACTGACAGGTTGGTTTTGGATTTCAAGAAGACAAGAAGCTTTTGGATCAGTGAAGCAGCACAAAACAGGGATAAGAAGACTTTCTCAATTCTGTCAAGGCAGATATCATCAGCTAAAGGAGGATCCGGACAAAATCGAGGAAACGGAAGAGATCAAGTGAATGAGGAATTGTTGGTTGGGGGGGGGGGGGGGGTTGACAAAGCATAAAGTGCACTTGCACTTTAAAGAGACATGCGATAAAAATAACTCTGTTTATGAAACTTTTTATCTGGATGGAAATCAAGAAAATTCAAAATTAGAAATATTTCAATTATTTAAAGAAAAAAGAAGAGAAATATTAAAAAGAGTAATACCGAAAATAAATATAATAAGAGATGCGACTTCCCCCTAAATATTTTATACCTTCCTCTACAAAAAAAAAACTTGTAATGCCAACCCCATTCGTAATTCCATTAGTTACTCATCTATCGAACAAATGAGTTAGTTCCGCTAATCCTCTTATCCCTTCTGTTAAGGATATTGTGTAAAAAGCATCTATATAACCACGATTATATAACCAATCATATAGAAAATTGAGTATTTTGTCCCAAAGAATTCTCTTAGTTCCTCTTTTAGCAAAAAAAATCAATATGTTCCAATTGTGCAACGATGAATAAAAGGGTTTATATAAAAAGTAGGCTATAAGTAACAAAAGATCTACAAACATAAAATCTAAGAGACCGGCTCAAATGTGGAATAGACCAACAATAACCTGAACTTATAACAAGCTCAAATGAAGTAAGGAAAAGTAACCTATTGACCGGTTATATAAAATTTTAACAAATATGATCTCCAATATTTTAAACTCCAAACTCTTCCTCCACATTCCTAAAGATCACTATTCTATCCTACAAGTTGTCATATTTCAAAGAAAAAACACATGCTCAATTCTCCAAGATAACACAGCCACATAGCCTATTTGAAAAATCCCAAGTATGAGCAAATACCTCAACTAGCAGCAAAATTGAGTATTGTATTTCAGAAACAAGTGGTTAGGTGAAATTGGCCCAAATGTAGGCCCCAAAAAGCTACCAACTTAGTATATTTAGAAGCAAAAGATTCTTACTGCCTAAATTAATATGATATTTGGTCATGATTGCAGCTAGTCTGCAAGCTTTTACAGTGGTGTGCACACGATACAAACAAATCATACGGGACTAGCAATCATTGGCCAAGCAATAAGCTTTAACATGGCACTACACAAACTGAATCATAAACACCACAAATCCAAAATACTGCGATTTTAACTTGAGTGGTGCTACACTTTACCCTTTATATCACCCGTAACTTAATTACACCAAATTTTCAATCAACCCCCAAACAGCAATTTTCAAAGCAGCAAACTCATGAACAACAAATAAGAGAGATCAGTAAGTAACCTTCATGCAAAGAAAGACCTGGTCCTGCCTCTGAAACTCAGCGAGAACAGAGACAAGATCGGACTTGAGCAAGCGAGACACGTGGGATTTGATGAACCGATCGAACCGAACCGGGTGGGACTGCAGGCGCTTCAATTCTTTGGCCACCATTAAACTCTCTTTGCTCATTTCTTTCTTTCTCCTCCATATCGACAAGCTAGGGCTCGACGCTGACCCCGAAATATCACGAGTCAAAATCAGTTTTCTCAAACTGGAGAATGAGAATGAGCTTTTTGGGAGACGCCACATTGTTATTTCATTAGCGGTGGGTCACCCATTTATTGAATTTGAATCTAAAATCTGAATTCTGCGGAAACAAGCCAAAGCTTTGGGAACATTATAAAGTTCGGTAGTTTTTGTTTTTGTTTTCGAAAATAAAAATAAAAAGTTAAAAACGCCTTTGATTACATTTTTTCAGAAAAATATTTTTTTTAATAAAAACAATAATGTCTTCAAAATAATGATAAAAAGAAAAAAAAATATTGTTTCTCATCATTTTAGGAATAATTACAAAATGAATTAAAAAAAGTAAGTTTTATTATATTAATTTAATGAGCCTTGCGACCGTACATAAAAATTGGCAATTGAATTATAAGACAATAATGCTCATTATATTGCATGATCGGCTACTCAAGTAACTTTTGATTTCTTAATCAGAGCTTGTAACCACAAAGTAATTGGGGGCTTAAAGGTGGAAAGGGTAATAATTAATTAACTTAAAAAGTAAAAAAGTATGTTGTCAAGAATAAATAGGTGAAAAAAAATGAATAAGCCCAATATTTTGAAATAAACAAAAGGAATAAGCCAAGTTTAAGTTTGGTTGAAGATATTGCGGTCGGGCCTAAAATAGCAGGCGCTGCTCTCCAAATTATAAAGCGGTTTCTCAAGCCAAATTAGAACTTCTTTGACAATATGTACAAAATTGCTCTCGGTATCACGCACATGAATTCTATAGACAAAAAATAAAATGACAGGTCCTCACAATTCTAAAAACAACACCAAAACCCACTTTTCCTTTGTACTTTTTTGGTGATTCGAGATACCCTTCCACAACTTCTAAAATTCTAACTGAAACTGAATATATTCACTCGCATAGAACCATAACTACTCCACCAAAGTGTTTTTGACCCAGTTTTGTTTTCTTAAGGAACAAGCATGAAGTGAACAAAAAGAAAGGCGATGCTGCAGATGGGCGGCGAAGATGAAGAAGAATGGACCAATATAGATGAAGTGAATTACTTCTGTCACAAGGAATTTCATGTCCATCTTCGTTAGTCATCACTCAAATGATTCTGTGCTCTGCAGTAAACATTGTCGTCTTTCAAAGAGCAACAAAATATCAACAATTTTATAGGAATTAATAAAAAAAAAAAATTAATTGTTCAGCACTCTGAAACTGAGCCCTAACAATTTTTTACTTGACATTTTCTCTTTTCTCTGTCCTCCCTCTGGTATTTTCTTCAATCAGATTTTCCATCACGAGAAACATGCATTCTCTGGAAATCCACAACTCCAAGCCTCTTTGACCTAGTGCAATGCAGCCTTACAAAGAGCAGATAATGCAGCTGGCCTTTGGGCATGATGAATGACATTCCATCCAAAGTATGAGCTTCGAGCCTTTTGACTGTCATGGCTACCACCGTCACCATTGCTATGCTGTTCGCCAGTAATTCAAAATCAAATTTCAGCATAATTAAGGTAAAAGTTCTCACAAAGAGAGAAGCAAAAAGAAAAAGAAAAGTACCTGCTTAAGCACTTCCCATCCACTTACACGAGGATCATACTAACAGCTTCCGCAATTTCTTGTGCTCATACTCAGAGCTTCCTAAATGAAACAGAATTAGACCAAGGAAAGTACCAACAGAATATAGACATAGTGTATGAATTCTTCTTGAGGACAAGGAATTTTAAACTGAAGCCATCAAAAAAGCATATGAACATAAGAAATTAATATTTAAAAACTAAATATTACTGACTGATTCAGATGACCGTGCAAGACATTGTGTGGCATCATGGCCCCTTGAGAAATGCTAAGCAGCATGTAACCGAAGTTCTGGGTGACACTCCTGTAGCTTTAATAATAAATCTTTGCATGAGATGCTTTTGCCCTTCGACGTCTCTTGGGAAAAAGTAGGAAAAAGCTTTGCCACATCAAGATCCTCCGAGATATTACAAAGACATATCAAGATGGTAGAAGTCAATTCTTGGTCAAGATGAACACCCTTATCTGCCATTTCATGAATCAAATCAAAGACTTCTTCTGTTTCACCTTGTGAACTGAAACCTTTTAGCAGAGAATCATATACACAGGCATTAGGTTTATGGCCAGAAGCAACCATTTTCTGGTAAACACTTTTAGCATCACTCAGCAGCCCAAATCTTAAAAACCTATGTATTAATGTGGAATAAGTCAAAGCATCAGGAGGCAAACCCATTTGAAGCATGGTGTTGTATAACTCTCTAGCAGATTGCAAATCCCCTGCTTTAAGAGTCCCATTAATCATAGTGTAAAGGAGACAAC
>NW_006262688.1:8006123-8025291 GCF_000493195.1 Citrus x clementina | reverse complement strand
GCCAATTTTGCAGAATCCGTCAATCATGGAACTGTATGTAACTGAGTTGGGAACATGTCCCAGTTCAAGTAAATGCTTCCACATTTCCAAGGCCTTGTCAATTATTCCAGCTGTTAGATATTTACCAATCAAAATATTAAAAGTTACCAAATTACCAGATATCCCCCTCTCAGCCATTGTATGATAAATCTTCACAGCCTCATCAAGGCGATCTTCTTTGCAGAGCCCTTGAATTAGATTGTTATATGTCACAACATCTAGTTGAACATATTTCTCTTCCTTCAATACCAAATTGAAAAGTTCCAGTGCCTCATCAACCTTACCAAACTTGCCAATTCCCATTAGTAATGTATTGTATGAAACCACATCAGGCATCATTCCCTTCTCTATCATCATGTTCAAAATTTCATAAGCTTCACCAACAAGACCTTTCTGGCACAGTCCCTTAATTAAAACATTATAAGTTATAACACTAAGTTTCTCGCCCTTTTTTACCATCCAATTCAAAAGGTCAATGGCTTTAGTAGCCCTCCCACCTTTACAAAGTCCTTCAATTAAACATGTATAGGTAACAACATCAGGGCGAATCCCACGTTCCATCATAGCATCCAGCATTGCGATCGCTTCTTTCCATTGTCCAATCTTACAAAGACAATGCATTAAACTATTATATGTGACTACATTAGGAGAAATACCTTTTTCCAACATATCATCGAAGAGTTTCTTCCCTTTATCAAAACTTCCATTACTACAAAAACCACTAATAAGAGCACTGTAGACTACAACATCAGCATCCAAGCCCTTCGCCTTCATCTCCTCCAACAACCCCATCGCCTCATCTACTCTACCATCCTTACAAAGACCATCCATCAAGGTCGCATATGTAACTAAGTTGGGACAGCAACCCACAGCCTCCATGTCAGGCAAAATATCCAACGCCTCTTTAAATCTTTTCGCTTTACAAAGACCATTTACAATGGTATTGTAACTACAATTATCTGGCGATACACCATTGCTTTTAATTTCACCAAAGAGCTCAATAGCCTTATTAACCTCACCCTTTCTACAAAAAGCCTTCAATATAAGGTTAAAAGCATAAATATTCACAAAAAAACCACGCTTTAATATCAACCCAATAACTCCTAAAGCAAATTTGGGTTTCTGGGTTTGCACAAAAACTTCGATTAAACCACTCAAAGACAGAAAGCTAGGGAAGATATGAACACAGGTCATCTTACTATAAACTGAAAAGGCATATTCGTAATTTTTAGACCTCACCAGGGCTTGCATTAGAGAGTTGCAAACCGACCCGGATGGTAAGCGGTCCGAACAAATGGCTCTCTGAAAGAGGGAAACTGCTTCTGCATATTGAGAATTGGGTTTTTCAAACAGCAACCTCAACTGGGTTTCCACATCGGATTGTGGAACTGAAGAGAAGCACTTGGCGGGAAGACGCAGGATTCGCTCGGGAAAGCTACGGCAAGGATTGAAGGCAGCTTTTGTGAACATTTTCAACTCGTTTGTAATCGAAATTTAGAGAAAATATGCGACAGTCCAGGGACTGGCAATGCGGGCTGGGCGTTGGGGCTTTTGCTATCAACCTTCAAGTTTGAGGTTTTGTGGCTTGTGAGAAACAACAAATAACATTTGGGCCCGCCTAAATTGAGGTAACTGCGGCAGATACCTTCAGAATACATTTTCACCAAACGTATCCTCTACGAAGTACATGAAGTTATCAAATCACCCTCATTGCAAAATTAAATTATGACACTCAAAATCGACATAAAATTGCGTAACTTCCTTATAATTTTATTATTTTGGCGAAGTCTTGAACTCTAGATTCTCATCATCATTCAATTCTATATTTCGGACACGAATGTCTGTAATGCTAAATTCAATAAAATAGAAAGAATTTACAAAAAATTTAGGTTGATTGGATGAAATTTAAATCTCCAAAATAAGTATTGATTATTTAAAGAAACCAATAAATTCTCAAACACAACTTACCGAGTTGTCAAAATAATAATACTTATGATATTTTTTATTGAATAATATAAGTTTAAAATAATAAAGGTTACTTAAGATTACAACTTAAAAAATTAGTAACACTAAGCATGCTTTCATATCATGCTCCACTACCGCTACTTACCACAAAGCTAGTGCAGCTATTTTGACTAATTCAAAATTAACCAACCATATAAATGAAGTAAATAAACTAAAATAATAATAATAAAAAAATATGAATACATTATTTTTAGACGTTGTATCCTGATACTATCTTGTCATGAGATATTTATCTTGCTTTAATTTTAAATTGCATTTATTCTTTGTTGATTTTGGTTAACATCTACTTGAATTAAGGAAATTAGTGATTAGTTAATTAGCGAGCAACTTGTATCTGACGCTGTAATTCCAAGTGTAGATCATCAGAAAACAACATTACTAAGGCATTTCTGGCAGTTGCTCGGGTGGAGATGAGGGCATCCCTTGAACCTTACATAAAGACAGCCTTTAACGGCAGCAAAATGACAAAGGACCTGTTTGGAGCAGCTGCGCGGTGGCAGCGCAGCTGCCCCAAACGCACGAAAAAGCCCCAAGTGCATTTGGAAACCTGAACAAAATCGACACCAGTACCCTCAGATGAGTTGTACGGAGCTAACACTTGAATAATTTCCCCCAACAAGCTTAGAGAATCTCATCAACTGATTCCCACGGATGCCTGTACATCAGAATAAGGCGTAGGATGGGAGGTAGGGAAGTCAGTCAGATCAGCAATGGAGAGCAATGAGAAGCAGGAACTGTAAAATGGGTTTGGGTCGAGATGGAGGACGGATTTCCCAGAGGCAGATGCTGCAGCCGAAATTACAGATTCTTGTAGGCCAGTTCTAAGGTCGAATGTGGTTGGCTGGATTGGAGGATAACACAGTGAGAGCTCACTCTGGCTGGTGATGGAAAACTAGTTGCTTGCTGATGTTTGCCTCCTTTACTTCAATGAACAATAATAACATTTGTGAATCTAGGTCTTAACGAATTAGAACTTGGAACAAATACAATTTGTATGGGGCATCACCGAGTAAAGAATTTGTAGCTTTTTGACTGACTTGTTTTAAATAACAAGAAACTACAGTATATGAAAAATCCATGCGAAACGTTGAAATAGAATCATACAATTCACACACACAAAAAAAAAAAGGGGGTCTGATGTAAGTAGTCTACAGAGTCAATGTCAATCCTGCAGCATTCACTTCTTTTCTTCATTTTGAACCCAAAGAGATTTGGTCAACCAATGTGACAGGGTCCTTAAGCAAACAATATACAAAATGTTCAAGTTTATAACTTCTATAAGAAATAAAAATTCAAATATCCAAAGGATGACAATTTATATTCGCGAATAATCTATGCATACAATCTAAATGAGCCCCCAAAAAAAAAATTGTGGCACCAGAATGAAAGCTTCACGTGAAATCAGAGGGTGCATGCATACTAGCACAGCTGGTAAAAGCTACAAAGATGAAAAGAAATATATTTCAGCCGTTAAAACCTCTAGCCACAATTAACGCCTCTTCACTGTCTTGATCTTGATTCAGCACGCCGAGCTTCATCAGGTGTGGAAGGGAACAGCTCGACATACCTCGAACCAATTGTCATCTTGTCTTTACACATTGCTCTCTTAGCCTCCTCTACAGAAACAAACTCCACATATGCCTCACCGGTAGCCTTACCATCAGGTCGGCATGCAATGTGTATCTTATCCTCAATTATCTTGTAGTCTTTAAAGAATTGAACTATTTCAGATTTCTTCACAGAGAAAGGAAGGCCACGCATCTTCAAAATTTCAGTATGTTCCATTTGATCTTTGTCATTGTACCTCTTAGCTCGTGATGGTGGAGGACTTCCATGGAAATCATTATCATAGATCCCTTCATAATTCACCTCTGAAGCCACGGCATTGTAGTAATCCTGTCTCTTGCACCTGAAAACTTCAACATACCGACGCCCCATGTTCTGCCGATCTCTCTGTAAAGCAAACTCAACTTGTATGGGCCCAGCAAAGACAACAAAAGCCTCTCCTGAGAAGCGTCCATTCTTGTTGACCAGCAATACATCCACAATATCCAGTCCAGCAAAGAACTTGCAAATGTCAATATCAGTGCAGTTAAATGGCAGCCCCCTGAGGCGAACAACAGGAAAGGAAGGCGGGGGTGGAAACCCACCACCATAGCCGTAAGGTTGAAAGCCACTTGCACTGCTGCTCACTGCGAAGTAAGGATTTGGTTCCATCATTCTTTGTCTCTTTGAGCCGACCTCGTACCCGTCCGAAACCCCCCCGCTTCCCAATATTGCCCTTCAATTATCCATACCCAAAAGGAAAAAAAAAATCCCCACTCAACCTGTTAATAAAACCAAACCCAACCCACTCTTCCCAGACACCTAATGTCTATTCGACTTTTGTAATTTTCAAAGCATTATCATATTGGGCAACCCTCCCAAGAATAATCGACACGCATACATTTATATAAGAGTACACAAGGAAACAAACAAGATGCAAAACAAAGCAGAAAAATAAATACAACCACAAAAGATATCACAAATTTGCATGCAAAGTAACACAGTTTTTACACTGAGTTACATCAATCACATATGACACGACTTGAGGAGAAAGAAATTTATCAGCGAATCATCATCATAAAATCATGATACATGAAATCTGTGCCATAACTAATACAAAGAATGAATTAATCAATTATCAATGACTACCAAACAAGCTATTTAACATTCATCATTACTTTTTTTGAAATATTATTCTCTTTTAAACAAAATCTCCTTAATTTCGCAGTTCTAATCTCAATTTTGTTAACAAAGTAAGCGATTGCAACAAAACATAAATTCAAACAAGTGGAAAATAAAAGCCTAACTCAATTTTTTAAAAAATAAATAAAGTATTACAACAAAATAATGAAAGCCGAACAAGGAATTAAACATGAAGTTTAGCAACTTACCCTCTGGATCCGTACATAGCTTTTATTGTTGAAAATTCAATTCTTTCTCAGCTTCTTCGATTATCTTGCTGATGATGATGAAATTAGAACAAACCCTAATAGGAAACTCGATCGTACAGAGACCAAAAAACAAAAAGAACCCTAAACTCAAAGCTCAAACGCAAATCAATCTGTCAAACTAATTGTCGTTTTGGAGTTTAAATAGAATTTTGACATGTACAATTACTACACTGTCCTTAAGCTTACTCGTCGTTATATAAAGGTAGGAAATAGGAAGAGAGTTTGCGCTCAATTAGGTGGGCACGGACCGATTTGGGTCAATTTTGGCTCAAACAGAACTTAGACCGGTTCATCCGGTTTGGCATCTGCCGTAAATGTTACCAATGCTGACCAATTTGTCAAACGACAAACCGAGCTAAGCCGGTCTGATTTCATCTATACAAATTGGACCGAGGGGTTCGATTTTTTTGGCCCACCACCGCCCCCGACAGTCGACTGGCAAGCCGAGAAGGGTAGTAGTAGGAAATCGAATTAAATCATAGAATTTTTTTAAGAAATATTACAGTAATTTAAAAAAATAATGAATGTAGATTTGCCAGTTATTTATTTTGAATGGACTATTTATTTTAAAGTAACGCTGAAAATATTCGTAATTATTTAAGTAATTATTTAAACAATAGTTATTTAAACAAAAATCAACTCAACTGCCACAGCGTCGTTTTAAGACGTGTTACATTTCATGTCTTAAGATGTGATCCATTTCCTGTCTTAACTGTAAATTTTGAAATAATAATTTCATAAATAAATTGTTTTTAAACTGAATTGTAATTTTATGGGTTAAATATACAATAATGTTAGGGTAATTCCTATTATAAAGATAGTCGGAGTCCTAATGTTTATGTGATGCATATTGTCATCATGTTTATTATACACTATGGGATAATATATACTGATATTGCGACAATTTTTTTTTTTTTTTAAAGTACAAAATGCTAACACTTATTCAAAGTATTACTTCGCCTTCTTCAATCCAAGAGAATGCTAGCTTTGAATTATGTAATGTATTTTCCAGACTTGTTTCTCAATGAACCAAAACCACTGCCTAGTATCAATCAAAATTTACGGCGAGAAGGGTATACACATATCCAAAAAAAAAAAAGTGGGGGAGGAGTGGCATGGGGTAGAAAAAGGGGGTAAAAAATTCATGTTAGTTGAGTAACCCCTGTTACGTGCCCTATTGTTACAAATAAGGGCACGTAACAGAAACTTATATAAGATCTATACAATAAAACAATGCAGTAATATATTGGATGCCTTTTCAAAACAAATGCAAAGCTATAAAAAGACTGAAAAATGAAAAAAAAATAAATTATGGGGTGGGTGAGGATCAACGCGGAAATGGGGCTGCAAAAGCCGAATTTTTCTCTTCGTGATATTCAAAACAATAGATAGTCTGTGCAGATCATCACAGCCTTTCGTCTACTTGAAGAGCCCACAGACAAATTTGCTAACCCTTGTAGACAATATTAACCAAGGTATTATCCCAACCTGCAGTGGCATTAGAAGTAGAAAAATCAATAAAGAGAGTTCAACAATGATCAAAGCTTTTTCCCCTTTTTTTCTTTTTTAATCTAGGTTACCACAGAGATTTGAAAGCGAAGAAAATAAGAGTCCGTGCCCCACTTAGATGTAACTTTTGGCAAGACTTAAATGAGCTAACTTCCCATAAAATGTTCATATTAAATACATTATTTACCAAAAATAAGAAAATTGTTAAGATGTTCAATGTTGAAGAAACACCAAGCATATCTGTCACCATCCTTCATAATCATTATTTTTCTTTTCTTTTTCATTTAAACCAAGAGTTGTCATCAAGCCTGTAGACGAGATGAGAGAGAAGATGCTTGGATGCTAATTCAAAATCCTAATGATATCAAATGGCTTCACTCCTGAATCCTGATAATAAAGCACAAAAGTACACATGATATGGCAATTTAAACCAAAACTAAGATTTTTAGAATGGACATGAGGAAGATAAAAACTTCTCCCGTGCATAAAAACTTGCTTGTTCACAATAAGAGATATAGAAGACAAAGAACCAAGTTTATTTACCATAACATTGTTTTTTGATTGACCTCCAGTCCACCAGGACAGAAACTTCCCTGCAAAAAGGCAGATGTAAGTGAATCAACACACTGCGCAACAGATATAAGTCAATCAACACACTGCACAATTCAAGATGTTGCGGATTTGCTTTTCCTCGATGAATATCCAGCTGCTCTATGCCCACTCAATTCATTCTTATTTAAGTTTCTTTTTCTTTGGTGAGGCTTTAGTGAGGCAAGTAATGTTATAATCTGCCCAAGTTTTTCAATGAGCTTGTCCATGAAGTTAAGGGCAGAACAGTTTTGTGGACAACGGAATCAAAAAAACAATGATATATAATACCCATGAACAGGAGGGAGAGAGAAGAAAGGGAATAAGAAAGAGCTGACGGTATCAGGAATATATATTACCAAAAGGTTGCACAAGTTGCTGAGATATGGCAGCAACCGGGGCTCTCCAAAACCAACAAATCAGCACAAAATAGATGACAACCTATACACCACATGTATAAATTCTTACAATCCAAATGAAGAGAAGAATAAAAAAATTAAACTACTGAAAGATTTCAAAAGATTTCAGAAGACACATAACCACCTTTAGAATACGGAGAACTTTCACATACAAATCATAAGACATATGTATCTCCTTGCTCTGTGATTCTTGATCTGCATGACAAATATAACAGTTAGAAGCTTTCATCAGAGTAAGGAAACACAGTTATAACAATGGAAAATAAAAGCAACAAACAAAAAGCAACAGCATAACAACTAAAGTCGTTGACCAAGATTCCTTATGTTCTCTATTAATTAGCATACACCTCTAGTAACAGATAATTCATACTCTAAAAGGTTCTTGGTTTTTGGTACAGTAACTTTAGGAAGACAAAGATTTGAAGTCTTGACAATGCTGGTAGTCAGGAGACCATCATTACAGAATGAAATTGTTAGGTGTGGCACATTCAAATAAGAGACAATAGCTTATCTTGATAGGCTTGCCACCCATAAAAGAAAATCTTCCCCTTGATACCACTAATCATCAGACACTCCAGAAACTCTTTAAATGTTCCATATAAGTTGTTATAGAGTCCCCCAAAAGTCAAGTTTGTTAAAGAGAAAGAAGAAAGTACTATGTAAATTTAACAGTATAAGTCAAAAGAAACAAATAGTAAACGACTAAGACTGCAGTTAGCCTCACAGTTTGCAAGTTCCTTCTCCTTAGCAGTTGCCAACCTCTTAAGCTTTGCAGCTTGTGCAAATGTTGAGGGCCTACAATCAACAGGACCAAAATAGTCTTTAAAACCCATTAATATCACATATAGATACACTTCTTTAAATTCTACATCCGCCAGCATATATGATTTCAAAAAATGCACGTAGAAGCCCGGAAAATCAAATTTATGGTCTTTTAGCATAAATTAAATGTTGGGAGTTGAACCATGAGCAATTGTACCACTAAAAATTGTCAACAAGGGGGGTGAAAAATGCCGCATTCAAGCAAGAACGTGGACAGAGACAAGCCAGATTCTTACATTTCTTATGAGTGGGAAAGAAGCTATTTCCTATTGAATAATATAATGCTATTGGAATGTGATTCTCTCATAATCAGTGAAAAGAACAAAATTCAAAATCAAATTATCACAAGATGTATAAACTTCAATTACATCAATAAAATTACTCACTGTGAAAAGGAGCTCGCCTCTTTCAATAGTTGCTTTATTTCTCTCCGCAACTGGATTTCCTTGTCACTCCTCGCTCCTCTCTATTAAAATTTCATAATCAATAAAAAATTTTAAAAAGAAAATTAATCAATATTTGCAAGAGGATTGAGTTTTTATTAGAAAAAAAAATTAAAACCTTAATACCTTTTTGAGTTGATCGAGCCATTTGGAAACAAACTGAAAGGCTAATACGAGGAGTAAAATAAGAGGAGCAGCGAAGGAGGAGCTTCGGTGTTGTGCTAGGGTTTCTTCTTCTCCCATGCTTTTGTTCTATCTCGTGAGAATTTGTACGTCGATTAACAACAGAACACGATTCGATTTCTATCAGCTTCGTCGTCGTCGTTGTTCGGTTCCCTCTCTCGTCGTGCAGGAATGGGACTTATTTTCCTATTTTACCCTTTAATATTCTTTACCTTTTTTAAAAAAAAAAAATCCAGCGGTGGTACGAATTGATTCATTTTGTTTCTTCTAAAAATAACAATTCAAAGTAAAATCGCATCAAAAATAACAATTTAAAATATTGTACAAAGGGTAAATTTATTCAAGAAAAATATATGTAATTTTTCTGTTTCTAAAATTTCATTTCATGCCTAACAATTATATTTAATTCTGTTTTCCTCTCATTTTCTTTTATCTCTCCTCCTCAAGCTCCTCTCTTTTCCTCTTCCCTCTTGTCATTTCTTCAAACCAAACATTTAAGATTTTAAGTTATCTTTGTTTTGTTTAATTAATGAAATTAAAATACTACTGAAAAAAGTTGGATTAACGGGATCTGACAGGCTAATTAATGTAGCTTTCTTTCTTATATTGAAAATACAACCAAACAACTTGATATTACATCAGGTATTTACAAATTACTATTATTATAGACAACTACCGTGATTATGATCAAACAACTAGTTGAGACCATTAGTTTACATTAAATTTTGATGGAACACTCTACCCAAATTGCACTATCCAAATTATCTACTCTCTCTAATATAGAGAGATGTTTGCTCCACTCATAATTTTTTGTAAAGAAGAAAGACTGCAATGACCTCCACTCAATTATTCTTAATTGCGGGAGAAAGTTTGGTCCATTAGAACTTTAATTGTTGCCCTCCCAAATGTGAGATTAGCAGTCCAGGCCAAGTGGCTTAATAGTTCAAATCAAACTCAAACCAACAATTCAAATCTAACCTTAATCATAAATCAGTTTAGAAAATCAAATCCTAATACTTTATCTCCTATTTTAATATAATGGATTCGCCTAACCTTTGCTTAATGATTTTGGTAAAATTTAAAAATTCAATTTATGAGATTGTGGAGTTCTGATTGGATCCGGTGCATTGGTGGTCACATCTCCTATAATGACTTGCATCTCCTATAGAATTTGCTCAACTAGAAGGACTACTCATATTATGTAATCAAAATCTTTCAAACCGATATTGATTTACCCCTTGTTTAAGACCAATTTGATAATACTATAGTTTTTAAAATAATTGTTATTAGTTGTGTTATAGAAATAATTAATTGTGAAAAGAATCAATTAAATATTTGATAAAATTTAATTTAGAAGTACTTTGAGTTTAAAAACAATACTACGTATTTAGTAAATTTTTATTATTAAAATGCTGTAAGAATATAAACAATTGAATTGGACATAATATTAAATAAAATTTGTTTACATATTTACAAACATGTATATAAAATATTTTTTATTGTGTATATAATAATTAATAATTAAAATAAATATTTTATATTTTAATTTTCTTATCTTAATATAGTTTTTAATAATATATATATATAAAGTTAATAATATTATTTCTTAATTAATAAGGATAATTTTGGGTTTTTATAATTTATATGAAAAAATATATATGGAATTATATTTAAGTATAAATCTTATTCTCAAAATCAGATTTTGAAAAACTATTCATTCCCTACTATTTAAAATTTACTACATAAAGGAGTAATTTGCCAAAAGTAATTTTAAAAAATCCATAGCCAAAATTAGCTTTTAATTTTCTAAAATCACGTTTGAGCCTCCAAATACTAATTCCAAATGGGTCCTTAATATTATTTAAGATATTAGAAATAAAATTTTAGAGTTTAAGACATAAGAATTATGTATTAAAGTTGTGTTTGGCACACCATATTACACAGCTTAAAAACCATATGTAACATTAAGTTAATATACCACTACGTTTGGCTGCAAAATTTGCTTGTATTGCACTTCATTATTCCGCTGTTGTAATGCTCCAAAACATGCACCTACCTAGACCCAAGGGAGGTGCGGGTTTACACGTGATTGTCTCTCTCCTTAAGACACTACTACCCCTTTCCTAGCTTCTATTTAGATAAAATCTTATATTTATAGATCTTTATGATAAATATGACTTTTGAATGGAACCATATGTTTTAATTATTTATTTATCCTGTTATATATTTTAATAAAGCATAGTTTATTTCATTTGCTTTCATTTTTATTTCACAAGATACACATTTGATAATTACCAAAAAAAAAAAAATGTTATGTTACTGAAATTATAGAATTTTTTAGTTTTATTACCTAGATGAAGAAAATTAATGTATCAAATTCTAAATTTTAAGACTTTTATATATAGTATTTTTCTCATATATTTAAGAACTTCACAATAGTAATTTTTTTTCAAAAACAATTAAAATTAATCACCAAAAAAAGTCAGTACAATGCAATGTAATACCCAACAAAGTATAATAAAAAATCATTACTTACCAATATAGCACCAAACCTTATATAATATTAATATAATGCAGTGTTAATATAATATAGCCTAATACAATATACCATGCATTAAATAATACATTATGCTGTAACGCAATTTTGTGCGGTGAATGCACCCTAAATGGCGTATGTACTATTTTAGTCTTCAGAGTAATTATATTATATCATCTCATAACAATAAATCACATTATATGTGTTAAAAATTATTTTATTAGCAGTGGATTTTTCTGTTTATAAATATTTTTAATTAATTGGACACTAAAATATTGTTTAGATTTTTTTGATCAAACAAACTATACAATATGCTCAGTAATATATTGAATTAATTAATCAAATGTATATTTGAAAAAATAATCCATACACATAGAATTTTTTAACTTTTATCTAAATTTTCATTCTTTATAAGTAATTTGTATAAAATTGTTTGAAGTATTAAGAAGAGTTTGCTATTATGAAAAAGGAAAAAAAAAAAAGAAAAAATGAGACAGAGAATAAAATTTTGTTTTGGATGATAACACTTCATTAATAGTTGCGACTCTAAAGGCCAAATGATATGTCATTTATTGAGTGATTGATATTTTTTATAAGATATAAACAAATTAATTATATTATCTCATAAAAATTGATAAATACTAAGAATAAAAATTTTAAAATGTGTAACACTACTCAACGAAAAGAATTATGATAGATACTCTAATTTTTAAATTTTTTTTGAATAATGTGTTATTTATTAAATGATCAATAATTTTTTATATGATTTAAGTAAATTAATTATTAATTTATTTATATGTATTATATTATTTAAGATAATTTTTTGAGATTGAAAAATTTAGAATGTCTAACACTGGACAAACGAAATAAGACCACAGGCCGCTGGCACGACAGATGCAGCAACTGGACCACAACGGACAAAATCCCAAAAACAAAGTGTCAAACTTTTAGTTATGTTTTTCTAACCGATGCGGACAAATTTACAGAACAGTTGCCGCTTCACCCGCTCGCACGCACATACCAAATTCCCTTTCTTACACGCAGCATCACGCCTCCAATTAAACGGCGGAGACGTTTGTGTCTGGGGCTCATTAGTCCTGCCAAGATGATCGGCGGACTGCATGATGTGGCGCGTGCGATTGGTACTGGTGACTGAATTTTGTTTTGGATTTTGGCGAGTTAGGTTGGACTTTGCACTGCAGTTAAAATAATGACTCCCTTCCTCACTCAATCTAACGCTGTACTCCTCTGCAATTGATCTCGATTCAAATTTTGGTCGTACCGCGAATAGAATCATGCCACGTCGGCATTTTGGAATTTCACAACTGAAAAAAGGCCCCTTTTCTTTTCTTTTCTTTTTTTTTTTCCGGAAAATGAAAATGCCCCTTTTAAAACAGCTTTATATGTTATTGGGTCCGT
Source organism: Citrus x clementina (assembly GCF_000493195.1). Lineage (NCBI taxonomy): Eukaryota > Viridiplantae > Streptophyta > Magnoliopsida > Sapindales > Rutaceae > Citrus > Citrus x clementina. Next base: position 8,012,312 of record NW_006262688.1, on the reverse strand, counting down.
GATTCACCAGTTTGATTGAAGTGTATCGTAAGACAAGTACCTAACGATATCAATCATACCCGTTCTCTGTCTTTGATTATATTTATAAGGTTGTATTTAATATTTGATATTGAAGTCAGATAATTGTAATTTAAAAATTATAGTATTAAAATAATTTAATAAATACTAGTTGTTATGACTTAAACATTAAGAAGATTTAATTTTACATTTTAAAACGAAAAATATATAATGTTTTTATTATTTTAGTCAATATTATTATTTAAAAATCATCTTTATTAAATATTATTAACTTTTATTTTATATTTATAATTATTTTTTACAGCAACGTTGGCTTAAAGTGTTTAGTATCACAATACTAAACATGACCTTAATTTATTAGATAATAAAAAAGATTAGGTTGCCCAAATTAAGTGTCCCAATAGATAAATTATTAGAATAGTGCCTATTCATCCAATCATTTAGACATCTTTTGGGTACACTAGCAGTGTTTTTTTTTTTTTTTTTTTTTTTTACAAAAAAGTTGTACTAAATCACACTAATAATTTATAGGCCAAGAACATAAGGACCCATCATTTTATTTCAAATATTATTTATTAATGCCCTGGATAAAATATTAAAATATGTTCTTTTAATATAAAACGTAAGTTAAAATAACCTCAAATAATTACGATACTAATAGTGCTTAATGATACAAAAAGTTTCGCCGTTTAATGTTTAAAACACTCTTTATACTGTTTTTTAATTTTTTTAAATAAAGAGTGGATAAAAATTAAATTGATTTTTTAGTTCTAAAACTCATAAACACTCTTTCAAATTCTTATTCTTCTTGTATGTAAACTTCAACTCACCTTAATGCTATTCAAGTTTTAGAAGAATAATGAACTTTTATTTTTTATTTTTTACTAAAATATATTAAACTCGCAGTCTTGTTTCAGTTCTTATTGAATATTAACAAACTTATGAAACACCATTTTCTTCAAAATATGAACATAATATAATTTCTCTCTTTTTATAATGTAATTTGACTCTAAATTAATTTTTCCTTCGCTCATATGAATGAGAATCAAACCTTTGTGCTTGATTTTCTCTAGTTTTAAAATTCAAATTAAATTTTTGAAATTCGAAAATGAAAACAATGAAAATCAAAACTTAGTCTTGGTCAGTTGGTTTAGTTGGATGACGTGGAATGTGATGATTGGTTAATCAGTATGACTTAGATTAGAATTGACTGTACCGGACTCAACCACTTTCTAGTTTCTACATCACTAAGCTAAGCTCTCCTTGTCTCTCTCTACAGCCAAAGAGAGAAGTGGTTGAAAAGCAAGACCCAAAAACTCTCTCTCTCTTTTATCACATCACCTTAACACTAGTACCACAACCACTATTGCTCTTTACCTAATCCATTTTTCTGAAATTAAAAAAGGAAAATTTAAAAAAAACATTGACAGAGAAACCGAAAGAAAACGAGAGAAAATCAGAAAGAATGTGAGAGAGAGGGAAAAAAAAAACCTTTTTCAGTTTCGCCATTATTAAATTAATTAATTAATTTTTTAATTTATTTGTATACAGACAGTGATAGTGGTAGCTTAGGTTGTTGCTAGCTTCTTTACTGTCTTTTTATCTAATCAAAATCAAATCAATCGAAACCCTAAGCTCAAGCTCATTCTCCAAGTCTCTCTCTGCATCTCTCTCTCTCTGTCTGTCTGTCGTTATCATTTTTACATTTAGATCTAAACTCGCCGATCTACCGATTCGGAAGCTGTGTCCATTTTGCTGAGTTGACTCAATGGAGAACTCGGCCGATTTACTTTTAATTGACAGTGATGAAATTAAGAGGTTTCGGTGTTAGTCTCTGAGAATGTCGGCATCTTTAGCGCCTTTCGAGCGGCCGCGACCCGGAGCCTCCAATACGGTATGTTGTTTTCCGATTTTATGTTTGGTTATTCAGATAATGGATGGATCTTATGCTATATTGTAGATTGTGGTTTTAGATTGGAAAGTGCATTAGTTATCTTAAGCTTAATTGATTATTTTTAAATTAAATTACCTGAAAATCCAAAATTTGGACAGTTTCTTTTTGGTAGGATTAGTTATTACTCACTTTCTTATGATAGATTGATGCCTGTTTTGTTTGTGAGAAAACAAAGGGAAGAGAGGAAATTCACTTGAAGTATATATGTGGCTTTGTGGGAATTGTTACACACTTGCATTGACAAGTAGTCAGAAGTAAGTGGAATTACTCTCTTTGGCATCATTGGCAAGAGGGTGTTTTCATTTATTTTCAGTGCCAGGTAGGAGAAGGTTTGAACATTTGATAATTGGGTGGTTGAATTGGTAATTTGCGCCAGTTGTGCCTGATAAGCCAGAATGTGGGATTGGCATAGAAGTAAGGGCTGTAGTTTCTGCTATTTTTAGTAGTTGTTGCAATTGAACTTGAGCTATGATATTTCCACTTTTGTGGCCATTCTTAGAAATTAGGGGCTATAATTGTTTTATGCTCAGCCAATTAAGGACTATGTAGATTTGTTATGTTGGCCTTTCAAATCTAACTTTGAAGAGTGCACTTTTGGGTGAAAAATTTAAAAATATAATCCTCCACTTTGCCAGCACTCAAACAGCTATTGGTGTTATTTAAAATTAATAATTTTGATGTCTATGATGTAGCTCTTGATGTTGCCTTGTAAGGACTCATATGAGGTTAGTGTGAGCTACGGAAAGTCCTTTAGTGCCAGCGAATAAGTTTGTTCTTGAGCTATGAGAATCTGATTTGTTGATATATAATCACATTTGTTTACAAGTTTCGATTCATGGTAAAGTTCTAATAAATTGGCGTTGTCACTTCTCATGCCACGGAAACTTTCACGTTATGAAATGAGTTTATACAGACATTGAAATTTTAGGTGTTTTTGTGGTATAAGACCAACTTATCTGTCGTTAAGTGATGGTTCTGTGAAGTACTAGTCAGCTTGGTCTATGAATTCCATAACCAGCTAACACTATTTATTAATACAAATTCTCATAGTTTCTTATGAATTAAAAAAATAGGTCTATAATTACTAAACCATTTCCTTCAAAATTGCACCTGATTGAAATATTATGACCTTAAAGATCTGATTATCATTTGTTTTCTTTTATAGATATGTTTTTATTATTATTATTTCCAAAAATTTATTTTCAACTCATGGAGTGTTTTCCTAACACTGGTAATCGAAGAAACATGACTAGCCATGATCAAGTTCTAATGAAATATTTTTTTAGAATTTATTTGATGTCAAAACAAATTTTGCCATGACGAATTATCAGTTTGGATTAATCCAAACAGAAGATTACTCAAGAAAGCTATCAACGAAATGCATGCCATGTCAGAATGTAAACACAATTTGGGTTGCTGTAGAAAAGGACTGAGGGAAAAAAGAAAATGATATTATGTCATAAAAATGATTAATTGAACAACATTAACAGAAATTGTTCAAGGGTTACCATGTTTGGCTTTTAATATAGTTCTGATAATGCTAGGGATCTTGAGATATTTAAAAAAAAATGAGGCACACACTATTTGCAATATGCATATCTTATTTTATTTTGTTCTTTGCCATTTTCTATACTATACTTTGTTTCTGAATTAGTTTATGTTGAAACTGGTCAAATGGTGGTTGTTTCTGACATTTGGTGATTTGATAGGTCTTCAAGAGTGGCCCTCTTTTCATATCCTCAAAAGGTTGGTAACAATTTCTATTTTCCCAGTTTGCTTTTCCTCCCATACGTCAAGTTCATATACCATTTTTTAACTATAGGTTTATTATGTGTATACAAGTTATGAATTCATTATCTTTATGTAATGATTTTGTCAGTCTACATTTAAACATTGGATTGTGATTGTAGCAATCTCCTACCACATTTCAATTGTCTTATCTGACAGGGAACATTGCTATAGGATTAAAAAATAGTTCTGAGAATTTCTATTTTTTGAGATTCAAGGATGTTACCTTTAAGTGCTTGAATTACGAATCTTAACCAATTGAGTAGTGAAGATACGAATAGTGCAAAGTGTGCATAACACATCAGTATGTGATGAGCAAAGCCTTGGCTGACGTCTTTGAAAAATATCTCAAGCATTAATTCTTCCATGACCCAATGATGAGCAAAACTGTTGCACCTTTCAAGGAACTCTGACCTTCCATACCATTAGAACTAGTTGACTCGGTGGACAAGGAGAATCCTCAGTAAGGCATTTGTAAAAAGATTTCCAAGCGACAACCTGAAGCCTCTACTATTGAATCCTTTGTAAATCTATTCAAAACAAACTCTCAAGCAAAGAGAGAAGGAATTTAAAACTTGTTTAAAATCGTCAACTAGCCATATGCGGAGCAATTTACAAGAGAAACAACCCAAAGAGCTAAGCCTCTGAACTTGGAATCCTTCTAAATTCGATTCAAAGAAAATTCCCTATCAATAACAAATGAGAAATTAAAAATGTTTAAAGGAATTTAAAAAAGGCGGTGAGGGGACTAAGTCCTAGCTAAAAAAAAAAAAGGAACTTAAAGTTCTAGTAGCTTTGATATTCTTATCCTGAAATGCTTATTATGCCTCTGATTTCATTGATACAGAATATCATCATATGTTATTTCTGATGTTTCTTAAAGTTCATCCTGAAATGCTTATATTGCCTCTGATTCCTTGACACAAGATATCATCATATGTTATTTATACTATTATTATGTAAGTTGATGTTGGTTTTTGCAGGAATAGGCTGGAAATCATGGAAGAAGCGGTGGTTTATCCTTACACGCACTTCCTTGGTTTTCTTTAAGAATGACCCTGTTAGTATTTTTTACATTTATAATGCACGTTATTTATCTCTAAATTTCCAATCTAATTCACCATGGCATATTGATTGGTTCCCAGCATTCAATTTAGTTGTTCAATGTGACTAGCAAGGCTAGGGTTAGTTTTTCATATGTAAACTCTTTGGAGTGACAATCCTTTAGAACTTCATTTTCTGTTTACTCCAGGAAATGCCTTCTATATGGCACTACTGTATAGATTGGGAAGTTTATTACATGAGAACCTGGAGGAAAAAGACTAAACCATATCACTGTTACTACCCTTTCAAGGCTTTCCTTTGTCTCGTTATCTTGTTGCCATTTGCTAACCATGATACCAGACACAGCCTCTTAGACTTTGAAAGAAACAGTGTCTATTGCATTAATTGACATTTGAATGTAATGTTAGTTTCTTGTCTCTGAAAATTGTTATCTATTTGCACTAACCAGCACTGGTAATTAAGGTGTATGCAATTCATGGATATTCTTTTTTTCTATGTTGTACAAAGTTTAAAATTAGTTTTTATTTTAGAGGGTTTTCATTCCTTCTTACGTACATGCCATAGTGGATGTGTAATATGAATCTGAAAGGTCTGGTGAGTCCAGACATGGAAGTATTCCTTGATGACTAGATTGTCCTATGGAGGTTTCAAGATGACACTAAATAGGCATGGGATTCAAATTTTTAATATGCCTGGTGCATAAACCTCTCAATCATACCAAAAATCTGGATGTACATTCTTAGGATTCACGTACGGCCGACTGCTTTTACTTATTATTATCCTATGTGAAGAGGAAAAAATCCTTCTTTTTTGGTAATGTCTGCCTATTCAGAGAGAAATGAAAACCTGCAGAATGGCCTTGTTATGGCATTGTTTATATATTTGTATGTAATTTCTAGTCAAACCATGAATATGCCAATAACTTTATTTTCTCTGTATCTTGAAATAACTTTTATTCTCAATTTTGTAGTGTAATATTATGCATAATGACAGATAAGAATCCTTATGGTTAGAATCAATTGAAATGAATGCTCATTATATTTTCTTTGACGTGCAGAGTGCACTGCCGCAAAGAGGTGGTGAAGTAAATTTGACTTTAGGGGGAATTGACTTGAATAATTCCGGGAGGTACGTGAAATCACAATCAGTTGTCTGTAGCGGTATTCTGATTAAGGTGTCTAATAGTCACTCATATAATCTTGCAGTGTTGTTGTTAGAGAAGATAAAAAGTTATTGACTGTTTTATTTCCTGATGGGCGTGATGGTCGAGCTTTTACTCTTAAGGTGCCACATTTGCTAGTTGAATTTTGTTTTATGCTGATATCCCCCATGGGTAACAAACAAACCCCCCCCCCCCCCCCCAA
>NW_006262688.1:7934384-8005547 GCF_000493195.1 Citrus x clementina | reverse complement strand
TTATTGATATGCCATGTAGGGAGGGATAAGCGTCCTGTTAAATCTTTGGTAGTTGGAAGACCAATTTTGCTGGCCCTTGAGGATATTGATGGAGGTCCATCATTTCTTGAGAAAGCTCTTCGATTTCTTGAGAAGTTTGGTAAGTGGGGATCTCATATATTCATTTTTATTCTTTATCAAATTACTGTACTTGTGTTTATATTTGAACTTTATGTATTCCTTCATTTCTTCGGGTAAAAATTGCACCCTTAATTTTTATAATTAATTATGCATACGTGTTCATGTGTTTTGTGATTTCAACTGTTAATTGGCACTTTTTGTTGCACTTTAATTATTCAAGTGTTCACTGACTTCTCTTCTGGCACTAAGAAGTGGCTCCACAGTCTTCAAACTGTATGAAATATGCATCAATGAGTGGTTGAGGATGTGCAGTTGATAGTTGCAAAGGTTGCCTCATTTAGATTTTATTTTTTCAGTGTCAAAAACCAAAAATTTTGGGTTGGATATTTCTTCTCAAATACAAATGTTAAACTAGTCGCTGACCACTTTTAAGGATGGAAATGGTGCTTGCTCTCTTCTGCCATCATTATGGTGGGTTGAGCATATCGCATTGTTTCCAGGTACTGGCACATATATTATACAGTGAACTTGGACATATTGAAAATCTAGAAAAATGATTCCACCTGATTACCGTCCCATTTGTTAGGTTAAGCCTTTAAAACGTAGAGCAAAAGCATTGTCTCTTAGATTGAAGGACATTTTTACAGATGCAATATTATTTTCTGAAGATACTTTCAAAGATAAATTTAGATGTGGTGTCAGTTGCTGATGAGATGGTGGAAAATCATAAGAATGATAGGAAGGAATTGTTCTCAATACTACTTTCTATGACCGTGCTGATGGGTTTTCTTTGTAGTTGTTTTAGAGAAAAAGGGATTTGTCAAATGTAAAAAACGTAGATTATATCCCCACGCGGTAGCCCACTCTCTTGAGGGCTTGGGATCTGGTGCCTGGCTGTATCGAGGTGACTGAGGTCTTAGGTTCGATCCTTCTGGTGAGCTTAAAAATTCTTCCCTTTGCTGTCTCATGGTTCATGGGGTTGGGACGCCTGACCGACTCCCCAGTTTAGGGCTTGCCCCCACCCCCCAACAAAAAAAAAAGGTAATTTGTGACTTGTATGGATCAATAATCTAGTTAGATGAATGCCTGATGAGTGAGACTCTAGGGTGTGTTATACAGGGACAGAGGGGTCTGCTTTTATCAACAATTTGATAGTAAAATAGATAAAACATAAAAACTTTAGTAAAAGTAACGAACATGTGAGGAAAAAGATATTGAACCTGTGATTAGAGTCTATTTGAGGTGGCTTGAGTATAATTTCTTTTTTTCCTCTTACTAAGGCTTGAATCCCCACTAGTAACAAGGAGGCTCCATCCCTGCTCTCGTAGGGAGATTGGATATCAACGCTCGTATTTTTGTGTTGATCGTTTTTTCCCCCCTCCCCAGTTAGTTCTGATAAGGGTCTGGTCAACACAAAAAAGTCAATGTTGTGCCATGTAAAAGTCAACACAAATACGTTGGATGCTAAAGTGCCATGTATGGATGCTAACAAGGAGGCTCCATCCCTTCTCCATCGTATGGATGCTAAAGTGTCATGTAAAAGTCAATGTTGTACTTGGAGCACTGCTCATGGAAGATGAACATGTGTAATCTTCTTCAGAAAAGAATGCGTTGTTTGTCACCCCACTGGTGAGTTGTGTAAGATTGAGGCTAAAGGGGTTGGTCCTCTTTTTCTTCATTTTTCCTGTGCATTGAGATTGCAACAAAATATTCTTAATGAAGTTTGCTAAAGTGGGTTATTGTGCATTCATATGTGTTTCTTTGCTCATTGAGAATTAGTGTTTTAAGATGAAGGAAGAGGATGCTACTGAGTGGGATTGTATTGTGATGGAAATCTTTTGGCATCTTTTGAAGTCATTAGGGTGAAAAGGGTAAAGGGATCTTCTCGCATTCTAGCTGGGAGGTGGAGTTCTTTCTGATCTAGAGTTTGATTTTGGGTGTCTTCACGGGCTTCAGCTGCAAGTTAATTTTGAGAAATGTTGTTTTCTTGAGTCAAAATAATTCAGATTTGAATGGTAATGCATTGATTCTTGGTTTTTTTGTTTGTTATTTGGTTCTTTTGGTTGCTTTAATGGTTGGTCAGCTGCTTCTTTACCAACTTTTAGTTCCATTTCTTTGTTTTTAATAATATTACATTTGATTTCTCCTCAAAAAATAATAATAATAATAATATCTTTTGATTCCTATTAAAAAACAAAAGGTTTGATTCCTATTAAAAGCAACAGGAAAAATTAGAGGTGTAATGAAGTAGTCAGGACAATCATGTAGCCAAACCGAGCTCCAATTAATTCAGGATTGAGCCTTAATGGAGGTGGGTTATATTCAGCTGGGAGTGGGAGTGTGTATTGTTGTTAAAAAGGAAAAGATGTACGAAGCCGGTGGTGTTGATTAACTTGCTCACCTCTCTAAATAGTGCTTGGATGAATTCATTGAATTTCATCTCTTATATTTTTTCGCATATGATATTTTTTTCTACAGGAACTAAAGTTGAAGGAATTTTACGGCAAGCAGCAGATGTTGAGGAGGTGGACCGCAGAGTTCAAGAATATGAACAGGGTATCCCTTTGATTCATATTAATTACACCTTATTTTGAAAGTTGCTAATTAATTACACTGATAAAGAAGTGTTAGATATCCTTTTTCCTTGTTTAATTATTTCATCTGTCAAGTGCAACTTTTTGTAGCGATGCCCTTCATACTGAGAGATTGTGGCTCACCTATTTCTCTTTCGTTATTTGTAGGAAAGACTGAATTTAGTGCTGATGAGGATGCTCATGTTATTGGTGACTGCGTTAAGGTACTCGTCTCACTTGCTGCTGCTCGTGACTTTTAAGTTAATGTAGTTACTTTAACTTTCAAGATCGTTGTTTCATCTGCAGCATGTCCTCAGGGAGCTTCCGTCCTCTCCAGTGCCTGCATCCTGCTGTACTGCCTTACTGGAGGCTTATAGTAAGTTTCAGTTATCTTTTGTTCTTCCTAATTTTGTATTCTTTTACCTGGTTGATTATAGTTTTGGATTTGTTAAGATATTGAAACATGATTTATTTTGTTTATTTTAGACAAATCCCCTTGAGCACCTTTTGTCGAGGTGATTTGAGTAAATTATGTGTTTGTTTTTTGAGGCAAACTTATTTTTTTTATTCTTCATTATTTCATTTATTTGTACATTGACAATTGGTTTTGTTTTGGCTGTTACTGCCAAGGGAGTTGAAGTCGTTTTTTGGATGATAAACTTGTCAAAACGTAAAAACAACTGTTCATCAAATTGAGATATTGGCTAATTGCTTGTGAAAAGAATCAGTTAATTGTGAATGAGTGTTGATTGGCATGTTCTAAATAGTAAAATTAAATATCAGTTGGTGTATTTATTGAACATATCCTTTCTTAGCTTTGAAAAGAAAAAGAAAAAGAAGAAAACAGTGAAGAAAACAAGACTGTTTGTGCTGTTGGTCATACTGGCATTCATGCATGTCCAGTGTTCGCATGGACTTTAACGTATATATTCTCCATTCATACAGTTAATAATTTGCCAAGGTTTGTGTCTTTGTCGTTGGAGACCTTTCAACATTTTCCTTGTTGCAGTGGCTATTGAAAATAATTGAGCCTTGTTGCCCTCTCAAATGAAAGTTATCACAAACTAGTGAGCTTTGTTTTCTATTTTGGATGTAACTTGCAAATATTTATTTGTGCAAGTTATATTCTAATCTAATCATGGAATAAGCACCATATGAGGATCCTTGCCTTTTATGGGAGAAGTGCTGTATCTTTATTGTGCTAAGCATTTTTGTTCAGACATTTGTTTCTATCGTTAAAAGATTTTAAAGCTAATGGGTTTTGTTGTTTTGATTCACATTCAACTTGGGTTGACATGATTGTCATCTGATCCCAATTTGGTGGATTATATTTTACTTGCATCATTATATACTGATATTGTTGCCTTACTGTTTATTGGATAAGAAATTGATCGGAAGGAAGCTCGGATAAGTGCTATGCGCTCTGCAATATTAGAGACATTTCCCGAACCAAATCGGCGTTTATTACAGAGGTAACCTCTGAACATGTTGTATACATTCAACCTTTTTCCCTAGTTGCATCTTTTAGTGTCATCCTTTGCTAATTTAATGTTTGCTGATCTGTTTATAGTGTTTACTTTCTGCGCTGCTCTAAATCTATAGCCTATGCATTTTGTCCTTTTAATTTTTTGTTTTATTTCTGTTTGTTGTAATCTGCACATGTCATAGCTAGTAGACGCCATATGTATCAGTGCTGATGGGAATGTGAACATAGAAAGACAATATATCTGGAAGATATGGTTTAGTGAGGCTGGTGCTGTTAGCTTAAGCTTTTGGGTTTAGTGGCTACTCAGCAGTAACTTAATTGTTTTGAAATATGTCCATTTTGTGAGTAAAGATGCTTGCAACTTCTATAGTGAGCAGGCATATTTTTCATAGTCATACAATTATCTAATATGTACAATTGCTCCTTATTTTGCAGAATTTTGAGGATGATGCACACAATATCATCTCATGCTCATGAAAACCGAATGACTCCTTCTGCTGTTGCAGCCTGCATGGCACCCTTGCTCCTACGACCTCTTTTAGCTGGTGAATGTGAGTTGGAGGATGATTTTGATATGAACGGTGATAACTCTGCTCAGCTTCTTGCTGCTGCAAATGCTGCTAATAATGCTCAAGCCATCATTGCAACTCTTTTAGAGGAATATGAGAATATTTTTGATGTAAGATTCTCTCTGTTTGATTGCTTGACTGATAATTGCTGGTGTTCTTGAGAATACAATAGTCAATAGGTTATATCATTGGATTGATTATGTATACTTTAGTACCCAGGTTTGGATTTCAAAAATTTAATAGGACCCTAAGGTTCTATCAATTGAAAATATACTAGTGATGCACACACTTACAAAGTTGGGATACAAAGTTTGTACCATAATCGACTTGGCGCCAGTATAAATTCAGCACTTTGTATCCCAACTTTATAAGCCTATCATTACTGTAAAAAGTCAAGAAAACGATTAGAAGAGGGTTGATCTCTTCATGGGGATCTTCCTCCAATTTGTCAAAAGACTATTTTTCTTTCTTTGCTTGATTGTAAAAGTCTTAGGGCATCACTATTTGAAGGATTCTTAGAGAAACACTAAGCGTAAAAGAAAACAATTCATAATGGAAATCCTAAATTAAATAAGTAACTCCGGAAAAAATGAGAATACTAATTCTAATGTGATTCTAACAAAATTTTATAGTTGTGAATATGAAAGTTATGTGTGCTTTGTGATGTTAATTTAGGTTGTGAATATAATTGGTATAGAATCATTTTAGGTAAGGGTCTTTGAGTTTCCTGAAGTATGATAATATGCTTGAAAGCTAGAAGGGCTGCAGCTGGATCTGTGGAAAAAATTGCTTGGATTTATTGTTGAACAGGAAAATTAAGTTTGTTCCTGATGACTGAAGAGTCAACTGGAAAAAAGTAACCATACCAGCGGTTTTGGACTGGAACCGCTGAATATTGTTGCAACTTCGGTCCAACTTAAGTTTTGTGAAGTATTGTAGCTTGTTTTGAAAGCTAGAAGGGCTGCAGCCGGATCTGTGGAAATAGTTTCTTGGATATATTCTTAAAAACTTACATTTGTTCTTATTGGAGTCTCAAGCTAGTTCCCCATGTTACCATAGTTTAACTCTGTACTTGTGTATATTCTGCTTGGTGTTTCAGGATGAAAGTCTCCATAGATGCTCTATTTCAGCTGATTCTCATGTTGACAACAGTGGTAGTGAGGATTCATCTGATGAAGAAAATCTGGATATGAAAAATAATGGCTATCATGATGCACAAAATGAAGTTGATCCAGAAAGTGACGATGATCCCGAGCGTGCACACAGTGGGAAATTAAGTGAAAGCAGTGGTTATGCTGGCAGTGATCTTTATGACTACAAGGTTCTTTATTTTCCTGTCACAAAAATTGTATCACATTTGTTTTTCCAGCATGGTGAAATTTATTAGGGGATTGAAGTACATATTGCTTCGAGTTCTTTTCTTTTGTCATCTATTGCCTTGCGACTGCAGTAATATTATTTGCTTCTCATCTTAATGTTATAGATTGTGTGAAGAACTCATTCATCGACAAAATCTTAGGTTTTTCATGGCCTTGAACATGTACAATGTCTTCCCAACAGGTTACAAATTGAGTTATTTGTTGCATGTGCCACTTTTAAGTATTCTCATTCTCTTTTTTGCCTCTATGGATTTGGATTCAAACATCTGTTTGGCTAGTCCAACTGATAGTTCAAGTCTTTGGGTTGAAGTGTATTATGTCTGTTCCCTGAATCCCTACTGGGTATTCTTATAATTCACAGATCATGCTCGTTATTGTGTTGGGCCTTGATGAGTGAGAGGGTGTTAGAAATCCCACATCAACGAAGTCTGAACTTGGTGTGGCTTCATAACTTGTGCTCTTCCTCTTAATATCTTTTAGCATTTAGGTTGGTTTCTCAATGATATTGTTAAAAAAACCATATCTTTTAACAGTCACAATCTTTAAGTAGATTATGATGATCGTTTCCGTTAATTGAACAAAACAATCAGCCTTTTACTTGCACATTTATATAATAAAGCTGAGCATTGTTTGAAATATTGAAAGATTATGACTAGATTTCATTGACATGTTGAATTTCATGGTCTTGTCCAAGTAGAAACCTGAGGTTTGTCCCATTGTGTGCAACATAATGCTTCTTCTAAAGAAAGCACTGGAATGTTGAGATTGGACAAATTTTATTTCTACAAGTTGCTTTTATAGTCAAGTGTGCATAGCTCAGCTTATATCTTATGGTAATTTTAGAAATGAGGTTAGAGTGAAAGAGATGCACTTGATTTTATGATGATTTATTTTAGAAGTGTTTGCATTATTGGGGTTCATTTAGAAAATTAAAAAGAGGTAACTATTGTTTAAATTGAAATCTACATTATCTGGCACATATACAGGCTCTTGGAGGTGATGATTCGGATGTTGGATCCCCCAGAAATAATAATGCTTCGGCCGAGAGCTCAAAGCTGCCCATTGACCCTATACAAATTGGGGATCCTGGTGATCAGGTGATCGAGCAACAAGGTAAACAGAAGAAAGGAAATGAAAATTCAATTACTGAGATGGAGGTTTCTAGTGTTTTACCTGCTGGTGAATCTTACCATTCAATGGGGGAGATTCTTTCCTCTGTGGATCCTGGGCATCCTCTATCTGTATCTGGACTTGAGTCTTCTGCTGAGAAGCCAGTGGGTAAAGGTACAAGCTCCAATTTCAGCGCAAAGCGATCTGCCTTCTGGGGAAGAAGCAATGTGAGTTTGACATTCATTGTCTCTCTTAAGATTTACTCTTAGGAGCTTTAATATTTTATTAAGCAGATGGTAGTTTACTTCAGTTTGATAGATGTATGTTCTCATCCTTTTTTTTCCATTCTAAAAAATATAATTTATAGATCAAACAATTGTTCCTACCATGCTTCCCACTGCAAATTTTTTCTTAATTCTTCATTCGAGCTTGTGTTTGTTGTTTCCCCTTTTATTTGCTGTATTTGGACGTTTCTGTAGCTGTGGTCATTTTCATTTGTTTTATTAACATTAGTCTTAATTCTTGTTTTGAGGTCATATTTAGGTCTATGCATATTCTTCTTTGTATATTTTTGGTCCACTCATGCTTGTACTGATATTATTCATCCCTTCCTTAGAGCAGACTGCTTGTTTCTTTGCATGCATGAAATATTTCAGCTATAGGTGTTACTGAGAAATTGAGAATATTCACTGTTCTCTGAATTATGGTATATGTACTCAACTTGAGGGCTGTTCTAGATGGTTTCTGTTCTTTATCTACATTTACCATGATCCACCTGTCCCGTGACTATGGTTGATAAGAAATTTGCAGAGTGCAAGGTATCGGTTGTAAATAACAATTTTTTTGGCTGTGCAGCCATGCAACTTAAAAGTCATGAATTATTGTGTGGGTGGTTATCCATCTATAATTATGGGTAAACAACATTGAATACTGTAGTCCTGTCTCTGCTGTTTGGATTCTTGAATGCAAATGTCAGGCAATTGATGATCTTTATTGACTTTGCACACAGGCGAGAAAGACATCTTCAGTGGAATCCATTGATTCATCTGGGGAAGAAGAGTAAGATGCTCATTATATTCTTTATACCTCTTTCCTTTACTGTCTTCATTATCTTTGATGCTTTTGTTTAAGGAGTCAAACTTAAAGCTTGTTATCTTTACTGTTTATATTTTAAATATCTATTCCTATTTTTGAGGATGTTATCTGTTGAGTGTTTTCTTTTTAAAAAAAAATGTAACAAACTTAAAAATATATTAATGACGAAGATTTAAAACAGATATTGGACCCGCTCTCCACTAAGAAGACAAAAATTAGTAGTACTTGTGCTATACAAAAGTATACCCAATCATCCCTATGCAAGGCTAGAGTCAGTTATAACTCCCTATCTCAAAACCCCATCCCAGTTTAAATGTATGAAGGAAAAGGATAAATCTTTAAAATTTTTTGAAACTGAAGCCCAAAGTGAAGTAAAAAGACGAACTCTATCCCACAGTTCTTCAGAATTATCTATAATTTTTTCCCTAAAAAATACGAACATTTCTTTCTTCCCAGATTACACAAAACAGAGCTGCCGCAGCACATTTCCAAAGAGTTTTAGCTTTTGTTCCTCTACCAAAAGCAAAG
This sequence comes from Citrus x clementina, assembly GCF_000493195.1. NCBI lineage: Eukaryota > Viridiplantae > Streptophyta > Magnoliopsida > Sapindales > Rutaceae > Citrus > Citrus x clementina. The sequence goes on along the minus strand of NW_006262688.1, from coordinate 7,996,687 downwards.
GCTGTGGAGCATTCCTTTGTTAAGGTTATTAGTCTCTTGTTTATAGCTAGATTTAAACATCCTTAGATGTGTTTAAATGTATAATTGTAGTTAATATCACCATATTTTTCTAAGGCAGTGTGCAAGAATCCTAATTCTTCTAAACCTTTTAACTTTAATACCCTTGCATAGAAAATCTTAGAAACCTATGTTAGTCCTAGATGCTTCTAAAATTTTACTGTTATGTACGTTAAGATTAGTTGGCGTACAAGTAAGTTCTCTTTTGATGTTTAATCGATAACATTGTACCAGACTTGTATAAAGTAGTTCGCACTTGAGGTTTATTTGAGACAATTTCCCTAAAATGGTGATCAGTTTTACTGCTGTATGCATGGCTTCGTGGATAATTAATGGTAAACACAAGGGAATTTTTTTTCTTTTTTAACAATTTTTTTTTGGGGTTAAATAGGGTAAGACGAGTTTATTAGGTTTCAATTTATTGATGTGCGGTTATTTTTTGTTGTTTTTCCACCTTTTTTCCCCTATGAATATAGTTGAAGTAACTTGATGATGTTGTGTTATATCTGGAATTGCAAAAGACAAGTTGAGATATCAGAGGAAACAGCCATACCACTAACTTAGAAAGCACTGAAATAAACAGATTGGTTGCATTCAAAATCTAATGACACAACTTCCTATGAAAACTAGTCTTCCCAGAAAGTATTCTCTGAAAGCTTTTTTTCTACATTTTATCCTATATTTGAATATTTATAAGTGAAGGAAATCAGGTTAGATTGCCATTTTCAAAGGAATGTTTTAAGGTTTGGAAACTAAAAGGGGTTCAGTCCTGATGTCCCTCCCACTTGCCATTGTCAAATCCTTGATTCATATGGTTGATTAGATGATGGATTTTTTCAAAACAATTTTTACATGTCCTTTCAATAAGTTATTTTGCAGATTGAAATGGCTTTTCTCATCAACTCTTTGTTGTGTCAAAATTTCCTCCATTTTATATTTAATATATTCTTACAACGTAAATCTGTTGACTTGTTTGTAGGCTTGCTATTCAGAGACTTGAGATTACAAAGAATGACTTGCGACATAGGATTGCAAAGGAGGTACTAGTCTTGCATAAACTAGTCATGGAATATCAGTGTTATTACTAACAGGATTGGTCATCATCTGTGACAGGCTAGAGGAAATGCCATTTTACAAGCTAGCTTGGAAAGAAGGAAGCAAGCTTTGCATGAGCGTCGTTTGGCGCTTGAGCAAGATGTATTTCTTTTTTATCCATTAAATACTGCCTTTTTTTTCCCTTAATGTTTATTTGCTTTCATTTGTTTGCTGGATATTGCATTAGATTTTTCGATGCTTCTTCTTTTTGCTTTTATTTCCATGTTTAAAATGTTTTCACTGTTCACTCTTTGTTTGTGTCTACTGACTAGCAAATGATTAAACAGGTCTCAAGGTTGCAGGAGCAGCTTCAAGCTGAGAGGGATCTTAGAGCTGCATTAGAAGTTGGTTTGAGCATGTCTTCTGGACAATTTTCCAGTTCACGTGGCATGGACTCTAAAGTTTGTACAGATTATAAAAGATTTGTTTCTTTTTTATTTCTAGATCTTCAGTTGCACAAATACTTATGACTTAAAACTGATGTGAAGACAAGGGCTGAGCTGGAGGAGATTGCTCTTGCTGAAGCAGACGTGGCCAGGTTGAAGCAAAAAGTTGCAGAACTCCACCATCAACTTAATCAGCAGCGACAGCATCATTATGGTTCTCTCTCAGATGCATGTGACCGTTATCAAAATGTCCAAAACCATAATTCTCAACAGTGAGTATGCCAAATTATGCAATTACTAAAATATTTTTGGCTTGTGGTGTGAAAAATTGTCAGTAGTCATAAGCAATATTTATATTGACATCATGAAAGGGTTCTCTGCAGATCATTCTCTTCCGACATATTTAACCTACCCATTCGATTACCTTTTCTTGCTTTTCAGTACCTGGTACTCCAGCTAACAATTGTCTGCGGCATGATGGTTAATTTTCAATCTTAGCAATTAATCCATTCCCGTCAGAATACATGCCCGTCTGGATTCTGAATTTTGACTATTTTAAATTTTGTCTAGATATAATGTGCATATTTTTGGTGACCGTTATTTGTTTATTTTGTGTTTTGAAAATGATAGTAACATATGCATCAGTTTCTACATGTGGTTGGCTTGGGGAAGTTACTTTGGTGTGTAAATGAACTTCTTTATTAAGCTGGGTTTCTACACGATATGTCAGTGTTATATTCTATTTTTTTCTCCCTTTTTTGATGGGGGAAGGGAAGCAAGGGAAACAGGTTGGGGACAGGCAGCTACCTGGTAAGAGGTGTAGTGAGCTGTGAAAAGTTGAAGGCTACAAGCCTACAAGAGGGATATTCTTCTTTTCTCTTTCTTTCTCATTTTCTTTTCCTCTTTTCCCTTTTTGCTATTTTTTCAAATTTTGGCTCTCCAAGCTCCTTTTCCATCCTGTAATATTAGTACACTAGTCAGAACATGTCAATAAAGCCAAAAACAATATGCCTCTGCTCTCCATTAGAACCAACAAGTGTCTGGGTACATGTTCATGGTTGCGTACTTTTTGTTTTTTTTTTCTAAATCATAAAATTGTTACACTTGGTAACTAATTTACTTTAGCCATTATTTTAACACTTTGAAGCCAATATATTAGCAACTTTGAGCTTTTAAAGATATGGCAAAGATTATCTTTTTGCCTGCATGCTATTCATCTGTAGGGAGAACTGGATAGCACGGCAAGTGTATATAATAAAGTTAAAAATATGTATTTCAGTTCTAATATCACAGGATAATGGGTAGTTGAGGCTGCTAATTTTTCCTAGTAGAGGAAAATGGAAATAACTGTGGCACATCAGATTCTGTTCAAGTAAAGCCTTTTACTAATAAAATATATTTGATATTTGCAGGAGGTTTCTTCAGCAAGACTTTGATTCTACTCTTGCTTTTGTTAATCATGAAAGGAAACAAAGAACTGAGGTACATATTTGAAATTGTTTGCCCATCACCATCCGTCTTTCTCGTTCGATTGAAATGTATTTAGAACTTTCAAACGAGAAGATGGTAATTCAAGTTATTAATTATTTACTTATTCTATTTGTTTGTTTTGACTCACTAAATTTAGTGCATTTTGATTGAACCTTCACTATTCCAGATTATCAAATGCCTTCGTAGTTTGATGTTATATTATCACGGTCCTTTGTTTAGGATCTATGTTGCCTTTAGAGGTTGAGTCCGTCATGAGTTATTCTTTTGAGTTTATCAATACTGCATGCTTTATCTAATGGTAATTATAATCTTCTACTGCTGCACTGCAGGAGAATTTGTTAGGGGCAGACTGGAGGAATATTAAAGGACAAGGATTAGCAACCGGCAGCAGTAACAGGCTGCCTCGGAAGCAATTTGTGGAGTCAACCAGCTTGAGTGACTCGAAAAGTACCGAGGCATCCACAAATGTGTCAATGGATGAGCTATGTGGTGTCGATTCTGCATCTGTCCCTTCCACTTCAAGACCGATAGAGGTAGGCTTGATATTCATCAATGCGTCAATGCACATTCTGTTTTGCAACTCCTGATACTACTTCTTGACTCCAAAATTTTGAAGCAACACAGTTCAAATTATTGACTGGAAAATTACTGAACAATCTTTATATACATTTTCCTAATTGATTTTTGTTAACCGACATTATTTGTTTTTGACAATCTTACAGGCAACGGATTATGCTAGGCATCCATCAACTGCTTCTTCTGCCTTGGTAGAATTAACTACTCGTCTTGATTTTTTCAAGGAAAGACGATCTCAGCTAATGGAACAACTTCACAACCTTGATTTAAACTATGGCACTACGTCGTCACAAGATTTCATCTACAGACCATCATCTCCACCGTGGAACTAACCTAAGATGGTGCTTATCATAGGAGTCGAGATTAAAAATGTCGGTCTTCTTCTTGTTGTACATCCTTCAGTGTTGCATATAGTTGTATATGTAGTCTTGTGGGCTCAGTTAGTTTTCCTTTTTTTCATTTAAATTTCTTGTTTCAATTTATTTTTTTGGGGGGGTTCTCTCTCTTGCATAGAATTTGGTTTCATTACTAACAATGACCTCTTTCGAGTTCCCCTTGCTGTAATTTTTGCCCTAAATGTTATAAACAAAACAAGTGTTTTGGTTTGTGTCAATAGTAGGTGAACGCGTTATATAAAACAAAAACTTTTTTATTGTTATTTTTAAATTTTTGGGTTCTGTTTGTGAAAGACGTCTCCTATGGAACATTTTTTCTTTTTTTCTTTTAGGGGGTTTAATGGCTTATTATTTTCGACAATTGTTCTATGTAGGTGTAAGATGTGTACAAATTAATTGCAGTGTATCTTAATGTCATTTGCACAGTTCGTTTTTGATGTCGAAGTTCATTATGTGAATATTTAATCCACTCAAAATAGTTAAAAGAGTAAAAAATGACAACAATAAAAATAGAGGGATAAATAATATTCAAATTAATTTGTTAATCTTTTACTTTACCAAATTTTCAAACTCATTGATCAATGAAATAAAATTTAATGCCCATTGAGCTAAGAGCTACAATAACAAGCCCACAAGTTTTCAATCTGATCAATTTTTATTCGTAAAAATTCGATCCGTAAAAATTTAATTTGTGAATTGGTAGATTGAATTCAGTTAAAAAAAAATAAAAAATTAGTTGGTGGATTGGATATGTATTTATTTTTATAAATTTATAAAAATTCGTAAAAAATAAAAAATAAAAAAATGTATTTATTTAATTAAAAAGTAAATTTTTAAATATGACATTAGTACTAACTAATAAATAAATAAATAAAAATATAGTTACATTAATATAATATTATATCTTATCTAATAATAATATAAAATATAAAATAATTAAATAAACAAATATAGCTTCTTAGGTAGTTAACTTTCATGATCTAAACAAATGAAATTTTTTTTTGTGTTGCATTTTAAAACTTTAAATGTATTTTTTATTTTTATTTAAACAATTAATTTATTTAAATCGTATTTAATTTTGAATTTAATCAGTCCTAAAATTATTTTTATATTTAGTTAGTTCAAGAATAGGATATAATTAAACATTTTTATCCTACAAACCAATCCACAAAATAATAGATCGGGTAAAATCCGCATCCGATCCATAAATATATGGATTGAATTTGGATTGAATTTCATCCATCCACGGACTAAATTAGAATAAAAATTTATAATTTATAAAATTATAAACCGAATATGAATTAATATCTAATTTGTAAAATTCCATACGCAAACACTACTAATTTATTTTTTTATTAGGGTTGTTTAAATTGACTAGGGATTGTCTTATGACTTTATCGCATGTTTATAACGTTTTATAATAAATTAAAGAGAAATTAAATTAAATTAAACAAGTGAGAAATAAGCTTAGTTTCGTAAAGGTCAGTCAAGCTTTCATTCTCAAGCTTGCGAGTTATGACTGGTCCCATTATCCACAGACCACAAATCAAAACGTCTCTCGAGACTCTTCAATCTTCTCTCTATCTACACCATCGCACTTGGACACTTCTAATCCATGAAACAGCGCACGTAAGCAAAATCTATCTTCATTTTTAAATTTCTGCCAGTTTTATTATGTTAAAATTTCTATTACTTGAATTTCTATTATATTATTCGGCCTTGTTTGGTTGCTGAGGAAAACAAAAAATTAAAAACCAAAAACATATTAACATAAAATTATTAACGTATTATATCAATTCGATATTTTATCCTTATTGTTTTTCTGTTTCAGCAACTCGCCGCGAAAGGTACGAGTTTGATTGTTTCCTTGTTGCTTTTCGTGTTGTTGCAGCTTTATTATTTTATTCACGCGGTTTTTCATTTGATTTGATTAAATTATTAGTTGGTGGCGAATTTATTTGTTAGATTTTTTCTAAGTTTTGAAAAATCCATGTTATTTAACTGCTTTCTGGGTTGTGCTTTGCGTTTTTTGCTTTTCTGTGATGTATCTATATTTATGTTCAATGACAGATTTAATAGACAAGTGAGTGATTCCATGGAAGCTAAAACTCTATCACATGGTGATCTCTTGCTTTTGTTTGAAATGAATTTTTGGGTTTCTTAGGATTTGATGGTTCAGTGTTCTGTCAGAGGAGAACGATTTGGGACCGACCGTTAAATCTACAACTGTTATCATGGAACAATCTAATCAAAATGCTCGTTTCGATATCAAGCTGTGGGGGTGGTCCCTTCTTTCGCTCGTGCCTTGGGCCATTAACGCCGGAGAGAAGATTCAGAGACCTACAACTATAAACAAAGAGTTGAAGAGGTATGCGCGCCCTCGTGTGTTACAGAAAAGAGAAGCGGGTAACCCTGTGCGATTTAGACCATATGTGTCAAAGGTTCCATGGCATAAAGGCCCAAGAGCATTCCTTTCTCAACTGTTTCCTCGATACGGGCACTACTGTGGGCCCAATTGGTCCAGTGGCAAAAACAGCGGGTCTAACCTTTGGGACAGGAGGCCAATGGATTGGTTGGATTATTGCTGTTATTGCCACGATATTGGTTACGACACTCATGATCAGACTGAGCTTTTGAAAGCCGACTTAGCTTTCGTTGAGTGCTTAGAGAGGCCGCACATGGATACAAGAGGAGATGCTCGTGTTGCTCATCTTTATAAGACAATGTGCATCACAGGCATGCCTACCTACTACACACTGATCTTTACTATGATAGACACTTTTGTTCTGTAATCTTGGTTTGAGATCCTGTTCTTGGCATTAATGTTTGGTTTTTGTTTTAATTCTTATGCATGGCAGGTCTCAAGAATATATTAATACCATACAGAAAACATCTTGTGAGACTGCAGACTGGGAATCCTATAGTTGATTTTGGATGGCTTATCAATACGATATGGAGGACAAATCTGCAGAAAACATGAACATGAATCATGAATTCCTTGAAGTAGCTAGCAACAATATCAGTATCCTCACCGAATGGCCAGTATGCATTCGGAGCAGGTAGAATCGACTAGTTCTGAGTTTTTTAATTATTTTATTTATGTGCTAGAGCTTTGGAGCAGTTTTTATTGGGAAACTGGACTTGTGAATCTATTCTGTCTGTGTTCCCCCATTGTCCTCTCCAAAATACAAATGATGTAAATAACTGATTTGACATCTTATTTCCTTCCAATTGCTGTATTGTGAATGTTGGATATTGGCTTTCAAATTGGTATATATGATCATTCAACCAATTGATATGTCTTGATAGGATATTACAATCCTTATTTTTTTTTATTTTGTCTATCTATTTTAACATATCAGAAATATGTGCTCTTTGTTTGCATTTTCATTTGAAAATCGTCGGGGTTTTTTAAGGGGTAGGATTCTCCCAAGCCGTAGCGCGAACCTGCCATTGCCCATCGCCATTCATAACTGCTGTACTACAATATAAGACAATGCAATTGGTAATTGATTTTTGCATCTATAAAGGTTTTCAAGTCTCCTCTAAGGCCTTGTCCGATGGACTTAGAGCTTTCAGTTTTGTCGAGGGTGCAAATTTGAGTCAGCATCGGGGCTCAAACATTTCTTCTCTTCAGGGTAAACTTTCCACTTTGACTACCAGACAATTCTGTTGTTGTAGATGAAAATTAAAAGCAGCTCTTGAACGGTCGTGATCTTTGATTGACTGCTCGTTAATCTTTCTTTGTTAACAGTGGAGTCATCGTTTTGAGCGTAGTCTTTAGTCTTTACGATTCAATAGTCAGCCTCAGGGCATTACCGTGCTCAACGCGTCTCATCCCTTGAAAGTTTTTCGCTTTTGATTTTCATTTTTGTACGTGGTATGTGCTCCGGCTGACGAGGAGTCAAGAACTAAACAACTCTCTGTATTTATGTTAATTTTTATGAAAAATTATTAATGCTAGTTAAAATATAAAAGCTATGTCGAATCTTATCTTGCTTGTTATTTGTTAAATTTTTTTAGTCTGCTTTTAAGCTTAGAAATTTCGTTCATTCATCCGGACCCATATCATATCACATATCTATAATATACGAACAAAATCGATTTATTTATAGAAGATATTCTTACGACGGCCGATTGATAAAACCAAAATATTTTGATACTGAACATCACAGAGATTCAGTTCATGTTTTGATGGGCTTTCTTGTTAACCCAAATTATATGATAGCATTCTCATTAATTTATGTGCAAAATTAGTAAATTACCCAAGCAAGATACCTTGACCATAAGGAATTTATTAGATTAGAGCCACATCGAAAATCACTCGTAAAGTCAACACAAGGGGAAATGGGAAAATAAATTCATTTTATTTTATCAGCAAATTGATGCGTTATTTTTATTTATGTTAAATCTTGTAGATTAGAAAAAGAAGATTCTGGATTTGAAAATAGACGGCAGGAAGGTTTAAGGCAAATTGGAGAGTGAGTCGAACTCTAATCCTCGTCGTGTGGACCCCCCCTCCTTCTCCCAGAAGCTCTTCTTCTTCTTTTTTTTTTTTTTTTTTTTTTTTGAGAGACTTCTCCAAGAAGGTATAAAATAACTAATTAAACATGTACACCTAAAATAAAATATATTTTTTTCTAACTTTAAAAAAAGAAAAAAGAGAGGGTATTATTATATTACATAATATGAATATTAAATCTTGAAAACTTAATAATAACATACAGATCCTATGTTTTTTGTAAAATATGAAGTAAGAACACGGTTAAGGGTTATAAATATTATAGTTTAAGGTTTATTAGGACTATATATATGTATGTTTATAATAAACTAGAAATTTATTTAGACTAGTTCACAAGTCTACTCAAATTAATAATATTGTGTTCAGAAATCTACTCCAACTAAAAATATTGAAGAGCAATTTATAACTATTTTACGTTATATATACACACACATCCCACAAAATTCGAATTAATATTTTCAATAATATTAAGAGATATAATTCAATAGTAGATTGTGGAATAAATACTCTTGAAAAGAAATTTAGAGCATGTTAGATTGCTTATTTAGCTCCCTTATTTGAAGTTCTTTGATTTTTGATCATTTTTATTTTGCATAATGCAAGTACTCTTCATAGGAAAGAAAAAGAGGAAAAAAAAAAAAAAACGAAACGCATACACTAATAATTGATTTCAGTGACGTAACAGTCAAGACACCAAAACAAAGAAGTTCATATCATCATATGGACTTTTACAAAACTCATTACAAAATATGCTATTTTATGTGATTTAGCAGAAAATGAAGGATCTAGATGTTATTATATACCTGTCAAGAAAGGAAAGGGAAAGGAAATGAAGACTAGGCGGTATAAAAACGGCACCGTTTGAGGAAATCGCCGCCCGAAAAAAAATAAAAGAAAAAGAGAAGAGAGGGGGGGGGAAGAAAAAGGAAAAGACATTGAAGTTTTCTCAAACCTCATCTCCAATCGGACAAACAACCAATACGATACCAAAACCACCTCTCTCCTCTCTTCTCTCTCTCTCTCTCTCTCTCTCTCTCTCTTCGAAGCAAACCCTAAATATCTTATTGTCTCTCATTAATTTGCAGCCGCTATGATCTGATCCAACGCCTCAACCTCTATAGATCTGGTTCCTCAGGTCAGTCTTTCTTCTTTTTTTTTCTTTTTTTTTTTAAATTTTTGTCGTTGAATATTTTTGTGGAGATATACATGTGGGTTGCTTGATTGATTGATTTAATTATGCTTTGTTGTTATTTTACCTGGCTGTAGCAGATCGGATATTTGTTAGTTACCTTTTCTGTTCTTCTTCTTCTTCTTATTATTATTTGATTTTGATTTTTGCTTTCGAAAATAATTGAATAGAGTTAGGTTACGCTTTGGTGGTTGTGATTTGAAAGTAAAAAAAAAAAAAATCCGTTTGATGAAGCCTGGTAGAGTCGTCTTAGAAAGAATTGTTTTGGAAAGGAGGCCTATTAATTACCACTTTTAGGGATTTTTAAAAATGTTGGTCTGATGGGAATTTATGTTATTTGGCGGGTGATAGTCTTTGCTTCTGAGTAAAGTTTTTTGGGCTTGTGGTAACATGTGTTTATTTTCTGCAGATTTTGTGCAAATTTGAAATTGGTCGAATATTTTTGATGGATGATGATTGTGCAGATGGATAATATGTCTGCTCCTGCTCCTTCAGCAAGGGAGCGTGCACAACGCCTCTATGAAAAGGTATCTCTCTCTGTTTTTTTTTTTTTTTCCCTTCTTTCCCTCTTATTTCCGCCATAGTTATAACATGATCATGAATTAGTGCTTTGTGTTAAGGGTTGATCCTTAATTTTTTGGTGCTGGATATTATGCAGAATATTGAGTTGGAAAATAAGCGCAGGAGGTCAGTCCAGGCGCGAATTCCATCAGATCCCAATGCTTGGCAACAGATGCGTGAAAATTATGAGGCGATAATCCTTGAAGATCATGCCTTCTCTGAGCAGCACAATGTTGAATATGCCTTATGGCAGTTACATTACAGGCGAATCGAAGAATTGAGGGCACACTATAGTGCTGCTGTTTCTTCTGCAGGCTCGAACACATCGCAGGCTACAAAAGTACCTTCGCGTTCTGATCGAGTTACAAAAATTAGACAGCAGTTTAAAACATTCCTTTCTGAAGCAACTGGATTTTATCATGAATTGATTTTGAAGATCAGAGCAAAATATGGGCTTCCTTTGGGGAATTTCTCTGAGGATTCTGAGAATCGTATCATCATGGACAAAGATGGGAAGAAATCTTCTGAGGTGAAGAAAGGTTTGGTTTCTTGTCACCGATGTTTGATATATTTGGGGGACCTAGCAAGGTACAAAGGTTTATATGGGGAGGGCGACTCTAAATCTCGAGAGTATGCAGCAGCTTCAAGTTACTATCTGCAAGCTGCTTCTCTTTGGCCATCAAGTGGGAATCCCCACCACCAGGTTTGGCTTTTCAAGTTTCCTGTTATTAAATGATAATGCAAGTTTATTCCCATACTTTCTGGGTCATGATGTCGATATGGCACATTGTCAATTCTGATCCCCTTAGTTTATCAAATTTTCTCTTTTCAGCTTGCTATATTGGCTTCTTATTCTAGTGATGAGTTGGTAGCTGTTTATCGGTACTTTCGAAGTTTGGCAGTGGATAGCCCCTTTTCAACTGCAAGGGATAACTTGATTGTTGCATTTGAAAAGGTACTTTTCTATCTGACAAATAGAATAATATGCAGAAGAGGTGATGTGTGTGCTTTTGCCCCTATTGTTTTTAATATGTTGGGCATTTCTGATGTGCCTTTTATTGTACCATTGCTAGAAGAAGTAGCAGAGAATATTTACTTGTTCATGTGTATTTGTTTCATTGGATAAGTAGTTGTATCTGGGTTTCGAGGATTAGGCATTTTATGTCTTCTACATCAGTTTTGTAGATTATATGCCATGTGCAGATGAAAGCTTGGGCTTGTGTCTTTTTACCATGGGAAATAAAAAATAATGCCTGTACTGCTTAGTTAAAATGTTTTGATATATTGTCTTGATTGTTCACGCCCCCAGTTGGAGTCAAAAGCTTGGGTATTTTAAATGTTTTAAGACAAAATTTCCCATTTTATCTTCCTTTTTTTGTGTTATTGGTCGTGTATGAACTTTGGATTATGGATGCTGATTGCAATTAATTGGTAATCATTTGATTGTTTGAGCATATTTGCTAATTAATTATCAATTGGCTGTCAGATGGACTGCTATATTAATTATCATTTGATTTTTGATTCCATTAAAGCCAAAGATTTCAGCAAAAGAATTGTGTGAACCATTTAACTAATGGCTTTTCAAATTTCCTCGAACACATTAGTTTTGACAGATTGGTTGGAAGCTGAGTGAGAAGAGGGGGGGGGGGGGAGGTCTTAGGCCTTTGTAAATGTGCGAGGAGGAAAAAAAAAATTGTTTGGATCGAACAAATTTAGGCAAAGGCTTAGACTTTCGGGTTTTGCAACCATCTTTTTTTTTTAATTTTTGGAGTAGATATCTATTATGAGAAACTATAATAATGATGTAGAAAATTATGAGGATTAAGCAATCAGCCAAAAATAATAATAATAAAAAAATAAAATTAGTTAATGATTCTTACATAATGGAAGGTTTTATGTGATCTGGTGTCTTTTGATGTCGTCACATTGAATAAGTAAGCAGAACATATTGTTAAGTAGCAGGCTGCATTTGTCAGGTTGGATTGTTTGAAATTTTGGTTGATGGATGCTTCTTAAAGATCCTAGAATTTGAACATTGTGGATCTTCATGTGAATGGCCAGTCTAGTTATAGTATTGCAAATGTCAAGATTCATATTCTTTGTATTGTATTATTTATTAGCTTTTTTTCCCTTTTTTTTTGGGGCAGAACCGTCAGAGTTACTCTCAGATGTCTGGAGATGTTAAATCTTCTACTGCCAAGGAGGCTGGGCGGTTGACTGGTAAAGGAAGAGGGAAAGTCGAAGCAAAACTTGCATCAAAAGATGCTGACATGGAGACCAGCACTGTGAAGGAAAGTGTGTCTGGTGTCCAGGAGAAGCTTAAAGCTTTTTGCACTCGCTTTGTCCGTTTAAATGGAATTCTTTTTACACGCACGAGGTACTAAAACTTGAACATCTAGCGTTTATTATAGTTGTTGGTGTGCTTGTTGTTCTTATTATTATTATGAATATTATTAGAACATCTATATATCATAAACATTATCATAATATTTAAACCAACCATTTCTGATACCACGTGCTTCCTGTGATTTCTATTTTCCAGTCTGGAGACATTTGCAGAAGTTCTTGCTTTGGTTAGCAGTGGATTGTGTGATCTTCTTTCTTCTGGGCCAGAAGAGGAACTGAACTTTGGATCAGATGCCAACGAGAATGCTCTTTTTATAGTTAGGCTTGTTTCCATTCTTATATTCACAGTTCATAATTTGAAGAAGGAAAATGAAAATCAGACTTACGCAGAAATTGTACAGCGTGCTGTACTTCTTCAGAATGCATTCACTGCTGTATTTGAGTTGATGGGGCATATAATAGAGAGATGTATGCAGCTGAGTGATCCTTCTTCAAGTTACCTGTTACCTGGTGTTTTGGTTTTTGTAGAATGGTTGGCCTGCTATCCTGATATTGCTTCTGGCAGTGATGCAGACAAGAGGCAGGCAACTGTTAGGTCAAACTTTTGGAACCAGTGCATATCCTTCCTTAATAAGATCTTGTCCCTTGGCCCAATGTCCGTTGCTGATGATGAAGACTTGACTTGCTTTTTCAATATGAGCAGATATGATGAAGCAGAAACTGAAAATCGACTAGCATTGTGGGAGGATATTGAGTTAAGAGGGTTTTTGCCACTCCTTCCTGCACAGACTATCTTAGATTTCTCTAGGAAGGTCTCTTTTGGAGGTGATGGTAATAAGGAAAGGAAAGATCGTGTCAAAAGGATTTTCGCAGCTGGGAAGGCTTTGGCAAATGTAATTATGGTTGACCAAAAACCAGTGTGTTTTGATTCAAAGGTGAAGAAATTTGTTATTGGTACTGAGCCATTGGATGACATCACCTTTACCTCCTCAGACGTGTCCAAAACAAATGATTTAATTCTAGAAAATCAAGCTGAGAAAGCGATGAATTTGGGGGTTGTGCAGGCGCCACAACTGTACATGGATGGGGAGGAGGAGGATGAGGTCATTGTTTTTAAGCCAGCAGTTACTGAGAAGAGAGCTGATGTGGTTGGTTCGACGTGGATGTCCTATGATGGCTTTACCCCCGGCCATAATGCTGCTGTAGGTGATCTACAATTTTATGCTGGTTCTGTTTCAACATCTCAAGACAACCTTCGCCAGCAGTCTACTTATGATTCTAGTTTACCGCTACCTGTATCAGTTGGCAATATTCTGCCTCAACATCTGCAGTCAGTTCAGCCACATGCTCCAAAGCAGCTTATGGAAGAAGAAGTGTCTCTTGCTAATAGCTTGAAAGGTTTGAGGCTCCCAGAGAATGGGCGTGTGCTGAAACATGAGATGTTGGAAAACATAGGCCCTTCACTCCCTGCAGCAAGGACAATTCCCATCCAACAATCTGTTAATGTCAATGCAAGTGGTATGCACTATAGTTTTTCAAATGGGCCAGAAGCTGTTATACCATCCAAGGTTGATGCCATTGCATCATTGGGAGTTGCTGCTGACAGTTCTGCTGTGAAGGCCTCGTCAGCTTTCCCCGCAGGCCCCAGAAAAAGTCCAGTTAGCCGACCTGTCAGGCATCTGGGACCTCCACCTGGCTTCAGCCCAGTTCCTTCTAAGCAAGTAACTGCACCCATTTCTGGTTCTGAGTTGACTAACGAGAATCCATTAATGGATGATTACAGTTGGTTGGATGGATATCAGTTGCCGCCTTCAACAAAAGGGCCTGGACTTGGTAGTTCCATCAATTATTTATCACATGCAAACCCTCCGTATGTCAGTAACAGCAATGGCTTGGCTGGGACAGGCTTTCCATTTCCTGGAAAGCAGTTTCCAGCAGTGCAGTCCCATGCTGAAAAACAGAAGGGGTGGCAGGAGTACCAGAGTGTTGAGCATTTAAAATTACAGCACGAACAACAGCTGAGGCAACAGCAACTCATAAATGGAAACCAGTTTACTCCACTGCCTGAGCAATATCAAGGACAGTCTATCTGGACCGGTCGTTATTTCGTGTGAGATCAGTTGAAAACATAGCTGGTAAGGTTTATGTGTGTATTTTGATTTGACATTGCATCCTCTTCTGTTATTTTTCTGTTTTTATATATATGTATATATTTTGCTTGGAGATCTGTCATGGCCTAGCATTCTCTTGGTTTTCAGGTTTTTAAGAAAGATTCTGGTGAATGTTCTGCATCCTTTCGCTTCCGAATTTAAACTCCAACTTCAAAGCCTTTTTTGTGTTGATGAGTTTTATTTTGTTGGAGCATGGGTGGCCTTGGCTTCTTGCAGGCACTTGCTATTACAGAAGTGAGTTTCTCTCTAATACTGACTATGTTTATATATTCTATCTGTGTGCATGCACATGCTAGTAGTAATTAAAACTCCTGGTAATATACTTGTTAGAAGTGAAAACATTAATGTGCAAACTTGAATATTTTAAGTGCAACTCATAATATCTGCAATTATTAGATGTCTTTCAATGTTTAAGGTTTTGAAAAATTTATCATGGAATCAAGTTCTACACTAGTGAAAATTTGAGTTAAAATATGAAATACGTGAACGAATTATATAATTCCTTTTTTTTTCTCTTCTATTCTGCTCCCAGAAGTGGTATGGTCAAGACTTAGTTGTGTTTGGTTTAGAACTTATTATTGACATTGCAATTCCTTTGTTGTTTGGAATCAGTTTCTTTCAATGTGGTTCGTAAATTTTACCTTATCTTAAATTTGTTTTAATTCTTTGCACAAACATTGTCCATTATTTATTAATACAAACACTTTATCAAAAAGAAAAAAAATTCAATCTTCACACAAACACAAACATCACTCTGATGAACTGAGTATCTTTGTGGCATTACGAACTTCTGACCTGATTGATTTTTTGTTGGTTAAGAACCTTTTCAAATGATCTGTATGGTTCATCTTATATGATTGCCTTATTCTAGCTCCGTGAAGTTTGTGTAAAATTAAAAATGCACTTGTAAGGGAGGGTATATTTTATGTATGGATCGGAAATAATTGTATATCATGCATCTGCATAATTCATGTCTATTTAAGTGGCATTGCATTTGCGCACATTTTGTATGCTTGTTGGTTCAAGTATCAAGAGTTTGGCATGCCTTTCACTTCAAGCAGGTATCACTGAGCTCTTTTGCTGGAGGAAGTATGGAAACATCTGTATGATGATAAATTCGTAAGAAGTAAATGCCTTATCAGGTTACTTGGGATGGGGGATAGCATGTGTCGTAAATAAGATCATTCGTTGGTTTTGAAGCTTGTCTCGAGGAGGCGATGGAATATAAGATGGTGTACTCATGCGTATGAACTTTTCTTAAATAGTCAAGCTGTCAGAATATCTGCTACAAGCATATGCTGGCAGCCTGATTATCTGTAGTGCATTCTCTTCTAGTTCTATGCAGATAGCTTTGGAGATCTGATCACAAGGTTGCCAGGTGCACACACTGGTTATCCGAAGTTGTTGGGTAGTGGGATGCTAATCATGTAGAAGAACGAAATATATGGGTGAGTACCAAGTGTCATGTTTGTGGTCATTTCGTCTGGGACGCAAGAACTCTTTGTTTAATCGTAATATGCTTTTGAGTAAAGATTTGTGGTACTACAGAACAGCAAGCCATTGGTCTTCTATGTTGAAATTGAGGTCGAACTAGAAACTTTGGTGTAATGAAATAATCTGTGGAACTACTTTCCCCTTTTTAAATGTCATAAATATGGTCGAGTCTGTCTTGATTTTAAACTGTTATGTGTTTGACATCTTTAATTGTTATAATGTGCAAAATAATATCTTGCTGCTTGTTATTTTTTGTTTATTTTTTGCCGCCTTGTGATAAGTTCCAATTTGAAAGATACATGAAGTGGCAACCAAAGATGAGTTGTTTCCACTTTTGATTTGTTGCTTTTTCTTCCCTTCGTGCACTGTCCTTCCACTGAGGCCTCTATAAGCCAAAAGCACATTTGCAGTTCGACTGGCAGAGGGGGAAAGAAATTACATGCTGCGGCAGAATTTTCAACGTGTAGAAATAAGATTTTTCATTGAAGAACTAAGTTTGCTTCTTCTTACATCAGTTGTATAATTACATAATTGAGCGACTTCTGAGTCAATAAGAAAAGCAGCTTGGCCTCCTCTGAATACTCTCTTCTGGTACTAAAGAGCTCAATAAAATGTCGAGTGGAAATAAGAGGTCTATGCAAGGAATTAGGTTGTTATTAGATAATAAAAAATAAATAAAAGATAGATAAGATAATAAAGTATACTGCAACGAAAATGTTGAGTGAGATATGGGACACTTAAGATATGTAATAAGAAAAATGAAAAATTTAGTGTGATGTATTGATATATATCGGGTGTATTTGGCACACTAATTTTATTGCATTAATTGTATTATATTATGATATATTGTATTAGAATGCATTGAACTAGAGTTGGAGTATGAATTGGATTGTATATAACATTATTTTATATTAATATTTATATCATTTAAATTTATTAAATTTAAGTATCTCTTATTAATTATATTAAACTAGTTGTTAAATAATTTATTTTTATATTTCAATTATTATACTTTAAACAATGGAGTGGGAAGGTCAGAGTCAAATTCAAATTACTTGTAAATAATTTCAATCCAATATGTGCGATTTTGGCTAGATCTAAGACAACAAGACTGAAATTGTGCCGTGTAGGATTTGAACCTACAACATTGAGCTTTAGAGATCCACGTTCTGTGCTTTGTGGTAATATTCATATTGAGATGGGGATTTAAACTAATGTTGACTTGTAATTAAAAAAAAGAAAAAGAAAAAAGAAAAGAAAAAGTAACTAAGTGTATAATAATGTAATTTTAAATTTTCGGATAGCAATAATATGGCCAACCATTGTGGATGTAATGGTAGATGACCGAAACCATGTTATTATTGTTTCTTTTTCTACTTTTGTATTAAGCTTATCGATTTTTCTTAATAAATAATTTGCTACAAAAGAATTCTATTTTTTTTTTCCAATGCACGATGTCACAGTTTATTAACTCTAATTTTTTCTCTTTTCTTTTTGCCTTGTAAATCGTAAAAAGTAAAAACGAAGAAAGAAATTTGATTTTCTCCCTTATTTACTACGGCGACAAAGAATCAGATTATTATTATATTTATTCTTTTTTCTACTTCGTCTTCCAAGGGTAGGCGAATAATATTATATAAATTTATCAATATAAACTTGTTATTATAATATAACAAAATAAAATTATGATACTATTAAATAATATAACTTTAAAATACAACTTAATTTTGTTTTTATAATTAATTTTAAAAAAGATCTAATGATTAAGCAAACTCGGAGTCCCTCTTGAGTTTGCATAATGTAGCAGTTCTGCATATGATTCATTATAATGCCCCATAATGTAGATGTTACTACACCTCCAGCATGAGATTGCATATGCAATATAATCTTAAATTATACGAGGTGCTAAACTCACCCAGCGGTGACTTTAAGTATAGACGAATAAGACAATTATATAAGGCCTCACATTTTGGAAAGTCTCATTTTTGAGTATTTACTTAATAATTTTCTAATTGATAAAGTTTTTTTTTTTTAATTACGTATTGTAAGAAAGCCTAAACTATATTTGTTAACCTTAGTGTTGAAGAGATATAATTAATAACATTGTCTAACCATTAATTCATTCACTATTAGTTTCTTCAAGAAAAAAAAAATTGAAAATGTAAAGAAAACTTTGTTATTTAACATTAAAATCTTTGACTTTAAATATTCCTTTTAATTTCTATTGAAAACCTTATAACCTCAAAAATCAATAGATAAAACTTGTTGATGTCTTATCCACAAAGAATATTATTACATTCATTAGTTCATTTTAAAAAAAAAGTTTCTGGAAATATAAAATTCATATCTATTATCCGATCATCAATTCATCTTCTCAACTTTGTATGTGCTATAAATCTTAATATTTTATATTAAAATAGTATTTTACTTATTTATTGGGTTGTTTGTTTTTGTAATGGTTCTAATGAAAGTAAGAAATAATATTTTTTTAACTATTTTTTTTATTTTTAAGATTTTTTTAATGATTGTTAAAATTCAAGAACTAAATATAAAAAAATTTAAAATATTTTATATTTATTTGAGTATTAAAAAAAATAAAAAGAGACCTCATAAAAAAATAAAGGAAAATTATCAGACATATACCCTTAAATAACACTTGTATCAAACGTGCTACAATATTTTTCAAATGTATCACTCTTATACCTTAAGTTGACAAAACACTTATGCCGTCCACCAATTTGTTAACTTCCGTTATAAAGTTAATAGAATTGTGGTAAATTGATTATTTCGCCCTTGAAACTCGAAATGAGGTAAAAATATAAATTTACCCTAAAAATTAACGTAAATTTTCAATACACAATTTTTTATTTTGTTATTAACAATACATTTTTTAATTAAAAAATATGAATTATTAATGGTACATATTATTAACAATTATCCGTAAAAAAATATCCATATTATACCATAAAAAATTATTAACAACATATTATTTACAATTATACATATTATACCATAAAAAATTTCAGTTGGAGTTTGGAGGAGTAGACCTTCAAAAATTTAGGTTAAATTTTGGAGGAGTAGATTCGGTTGTAAGGTGGCTTTTTTTATTTTAGCAATTATTAACAATTATCCGATAAATGGGATAATATGTCGTTTTTTCTAAAAAGGCTAGATTACCCTTATGATGTCAGCGCTTACAAACGACAGTTAACGGATTGGTGGACGGCAGAAATATTTTGTCAACTTAGGGTATACAAGTGATATACTTAAAAAGTATTGTAACACGTTTGATACTGATGTCATTTAAGAATATATGGCTAATAATTTCCCAAAAAGAGGGCTGAAGCCCCCAAAAGTTTTAAGTTCCGAAAATGGCTTAAGGCCCTTGAACACACCCTCAATACACTGCAGTCTGGCTTCCATTACAAAACACAATGATCAGCAAAACACCCGATTTGGGCACGGCGAGAAAGGACGGCCCGGGTTTGAGCCCGGTGGACCCGTCCTGGTCCGGCATATGAGACCTGCACGTGGCAGTCTACTAAAAATTAGATTATAAAAGAAAATCGCTGTAAAAAAATTGAAAATGAATAGAGAGCATCTCAGTTCTCATTATTTGTGTTATGCTAAGCTTGTGGAGTGGGTTCCCCACCCTACATTAAACTCGAACATTCTTCTACCTACATATTCTATATATTTAAAAATCCATTTTTTTTATTATATATTGTTAATCATCATATGTCAATGCCTAAATAATTGTCACGCTCATCATGCCTTATGGGGACGTGCTTTTCATTTTCTGTGATTTAGACATACATTGATTGACTGATCGATTATGACAAGAAACCCTAATCTGAATTGGATTGGAATCTATTCTCAAACAAATAATTTATCAAGTTATAAAAAATCCATCATCTTCTTTCTCCAATCAGTTGAGTTCGAATCTAAAAAAAATAAAAATTATGAGACTGAAAAGTTGATTTAACTTTCTTAATCTCTTATCTTTCAAAGATATAATATAGAGAATATGTATTTTTTCAATAATCAAATAATATATAACTTGTAATACAATCACTTGATATATTATTAATTAGAGAGAAGTATAATGTTGTTGATTTATTAAAGGATTTAATTTTTTGCGCTCATTATTCCATTTTCAGTCTTACAAATGATACAATTTTTAATGTTTGGTTTATAGAGTTGAAGCTTAATTAACCAGATAGTATCACATGTTAATAGTGCAAATCACAATGTTATTAATACTGCCCACTAGATTATTATTATTATTATTATTATTATTAGAGAATTTTTATTATTGAGTGTGTGTGTGTGTGTCAGTGTGTGTGTGTATTTAACTATCCATAATGTAAGTAGCATTTTACAGGCATTTCAGTATTTCACATCTATCCGTACTAAAAAGTTAGGATTGCTATAAGCAGGGATTATCTGCTCTGTAAATCATTTATTCCAAAATTCAATTAATTACTGAAGCAGCTAAACTTCTTTTTATTTACATTAATTATTTGATTGGATGGTCTGGATACTTTCCTTTTAAATCCACAACGATTTTAGTTATAAATACGAAACAAAAAAAATATATTGACGGCAAAATATGAAATGCAATAATAAATTTTGGCAAAATACAGTAATATTTTTATTATTTTTCTCATTTTATCTCACATCCTAGTTTTTTCAAGGCTTTTGTTATGTTACATAATCATGTGGCATTCATGATTATGTATTATCTGCTCTGTAATCATGTATTAGAGGGATTATCAGCTTTGTAATCATGTATGTCACATGATTATATAACATAACAAAATCCTCTTTTCAAGGCTTTTGCTATAAACAGGGATTATCTGCTCTGTAATCATGTATGTGATATGATTATGTAACAACCGTTGGATTAAATACAACGGTTGTGAAAATAACATGATTTTATTATCTTATATTTCCACAACCGTTAGATTTTCATTCAACGGCTACTACATATCATGTATATTATATGATTATGTAACATAACAATCTCATTTTTTTTTCAAATATCCTACCAACCAAATAATATTAAAAAAGTCATGTAAGATATATTTTAACTATTTTTATTATTCCCAGGTTATATGCAGCATTGAACGCGTTTTCTATTGCAAACTCAATAAAAAAAATATATATATATATAATATCAAACTTATTAGTCAAAGGAACGACGCTAATTAAAAAGATTAAATTAAATCAGGCAATGCATTAGCAACCTGTAAATTGATTACTTAAGGATCAACGTCTCAAAATTTATGTCCAGAAAATAGCTTGTTTTTAAAAGTTCAAAACAAACCCACTTATTATTATTATTATTATTGGGAAGCAATAAAGATTAGCTCCAGTGCAGTAGTGATGATGATAACACACTTTGATTTTCAAGATTATAATAATTGTCATACAAAATCGATCCTTAAGAGATAACACATTCGCTTGCACGTCCTATCTTTGCATGTGTGTACCCGCAATTATTAATACGGTATTCGCTGTCGTTTACTGATTAATAAAATTCGTATTATTATATGGAACGAAGTCAGTCTTATTAGACTCTCTCCTTTTGCCAACCTGCAATTCCATAAACTTATATGGGAAGATTGACGCTTATGTCTCTAATATTTCTCCCCCCCCCCCCCCCCCCCCCCCACCCCTTTTTTTTTTTTTGGTACCAATTAGGTATTTTATTCCTCGTTCTGTACATCTATCATCATATTTAGCTGTCAATAGTAAAGCTTGAACTTTAAAATTATAGCATCAAATTTTCGTAAAAATTTATGATAGATTCTTAAATGTTGGAAAATGATTTAATGAGTATCCCTGATCACTGTATGATAAACACCTGATAGAATTTTGTGGTAGACTTTAAATAGATAACTTTAAAGATGTGGATTAATCAGACAGCGCCACGTATCATTGTCGCTCATCATAAAATAAACAACGTTGTCTCCTAGAAAATTACTCCTTAAATGTTTATTTATGATTTTTTAGTGAATATCTTATGTTATTTTTGAAATTTCATCACTAAATTGTAGGAAGAAAAAAAAAATCGAATGTGAAATCAATAAATGCTTAGGCCGTCTTTGTAGCGTAATTTTTCGGCAATATTAAAAAAAAAAGAAAAGAACAAATAATAAGTAAAGATAAAAGTTTGTCACGAGATTGCAAAAAGACAGATGGCATCCTATTTAAGACATAATTGCTTTCTATCTTCTTCTATACACCAAATTTTAAAAAAATATCTATATATATCAGCTCACGGCACTCACTCTCACATATTCTTGTATTCATATTCACATCCACATTCCTTTCTTCTTCATGCAAAACAAACCCAAAACGCAAAAAAAAAAAATGTTTTCAAAAACGAGCTTTGTTTTCTTAATCTTGTTTTTAATTGTTCGCAACAACAATGTCATCCATGCAGGGAGCCCAATCAAAACCATCGTGGTGCTGGTGATGGAGAACCGTTCGTTCGATCACATGATCGGATGGATGAAGAAGCTCAACCCCGAAATCAACGGCGTTGATGGGTCGGAGTGGAACCCGTTATCCACAACTGATCCCAAGTCCCAGCGTTTCTTCTTCAAGAACCAGGCGCAGTTCGTGGACCCTGATCCGGGCCACTCGTTTCAGGCCATCAGGGAGCAGATATTCGGGTCGAACGACACCTCCTCGGATCATCCGCCGATGAACGGGTTCGCCCAGCAAGCTTTTTCAATGGACCCGTCTTTGAACATGTCCCACAATGTCATGAATGGCTTTGAGCCTGATATGGTTGCTGTTTACAAGACCCTTGTTTCCGAATTTGCTGTCTTTGATAGGTCAGTTAAAAAGTTTCAACTTGCACTCGTTTAACTTGTTTGGGGTAAAATAGTAATTTACTTTTTCAAAGTCTTAAATGTAATTTGATCCGAGTAGTGTCAAAATTTTAACAGAAAAAACTTGTCCAAGCAAGCTATTTAGTGCTTTCCAGTTACCAACTTTTGAAAGTTTTGGTGAAATTCTTTAGAATTCCTTAATAAACAACAAATCATTTACATAAAAGTAGTCAATCATAAGGAGACTCGATTCAGTTTTCTTCTTAATAGTGTATGTTATTTATTAAACAATCAATGATATAAAGTCAAATGCATAAATTTCAATTGATATGGTACTAGCACGTAAGAAATTTTGTAAATTCACAGTGTGTATATATATATATATTTTTTTTATGCTCATAATAGTATTCATGAATTATTTATTTATTAGGTGGTTTGCCTCCGTGCCATCATCGACCCAACCAAACCGGCTGTACGTACACTCCGGGACGTCGGTCGGAGCCACGAGCAACATTCCGGCAAAGCTCGCCAAAGGGTACCCGCAGAGAACAATTTTCGAGAACCTCGACGACGCCGGGATTTCCTTCGGAATATACTACCAGAACATTCCGGCCACACTATTCTACCGGAACCTGAGAAAGATCAAGTATTGGGGGAAATTCCATCCGTACGGCACGTCGTTCAAGAAAGATGCGAGGGACGGGAAGCTTCCGGGTTACGTTGTGGTGGAGCAGCGGTACACGGACACTAAGAGCGAGCCGGGCAATGACGACCATCCATCGCATGATGTGTACCAAGGACAGGTGTTGGTGAAGGAGGTGTACGAAACCCTGAGGGCCAGCCCGCAGTGGAACGAGACTTTGTTCGTGATCACGTACGATGAGCACGGTGGGTTTTATGATCACGTGACTACGCCCGTCCGTGGGGTGCCCAGCCCCGACGGCATTGTGGGGCCCGAACCGTTTCTCTTTAAGTTTGATCGGTTGGGCGTTCGGGTTCCTACCATTGCGATCTCCCCTTGGATTGAAAAGGGCACCGGTGAGTACACGTGAAACGTTTGTCACCTTTTGTGTGTGTGTGTGTGTGTGTGTGTGTGTTTACATTAATAGAAAAATAATAACTTGTAACAAAATTGTGTAAGATAGGGAAATTAACAATTAAATATAAAGTTATAGTGGCATGAAAATTTTTATCTAAATTGAGATGCTTTTGATTAGTTTAGAGAGTTGTTTAACTGAGGATCAGGATATTATTCGATGTTTATACTGAGCAAACGGCATTTGTCCCATTCTATTTTTAATTAAAGAGCATGATGTTTCCACGTCTAGTATTTTTTTTTTTTTTTTTTTTTTGGGAAATAGATTTGCCAGCATATCTCCAGTAGATGCCCCATTTATTTTTGAGTTGTTAGAGTACGTGCAAGTCAAAATCTAAGCCTTCTATTTCCCACTGCTTTTTCAAAAGCTGAAAAGGACTTCCAATCTGTTTTCTTCCTTCTAATAATTTAATGTCAAACCAGTGTAACGAGGAAGCTAACCACCCCCCTCAAAAAAAAAAAAAGTGCTCCCCATTTTTGTCAATTTTCTTAGCCGACATGTAGTAAAGTTGTTTGGGGCATCGTTGGGTAGCTTAATCTGTGTAGCAAAAGTTGCAAGGATAGAGCTTGAAAATTGGAGTTTAGTGAAAAAATACTCTTGGCCCTCCTAGAAGGAGCCCACAAAAAATGGGGGAAAAAATAAAGGACCAAATTGAAAAATTTACTATTTTGATGTAAATTTTACATTTGACCCCCTTAAGTTTTCAGAGTTTACGTTATAACCTAGACAATTTCATGGTTTCTTCATTATGAACCTTACAGCTGGCCCTCGTAGTAGTCTTACTGATTTTATGGTTTCTTGGTCTTCAAACCAAAATCCTCTCTGTTGAGTAATTTTATTTGTTTTTTTAACATTTGAATGGTTTTTGTTTGTTGTTTATTTTAAAAAAAAAAAAAAAATTGCAGTTGTTCATGGGCCCAATGGATCACCATTTGCAACTTCCGAATTCGAACACTCTTCAATTCCAGCGACGGTGAAGAAGTTGTTCAATCTCTCCGCACCTTTTCTAACAAAAAGGGACGCATGGGCTGGAACTTTTGAAGGCATTGTTCAAACTAGAACAGCACCCAGAACTGACTGCCCAGGTTCCTGTTATGCTTCTTTTGTTCTCTCTTTTACTGCTGGACTGTAGCAGCTCGGCTGCTTGGCAAAACTTCCGCTTTAGTCTATTTTCATTATTTGTTTGTGCTTTACTTGTTTATTTCTTACATGTATTCTAGAGCAACTCCCAACTCCAACGAAGATCAGGCAGGGAGAGGCCAACGAAAACGCCAAGCTCAGCGAATTCCAACAGGAGCTGATGCAGCTGGCGGCCGTGCTGAAAGGAGATCATGTTTTGACCAGTTTCCCAGACAATATAGGCAAGGATATGACTGTGAAAGAAGGGAAAGAGTACATGGAAGATGCAGTGAAGCGCTTCTTCGACGCGGGGCTTCAAGCATTGAAAATGGGAGTTGATGTGGAACAAATTGTTCAAATGAAGCCCTCCCTCACTACAAGATCACCGAGAACTTCAACCAACACTCCATAACAAAAATGTTGCGCATATAGAGAGACACAGAAATATATAATGTATCCTTAGATGCATAATTTATTTTCTTATAGCAATATCGATAATGGGATCTCTCCCCATTAATCATTACAAAGTTCTAGAAAATCTAGCATCTAGTAGTAGTTAATTTACAGGTGTAAAACAATCCACGAGCAAAACTCAAGTATACAAGCTGAATGTAAAAGATACGAGAACACAAGATCAAGAGGGGTCTTCATGCACTTTTTATTATTATTATTATTATTATTTTCAATATAACTAGTATCAGTAATCAATAATCCCTAATTTGACTAGCAGATTTCTCTTCTCCACCTATACCTCTTTGTATCACCTGTAATTAGTATCAACAAATCTTTTTCTGGAAAATTCTGGTATCATTAACCGAACAAAAAATTCCACCACCTGATCTCAGCCTCTAGTTATAGTATCCCACCCAGGAATATTAGCAGTTGCCTCGTTCACCATCTTCACAAGTCTCACCTGCAGAAATCATTGGGAACATTAGCTTTCTCATGGTTAAAATGTACATACTCTGGCAGGAGCCAAGGTTCTACAAGTGAGGCAACAAAATATAGAATATTTAGGTTAAAGTACTAGAACTAATACAAAATTTATTGATTTTAACTTTTGGAGAATTAGCAGAACAATGTAATAGAGAACCAACAATAGGGGCTGAATTATGCATTGGCATGACTAGCACAACAGCTTCACTAAGGACGTATTTCGAAGGGACACCTTCAACTGATTAAATATTATTTTACCTGGATCCTGAGTATTTTAATCCGAAACAAAAATGAAGTGTACTCAAATATCATCGTTTGGACATCATTCCCACAAGTTTTACGAATTAGTATCAAATGGTTCCAGTATTTGGTTGGACATACCACACTCTCGGGGGTAAGGAGAGGTGTTTTGGTGGAGGACCATTAAGAAAGATCACTTATCAAAACTCACTTACAAATTAGTACCAGCTAGTTCCAGTATTTGGTTTTCCCAAGTAGCCCCAAAACAAGTAAAATTTACAGGACATACCACACTCTCAGGAACCCCTGGAGGGGGTAAGGAGAGGTTTTTTGGTGGAGGACCGTTAAGAAAAGATCTCTTATCAAAACGCCATTCCCCTATTTTTCCATAAGTCAACTCTCCCTGGATTACAACAACATTGTAATAAGAATTCAGATTATCTTACGTCAAAACAATCAAGAAATAAATAAATAAAAATAGATAGATAGATAGAGAGATTGATAGTGAGAGCGACAGAGATCATTTTACTTTCAAATTGTAGTCACAACCATAAGTGTAATGGAGTATGAACCTCTTCCCAACTTCAGGATCCCACGGTGGCTAAAAAAACACAAGGATGCAATATTATTATAAATGTCTGACATAAGGACACAGTAAACAAACCATACAAAGATCAAAAACCACTATATTGCAATATTAATTTACAAAACCTGTAGCATAAAGTCTTTACGAAGTATGTGCCGCACACCATGCAATGCAGATGCTACAGCATATGCATACCTTAGAGCAACAAGAAATACAAGTAACATAAAATTCCAGATCAACCATCCAAAGATATAGAACTATCAAAAAGAAGGCGAAATTTTCTCAAGGATTACTCACATTTCCAGCACCCATCCAAATTGCTTATCAGTCTCATGGTCATCTTTCATTCGCAAAGAAACATTCAGCCATGTAGGTGAGATCTCCTCCAGCAAATACTGAAAAACATAATTTAGTTTATTCGTGTTAATTTAACAAAATGATGAAAGAGAAAGTAAAGTGGGCAGCCAGACTTAGAATAATGTGCTATTGATAATAGCAAAGCCAAAACTTCATGAAGATCAAAGGTTTTATTTAAAAAGCTCTGAATTTTTCAGAGTAAAGTTAGAAAATTTACAGAAGTTTAATGGTTAGTCACACAAAATTTTCAGCACTTACTAAAAGCAATATGAGTACTACCTTTTTAATAATTACAGGAGAATTTCCAATTGGATCAACGTTAGTCACTGGACCCATTTCCTCAGGATAGAATTTCCTAATGATTTTCTCATGTTCAGCCGGTTTAATATAGAAAAAGGGGAATCCAGCTGGATGGTTTCCCTGGGCCAAGTTCGGCAAAGGCTTTACAAATATGTGGTCAGGCTCTGCCATTAGGATGTATCTGCATCAGTTACGAAATCCATTGTTTTCAGTTTTAACATACTTGAGAAAAAGGGTACAGATCACAAGTATCAACTGTTGGTTTCACAGAGGATAAGTGGACAAAGAACAAGCACAAATATTAGTTAAGGCACTCACTCTTCCTCAATGGTTGCCTTTTCCAGCCATTGCACAAAGGCCCAGGGTCTATTTAAGACTATATAACCCTGAATAGGTGAGAAAATAAAGTTCAGTTAAGAAAAAAGAAAAAGAACTGATAGGCGTATAGCAAAATCCATGATGTTAACTACAATAAGAAAACAAAGATTTAGTGAGCTCAGTGCATTTATGCATCAGCTGTCTATCAACCATTAGATCTTTAATCACAGAAATGCAACTTAAAAACATATACTAGGACATACATATGCATGCATGCAGGCACATAACTGCAAACGCATGTGCATACACAAAGAAAACCTCTAGTATCATGATTGGTGGAGCACAGGATAATTTTCATTTCAGTTAAGAAAAGCAAAAATTGTAATGAATTTGATATTGGGAAAAAAAACGAAAACTGTAAAGAATTTGGTATTGAGAAAGAGAGATCCTGAACAATTCACCAGAAAGAATTATCAGTGAATCTCGAGTATATGACACCTCTGTGAAATCAGATTGCACATGTTAACTGTAAAATTTTCTCAAAACAGAAAGCTCATCAACTTACAATCACGTGGTGAATGCCAAACCATCTAAAATAGAACCATATGCACCCCAAACTTATTTTGTTTGTTTATTTTAGAGAAATAGAAGGAGTTTTACATATTGTTTGGTTGTACTTTGATGTTATAAATCGCAACACTAATCAATGTATAAAGAGTAGATTGTTGGTTAAATATATATGAATACTTTGTAGTTCAACATAAGACGTGGATGGCACCAAATGTCAAGTCCTGAAACTTCCAACTCACCTAAACTATAGTGATTTTAAATTGAATAATATAGCAGAGGTAATAAGCAAATATCAAAAACTCATTCAAACCATCAAATTAAAGAATAAAAAGCTTATAAGGAAGGCATTCTACATATATGTAGAGTAGTTCTTTTAATGTGAATTTCAAAGATGAGTTGGGGCCAGGGTTTGCATAGAGCCTAAGGAAAATCTTTTTACTTTAGAAAACTAGTAGTAAACATACTCTTTGGGAAACTAGTGGATCCCAGAAACATTGTTTTCTCTATAGGATTCCCTGAGCATTACACTTGTTGGATACGGTAGAACCATCCCCAGGATTAACCAAACACTATATATAAAGTTGAGGAAGAATATAAAGCTTAAAATGGGGCACAAATATACTTATGATGGAGCACATTGAATGATGATGAAAACATAAACAAAATGAAATCAAAAGAAACAGAAATAGCGAAGAATGAAAGAGCCTCACCCGATCAAGACCCTCCGGCAGAGGATCAACAACAAAAGATGGAATCTCATCCATCAAATTGTCAGCCTTTCCTGAATGCAAAATTCTCGTAAACTTCCCCATGTCTGATCTGGGCATGTCTTTTACTTTCTTATACCAATAGTACATGATCCGAGACTGCCATTGGCTATAAATAGCATCAGTTGCCGTAAGGGCAACATGAAATCTCATACCGGAGTTCCCTCCTCCTGTCTTCTCAGGCATCTGAGTTAAGGGATTCAATTTACCAATTTCATCGGCAGCCTTATTTTGTATTACCATTGTTAGCAAATTGTAAGTAGCAAAGAAGAAACCTAGTGCCAAAAGCACCAAAAGAAATGATGACACACCCAAATTTTTTCTCCCAATCATTCTTAACTCCTCACTCAACTAAACCCAATTCAGCAAACTTACAACAAAGAACATTAAACACAATCACTACAAAATACAATCCCATAAACTAAAAACCCCAATTACAGCAAGCAAGCACCACACCTTTTTAACCATACAAGGATATATAAACCTGCAATACAATTACAAAAACCAACAGTGTCAGTCAATATATAAACTTAACATAAAGCATAAACTCTAACAAAATTTCTGATAAGTTTAAGAAAATACAGGAGCCAAAGGCTAAATATGAATCAAAATTTCACGTTACCTGCATTAAAACAAAGATACCCAGATCTCATTCACTGCCCAGAAAGAAGAAATAAGCAAATGGGCACATATAAAATGAGAAAATGCCATCCCTATGAATCAAGCAAAGTCCAAAGACTTGTGGAGGGTTGACAATTTGCAGCAGACTTTTTACACCACATAAACATTTGTAACATTATGAAAAAGGGAAAAAAAAACGATGTTTTGGTATTAATATTTATCCTCTAATATTCATTATTACCAACAGAAGTTTTAGTTAAGTTGGAGGCTGATCTGGCCTTTTGTCCGCGGCCAACCAATTGCATGTGAAAATGCGCGAGTGGATTTGTCTTTGCTTCTATCTGATAGGTTAGCGAGTATCCAATACAACCACAAGTACAGTAACGGAAAATGCCATTCAGTTAATACGTTTGTGCAGTTTCTGAAACGTTGCCCTTTTATTCGTTAATGTAGAAATCAAGAGTAACTGACAATTATTCTTCATATTTGATACCTTTTTTCTTTTTTCTTTTTTTTTTAAGTAATGTTTTCTAAATAAAATCATAAACTACTATTTATTATTTTACTAACGGAAAAAAAAAAACGTAAATTGTCTGATTGTGGATTTTATTATACATAACGTAAATTAGAATAAAGGGTAGCTCCATTAACAAACTGTGCGTGAGTGAGAGCGTGTACACAAAAATGTTCCCCCCCCCCCCCCAAAAAAAAAAAGAAAAAAGAAAACGCCATGTGCATTGTTGCATTTGCATTTACACAGCCCATTAAGTTGCAGTAAGGAGCAAACTGTCCTACAAATTCTAAAAACCACAATTATAGATTATATATATATATATATATATATTGAGAAACTGAGGGTAAAAGAGTATTTCTTAGAATCCAAATGACAAAATTATTTTTTAATCTGATGATGATGATGATGATGATAAATATCAAATAAAATGAGAATTGAGTGCTTAGTTGATGATTTTGTGGTAAATATTAAATTAATGGTGTTAGAATTAGAGTACTTTATTCTCACAGCCGATTCAGCATAAATGGTTTTGAATTGGAGTACTTAGAAACAACATATTATTATTTATTATATTACATATTAATTAGGATACCAGTAGAAGCAAACACAACACACCAAGTGTCGTTTATTTTGATGACATTATTAAGGAGGTGGGGGTTTGTTTCGCCCCTGATATTCAGAGATTCTTCCACTCAACTTTGGGGCGGCCATTGTGCATGCCGCTGCCAAAATGATCATCGCGGCTCTCGTACTGCATCCCCATCATTCTCCCATCGGCAGCAGCAGGACCTGCACCGTGGTTGTTCATCATCATCATCATCATCATCATGTGATGATCATCATGATACGGCGACATACGGCCCCCAGCTGAGGCATGACCGCTGTAGCCGCCATTTTGGTGGTGGTACTGGTGCTGCTGCTGCTGCTGCTGCATGTTTTGATACGGATACCTGTTATGATGAGTGAACGCCACGTGCTGCTTCATGTGATTGTGATGACCAGGTGGCGTCATCTGCATGCTCGAGTAGTACTCATGATCCATGGCGCAGCTCTCCTCGTACGCGGCATGGCGCCTAGGGCCATAGCTCATCATCTTGTCAAGCATCCTTGCTAGCTTCTTGCTAATTAGTTCTTGAAATTAAGCTCTGAATGAATTTTCAGTTCGTGGTGGTTTGCTTAAATAGGCAATTTTCATATCAGATGAGAAAGCATCTAATGCCCACAACAGGGCCATTGCTCGAATTTTTTTGATAACTTTTTTCTCCCCCCTTTTTTGGCTGTCTTGTAAATTATTTCTCTATATATATACATGAGTGGTACCGAAAGCAGAATTTGTTCTCCCAATTGTTATCTTAATATATAAAAGCATAATCTCTTTGGTTCACCACTTAAAATATATAAGGCTCGACCAGTTTATCATAAACAAAGACAAAATTGAACAAAATGAGAATTAATAAAATGAGTAGTGCTGCACGTCCTAAATATCGAGAAATTCTATAATAAAACAGATGTAATACAATCAATTGAAGCATGCATGACATGCGTAATTGAATTTAATGTAACCACTATTTGCAAGATGATATTTCAAAATAAATGTACATATGTCATAAAATCATTTGCATGTCGTATAATTGACATGGTACTTCTGATGCATTGTAGAATTTCTCTAAATTATTTATCTAAAAAATTATCTTAAATGAAATGACATTAAGTGATTGGTCAGAATAATACAATTAATTGGCTTAGATTTTATAAAGAATTATCAACCAATCAATGAATGACGTATCATTTGAGATGTTTATCATTGCTCTTAATAAATTAACTCATAAAATATGGACCGGGCGGACTGGACAAATGACAATTTGGGCCGGCTTGATTAATCTACGTGAAGGGAACTTAGCCCAATCTCTTAATTTCTTTTTGAAAAAATAAAATGGAGGGGGGAACTGAGAAACGGAAGATTGCAAAAAAAAAATGGCATTTGATGGAGGGAAAATTCGAAGAAAGAACAAGTGACCTTCAGATTTTAAAATGAGGGCCATAAAGAGACCAATGGACCGAGAACATCAAAATATTTAAAAAAAAAAAGAAGTCTATATGAGAAGAGAAGTAGTGTGTCGTACACTACGACTAATTAATATATACGAAGGCATGCGATGGTATAGGAAGAGCGAGCAGCAACTCTTTTTCTTTACTTTCCTTTGCATTGGAGAATGTCAACAAACAAACATTAGGGGCCCCCACTCAGTACTCGTTAACAAGACGCCCGTCCCGTACGATACTTAACGCCGATGAAAAAGAAAGGAGCTGCTGAAGTCTGAACAATCGCTGCCAAAAGACTTGCACTGATTCTCTCTCTTGAGTCTTGACCGCCTGCAAAACCATTGCAATTCCCAAAGCATTCGTTTCTTTTTCCACTCTCATCTTTCTTAAATTAAAAAAAAAGAATTATTGTCGTTTTCTCATTAAAGTTATTCTGACTTATCATGTTAAACGATGAAGTTAAGAGTGGGTAACTGGGGCCGCAGCCTGGGTTAGCTTTTTGGAAAAAAAAAATAATTATTATAATTTATGAATTTATCTTCATTAATACTTATAAAAATATAAAAATAAATGTAATAGCCCATCCTAAAATATAGTGTTCGCTTTGTCAT
Organism: Citrus x clementina; assembly: GCF_000493195.1. Taxonomy (NCBI): domain Eukaryota; kingdom Viridiplantae; phylum Streptophyta; class Magnoliopsida; order Sapindales; family Rutaceae; genus Citrus; species Citrus x clementina. Next base: position 7,963,480 of record NW_006262688.1, on the reverse strand, counting down.
TGATCATGTCAGTATCATAGTTTGATAAAAATATAATTTTACGATCAAACGTTTAAACTGTTAGTATTTTCTCACCATTTTATTAATTAAATAAAAATTATACTGACATCATAAGGGTATTTTGGACATCTCATGCAAAGCCAAAATGTTATATTTTGCAATGGTAAAAAAACAAGCAATTTGGACATGAAAGCCTTAGAAATTGAAATCAACCCCCCTCTCTCTCGTTTCTTGTTCCATCCCCGCCCTCTCTCGCTCGTCACTGACCCATATCTCTCTCACTCTCGCAGTCTTTTGGAGGTAATTTTGTAATTAAATTGTCTTTTGTTGTTCTTCCTTTTTAAATGGTAAAATCGTCTTGTTGTCTTTTGGGGGTAATTTTATAATTAAATCGTCTTTTGTTGTTCTTCCTTTTTTAAATGGTAAAATCGTCTTTTACGCTCCAGGGGTAAAATTGACTTTTTTTCGTTAAATATTAATTGAGTTTTAACGGAATAGTAGAAAAATGTTAACAATTTAAATGTTTGTTAGTAAAATGATGTTTTTACCAAACCGTGGTACTGACATGATGTGTCAAAATAATTTTGGTGGGAAAATGATAACATCACTTTAAAAAAAAATGCAAAATGCGCTTCATTTCTAAAATCAATATCAATGCTACAAACTCCATCATTGATTTATGAGACTGAACCTCGTGGTAGAGTGATAGAGTGATAGTGTTACGCGGTATTTATCAGATTAATTATAGAATTTTATCACGTGCTCGCTACATCATCTTTATTAATCAACAAATCTAATACAAGTTATTTTTTTAGAAAAGGAAAAAGGAAAGAAATTGCTTAGAATGACATAGAACTGTCGTACCAAGAGTTTTACCCAATATTGTAGGCCATAATTAGGGTCATTACATTGTGTTTCGGATTATGAGTACTACTCGAGCATGTAATGCATATAATAAATTGATATAAGTTTAGCACTTCATATTAAAAATATAACATCTCAAAGTATATTAAAAACGATGCTTCAAATAATGTGTATCATATATATCTATTTAGTGCTTTATACTATGAATGTAAACAACCCAAAAGTATATTGAAACTTATGCGTTAAACAATGTGTAGAGTAAGATGATATCGTTATTTTTTTATGAAAATATTACATTTTAACATAAGTTTTCAATATCACATCATGGTATTTTGATATTATATTTTGAAATCTATAATATGTAACAAATTTTGGGTGGAGTCCATAAATTTAAAAATGAGGAATGAGAATCTCATTCTCATATTGAGGATGAGAATGGAGACCAAATTGACATTTTTATCTTTAAATAAAATCAAAATTTTTTTTTACGTCATTTAGATATTAATTATTATTATTATTACTACTATTTATTATTAGTCTAATAATAAAACAATAATAATTTTTTAATTAAATAATAATAATAACAACAACAAAACCACAGCAATAATAAAAATATTTAATATCATAATAATAGTTGTCATTATTTTATTATATTATTATACTAATAGTTGAAATAATGATAATGATATATAAAGTAAAAATATTTACTCTCTATTCTGTTAACGAGCAATAATTAGGAGTATTTCAATTACAATTTATTTTGATCATAAGATAAATGTAAATATATTAATAAAAGAGTGGGACTATTGGTACCTCCCTAAATATCTCTTAACACCCCTTTTCTTAATTAACCCCATTAAAATATTTTAAAAATTATATAATTCTTTTAACACCTCCATTAATAACAAAAATATCCTTAATTAAAACTTATTGTGTAAACCCCATTCTTTAATTTTTATTATTAAACCTCATTGCAACAATGAGGTCTCTTACATTTAAAAGAAAAAATAATGGGTTTTCATTTTCTCTATTATAGCTATCGGTGGTGAATTCTTTACCCGAAAATTAAAGAAAAAAAACAACATTTTTAATTTCTAAAATGTTGGATTTATAAGGGAAAAAAATATTTTAACTTTTGATTGGAGGTTTAATTAGAAATTATCCTATTATATAATTTTAATAAAAATTAAAATTATAAAATAATTAAAGAGATTTTAAGAGGTATTTAGAAAGGTGCCAATAGTCATACTCTTCATAAAAATTCAACTAATTTAAATTTCGTTTTCAAACATACTCTAATTTCTATAAAATATTTCCAAGTTTCACCAATGATATTATGAGATAAAGTAACTGCAACCGGATGCAAGTGAAAGCCGCTTTTACTTAACTTTTTTTTACTTTTGGCAAGTGAAAATGACAATCCCAATAAGTAACGGACACGTTGATAATTAAAAACTTTGAATTTATCAGACTTTCGCGTGCCCCAACTTGGGCTAAAAGCAGCGACTTCTTCTCAGTTCTCACTTCTCATCAGTGATTTTTAACCAGTCCAGTACACACTGACTAACAACTTTTATCATCCAGATACGATAAAGGGGGAGATTCAAATTGTTTCTTCTCTCCCTTCTCAGCTGCTTTTTTTTTTTTTTTTTTTTTTCTCTGGTTTTGTCTGATGGGTGGTCTCTGTCTTCTTGGCTTGCCTTTCTTGAAAGACGACGAAAAGGTAATGAATAAGAGAGAGTGTGTGAGTTGGGAGGGGGATTTTCATTTTTGAAACTGAAACCACGTACTACTACTGCTACACACATAGCTTGTTTGCTGACCATTTTGACTGGATTTTGGACTACTGCGTCTGCGTTTGTGTCTTTAATTACAACTATCCCAATCAAGGTGGGCCGCAAGATTTAGGAAACTGACAGATGCTTCCCTTCCCTTCTTAACTTAAGGTCACACTGTCATACCGTGTCATTTGCTTATTAAAAATTTCACCATTAAACTGTTTAATAAATATTAATTCTTAAATATTTTATATAAATTATTATAATTTTTAAGACTTAAATTAGTCTCGTTTTATACTATTATGCGATAAAAAAATTCATAATATTTGTATTATTTCATCAAAATAAATATTTAAAAAATTATATTTATTATATAATATTAATTTTTATTTTATAATTAAACAAAACCTTATTTTCGTAAATTTATAGATTGTTCTGTTGACAAAAATAAAAATAAGAGAATAATAAACTTATGTAACATATAATTAATAATGTACTCTAACGATGTAAAACAAAGCATGACATTATTTGTGCACGTCACTACCCGATTGTTGCAATATATATAAGTATTTAAAAATTATATATATATCTTTTAAACAACGGTTATAGTGGAATTGTTTTACCGCAGAATATTAATGATAACCGTTAAATTATAATAGTAAGTACAAATCTTTATAATCATACAATTATTGTCAATGCTCTAATGTATAGCAAACTCGGCAGCTCTTTTATCATTTATCTTACCAAAGAATCCAAGGTGAGTCTTCTATTAATTCACAAATGCAATACATGTGATGTGAGAGGGGTTTGTTTACAAAAAGACAAGAAAAAGAAAATGAAGATTGAAGAACCAACTCATCGGATTCAGAAACGCAGTGCATTTCCCAGTAAGAGTGAGTCAAAACACAAGTCGTCTTCCATGGTTGAAAGCTCACTCGGACTCATCTGGGATTTGCTTTGGGGATTGTAATGGGACCTTCCCGAGGAAGTTAATTTTTTCTAACTGACATTTTTGCCCCTTTATGAAACAAAACAAAACATACATACAACAGAAGCTCGCATCATATCATATTCATATTCATTCATCAACATAACTAAAGCAGTTTAATTAATTAATTAAGTTTAACTAACACTAACATACTGATTAAGAATTCAAACAGAAAGTTTTGATGATACTCTATTACTCTTGACTAAAAACCTAATTAAGCTAAGCAATAAGGACAGTACGGCAGGGGCAAAAAAAAAAGAAAAAAGAAGAACATAATATGATCTCCCTATCATCTTCTTCTTCCTCATCATCATCATCATCATCTCTAGTAATTAGGGTTAGGTGGACGAGAAGGTGGGGCCCAATGCATTACGTGATGATGATCGGGAGGTATCTGGCAACTGAGAGGTGTAGGATTACCGGCAACAGCAGCAACACCATAAACAGGCATGGCCTTGCCCGCACTAGAACAAGACTCGGTTGCTGCGCTTGCACCAACGATATTAGGCTTAGTCTCAGCATCTACCTGATTATCACCTTCATCGGATGAAATGGGCAGGCTGTGAACCAAAGGGTTGAGGAATGTAGCTGCCACCACCACCACCTTACTCGCCGCCGTCACCTTTCCGGCCACTATGCCTCCGAACACCTGCCCCTGTGCCCCGGCGAGTGTGACGCCAAACGAAGAAGGAGAAGAAGATGATGAAGAATCGTAAAACGAGCCGGAGAGCGAGAGAAGGTGGAAGGGGCCGTGAAGAGAGAGGGAATGCGCGTGAGAGATGGGCTGGCGAAGGGTGACGTGAGAGACGGAGCCGGAGGCGCTGACGAGGGAAATGCCCGCGTGGTTCCTACGCGCGAAGGTGATGACACTGTCGATGATATCGGCTCCAGCGGATATCTCGAGGATGACGGGCTTCATGGCCGACGAGTCGGTTATGTCTCTGGTTATTACGACGGGTGGCTTGGGCTTGTTCTTGGAACCCGGAGGCCTTCCTCTAGGCTTACGCGTCGCGATTTCAGGCGTTGATGATGATTCGATCACCATCAGCTGCTGATGGTTGTGGTGGTGGTGGTGATGGGAGTTTTTGTTTTTCTTAGAGGATGAAGCAGGGGGAGGGCTGTGTTGGTCGGAGGAGGAGGAGGAGGAGTCATCAGCAGCAGCGGCATGGGCATAGTCCGCCATTGCTGGGGCAGCTGTAAAAATTAATATAATAGAGAAATAGACTGTATAATGAGTTAATTTCTGGGGCTTTTTATTCTTAAATTATAAAATACTGGGAAGGATTGGGTCCCACACAGCTGATACACTGTGGGACCCACACAATGAGATGAAACATCCCAAAGCGACAGACAATTTTTCTTTGAAGTTGAGGCATGAGAAGTTATGTACGTTACATTAACATCAATCTATGGGTAGAGAGATTGATAATTAATTATACACAGTTGTGAGTGGATTGAGGTGCCATTGCTTTTGTAAGTAGGCTTACTAGTGTGATGGGAAATTGAGTTGATTTAATCGCATATTTATATTATAAAATTTTTTTAATATCTTTATTATAAAAAAATGTATTAATTTACATTTGAGCTCTTTTGTTATGGTTTATAATTTCGTCTGTCTAAATTAGACTATTTAGTGTATACCCTCTGTTTTGGGCATATCAAATTTTACAAAATGTTCTCCAGTTAGAGGATCCAAACATGGTGTTTTTGTGTGAGACTAAGATATAAATGGTAGCTTAAATGGAAAGTTTTACTCGGTGGCAGGGTTTTTCTAGATGTTTTTTTTTTATATATATATATATAAAGAAAGTAAACCTTTTATTCATTCACATTAGTGAAAACATTTGATATTTGTTGGTAGAAACTCCAGTCATACAACAAGACAATTGTGTCCTAAAGTTAATTTAGCTAAGGAATGACATAATTTAAAGATGCACTGACATTTTACATGTTGAAAATCTTTGTGTTACTTTGGATTTTTGAAATTATCCACAAAATTTTTTATTTGCTACCCTATTTGTTGTTTACTAAGCTTGCAACATTTTGGCAATTAGTTTCTATGGCTTTAAATTAGAACTATGTATTTTTGGCCACCTGAAAACCCCATTTTATAGCTTCAACTGCTGCATATTTAACATTTTCACCAAGTTGAGTTTGCTGAATTGTTGCAGCTATTATTTTGTTAGTTGAGTCCCTAATTACAACTCCCAAGCTTGCTATAGTCTCGTCACATCTAATGGCTGCACCTACACGAACCTTGACAACATGAACAGAGAGGGGACTCCACTTTTGATGCATCTTAGATAGATTCTTCTCTGTAAAACTTTATCCAAATTTCTTAAGTATCTTAAAGGCATCCATCACTAGTTCTGACTTTGCAACACTTTCCACATAGTAGAAACTTTTCTTATAAAAAATCTACATCATAAAACACAAAATCCAACAAAATAAAATTAACAAATGCAGATTTGTAAATCTGGGTAGAGAAATAATAACAAACCACCTCATATCTCTAAATCTAAGTGAAATAACAAAACCACTACAAATCTGAGTAGAGAAAATAAACAAAGAAAATTAAAAAAATAAGGTTTCGCTGGAAAACCAACTCATAGAGTTGATTTTTCAACGAAAGAAGAGTTGAAATGCTTATGGATGTTCATAAGGACTTGTTATTTTAGGTTTTTCTAGATGTTTAGTTGTAGCAAGAATATGATTGAGTTTTTTTTTTCAACTATCAATTAATTATCATATAAACATGAGCAAAAAATTATTTTTTTAAAAAATAGACGCGTGAATAAAATATAACACGTAGAAGATGAGAACATTCCATTAATTTCTTATTGATAGAAAGAAGATATTCACGCTCACTCTTTCTATATATGTACTTCATATTTAGTTTAAAGTTTAGAATCTTAATTTGAATCATTATAAATAAGGGAGACTCAAACCCTCTACCAAGACAATGAATGCAAGTAATTTACCCAAAAAAAAAAAAAAACACTAAGTGATTTTAGTTAGCTTCATATTTGTTTTTAAATGTAATTTTATTAGAAGGGGCGTCTTACAAGGATAACGATGGGTGTTGTTGATAGGAGCACTCTTAAACATCGATTAATCAAATGTCAATTGGGCTGGGCTTGTGGGATTGGGCTTTGGTGCAAAAACAGTTCAAGACAACCAATGATTTTAATTTTTTTGGGGACAAATTAATTTAAAAAAAAAAAAAATTGAAACGATATCTTGATACACGTCCATTTTCCGTTATGAATTATCAATAGAGGTTGAATTTAGTACCCAACTCCGACCCATTTTGAATTGGTCCTAAAAGAATTGACCAAAACCCTTAAATCCAAACACGCTCAGCATTAGCGCGCCTCATTACACATTCATGAAATTTTCAGTTTAGTTTCATATCGTAAAATTTTTTCACTTGGGGGAAGCACCAACTTGATGAGAGATTCTTTCTTTCAATCATCAGATTCCAATATCTCTTAACGCATTTTATGTTATATATTATGAACGAATTCAATAAAAAGGTTACCATAATGTTTTATAGTCTAAATTACATTTGTATTGCCACATGCATGGCAAATGTTTTATAGTCTAAATTACATTTGTATACGTTAAATTTCCAGTAAGAGAACTCTTACTAACTAGATGCTTGAATTTTTGTCTTTTTTCAAATGTTTATATGAATATTTTTATAAAAACTTACACCAGCTATCTTAAATAGGTGGCGACCCATAATTCTTAATCTAATTGGAAAATAAAAGAAATAATGAGAATATTAAAATTGACTGAGAAGAATAACATCACGTACACACCACGCTTGTTAAATTATCAAACAAGTACCTTTACCAAATTTTTAACAGGTAATTTTCATGTAGTCCTAGTTCTATCAAACATCTCATCGTATTTTATTATATATAAATTAATTATTTCAAAATCTCGTTTGAAAATAGATTTTCCAAGAATCGATCAGACGCGACACCAAACACAGCCAAAATTATAGAAGAACACAGGTGATTGCTTAGGATTCTACTGGAAGCACCTTCTCGTTTAAGTGCTTTTGCATGAAACAAATGTTTCCATTTTCAAAGACGCGTATCACTTATTGTGCTGAAATTGGTTTAACTACCCCACCACAGAGACAATGATATCCACCAGAAAAAATTAGTGGGGTTCCAAAAAGAAGTTGGCCATGATTGTCAACCTTCTATCATCCCACAATGCACATTTTTTTCCTTCTCCATTAGGGAAAAAAAGAAAAAAAAATTCTTTCCATAATATCATCTTATATTTCTTGCATGAATATATCAATCAATTAGTTTCCTTATATATAATTTGATTGGCGAGCTTTTTTGACTGGAAAACTACAAGGGAAAAGTGTGAATTCAATTTTTAGATTGGAACCGAGAAATAAAGCTAGTGGGGAGAATTCTTCTGATACATTTTCTTTGAGGATAGCATTTTGAGCTGGTATAGCAAATTTGTGGACTCTAATAAGAATGTTTATATTTAAATTTCCTATAAATCTAATATCTTAGCCCCAATAGACACCTTTAATTAGGAGAAGTCCAAGACAGACAGATAAAAATTGGTATTTAAAAAAAAAAGTTTTAAAGGCCATTTGCTTTGTGCTTTTTCTTTTTGTTATCTTTCATCATTTGGGGACAGAAAGAGGATTGAAAATGGTGCCAATAACTGTAGATATTGATTAAAACGCAATAGGTGCAATCCTGATCACCCAGCAGGCCAAAAGGAACCTTTAAAAGGTAAGCAAGAAACCAAGAATTTGAAAATGAAATTGATAATTTCTCCACTTAATTACATTCTTATCTTGAATCCCAATTCTAAACAGAGATATTAAAATACACCAAAGTCAACAAAGCACCTTGATTAATAATTGGAATAAACTTTTACAAAACACTGAGCTAGCTTAAGTTGCAACCCTTTCCCCACACAGACAACTTTAATTTATTCACTGTTATGTCAAATTGAACAGCTGACAATTCACTGTTATGTCAAATTGAACAGCTGACAAATTTCCTAAATGCCTCAAAAGCTACAACCACATTGCCATGGGATCTGCAACAACATGACTGAATTGAAAAAAAATCCATCTTCATGCATGGTATTTTATATAGAACATATTAAACAAGATTAATCCAATTAAAAATATGTTACCAGAAGCAATTAGCCCGCTAGGTAGCAATCAGAAGAATGCCCGGCTGCCATAGAACACCCGTGATCCATCCTTTTTCTTCTTCTGATCGAGCCCAATCTTATTGCTGTTATTTTGAATCACATCACCGTGGTGATCATCTTCGCAATCCGGTTTGTGATGATCAAGATCCATTGGTAGCTTCATTTTAGCCAAAGATTCCGTAAACTGTTGCATACTTCTCATGTACATGTCCACAATTTGCTGCTGCATGGCTGACTGCTCTGCCTCGAGATTTATTGTCCCCATAGGAGCTGAAAACACTTGATGACGATGACCAAATTTAGCAGCGGGATCAATAATATTGTTTTCTAATCCCTTCTTGTTGCTTTTTTCTTCTTCTTTTTCTTTGTGTTTTTGGTCTTTGGCTTCAGATTCCTTTCTTGAAGTTGGAGTGTCCGGACAGGTTCCTGAGCTCGGAATATTAGCATCACTTAGACCCAATTGATTCTTTTTCGGAACCGAATCAGCCGATGAGTTTCTATCATCACTCAAGCTAGTGGTGGTTGAACTCAAGAAACCTGAATTCTGAATGCTATTGCTACCATTTGGTGAATTTATTGCCGTCATTTCATAATCATTATCAACAAGCTGAGGCAGAGGAGGAGGAGGAGGAGAAGTGCCGAGATGAAGAAATGATGCAGCAGCAGTACCGTCAAAGTACTCAGAAACCATCTGCTGATTCTCTCTGACAACTTTGATGTCAGGAAACTCAATTCTTGAATACTCAACAGGGTCCAAAAGCGCTGCGGCTTCTGAGATCTTTGATCTGTCAAGCAATACAACTTCTGAAGATATTGAAGAGTTAATGTTACTGGTGGGTGGATTAAGAGTCAGAGGAGTGTTCAAAGAGAGAGATAGCTTGACAGTGCCAGCAGGGGAATGAAAGAGATCGGTGGAAGAGAGATTGTAATCTTGAGTAACAACTTTTCCATTGCCAACAACTTGTGAAATTGGCACCAAAGCAAATCCAAGAAGCTGATCTTCCATGTAGTTTCTAGCTCTGCTAAGCATCCAGATTTCACATTTCAGAACGGCGCCGTCGAGTTGATTGATTTTGATGATCAGTTTCTCATTGAACTCAGGGTTCTTGCCACCTCCATTGATGACTTGGGTTGAGTGAGTCTCGTCAGGATTGTAGGTGAGAGAGAATTTTGCATACACGTCTTGGTTGTCGTAGATACAAATGTTGTGAATATTTCTCGCATGATGAACGAAGATTTCAAGAATCCCGGAAAATTCAGAGTCGTTGAAAGAATCCATCTCAAGAAAGTTGATTCAAAGAGGAGGAAAATAGGATTTTGAGAGAGCAGAATGAATGATGTAGCTAGTGTTTGTTTATTATTATGATCAATTGTATCACTTTCAAATTGTGGGTTGTTGGGTAAGTTAACAAAATCATTCCATGAATTCAAGGTAAAGATTGGCTCACAATGGAATAGAAGAGGTGGGTTTTGTGGTAGGTAAGAATGAAAAGGGTTAAACAAAAATAGAAAAGAATCAAAGAAGAAGAAGAAATTGATAATGGTGATGATGATGTTATGTGTTTTTTTTTTCTACCTTTTATCCATGCTGTCATTTTACTATTGGACATCTTTCATACTCATTTTTAACACTTATTGGGGACAGTTTAAGATTGCAGTGATTAAAGAAATAAATTATTTCTGCAATGTGGAAAAAACAAGTTATTGATTAAAATAGTAGATTGGTATTTAAAAATTTTGCTGTTAAGTTAAAAAAAAAATACATTAGTTTAATAAATTTTATTACGAAAGTTTTATTTTATTATATATTGATCAAATAAACATAAATTTAAATTGCATTTTATTATATAATTATCTTATTTATGAAAAAATATATATAATTATCTTTTTATTAATATTTTAATGTTAAAATAAAAATTTCAAACAGTTATGATAACTTGTTCAATAAGCTACTTATAAAAAAACAATTCATTTCCTACTGCAATAAAAATGAAGAAACATGTGCAGCTTTTAAGACATTTCCTAGACACCAATTTTGTCAAAATTTATAAAATAAGTTGTTGATAGCATTTTAACGTCAATCTTAACTGGGGATAAAAGATTTTGTCCAGCATTAGAAATAAATTATTGGAAAATCCAAAAGTAAATAAACAGACAGGTGAAAATTTTTGTTATGAACAAATAGTATTACTGTGAAATTTAAGTAGAAACTAAAATTAACTTCTTTATGAAAGATACCCATCTATTGTAAAATTATTTTGTCTCTCTTTTGGGGTGGGTGGGTGAGGGATAGAGATTTATGGGGCGATTACTTTGCTTGACATTGCAACTTCCACTAGCAGTGCCTGTATTTTCTCCACCGAGGGAAATGGAGGTCCCCCAGTTTGGGCCCATCTTCATTATCACTCCATCTAAAATAAAAGAAATGCTATTCCAATCTTTAAGACAAAATCTCTTTATTTTTTGTGGGAGGAAAATGCATCTCCACTTTCATACTCTATTGACAAAATAAACAAACTATGTAAATTACAATGAAAGTGAGAAGATGTGAAACCCCTACTTCGAGTTTGTAATACTTTGAATTAAGCTCTCTTAATTAATTCAAAAAAATAATGTTGCAATGTGGACAATTGTATGGCCTTGCAACATATATAAAAGTTTGTATCAAAAAAAAATTATATATGTATAAAGTTACTATATTATGTCTAAGTTATTATGTAATTTGAGATTTATAGTAATGATATAACATTGTCTCGCTAAAATTTATTAAAGTAGATAAGTTGTATAAGAGTTTGTAGCTTTAATATATTATCAATCACATGGATCTGTGTTAGCTTACAATTGTTGTATACGATGAGTTTTCGTTACATTTTGTAACTTAATTGCATGCTTTTTAAATTCTATGTTACACATTCCAAGCAAGGTATAAGTTCATTAATATAACGAAATTTTATAGTTACAACATACTTGTATGAAGAAAATTAATTTGTTACAGTTGTATCATACAATTAATATAATGTAGGGTCCGTTTGGGATTATTTTGAAAGAGTCAAAAGTGATTATGAAAATGTAAAAGTTAGTTTTGGTATTTGGTAAATTTTTTAAGAAATCGCTTTCGGCAAAATCACTCGTCCTATAGTAAATTTTGAAAAACAAAGAAATAGAACTTTTCAAAGGGTAAGGCTATTTGAACCCACAATAGTACTCTTGACACCCATGTTTTTGTAATTTTTTTTATTACTTTAATAGCCTTAAGTGAAATTACTCAAAAGTTAAAGGGACAAAATAGATTAAAATAGCATATACACCCAACCTATCACGATTCATAAATCTGCCTATTTTCTTTTCATAAATTTTTATTCAAAGTAAGAGAGAAAGTTTCATGATATTAAACTTGCTAATTAATTATGTATTCAAGTGTAATCTCTGCGTTTCTGGTAACTAGTTACTGATAATCAGTGTCCCTAATTGTGCATTTGGTGTAAAGATACAGGTGCGGGAGGAAAGGCTACACAAATACAGTTCTTTGATCTTTTCATGCTTTTAAAGTTACAAAATTTATATATGAGTTGATAAAGAATGAATTTTCTCTTTTTTTAGTATTTACATCACATCATTGTCGTTTCCTGTTCAAATCTTACTACTGTGCAGCTCGACATGAATTTTCTTTTTCCTTCCTTTTTTTTTTTTTCTCTTTAATCAAATGATGGCAAGCAACTCAAAAGTTCTGTTGAATTTTCATATGATTTGAAAGAGTTTTGTGGCCATTTCCACTTCTAACTTTTCATAAACAGCAATTTGTCTTGATGGAAAGGGGAAAAAAAGTTCTTCATGTGTGGGTTTGAGAAGAAAGAAGAAAAATGAATAAAGGAGTAAATTGGAATTAAATTTAAAATTTAATGGGTCTTGAAAGTAAAAATGTGATTTTTAAAATTTCATGATGAGTGTATTGAGAAATTGGGTGGAGAGAGTATTTTTGTGGGTTTAAATAGTCCCACCCCTTTTCAAAATATGATTTTGAAAATTACTTTTATACTTAATATAATTTTATATATTTCCTCATATATATTATAAAAATTCAAAATTATCATTATTAATTAAGAAATATAATCATTATTTGTAAAGAGAATATTATTGTTACTAACTATATTGAAATAACAAAATAAAATAAAATGAGTAATATAAATATTTATTTTAGTTATTGATGATTTTATATATACAGACACACACACACAAAAATAAAAATATTTTATATACATGTTTATATAAGTATAAATAAATTTTATTCAACATTATATCTAATTCAGCCATTTATATTCTTACAATAATTTAATTGTAAAATTTACTAAATACACACGACTGCTCTTAAAATTGACAATACTTTTAAAAATAAATTTTACTAAATGTTTAACCGGTTTCCGTACGTAGCTGATTATTATTACAACATAGTTAATGAAAATTATTTTTAAAACTACAATATTACTGAAATAAACCGCAGTATCCCCTATAGCATTTGCATAATTGACACTTTCTACCTGAAAAAATTGGAGGCACTTGATTTCCAGACAACTCTCTTCCATTATCAACTTAAGATCCGTTAACCTAAGAATAGAATTTCCAATAATATATATGATTATCTGTAAACATTCGTAGAAATGAAGTCCTTAGTAGATTTTTCGTCACCTAATTTAGGTAAAAAATTGCTTAAATTCAAAGTCATAAATCAAATTGTTGTGTTGCGCAACGAACCGCTCATTCATTGTTTGTCAAACGAAAATGCTGGCAATGACGACGTTGATAGCCAACAGAAATTAAATCTGTGTTCACATGTAGAATAAACGCACCCAATGAATATATGGGTGAGGTTATTTACACTCTAAAAAATATATATATATATTTTGAATACTTTAATTTTAATAAAAATATATATATAATACAAGTATACTCATCATATAAATTATGAATATTACATAATTATTTTGAATACTCATTTGTCATACTGATTATTCAAATGTATCATTCTCATATTTTTAAACCTTAAATTTTTTTTTCAAAATTTTAATTAATACTTAGATGAGAAATGAGGAAATCAATATTATAAAAAAAATTGACTAGAAAATATATATCATATTCTTTTTAAAAAAATAACATTAAAAAGTACTGTAAACTGCCATTGTTTTTTCCCCCTTTAACCCTCCTCCTTCTACTCCTTTTTCTTTTTTTTTTTCTTGGTGGTATTTATGGAATAATTTTTACTATTATGTTCTCCTTGCAATTTATCTTAAATGTAAAATCCAATATTTTACCGAAATAAATTAAAAATTAATATCACAATGCAACACAACACGTAAAATGTTTCTGATTAAAAAAAGAAGAAGAAGAAATTGCACCATACAATAACGCAACGGACAATCATGATTCATGAAAATGGGTTAACCGATAAATATCCATTGAGAAAAAAAAAATTAAAAAAAGGTCTGTACACATTGATGACTGTGGGCTATGCATCAATTTCAGTTAATTTTCTACTAAACTACCCTTTTGAGTACCGTGAAACGCCCGATATGGTTCAGGTACAATCGTAAATTATTGAAAGCCTACATTTCCAAGCAGTCGAATGAAACGATACAACATACCAGTGATAACCGATCACTGGACATCTGACCAGCTAACATGTAATTATTTCAGAGTTAAAAGCAAGGAAATACTGTACAACTATGGATCAAATACAAGGTGTCCAGCTTACTGGCTACAGCGAGGCCTCAAGGTTCCGTCCCAGCCTTGCCAAATGCTGTTGATGCTTCGCAGCAGCTGCCTTATCAGCAGCTTCACGTTTAAGTGCCCTCTTTGCCCGTCGCCCTGTTGTGACTTTTGCAACTTCTTTCTTCTTGGGCTCGCGAGAGGAACTGGCACCCACGTCCTGAGAGTTTGGACGGCAAACAGGCCTTGCTTCTTGACGCCCTGCCCTAACATATCCATTATCACCCCACCTTCGGTTACCAATACGAAGACTTGATGAACTGCGGAAGTAAACTTCATCCAGATCATCCTCTTCATCCTCGTAGGAATAATCATCTTCCAGATCATCTTGTACCACTACATGATCCTCCACAATCAAAGGTTTAAACCACGTGGCTCTAAGAAGTAAGCACACACTCTCCTCGAACATGTAATCACTGATGCTGTTATATGACAAAGTATTAATGAGTGACAATTTTCCATACAAACATAAACTTAAGGAACTGAGTAATCGCATTTAAAAGTTACATTTCTTTACCACCCACTTTAAGGTTACATACGTTTATAACAAAGTTCTGAATTGGGTTAAATTATTACCAATTACTTCTGTTTCCCCCTTTTTTTGGCCATATCGTATATTAGTTATCAAAATTGTGTGTGTTTAGGATCCCGTATCTAAAAAACAACTTGAAAGGGTTTGGTGATTGTTACCTGCCATCAAGGGAACGGTGAACATGGAGGAACTCAAATGGATGTTTACACTGTGGGCAGGTTGGATTCCTAACATACGAGGCCCATCGAAGGATGCAAGTTGCACTGCACAGAACAAAGAAAGAACGTCCATTAATGCTACCATTTCATGTCGTTGACTCAAAACATTTGGGGGAAAAAATCCATCAACTTTCCATCCTACATGATTCTTTCTATGAAGTCAAAATAATCATTTTTTTTCCCCTCAATTACAAGGAGAAGATAAAAAATAGAATATACGAATTAGTTCCAAGAGCCGGTTGTACCATGCTCGTTACGGAAAGTGACATTCTAGCTCTTATTATATGATATAAGAATTTACAAAATATCTTGGATTCCATATAATTTTCATACAAGAGATGGTAAGCTGAAAACCCCACATATTAAATCATAGTCCTGCATAGAACTCTAACCTATAATATGAAGATGATCAACGAGTCTTCATATATGTCACAGTTCCAAAACCAACAAGTCATGAGGCTGATTATATTAAGGAAACCTCTAACTACGAGACAACACAAATAGATTGATTCTTGCAACAGCATTTTTGAGTTTTTCAAAATTTTCTCCTTTTTTACCAGAACAAATGCCTAAGAAAACCAAAAAATAAACAAGCAGATTGTCTCTGTAATTTGAATTAACAAGTTCTATTACTAAAAAAAGGGTAACAAGGAAAAAAAAATCCAAAAAATAAACATATTGAAAGTCCATTTCAATTGCATGGCACAACATTAAATTGAAGAATTGACTGTACAAAGAAGGTCCAACAATATATAGGTATGAAAAGGAAATTGAATCCAAACCACAAAACTAAAAGCATACTTCACTCGTGTGTACAAACTACACGTTGATACTCATTTACCATCAAATATTGCAGCATTGATTACCGAAGAAGCTTCCAACATAAACGGGGACATCTGAGAACTTATCTGGTTTTAATTCCAGTCTAGTCACCTTTGGGTTTAAATCCCTTCTAGTCAAATATAACAATATCTCTCCAAAATAACTCTTTAAATATAAATGACTCCCATGCCAAAACAAACAGCAGCTTTGTCATGCTTCGTAACCAAAAAATACTGACCAACTCAATATTCCACAGAGGAACACAAATCCACATAAAACGTTAGTTTTTATCTTCACAGAACGGCCTAAAGCATAGATGATAGTCATCACAAATTCGTGAAACAAAACAAATGGGTAAAAGTGAATAACCTAACCAGAAAAACAAAAAGATCAACAGAAAGGAAAAGAATAGCAAGTAAAAAGGAAAACTCAACATAAGCATAAGAACAGCATGGCTCTGAAAATAAAAACCTGAACTCTATTGTCCTTAGTTGTTTCTCAAGACCCTTTATGAGTCACTCAAACATACAAGCAATGTGAGACACTAAAGCAAGTATCACTTAGAGCTCAAGAAAGGATAAAGAACTGCAAAGTGTACCAACTACGGAAAACTTCGAACTCTAATCAAATACCAGTCAATAGACAAGGCAGCCATTTCAAACATAAAACAGAACAAGGTTAAAGTGGGGGCCAAAATGCCCAATCAGATGGTAAACCATACATTTAACTGTGATCAATTTTTGCCTCACTTCAGTTATCTCCCTCTTAAGCAAAAATTGAAACCTAACCGGCTAACCCTGCCAATAACCTAACAACTTCTTCAGAACCACACAATCCTAGATATCCTAAAACATACATTCTCTAGGGGAAAAAGTCCAAGGCAACAATGTAAATAATCAAAGACTACTAAACAGAAATATTTTATATTACAAGCAAAAGAATTAGGTAACTAGAGACATGAGAGGAACCAGCGGATGTCCATCAGAGAAACTGTAGACAAGAAAACAATTCAAAGAATGCCCCCAAGGCAAGCTCTATCAAAGTTACATATGCAACAGACATAGTAGGGTAAAAGCTTGTTTAGTCCCTATATTATGAAGTTAGTGTCCATTTAGTCCCTGTATTTTTAAAAACACCTCAAAACGTCCTTGCTACTAAATATTGACTCTTATGCCATTATTTTTTTTATTTTTAACTTGCTTTTACAATATTACATTTTTACAATAATGTTTCTTTTGTGGATATTAATAAAAAATTAAATTATCAAATTAAACTCAAAAATAAAATAAAAACAAAAAAAGGTATATATTAATTTTTGTGAAAGCTCACGTATGTCTAAAAAATTAATATCGTAAAAAATTACATTATCAATTTTTTTAGAAAAATTAATATTTTAACTCAAGAGTGTGTTCCACAAAAATTAATATATTTTATTTTATTTTATTTTATTTTTTGGTGTTAAACTGGTAATTTATTTTTTTCTTTTTAATAATGTCTAAAAAAATTATTATAATAGGGTTATTTTTTTCTTTTTAATAATGTCTAAAAATTATTATAATAGGGCAATATTATAAAAATAAGTTAAAAGGAACAAAAGATAATGGCAAAAGTGTCAATAATTTAATGGTATGGATGGTTTGAGGTATTTTTAAAAATATAGGGACTAAACGGACACTAACTTCAAAATATAGGGACTAAACGAGCTTTTACCCGACATAGTATTATGGCGGAGAAACTCCAATAAACACTCATCATGATGCTTGACAAGAGAATTATTCAACAACTAACAGCTACAGGGCCTAAGTTCAACTAAAACATATACTTGCATCAAAGCCAAGTCCACACTCCATATATGCTTACATAAACCATATTTTCTCAATTCTTACTGCATTTAACTTAATTTATTTTGATTTATTTATTCAATGAAAATTTATTTTGATTGCAAATTCTTCTATCATTGGTTAAAATTATTTAAATACTAGATACATAAATACACTCATATGCCGAGTACGAAGGGTGAGAGAGAGAGAGAAGAGTTGCAGTAACAGCAAGATAGTTAAGATTTGTGACCTCGAATCCAAGGCCTATTTCAGATGTCCCTAAACACTCTTAACTTATCAAATGCGCTAATAAATAATCTTCACAGGAAGATAGGGCATAATAATTTGTGATGCATAAACTCCATTCCGAATAACACAGCAAAAAGATGAGAGATTTGATTAGAACAAACCAGTAAGCGTGCTCGCAACCTTTTACAAGAGCCGTTTCCTGGAGAACTGTCTTGTCCAAGCATATCGCGCAAACCCCTCCATGATTCCCAAACCCCATTTCGCGATTGTCTGCTTTACTTTGCATTTCTCCCTAAAAATGAGAGGAAAAAAATCCAACTGTATAACTTCAACACTAGAATGAAATAAAGATGAACCTACAATCACAACCAATCAATGATGAATGACCAAAGCTTAAAAATGGTTTCTCTAAACAGCAAACTAACAACAACATTGATCCCCAAAACATCGAAATTCGCTTCAATTCATTACTTCACAGAATCAAACCCAAAAAGGGCAAAAAGAAGAAGCAAATTTTGCATCATAAATGTACAAAATGTTGGAACCTGAGAGACTTTTAAAACATTTTGAGTGCAATCTCTATTCTCTCAATAATCCCACGATTTTTCCAGAGCCAAAACTAAGCACTAACGTTGTGTTTCGTACCTGATAAAAAGCAGGGAAATTTTTTTAAAAAATAGAAAACAAGACACAAAACAAAAGATTCAATCTTGATTTTTTCTTTCATTAATACCTAAAACAGAAACCGACCATTTTCAAATCTATAAACAATACTCACAATTTCTCCGAATATCAAACAAAACAGCCGCACATATTTTCTCAGAGACCAAAACAGATGAAAAATATAACAAAAATAACAACTAATATCTATTCAATTTTAATAGATCTGCAAGTAGAATCCTAAGGGAATAAAAAGTAAAAAATAAAAAATAAATAAAGAAGGTACCTGATCCGAAATGGATAAATTGTCAAGACCCTTGACTAGCTCTTCACCGTCGATCTTGCTAACCGAAGAAGTCATGATGATGATGACAATCAGATAACAAAAATTATAACAAAAGGGGGAGTTTGAATTCTGCTTGTTCTATAATATAACTAGTAATTTAAAATTTGAAAGAAATTTTTTGTACAGAAAAGATATGCTTCAGAATTATTCTGATTCCAATAGCGCGAAAAGGAAGATCCTCTTGTTTTGGGGTATCAAAGGCCCAAACAGTTTGGCTTGGATGTGGTTGACATAAATACTTGGCTTTCCTTTTTTTTTTTTTTTTTTGACTTTTTTGAGACAAAATAACATTTGTATCCCTATTATTCTGTAAAATCACACAAAGAAAAGAGATAATTCACATACGAGTACTTTTTTTTTTAAGTACTAATATATTACGATCAGAATTCTACTAATATTTATAATTAAATAGTTAGATAAAATCTAATTCAACTTACTAACTTAACATGATATCTAATACAAATAACTGTATTTTGGTGATTAAAATTTAATAAAATTATTAAATAGATTATGTCTATATTAATCTAATTAATAATTATATCTGTTCAGATTTAAAATTTTTGGCACGATAACTCATATTATTTAATCTATTATAATATATTGACTCATATTTTAGTTAACAGGCATGTGTTACACTTGTCAGATGTTTGAAACTCATTTGTTATACAATTGTCGATGTTAGGTCATCATTTTAATTAATAGGTTGATTGTTTTTGTTATATAATCGGAATGCAGGTACTCATGTGTTATTATCCTTTTATTTTATGTTTTGTTTTTCTTTCTCCAATTTAACGGGGTGATGTACGATAAGTTGACAGGTTAGCCCTAAGATGCCACGTGGGATGTTAAAGTCTCAACACGTTTTGAGTTTTTTTATTTAATTATTATTAATACTTTTACCAATCGAAAGTGACGGGCTCTTGAGGGTTCCAAGTATTATATTAAGGTGAAAGGTAAGAGTTCTGTTCTATTCTTTTTTTTTTTTTATTTAACGAGACTATGGTTTAAATTATAATTTATATTATATGATATTATAATTGATATTTATAAATCAGATTATTATTGAAATTAATTTATATTAATATTAATAAAACTCTGCTTAAATTTTTAATTCTTACAAATATGCAAGAGATGTCTGCTTTTCACTCTTAAGTAAAAATTATTGTAAGAGTTTTGTTCTATTCTAAATTGGCGGTTCGAGGATTGTTGAAAGACACCGACTAAACAGTAACACTCGGCTTATGGGACTTTTCCCTTTCATTAGTATTTTCAGTGTTCGGTTTCATCTAACTGAGCTTTCAATATTAGCCTTGGGCTTTAATAGTAATTTACTACACTTGTCAATTTTTTAAACTTTAAAGTTATACTTTTTATTGAAACTGTAATTTCTTTAGGATTTGGATACTCTTCTCATCCGAGCACCACGAGCTTTTAACAATGAGTAATGATTCAGCCATAAACTTTTGTGCAAACTTATTTTGTACAAACTGATGTGGCATGAGAAAATTGGTTGAATTAAATATCACTTGGCCCACATGATTTGTTTTTATTCATTTATATTTTCATTCAACCAATGAATTAATGCCACGTCAGTTTGTACAAAATAAGTTTGTACAAGAGTTTGTGGCTGTATCATTACTCTTTAACAATATTAATTCTTCACCTTATAATGAGGTTTTTTTTTGGCTATTAATTTTGTACTTTTGCTCATATAAATGGAGTTATATTCTAAACCTCTTTTATCATTTTTAAGAGATATTGTCGATTGAATAGATCAACAGTTACGAGGAATATTATCATTACATAACATCATATTAACTGTGGTAATGCTACACTTTTCTAATGATATTTAAAAGAACTCATTTCATGTGGTATTGTCAAGTAGATGATGAAAATTTATTATTTAATAAACGAATATACATCCCATAATTTAAATGAAATATCTTGAAATATCAATAATTAATACTTCAACTTAATCAATGAATATCGGTTCACTTAGTGACTGATTTCTCTTTGTTCTGCTTCATTTTCCCCTTTAATAAAATTTTCGACAGACTCATATACAGATACGCAATTTTTTTTTCCATATAATAACAAGTGAGATATTTCTTAAGAATACCTTTTTGCCCGTACACAAATTTTAGAAGTGTAAAAATCAACTACCATCGATGGATGGCGTAAAAATCTTGATATTTTTTATTTATTTGATTATATAACAAATAAAAAGGACTTGTATATTACTGTTAGAGTGCAATTTATGAATAGTTTTGCATTGTTTACTTCCTTTAATATCGATGTTTTGCACTTAATAATAGTGATTTACTTGTATTTTATTTTTGTAGGTGCAATTCTATTGATTGGTGCTAAAATTGAGGTACAAGATGATGTTTGAGGATGATTGTTTTCCAGAAAAAAATTATGAGCTTTAGAAGAACTTTGTTGATAAGGCGTCGGCGCGTGCTGTCAACTAAGGACCTGCAGTTTTTATTTTAAAGTGTTTTATCTTTTTGGTTATTTTTGTAATTTTGAATTTAATATTTAGATAATATTTTAGATATTAGTAATTTATTTTTGGAGAAACTCTATAAGAGGAAAGGGACGTGAAAAACAAAGGGAGTAGATTTTTTAGGAGAGAAGAAAAAGAAACCATAGATCTAAATTTTTCTCTTCTCTCTGTGAAGAACTAAACCTATTATTCTAGTTGAAGGTTAATAAAGCTTTGATTCATCATTACTGTGAGATCTTTCTTATGCTTTAATTGTTTTATTGCTTTTTGGGTACTTGCTTATTCTCTAAATTATTGCCATAATTATGTTTGTTAATTAGATAATTGGCCACTATTTAATTATCAACTTAATCTATTGTCAATTAAAAGATTCATCGTATGAAGATTTTAATGTTTGTGACAAATAGCATAGCAGTGCGTTGTGTTATGAGAATAAACAATATAATTTAAATGAACCATCGCATGCGTTTGTTGATTAGGATTTGGGTCTTTCTGATTTTTTAGGCTATCAATTGATTAAACCTTATGATCGTATCTAGGGTTGTCTATTGATTAGGAAAATAATCAATGGTCGTACCTTGATTATCGATTAGTTAAGGAGAGATTGGCTATTAGAGGGTCTCGGTAGCTATAACCGGTCTATTCATAAGTAG
Source organism: Citrus x clementina (assembly GCF_000493195.1). Taxonomy (NCBI): domain Eukaryota; kingdom Viridiplantae; phylum Streptophyta; class Magnoliopsida; order Sapindales; family Rutaceae; genus Citrus; species Citrus x clementina. The sequence goes on along the minus strand of NW_006262688.1, from coordinate 7,941,076 downwards.
TAATGATTTATATTTGAATCAATGATCAATAGTCGAATCAAGCTGAGTTAATTTATTTAACCAAAGTTTTTCCCAATTTGAATTACAATTTTAATTTGCATTCTTGTTATTTTAATTTGATTTTTATTATTGTCAACAATCCCCCCATTTTGCATTTTATATTTTAAAAAGATTTAAATAATTACCGATCTCTGTGGATATGACCCTACTCAATCACTATACACAATTTATTTAGAGTATGTATTTATTTTTGCTGGTTTCGACAACCATCAATTACAATAAGTGTGTGTTTTGTATTATATATCTAATAGATATAAGTACTTATTTGATCACACAAGCCTTTTTAAATTTTTTGTTGTTATTTTTTTTTTAAATATAATTTTTGAAGATTGAATAAGTTATTCTAACTCTACTAGTAAAAGCTTAAACTTTGGGTTTATGGGAGTAGTTTTAAAATGTTAAATTATTTAGGCTCCCTTTGATACAACTTTTCAAATAGGATTTATTTAAGTAAATAATTTACAAATAGAGCTCTTATCTAAAAATTTTTAGTTGTTTAGTTGTTACTAAAAGTTTTTTTTATTAAAAATTATAAAATTACTTTTATAGATACGTTTTTTAGAGTTATGAAAAAATGAAATATAATTGTCAAATAAGTAAATGATATTTTAAACATTTTAATATAAAAAAACTTTCAACCTCTACTCCCAAAAACCTAAAATTTGAGCTTTTCCAGTAGAGGTAAAATAACTTACTTATTAATCTTTAAAAACTCTACTAAAAAAATAATCAAAAAACAACAAACAAAATTTATAAGAGTTTATGAAATTAAATAAACATTTATGACTATTAGATAAGTCATACTAAAATTTTCTTTGTTTGTTTGACAAGCTTTTTTAAAACATTGAAAAGCTTTGCTAATTTCATTTCTTTAACATAAGTTTAAAAAATTTAGTTATTAAAGTAATTTCATAATTTTTAATAAAAGCTCTAATTAATAACCAAAGAACTAACTTTTTTTTAAAGTTTTATAAAAGAAAACTCTATTTAAACAACTCTATTTGAAAAATTATACCAGACAGAATCTAACTATAATTAATATTTTAATCGATTTACCTAGAATACATTTGACCAAATAATTTTTGAAAGATTTTATTTAGATTGACGATATTTACACTCTAAAAACTATTCCAAACACTTATTTATTTTGAACTCTCATTCATTAAATTTAAAAAATTAACTTTTTTTCCCTATGCCCTCATTAAAGTTCCAAACATACCCTCAATACTTTCTCTTTATTTGTTAGTACATTCACGGCTCATTGGTTATTAAATTTATTTTTTTCCCTGTAAAATTAAAAAAAAAACATTTTTCTGTTTTTTTCTTTTTACCCAGAATCGAAATAAAAAATAAGCAACTTTAATCTAGTAAATGATGAAGTTTTCCATCATTTAATTGATTTCAATGCCTTTACAGAACACTAACCTATCGTGGGATTTAATAATTGAATCACATGTGTCTCTGTAATGAGAAACAAAATGCAAAAATTTGATTGAATTTGAAAAACACTTGATTAGTTTTTGATAATTGAACTTTTGGAAGTTATGCGTTTGATATTGAGAATTAAAAATAGGATTTAAAATTCTCTAGTTTTACAATATTTCATAATTGACATTTTTTAATGTTAAAATGTCTTTAATAGTAAACAACACTATGATATATTTATAACATAATTTAAAAAAAATGATAAAAAATTGATTTAGATAACATTTACTTTTTATTTAAAAGCCGGAATATTCATCCTCCCACTATTTATTAAGAAAAAAACTAAAAAAAAAAAAAATTCTAGTTGGTTTTAAATTTAAACAAAACCCTTCGGCTCCACAGTCCTCCGGACCCTGCAATTTTTTCGTAAGCTGCAGAACCATTTTAATGGAGCAGGACGCAGACCCATCAATTAATCGTACCCAAACAACTGAAACGTCGTCGCCTGAGAACATCGACGCGCTGCTAGCGGTTTCATTCTTCACTCTCTCTGCTGGTTATACAACTTCACTTTTGAAATTTACTTAATCGTTTTGACTTTGAAACTGACAGGCTGCTAGATATGATGACATTGAAGATGTAATAAGCTTAGCATCTGCTGGTGTCCCTCTTGATTCTAAAGATTCTCAAGGCCGAACAGGTCATCTTTATTGTTGCCTCTTGTTTGTATCGCTACGAATGTGTCTGTTGCTTCTTGGGTTGTTTCTATTTTTTCAAAGCATGATTTCATAGGTTTCGAGTTAGAATATGGAATTTTGTTATTTTGTTATTACGTTGTTATGAATGAAACCATTCAAAAATAGACAAAGCAGTTATGTTTTCCAGGTGCATTGTATTGGTGATTTTGTGGGTTGTTTCGGAAGAAAAGATAGCGAGGGTTTTGTATGATTCTATAAAGAAAGATGCAAATTTTTGTGGACACCATACGAGTTATTAACTTCTCTTCCGGGCTTCCTTTGAGGAAGTTCATGGTGCTTTATTCTTTATTCATTTAAATTGGGAAGCAGTTTGAAGGGGTTTAGGTTGATTTTTTATATTTTTTTATCGTCCTTGATGCAGTTTCTTAAGGCTTTCTGAAACAGTTCGATTCTTCTTCATAGGCTAGATAGAATCAGTCCATATAAAATCTTCAACATATTGGGGATTTACCACATTTTAATCTGCTTTTGTGGAATGCATGTATGATTATGTTCTGCCAAATTTGGGGAAAAAAACAAAGGTTTATGCCGTCCTTTTTAATTTTTTTTGTTTTTTGTAGTTTCATGTATGTTGCACTTAATTGTATTGATGTTTGTGTCCAGCCCTTCATATGGCTTCTGCTAATGGACATCTTGGCATTGTGGAGTATCTTATCGGCAGAGGAGTGGTAAGCAATCTTAACGAGTATCAATTGACTACTACCATTCTCTTATATCACAACCAATCATTGCTATAACACAAGGTTCATTTGTTTGTTTGGTTTTCACCTAAGTAGCATGTCCTGGATCTTTCATTATCCTTTGTAGAATATCTTTCTGATTGCTGGATGTATCATATCCTGAATAGTGTGACCATTCATTCCTTCCATATAGAAAATAAAATTTCTGGTGTTGGTTTGCTGTCAAGATGGAATTTTATCTGATTGGAACTAAAGATATATGATAAGAAAAAGAAGGGATTATTCACTGTAGAATTTCTTTCATCAACGTGTAAGCATAAAAAAGATTTTATTATCTGATTTGCATCTCCCATATTGTAAAGATAATTACCGCTTGTGTTGCACGCCGCTAGTTAACCTTAGATTTACTGCACCACTAGTGTAGTTCAACAACACTTTCTCACAATTCATTCACTATTTGCTACTGTTTGTCTTTCTGAACATCTGCTGGAACCTAAAAGATCCTGCTTAGCTTAGTTTAGTGAGTATTCTGTAGTAAAATTTGTAAAAGATAGTGATGCCTTCTGCATTGGTGCTTAATTTTAGTATTTAGAATGCACCAAACTTCCAATAATGAGAGTGGATTTGTTTTTGTTTCTGTTTCATAAGTTAGCATCTTCTATATCACCGCCTGTATAGTGTTGGTTAATATACTCTAGTTACTATTTAATATGCTTTAGTATAGGTTGCCTAATTAAATAGGTTACCTATGGTAACATTTTACATTGATGTTTAACTTGGACAATTTTTGTGTGCTTGATTTTGAGCAATCAGCAATTTATTTATCTGCAGATACCGTTGAAGGTGAAATGGTATTGTCATCCTATTTAGGCTCTGTTTGGTGCAGTTTTTCAAATAAAGTTTATTCAAGTAGAGCATTTATCAAAATTGTTTTAGTTGTTTGGATGTCAATGAAAGCTTTTTATTAAAAATTGTAGAATTGCTTAAAAGTCAAGTTTTTAAAGTTATTTTATGAAATGAATGATATAAGATTAGGACATAAATAAAGGGTATTTTAAACAATTTAACCTTTTTAAAATTGCTCAACAACCTCTCAATATACAACCAACAATCAAAATTTTGAAAAGAGCTTTAAGAGTAAATAAGCACTTCTAGCCAACAGATAAGCCATACCAAGCATGCACTTAGCTGATCATCCTCCTACTTAGAAGAATATGTTATGTTTGACTATCGATGCTCCTCATATATGTACCCTTTTAAGGAAGACATTCCAAAAGAAGCTAATGGTTTGAATTTTGTTTAGATAAATTACTTACATGTTAGTTCACGATATTGGATTATTATGTGTCCTCCCAGGTTGTTGAGGGAGAGGCTTTTATAAGTGATCAAGACCTAAAGAAATAGAGTGGGCATTGTATAAATCCAAACCCTGGCAGTGATTGTTGCATTTCCTTGTCATTTTGATGTGACATTACTTGTGCAATATGTTCTCTTGATGAACAGCACATGGAATCGGTTTAAGTGAATTACATTATGGAAGCTAGATTGTCAGCAAAAAAGTAATCCTTGAGTGTCGAATGTATGATGAAATTTGAAATGTCCTGAATACATTCTATTTAGGTAAATACTACTAGTAACTGTAGAATTCTTTTTCAATTTTCTTTTAAATATTCCAAAAATACAGACTAAACCCGTCTTGACCTTGATGTGAGTAGGATTTGAACCGCAAACCTCTTGTACTCTACAAGAGCTCTTACAAGTTGAACCAAAAAGCACCATAAATAGTAATGGAAATTCCTTTTATATTTCTCTCTTAAGAATGAAACTGCCCTCCTATTTGCTTTCTTGCTTGTTATCATATATATGTATATATATATATTCAATATAAGTCTTAACCATGATGACATATATGTTCAAGGTAAGTGCATAGTGTTCATATTGTTGTCAAATATTTGAATTTACCTTTCTTTTTATTTCTTCCAAACATTGGATGATGAGTCTTGTTTGGTTTTCTTTGCTTTTCACGTTTTCCCCTTTACAGCTTTACTTTGGTATTCTGTAGCACAGTTTTGGAGATTATTTACTGCTTCTTTGTATGGTTGTCTCATAACATGTCTGTTTTTCTTTAATCCCCGTTTCTCTTAAGTCTACCTAGGACAGATTTGGACCAAAAAATATACTTTTAGTTTTTTGGTAATCGATGGAACTTTAAATTTTTCACTAGAAAACTTTGTTTTCTGATTTTGTACTCGAGCAGGATATCAATGCTTCTAATGACGAGAAGAACACACCTCTTCATTATGCTTGTCTCAATGGTCATACTGAGGTAATTACCGCAGTCCATATACACATGAATTTATAATTCATTTTATGAGCCCTTCAATAGACGATGACGGTCACAGGTGGCTAAGAAGTTGGTCCTGTCTGGAGCAAACATAAGTGTTCTAAACAGGTATCATCTCTAACCCATGGCCTAGAGTTTCATATATGTGTTTCTAATGTTCACAACATCTCCCCATATGTAATTGATATTTTGTCTGTGTGTGAATTTCAGCCATGAGCAGACTCCAATTGATGAGGCTTTGAGTAGGGGAAAGATGGACATTATTGATGCGATTAATACAGCAGTTGCACAATTGGAACTTGGTGGTGTCACGGTTTCTTAACTGTCTCTGATCGGTCCTTCGCTCGCCTTTTTGTGTCGGTGTGAAAATTTTGGTGATTCTTTAGGTTCATCCAGCAGTCTTGGTTCAAACTGTGTTAGTGCACGGAGAATCAGTAACTGTGAGAGGTTGCTTCTCAGTTCTTGAAATTATATAATTGAAGCTTTAAAGTGTTGCTTTTGTCCTCTTCCCTCAGAAAGGATCTCAATTATTTCTTGGCGCAAATTAAAATGGAGAATGGAGCAAATGGATTCTTTTAGGCAAAGTACAAAATCATGTGATAGTGTGATTAATTTAATGATGTAATTTAATGTGATTAATGTTATTTTATATTTTCATTCCTTTAAAATTTGTAACGTGATCATAATAATGTAATAATAATGCACGAGAGAATTATGAGAATTGTATTAGAAGTGGGGATCCCCATTTTGCAGTAGTGTTTCGAAATGAAGCAAAACTCCAATGTTGCCTTTGGAACGACAATCGTTTGCTCTAAAAGAGTTACGGTCGAGTTAAAAACTCTGTAAAAAATTATTTTATACAAATTAACGTGGCATACGTTATTTTTTTAAAATAAAAATTTTAAATAAAAAAAATATGTAGGACAAAAGGTATTTAATCTAATCAATTGAATTATATCACATCTATTGGTACAAAATAAGTTTGTAAGAGAGTTTATAATTCTATCATCAACCATTTAATGGGTCGTCACGCATTATATATCACATTATTTAGGATGAAATTAAAAGTAAAATGTTAGAATGTCTATCATTACTCGAACAAATTTATAGCTACAAAAGCATAAGTATTTACCTACATCTGCGAAGAACTTGTTTGGCTGCAGATTCCTTGTGCGAGTAAATTATAAACATATGAAAAAATGATACTAAAGAATATAGAAATCCTTGGTCCTTTTACTCTTACGGCAGTACTGGAATAATATCTTGAAACACCACCAAAATCAAACTCTCTGGATCAATTATAACTGAATTAAGAATATAAAACTAAAATAGAAAAAGTATTGGAGATTGAGGCACGAGTTAGGCAGCAAGTACAAAATTAAGCCCCATCCCATTACGAATTTAGGGAATATTTCTTCTCATTAC
>NW_006262688.1:7836223-7934284 GCF_000493195.1 Citrus x clementina | reverse complement strand
AAAACTTTTTCATGCATAAATAATACCAATATTTTATGCTTTCGATCTTGTTATCGTTACACATGGCATGCTGCCCCCCTATTCTGTGTTTTTTCCTTGCCCCTATTTATCAATAAAAATTTAAAAATCTTTATATTCTCATGTTCCCTAGAATAAGAGTCACGTTATATTTACTCAATTGAAATAATACATAATTTATATCTCAACTAATATGTTACAAATAAAATTTTACAATTTAAATTAGACACTTAATAATTAAATATCACTTGAGTTAATTAAATGATGACATATCATTCGTCACATCATTCGAAATGCAAATATCTTAATGAAGTAAGCACAACCTTAGTGTTAAAATAAAAAGATGCTGAAAATTAATTTAGCCCAATCTATTGTAAAATTCTTGTCCTGCCCTTACTTTCCCTTAGAAACCTACATAAAATAGCAATATTTTATGCATTTTGCCAAGAAAAAAATACTAACTAATTTGAAAGACCAATGGTTACCCATTTACTTGGCCAATAACAATGCTATTTAGATAGAAATATTTGATAGAACGCTGATAAATATCTGAACTCGATTTTCAATGTTATTCGAAATCAATTGAAGCAATAAACTGACTTAGACTTCGGCTTCTTTAGCATTTTTCTAAAAGAATTCACTTTGAAATATTGATGACCTATTTTGAATGTTAAATAAAAAAATTCAAAAGATTAAAATCTCTTGCACAAGATTTTGCCAAAAAAGCCAAAGAAAATGCTCATAAAAGGGCTATTTAATAAATTAACCATTTGAGGAAACTGATATGAAACAGCCAAACTGTCATGAAATTTGAACGACTTAAATTAAAGTTTCAGTTCGTGTAAGCATTTAGGAATTAAGTTGTTTAAGTTTGTTAAAAAGGGGATGGTTTTTTTTTTAATAATTTTTTGGATGTACAGCGGGCGATTATATTTTGTATTTCCTTGTACAAATTTATGAACGAAGATTATATGCTGTCTAGTGTCAATAATTATTCATTCCTTAGAATTGATCGGCCATAACAAAACTTTCCAGCAAACTTCAACAAATTACTAAAATGTATATTTAATGATTTAGCACACACAACATTAAGTAAGCAATTCAATGAATTGAATTCAGCAAATAAACTGCAAAGACCATCAAAGAATCTACTCATAATCATAATACTATGAATTGATGGACCATAAACGACCATGCATGATTCAGGAACCCACCAAGATATTAACTATGAGCAGAATCTACAGATAAATCCATGAATTGTGTCTACAAAGGAATATTATTCATATTAATTCTATGTAGAAACAATAATCAACAACAAGAGAAAATGATGACACATTTCAATGCGTGAATGGAATGAAGCACAAATATTTTGAACTTTACATAATGCTATAATCATCCTTGAAGGGAGACAAACATAAAGTCATAACATTGTATTGATCTCTCAGATTCTTCGGATGATCACAAAGGAATACAAGAAACATAATGTTCACTCGTATCATGAAGGAAAAGCAACAGAATACATGATATTCACTCATGCACTTAGAGTAGGTAGTGACCTACCGTGCAAAATTTTATATGAGCTAGTTATGCAAGCGAAGTACATAAATGAATAGATGTTTTGAAGTATTAATTCACAAAATAATTGACAAAAATCAAACTGATCATGCAGAACTAACAAGAGAAAACATGCAACATCATACCACAGACATTACTTCTCCTGCAAGAAATATACTTTATGGGCATAGACCAAAAACCAAGTTAGACCGATGAAGATTTTTCTCATTCACAAGATGAACCTTCATTTGCATAGAAGTTGTTTCTATGAGAAATTATCCAACCGCATTGACCTCTACTCAAGAACAAAAAACAAGGTGCCATCTATCAGTTATGCAAAGTCTAAAATCAAATTTAAATGCACAAATTCACGAGTTACATGCTTGACCGAAAGCATTTTCAACAAAAACTACATAAGGTAATACTCGAATCCGTTCATAGGAATTTAAACAACTTAATTCAAATTTCTGATTGTGTAAGCATTTTTCCTTCAAGTTTTGTCCATCATCAATGCACCTAGATTTGTAATTTGGTATTTCATTGGCACATTTATTGGTTGATGATCATGCAGAGACAATCAAATGAATCAGTAAGACCATGCATTAAATGATAATGCTACTAAGTGTACCATTTCATCAATAAAAGAAATTCAAATTATGCCTCTTCAAATTTAAGTCGTTTAAAAATAGAAAAAGAATATGAGAAATTATCATTAAAAACTACTTCAAATTCGGAGATTGTGATGTAAAGGAAATTATTTTGAATATCAATCAGTATTTAAGTACCTGATGTTTAAAAATATGTTGGAAATAGTAATAAGACGAAATCTTTTAGCAAAATGATTTCTACTAAAGAAAAATCATTTCAAAAAATACTCTTATGTTGCATCTTCCAATCAATCAAAACTAATATAATTGAAACGAAAAACCAAAAATCCTGAACACCAAGTGGGTATGCGTGTTTCTGACCAAATGTAAATAGTTAATCCACACAATGTTGCAATGAATTGGAAACACATACCAAGAAAGAGAAAAAATAATACCTCTGAATCAGACCAAAGTGCATCATTCTTCAGCTCATTCAGTCTTCCTCATCTAGACATAAGTAGAACATGATGCATAGGAAACTATTACCAACATGAAATTTGACAGCAACCTAATGGAGTGATAATGTTTTTCCTTCTCAGAAAACAATCATTTTCTATAATAAAAAGAAAAGATCTGTTCATCATCCAATATATCATCAGTTCTTGTGCATATATATGCAGAAAACTGAACCCAAACATTTCATTTTATATGTCTAATGAAATTAAAAAAAGAGAATAAGGGTGGATGCAAGCAATATATATTGGAAGGGCATAATAATTAAAGCAAGTTAAACACAATGCCACAATCAACGATTAGACACTGTATTCCACCACATTAATTAGTTTAAATTAAATTAGTCAAGCAGCATGTCAAATCTGATTAACTTTATGAGAGAATGATAATGCAATTCACATGAAAAATCAATGGATGCATATAAAATATAAGCAGACATAGAAAGGGGGACAATAAGTCGGTGGGCGGAAAGCTAAAAGGGGGCAAGCAAGCATTAAACTTACATACATTGCATTATTTAATCCAGATTAGTCAACATTTGTGCAAAAAATCATAGCCAAAGGGATAAGTCACATAGATATGCAGCATCTCAAAGAATAAAGTATGATTGGAAGCCAAATGAACATTCAGACAGCAATATTCCAAACAAATGCAAATGGCAGAAATAGTTAGATTAATTAATAATAGTGACAAAACCAACATGATAATAGAATAATGCAGATTGTCAATTGCTGGCTAAGTAAGTGATGAGAGGAAACACAAGCAACCATATCTACCTAAGACGAATGCAGAAGGATTTGTATTAAATGGTTCTATTCATTAAAACTTTTGAGAAGTACAGAACCAGTGAATTTGAAAAAGCAGTGTCGGGGCAACAGGTCCGGAATTCAGAATTAATGTTTACAAGAATCTATGCAGAGACCTGCAGATTAAAATTTTTATGTAATATATTATATAAAGTTGGGAGATATAGGAAGTGTAATATTAAGCCGAATGTTAGAAACATTTCCCATAGAAGAATAACAGAAGAAGCAAGTACATAATGCATTCATGAATGCATGCATAAGCAGGCTCTTGTCCAAATTGCAGAAATGTAACAAGAAGTTAAGTGGGTCTAAAAAAGATTTCCAAGAAATGCTCTTCCAGTTTGGCAACATATGATAGTGACACCACAACTACTACTCATGCTAAAGTCTAAAGAAGCAAAATAATGATGAATAGCACATTTACTTCGAGTTCATTATGAACCAAAGTAACCAAACTAAACCAAGAGGACAGAAAACCGGTGAAATATTTTACTAGACCCCCTACCATGAAATATATGATTGGAATCTAAAAAGGAAAATAGAAAACCATTAAAAAAAATGGTTTCAGAAAAATATTAGAGAAAATGAACTACTTATTATTTTTTTAAATTATTGTGAAACAGTACTGCATATACAACAAGCAAGACAAATCCCTATGCGGCTAAAGCCTAAAGATAAGGTCTACACCAAAATGTCACTTGATATATGATAAGTGATCATACTTTACACTGTAGATTTCAGCTTTGTCAAACATAACTCTGATGAACAGAAAGAAGAAGAAGTAAAAAAAAAAAGAAAAGAAAAGAAAGAAAAAGGCAACAACTTCAAGAAAGAAAAACTTCTTGAGATGTATTATCTATCTATCTATTGGCACAGGAATTCTTCACCTTTATTCTCCAAATGTAATTATTATTTGATACAAAACATTCGTAAGTACTTCAGTAGTGAGAAAATGTAGCTTGATTGATAAATGCCTGATCATATCTCAGTGAAATGGGAAGAAAGCCAGAAACCAAGTAGTTGAAATATTAAATGAGAGAGACATATGTTAATAAGACAAAAGTCTTGAAGAACAATTAACCAAAACCCTATTAATTATAATTAGTAGACTACAAATTTATGATCATTTTTTTTCCAACATAATGACAATATTCACTACCTCAAGTCTCAATTTATTGGATTGCCATAGGTTGAACCTCCAAGGAAACCACCAGCTGAGGCGGCGTAAACATCGGAAGGATCAAGAATATTTGGAGAAGATGAACAAGCCGCGTTTTTTCCACCATTACCACTGCCACCGGGGCCACTACTACTGGCACCACCTCCTAAATGTAACTCAGCCATATTGGGAAACCCTTCTCTTGTTTGATGATGATGATCATCAACTCCTTGATCATACAAAAACCCTTTAAACACATGGCCACCAATCTTCACCACAGCTTGGTATGCATACTCATCTTCACCATTATCCTCCACTGCCGTTACCCTAACACACTTGAAAACTGCCGGTGCACGTATTTGTCCCGGCAACGATTCTTTGAAACTTGCATCTACATACACACCCCAAAAAGAAAAAGGAAAAAAAAAATTCAACAAAACCCTAAACAAGAAAACAAACAAAAACGTAATAAGAAAATTAACTAATGATAATGAAAATTTGAACGAACAAATTATTAACCTTGATGACTAGAAGTGGTGTCAAAGCTTCTTGGCGGGGTGGTGTTAGAAGTTGAGGTGTGAGAAGTGGTCTGTGAAGATATGAGTCTAGGTTTCTTGATCCCAGAGGTAGACCCAGAAGAGCCAGCAGCGCCGGGGCCGACGGTGGCAGCAGCCGCCGCCATGAGCTGACGCTCTCGACGCCTTGACGCCGGCACCCACGTGCTCTTAACGTGCGTGGAACATTCAAAACCCCGGCTCTTACAGCATGTTCTACACCTCCTATGGCTGCAGTCTTTCTTGGCTTGGTTCCCACAATCTTGACACGTGGTCGCGGAAGAACAGCCGGCGATATTATTACTATTATTATTACCACCACCACTAGCAGCAGCAACAGTAACGGCGCCGCTTGGTATGAAATTGTTATGATGTTCAAGAAAAGTAGACGATGATGAAGCTGCTGCTGGCTTCTTGAAGTACTGGTGGTGAGAGTTTTGATTCTGTTGCCAAAACTGAATTTGACTGACTTTGTTGTTGTTACGGCTGTTAAAGTTATTCAACAAATCTTGATCCGCAGCGAGTAGAGGAATAACGCCGACGCCGAGAGCAGTGGCGGCGGCGGCATTTTGGGCGGCCATGGGATCGGAAGAATTAACATTTATAGACGACTCGTGATTATGAAGGTGATGGTGAAGATGATGGTGATGGTGATTGAAGGAGGAAGCTGGGGCTACAACAAACATGCCCATTTCAGGAGAGAGGCCATAGTTGATGGGGCCGCGAGAGGAAGAGTGTTGTCCGGCGGCGGAGGGGGGCCAGGAGGTGGGTCCGGCGGAGGGGGTGGGCGCGGAGGCGGGCCCGGCATTGAAGCCGAGGGAGAGGTCGTCAGGGACAGCAGCACGTATTGCTGAAGAGGAGGAAGAAGAAGCAGCCCAGTCAGCAAAAGCTCCAGAATCAGAAGCCAATTGGCGCCTTGTAGTAGCCACAACTGATTTGGCTTAACAGAATTTGTATGTCTTGTATATATAAAATATATATACACACATAAAATTGGGTAATAAAGAAATTCTAAAAAAAAAAGAAAGAAAGAAAGAAAGAAAGAAAGGGAAGTTTTGATGGATAGAGAAAGATGATAGAAACCAAATCTAAAGATTTTAGATTTATCTGTAAAAACTTTTCTTGTGAGTGAGTGAGTGAGTGGGGTCTAATTTCACAGAATAATTAAAAAAAAAAAAGAAAGAGAGAGATTTATAATATCATTTGCTTCTGCTTCTGCTTCTGCAATTGCAGTTTCAGAAATCTGCTGCTGCTGCTGCTGCTGCTGCTGGGTTTTTCTGTTGGCAGCTGCAGCTGCTACTCCTACTACTACAACTACTGTCTCTTTGGCTTTTCTAAAGAGGAAAAAAAAGTTGGGATTGAGAGAGAGAGAGAGCGCAAAAAAAGGCTAAAAACAAATGGCAATAACAAACTCTATGGCAATCAGCCACCCTTTTCATTACAAAACCTTCATGGATGTTTTTTTTTTTTTTTTTTTTTAATTCCCTTGTGAATTTTTTGTTTTTGTTTTTGCTTTGCGCTGTTTCTCACTCCAATAATCACACAGAGAGAAGAAGAGGAGAAGAAGGTATAATAAAGACTTTTTGTTGTTTAGTTTTTGTTATTATTATTATGGGTTCCCTCAAAAAGATCACATGACACAACACTGCACTACACTACACTACACTACACACCTCTTATTCACTCACTCACTCAACTTTGAGCCTCACTTTCTCTCCGCTTCTCCTCCACTCTCAAATTGCCTACTTCGCTCTTCCTCTTATTCCCTTTTACTCTCCCTTTCAGCGCGTGGATTTCACGTCGGGACGGAGTGCGCCCGAGACCCTACTCACTCGAGCGTGTGCTTCACTCCCCAATTAATTAAAACTTTTGGGGGAAAGAAAAATTAAAAATTATCTTCATATATTTTTATTTTCCATGTGTTAAAAAAATTAATTGAATAGAATCGGGACTTCAAGTATCATCTGTTGCGTCGTATAGATTGTATTTGTTTGTCAATTGTCAGCCAAATTGGGGTACCTGAGAAAAGACTGTCCAAAAATTGTCGTTTAATATTACGTATTGCGTGTGTATGTACAAATGAGATTATTGAATACCCAAGGAAAGTATTACGTTGTCACATAAACTTGATCATTGGTGTTGTTTTCAAAATATTTTGATTAAATTAACCATTGGAGTTTAAATTTTAATGGGTAGAATCATAGGTGATTAAAAAATTAATATGAGCTTCACTCGCCCCGCCCACGTAAAAAAACCTAAATTATTTAAAATCCAAAAATGACCCACATTAATGTGCCTGCATGAATGATCTGCAATTGTGGATGAAGTACATACTCTCTCCAACAATCATGGGAGAGAATAGATGCTTAGCTATTGGGGAGATGGATACATATCTTACCATATAAAAGTCTAAAATGCACCACAATAGAATGGCTTAAGTTGGTCCCCATAGACCCACTGACACTGAGTATATAAATATGAGTAGACTTATGATTCTAATAATAATTCTAATTTTTCAAAATATAAAATAAAAATGTGTTTTCTTCAAGCGTTCTTAATCTTCTCCACATGGCTAGTAAAAAAATAATAAATAAATAAATAAAACAGCAACAGCAACAGCATGAATTCATGTGTTTGGTTTCAAATGACAAATTTATACTCTGCTGGAGAAGAAGGTACAGTGAACAAAATGGTTGGGTGAAATTTTTATTTTTATTATTTATTTATTTATTGTTTTGGGTATAGGATGGTATAAGAACATGGTTATGGAGAAAACAAAAATATGTTAAATAAAAAAAAAAAAAATTGAATGTTAGGGCACGTGAAGGAGAGAAAAGAAAAGCACTTTCGTTCTTTTTCATTTTATTATTATTATTATTTTTCTTTCTTTCTCTCTTTCTTTATTTGTAGCTTTGCCATAAGCCACCCTTTGGCATGCCCTTTGGGGCCACGAATCTCTTTCGGTTCACAATTTTAAGTTTTTAGCTTCCCTCGAGGTTCATTCAATTCTTCACCCAAAAGAAATCTTCATATAAGCAAGCGTGTGTTAAAAAGTCTCACCATCGAACCGCTTTTTCTCCCTCGAGTAATCCTAAAGAGCGTTGATACTTATATGTGGGTTAGAAAAAAGCACTTATTTTAAGCCCCACAATAAGTGCTTTTTTTTTTTATTTGATATATAAATAACTTACTTCATTCATTTGAACCGGGGCTAAAAGTGAAGTTAGGTTAGTCTATTCATTTTGGCTAGGAAGTATTATTGCACCCATGAGAGAGGAATCATTTTCTCAACCTTTTTCCCAAAAAGAAAAGAAAAGAAAATTAAATAAAAGAGAGGATCATTTGGGGTGCTGGTTCTGGTTCTATTCTTATTGAGAGACAAAGCTTCATAATTACAATTATTATAAGGTTTTATGCATGCAAATATATAATAGATGCTTTCGAGTTCATTTTCTTTTAATTTAGTGGTTTTCTTTTTTTTTTAGTTTAAACAATTTTAAGAGGAAATGCATGCAAAAGTTCATTGTATATTTAACCACATTAAACAATAAGCATGTCCCGCTGGGCTAATTCATCTTTTCACCTACATAATGGATCAATTTCTTAATGTAAGAAGATTATGGCCCCAATAAATACAAAATTATATATTCTACTATAAATAACTCTCATGTCGAACAGATGAATGGAAATAATATATAATCAATTATCATATTGTTTACAGAAGCCAGGAGCTTACGACCTAATTAAAAATACTAGGGTTTTTAGGTTTTACTTGTCAATACTAGCCACATGCTAGAGTCTGAGAGCAGCATATATATATATATATATATATATATATATAATGTAAATGATTCTCAAGCCGAACCCTCATGTAGTTTATATGAAATAAAATATGATACACAATGATTTATCATTGAATTAGCATGATCCACAATGATCCCAAGAAGGACAGCTCTTAATTTAAAGATAGGAAGGGACAAGGTTCAAGGTCACTTAAAACTAAGAATCAAAAATTAAAAAAATTTTGTATTATGATGAATTTTGACGAAATTTTTATTTGGGTCATTATCATTTCATTGTTTCAACTATGCTGAAATAATAAATTACGACTATAAGTATTAGAATGTAACATTTTACTAACTTTACTATCAAAAAATATTACTTTAATTAAGCATAGGAATTTTTTAAAAGAGTGTGAGACATAATAATTTTTAAGGAGTGGAGTTAACAAAAGTGAAACAATTGTCTTTTATTATTAGCTTGACTCTTAAGCAGAACCGTGATCTTGATTCAACGGGTCCCATGATAGAGAAACCAAAAATTTAAGGAGGGTATAATATAAAAATTTAAATAATAGATGGAGCGATTAAAACATAAAATTTATAAATTTTTCTTTATTTAATATAGTAGTGAGGTTCGAACCCAAAACTTGAGTTCTAGGAAGGCCGCTCGTACTGCTTAATTTAAACTTGACCATTATGACACTCTAGGAGAATCTGAAACGCCCAACCCAGACCCAAAGGACATGCGGACCAAGGTAAGATATTGGTCACACTCAACTTGATCATCTGTCATGATTCAACCTAGAGCTCATAAAATATTGTCCATTTTGGGTCTTAATAAGGCATGCACAACTTTGTTTTAATGGTACCCATACACTCCAAAATGCGTCTTTCCAATTAAGGTATGAATCATCCCTTATAAATTCAGCATATCTCCCAAGTTTTGTCGATGAGAGATTTGCATAAGGTGTTACATACACCTCCCTTAGGGACTCAGCGTCTTCGCTGAGGTTTGCCGTATCATTGCTCGAAAGGACACGAGGAGCCGCTTTGATACATTTGTCATGACCCAACCTAAACCTAACAAAATATTAGTTGCTTTAGGCCTTAACAAGTCCTGCACGGTTTTGTTTTTAGAGCGCTCATACATCGTAAAATACATCTTGCTAATTATAGTGTAAATCACCACTTATAAACTCAACATCTCTCATATGCTTTGACGATGTAGGATTTGCTTAGGGTGTTATAACCACAATAAAATTTCTTTTAAGTTGGTTAAATTTCAATTACAACTCAAGTCCAACCTTCTATTGAGTGTTTTTATCTTATGGGGTCATTGGCCTCAGCCTCAACATTGTTCCATTCCTAATCTAGTAGTTATCATCTGTCCAATTCATCCTTACTAAGTTGGAGGTTGACGTCTTTCAAATACTATTGGGAGTAAATTTCTTGCTCTACAAAAATACACACATTGCTATCGAGTATAGAACATAGATTATAGAGTAACATTTTTTTTAATCTGAATTAGTCTGAATTATTAGTAGACCTGAATATCTAAATTTAAATAACTTTTTTTTGTCTGAATCTTTTAAAATAAATATCTAAGTTGTTTGGTTTTTTTTTTAACTTAAAAAATCTGAAATTTAGTAATTTTATATTCATGCCTTGCATAATTTTAATGTTAAAAAATAATAAACACCTCAAAGAACATAAATAATATATTATTAAGAAATTATCAATCATATTCCTTTAATTTACTTTATTATTAAATTTACTATAACACTTTCAGGGTATATCAGTTATCTACCTTAAGTTGACAAAATGTATCTGCTGTCCACCAAATCGTTAGTTGCCGTTTAAATATGATGATATCATAGGGGTAATTTGATTTTTTCATATGATACAAGTGATAATTTTAGGGTATATAAGTGATAATTTTTTTTTAATAAAAGCTCAAATTTAGGGTCCCTGTATTATTTTATTATAACATACATCATGTTTAAATAAATGCAACTCTTTAATATTCTAAACTAGAATGTGCTAATCAATTTTATTGTAGCTTATGATGTTTTATATGAAAAATATTCATAAAATTTTAAAAAGACAAATAACGTTAATTTGAATAAAAGAAAAAGATAAAAATAAAAATAATCTATATTATCACAAGTTATATAAATGAATGATATTTCTCATTCGTAAGTTCAATTAAGGTAAAGTTGAAAATAAATTAATTCGAATGAGATATTTTGGAGAAATGTGTAATGATGTCATTTAGACTTTTTAGATTAAGTAAAAAGTTAAAAAAAAACTTAATAGCTTAATGACTAAATGATTAAAAATTTTCATTAAGTTAAAAAATAAACAGACTTAATGATTTAATTAATTAAAATTAAGTCATTGAGTTAGAAAAGCAAATGACCCCTCAGTTGCAAATGAGCTTAATTGAAATTGACCAAGCTATAAATGATTTTAAGTTAAACAAGATCGATACATTTGTTATGAAGAATTGCCAACACTCAAAAAACTTAACTAGATGTTCCTTGTCATGTTTTTGTGCTTCAATTAATTAAATGTTGCTGGATTACTTATTACCTAACTTGATTTCTTTTACGGCGTATTGAATAGAGTTATGCTTTTTGTACTTTGAATATTATACAAAATCATTCTTAAGAGGAAAAGAGACTAACAAGACTCCTAAAATTTTATACAAAATCAACTCTTTTTTATTATTTTTCAAAGATTGCTGAATAGGTAAGTTCAAATTAATGTCTAAATCTACATCTCTTTTAAAATTCGAATTCAAGTAATCAAACTAAATAAAACCTTTTGAAAATTAGTAAGTGAAACCCCTCTTATTGCCAGGACTCATAGGCCTTGTGATTGGAGAAACTAATAAAAAGGTTAAGAGTCAACATGTGCAGTGTACGTGTAATGCGGATTTAGCTGAACTTTTGAATAATATTAGGGTTTGTACGCCTAGCTAGCCTAGGATATGAAGAAGCATTTAGATAAGTCGTTTTCGAGGTTACTTAGGCTTTTGAAGCATCATCATCAAAATCCCATCTCAGCCAAAAGGGATCAACTTTTCAACCGACCTTTATCTCCTTTGTTTGAAGGCGATTCAAGTTGAAAATCCCCATACCCATTGGTTGGAAAGTTTCTCAGCCTATATCTCATGGCTCATCTCTAGCAAGATTTGGATTTTTTCTCCCCGTAAGACTTGCACAATCACCATATGCACAAAATAATGATTTAGATACTGATCAACATGTCTAGTCATAATAATCTTTTTATGCCCTTGATGTCATCAATTGTCAAATCATGATACTTAAGCAAAGCTTAATTAACGTAATTATTGAGCTCAAAATAATATATCATGTGGCAAAACATGTCTAATGTCAACAAATCTACACGTTTAATTACCCAAAAAGCATGCGGCAAATTGTTAATTATTTCATAACTTCATATCTAATATATCAATAACTACAAACAATAGCTGCCCTAGCCCGGTAGTCCTCACGTCAACAATCAAATATGAGAGCTTTTCAGTTCAATGTTCTTTTGAACAGTACCTTTAAAACAGATTGCATTATTGTAGGAAAATCTCTGTAAATTAATAATGTACGGACCATGAAAAATCTATTAATTTAAAAAGGTATTAATTCATTGCAAAAAAAAATTAATTAATTGATAAATAAATAATTTATTAAATTATAGAGTGTATATCCAATTGAATGAACATACATTTTAATCAACTAAAAGTTTATTATATTTGACCAATCTAATCAATTAAAAATGAATTAATCCACTAAATATAAATTAAATCAATGAAAAAAATTCAGAATTCTTGCAATTTCAGGATTCAGCCGAGGAACTTCAAGAAGTAATAAGTAAAAATTAGAGATGAGATCCAACTATATTTAAATTTCAAGAGAAAAAAGTAACAACAAAATCATATTTTATTTAATAAAATATCATAGCAATAATATTTGTAATTTTTATATATTATTAACTTATGATATGAATGGGTTCACAAAATTGTACAATGATTTTCAGAAAAATATTACCTTGTTAATTTCTCAAACTTATGAATTTAGCTCTTTAGCCCAAGTCGGGACTGCAAAAAATTATTACATAATAAAGATTATTAATTTACCGAGCATTAAATTATAAAGGTTACAATACTATTATTGAGGTGCGTGAGTAAATTTTTTTCTCCCTCATTTAGGAGTTGGTTTCTTCATAATTTTAATATTATTAAAAATTATTCATAATAACAATAATAATTAAATTATATATCCCTATCTTGTAGTAAAAATCAAGAAAATTTCATCAACGGGAACCTTATGGTGGGATAAAATTATGATGGCGATTAAATAAACTCATACAATGAGATTGAGGACTTTTTAAATTACATGTAATGTAACTTATAATCAAAAATAGTACGTGAACCCACATTACATACTATTTATGATTGTGGTTGGAACTTGCATTAACTTAGAAGTTTGCCAGACTTTGAATGCAACAAAAGGGCGCCGGCTTGGGTATCATCACTGCGGTCTGCGGGGCTTCACCCTCATTCATACGTATCCCATGCAGTCACATCAAAACGTTATGCCCAAAACGTCAACAACGAATATCTCGTCAGTCGTCACCGATTCGATGCCCTCTGTTCATCATTGACCATCAAACAGTTCCCCCCATTCCATTCCATCGATCAGGAATAATTATCACCCTCCCTCCTCAATCTCAACCAACTTAGTTAATAAAATTATTATTAATTCATCGAGATTTGCGAAAACACACTCGCACGTACACATTCTTTTGGAGCCTTCTTGACTTTTATCTTTCAGTTTCTGGTACGTATGAGTTTATTCGGAGGCTGCTTTTGCCTCCAGTCCATTGCTAGCCTTAGCCTAGCTGCTGCTTCGCTGGCATTTCGCCAGATAATTAAATTAAATTAATAAACTAATATAAAATTTTCAATCAATTGGTCAAATAATTCTTGCTTGAATTGCACTCTTTTTTCTGTATTTGGTGGTTCTTCCATCAATGGAGCGTTGAAAAAAAAAGTTGTTTAATACCGAAAATCAGGAAGAAATTTGAAAAAAAAAAATGAAACAAAGAGGATTGAGATTGCGGGCGCCGGATGTATTAGAAGCTCAGCATTAATTCCGCATAAAGGGAAAATTCTCCTTCCTCTCTCCTTGTAAAATGCATCTTTTATCTAATTTAGAGAATGCTATTAATTTTTTTTAAAAAAACTACCTGCCAAGATTTTTAATCCGAGAATTATGGAGATTTTACATTTTTAAATTAATTTTATTAACTTATATTAAATCAGATATTTACAAATTATTATTATTAAAGACATTTATTGATTGACAACTACCTAAAATTATTAGTTTATATTAAATTCTCATAAAGCACTATAGATTTTCTATACCCTATAATATTCGAGAAATGTCTATTTGACTCACAATTTTTTTATAAAAGAGAAAAAAAAATGCAATGACCTCTACTCAATTATTCTTGATTGAGGGAGAAAGTTGAGCCCATTAAAAGTTACATAGACTTAAATTTTAATTTCAAATAAAAAGTCGTTTAGATTTTGGGCAATGATATAGTCACAAACTCTTGTACAAACTTATTTTGCACAAATTGACATAATATTAATTCATTAATTGAATTAAATATCTCTTGGCCCACATGATTTATTTTTATTTTTTTATATTTTCATTCAATCAATGAATTAATGCCACATCAATTTGTGTAAGATAAATTTGTACAAGAGTTTGTAGTTATATCATCACTCTTAGATTTTACATACCTATCTTTTCGTAGAGATTTTTCACTCAAATTTTTTAGCATTAATTTTTTAGCAACGGAGTTAAATTGACTTGAGCGGCAAAGAGTAAGCGATCAGTTACAACATTTAAATGTTACTTGTTAGTTTAAATTTTTACTTTATTATATTGCGGAAATTGTTTTACAAATAGTTACTTCAGAAGTTCGCTTAAAAAATTCGCTCATCAAGCAGGAAAAAAAAATGGACTCCTACAATTAATGGAGAATGAGACCAGGCGATGATGAGCTGTTCACCAATTGTATTTGCAAGAGATTAAACAAATAGGAATGTATGTTAAAATGATGGTCGGGTTGATAAAATCCTACGGTTGACAAAAGAGAATTAAAGTTAGAATCTTACGCACACGGTTAGAGTTGTGGAAAGGGGCTTTAATTACCAATATGCTATATTTAAATGCAAAAGATTATGTCAGGATTTTGAATCAAACGACTTCTTAACATGCAATTTTAATAAAGGTGATGGTGATCGATGCTTCTTATGTTGTGTTTATTTGGTGGAGTGGGAGTGAGGAGTGTGGATTTCTCTCACTCCAGCGTTTACTTACTTAAAATGGGGAGAGATTGGGAGTCTCACTCCGTGGGCTCCACCTATTTTTGGAGTGGGGAGTGGGAGTTAGACTCCCATTGGGGGAGGTGGGAGTAGGAATCCACTCCCACCTCTCCCACCTCTCCCATTTCTACCATTTTTTTTATTTTATGTTTTATAATTAATAAAATAAAATAAATAATATTATATTTATTTGAATAATAATATTATATTTATTTGAATAATAATATTATATTTAACTAAATAATAATTTACATTGATTCTAAGTTTAAATTATTTTAAAATAATATTATTATATTAATAGAGAATTAATAAATATAATATTATTATATTTATTTTAAAAATAATAGTACTATATTTATTTAATATTAATAATAATAAATACTTTATTCTAATAAAATATTAATTTTGTACTAATAATATTATATTATTATTTTATATAATAATAAATTTAATATAATTATATTAAATAAAATAAAATAACATTTCATTTTATATTAAATTTAAAATTAATAATTTATTGTTCATAATTAAGAATATTAATAATTATAATAAATTTACAAATATAATAAAATAAATATTATTCATTAAATATATTTTTTATTAGTTTTGTAATTAAAAACTATAATTCTTTAAATAAGGATAAAATTATAATTTGAAACTATTTACTCCCAATCCAAGATAAAGTAAACACATAAATTGGATTCTGATCTCCATTCCATGCTTTTATTCCAGTGTAAGTAAACAACCTACTCCCACTCCCACTCCACACTCCCAATCCTAGGATTCCCATTTCTCAGGATTTCCAATCCAATCCAAAAAGTAAACGCTACCTTAACTTCTTTTTATTTCGAGTGTTTGAGATTGAGGTTGGACATTTATAACTTAAAAATTATAATATTAAAATATTTAATAAATATTAATTATTATAATTTAAAAGTTTTATTGACAAGATTTTTCACTAGTATCATAGAAAATATATTAAAATTTATATTAATTATATATTATTAATTTTTATTTTATAATTATAGTTTTTTATCCACAACAGCTGTAGATTAAACCTAAATGAGCCCTTCATCTCCATGTATATTTATATACATATGATTTTTCTTAATAAGTAAAAATTCATTAAACCAAACACAAATACAATACAGATTCCACTTTAGTAAGATACACATCTAGATCAACTACAGAAATAAGTTTGTTATAATAGATAATTTGTTCAACTATGGCGGAGGATGAAGATGATAATGTTCTCAGCTGGTATCCTCCATGATGTTCTAAAACAAAAGACACAGATCCATCGCATGCACGCCAAAATCTGAGTAGAAGAAAAAGTTATAAACGCAGTTGGATATTCAACTTGACATTATTTAAGAGTCTCAATTCGGTTAACAAGTCAATTTTAATTGATGCGTCGTATCCCGAATAGCGACAGACAATGCAAAGCTGGTGGCTACTTGTATCAGATTGCTTCCATGCTTAGTCAAGATTTTGTTGCGCGATTGAATTTTAACGTTAATTAGCAAACGAAGGAACATGGTCTTGCTTGATCGGCACCATAAATAAATGATGGGTCAATCACGTTAAGCGTTGTTAAAGGTTAATGATTCATTAAGAAAAGAAAAAAAAAACACACACACACACACATTGAGATTTAAGATACATTTCTAAATTTAAGAAGAATTATGCTAAAAGTTATTCTAAATCCATATTGCTTTCAAATTTTTTAAACCACAACCTGAATTTTGTTTGAGTAAACATAAATATGTAATAACAATTAGAAAAAAAAGAAATTATCATTTAATTATTTAATATTTTTTTATATATATATCACTTTACCATCAAATGTTTTGATAATTATTTTTTCACTTAATATTTCAGTTTTTATTATTGTCACATAAATATTTAGGAATTTCAGTATGTTAGTATTTTAAAAAATTTCGTGAGGTATAACATTTATAATTTTTTCAATTGATTATTTTAGATATATGAAATAATTAATCAGTAAAAGCATTATTTCTTTGTATTCAATTAATTTTTATTTTTAATTTAGAGTGTTAAATTATACTTGCGCGACTTATGGGTAAAACAAACTTTTATTTTAAAAAATTATGTTAACTTTAATGATATAATATAATAGTAAAATAATAAAAATTATAATTATAAAAAAAAATATTTAATAATAAAATAATAAGTCAAAAAATGATAGATAGTAAAACAATAGTATTAAAAAAAAAATCATCAAACATAAATCTAACAAGTAAAATTTTCAAACGCCACCCATCAATAAGGAAGCAGAGAAATAATAATTGGAGAGAAAGATATTTCAGTAGAGGGCCCACCAATCTGTACGGCTAATTTGAGACAGCCCCCCCCCTCCGTAAATTTAGGTTCGGCTGTCTCCTATCTCCATTATTTTTCCATTTTTTAATATTATTATTAATGCCCTCGAGCACCGGGCGGCTCTTTCTCTCTTCCCCCCCCCCCCCAACTTTTATCATCATTTTTTTCAAAATTTTTTAACTAAATTATTTTTTAATTAGATTTCTTGGGTTTTTTTTTTTTTTTATATTGAATTAAACGGGAAGCTCGATTTCTCTCTGTCACATGCCTAAGAGGATCTTAACATGTCGTATAGATCTTCCCACATTACTTACTTTAATCACCGACCATATTTGATTTATCTGGCTTAATCATATCTAATGATATCTATTGAAATATATAATGACTACATCCAATGTATTTAACTGATGATTTTATCGTCTCATAACATATACTAATATCAATGTAATGATATGTGTCCTATTAAGGTAATGATCATAACAAATGTGCGTATATATCGATGTTCAATTCTTTTTATGCTTGTCTTGTAATAAAACGTGTTTATATTATGATCAAAATGAGAATTAATACATTATTAAACATAAATTCATCTGCACTCTATTACCTTAAAACGTACGATTATTAGTTAGTAACTTAAATTTCAACATGTCGATTGAAAACAACGTATCGTCAACATCTTTATTAATCAATAGTGTGATTAATTGAAGATGACTTTTGGTACTAAACATGCAAGAGGCTTGTAATTGGAGTCTAGATTGAGAACAACGTATCATCAACCTCTTTATTGATGATTAATACTGTAATGAATGGAAGATGACTTTGGTATTGAACACGTAAGCGGTTTGTAATTGAAGTCTTTCACATCGAAACTATATCTCGTCTCATGTTACACGTGTCTTACATATACAAATAATTTTTCTTTAGTAATAAAAAAATACAAATTTATGCACATGTGCTACTACAGTAAGAAATAACTACTTATCTAACAATAGAGAGAAACAAACACTGTGAATATGATAGTAAAAGTTGGGCTAAATTTTAGTTATATTAAGTGGGCTATATTCTTTTATCCAAAAATTCCAAACCCAAGTCCAATTTTTTTCTTCTTTCTTCTTTCTTCCTTTTTTTTTTTGGGGGGGAAAAAAAAGAGAGACTTTATTTGTTTTTAGTATTTTTTTTAAAAAAGAAGTAAAGTAGAAATGATAAGGTAAAAAAGAGAATGGCATTACCGAGGCAAGAAGAAGAAAATTAAGAAGAAACAAGAAATAGTGAAACAGTAAACGGGGAGTAAAAGAAAAGACAGACATAAAACAAAAGCAAATACTACAACCTCCAACAACACATGCCTGCTTTTTCCCGTATAAAGATAGCGGCGCTCTGAGAGTCCCCCTTTGCAAACACCCACTCTCCCTCACAGCACGTCCGTAGTACGCATAGAAAAGAGCCGGGACTGAAATGCACGCGCGAGTAGATATGATGTTCTTCAGCATCCACGTTTTGCAGCCGCTGCTGTTAATGCTCCCCAGAGTGCTAATGCTAATGCTTAATGCTTGGTACGCACATGACGAGGCTCTTTTTTTTGTTTTTGTTTTGTAGTGATGGTGATATTTTTGTTTATTTTATTTTATTATTATTATTATTTGTAAAATGAAATGCCTCGAGCCCTGTGTTTAGTTGTAGCATGAGTGTGTGTGTGTGTGTGTGTGTGATGCGGTGAGTACCGGGCTCAATAAAACCCGCGAGATCTACTTTTTGTTCTTTCGCTTTCTCCAACACACGTCTCCAACTGTCTCTCACTCTCTCTTCACGCGCTTTTCTTTCGTGCTTCTCCACTCACCCGTTGATTACGTGAATAGTGATACCACCATTTCGTTTCCATTCCTTATTTTGATGCTAACGTTTACTTTATGTAACGAGAATGTGATGAAATAAGAATATATTAGGAATCCGAATGGATTGGAATAAAAAAATATATATATAAATAAAATTTTAATATTTATTTGATAAAAATAAGTAAGAATGAGAATGTGTTGAATGTCAATAATGTATTTATTTAGTAAAATAAATGAAAATAAAAAAAATGTGAATGAGAATTAATTTATCAAAATATTCATAGTATTAAATAATATAATTTTCATTAATTAGATATATATATATAATTATATTAATTAAAAATAGAATTAATAATAATAATAAATGATAATAATGATAATATTAATAATAACTAAAATAATAAATTTAATAATAATAATAATGACATTTAAAATAATAAAATTAGTTGTGATTTAAACGAGGATAATTCAGAAAATATGAAAAAATTATAGGAATACAAAAGTCAATTCAAAGAATGAGAATCCCTATTCCCAAACCCCATATTCTCATTCCTAAATTATGTAAGACTCATACATTTTATTCACATTTGCCAAGTAAATATGTATTTCATTCTCATTCTATAAACCTTAAAGTAAACACACTATTAATACTTTATTTCATTTTTGTGATTAGAAAACAGATCGTTAATAAATAATTATCATTTTTCAAATGTCTCAAACAATCAATTTATATGCAAAAAGATCACATTTTTTTATTAAATTTAATGTTCTTTTATTAAAGTACTCGTTACACAAATTAATTGGATTACAAATTAGTTTTTAAAATAATTGATTGACGAATAAAAAAAATTACACATTGAATAACAGAAGATATATTGATTAAAAATAAATAAAAACGAACAAAATCTAACTATTATCTTCCTTTGGAATTTGATGGCGGTACCGTAGTTAAAATTAATAATCTTCTTTGTAAAATTGTCTTTAAAGAAAAATGAGTGAGAACACGTCGGCGCGTGGGATAGAAGCGGAAGTCGCGTTGGTGCCAGAACTGGGAAATCCTTAGTACGACTACGAACACTGCATTACGCTAGGATGAGCAGAGCGTTACACGTGTCATAATCTTTATGGCCTAAGAAAACAACACAGATGTGAGTCACGGTAGGTCGTTCTAGATCAGCCTTTTTATTTATTACTCTTTTTTAGCTTTTTTTGGGGCATGCCAAGTGGCAACTGTCAACGGCTGTTCCATCTACATTCTCTCCTCAAACTCCTCGGCCAGTCAGCCCTCACTCCTTCAAAAAAAAATTTTAAGGTTAATTTCAATGCGGCCATCAATTTTTTTAATTTTCTCAAAATATCAAACGGCTGACAAATTCAAACAATTTTTCAATAAAACCACTTAAAAATTTACAAGTACCTTATTTCGCAGCAATATCAAAATTTTAATTCAAATTTCAACATAAATGTTTTGACACATAATATGTCACTTATTGAATAATTAATAATTTTTGATAAATTTTAAGTGATTTTTTTTTTATAAAATTTTAAAATGTGTAGCACAACTCATTTTATAATGAGTTTTAATAAATTTTTTACACACACATATATTTATATATATTAAGATGAAAATGTGAACAAAACTTAAATCTTTGTTTTAATTCTTACATCTTTCAATATTTGAACTCAAATAAAATAATTTAATAAAATTACTCGAAAATCTCTGGATCAAACCCAAGTGACAATGAATGCTTAAGGAAATTCGGTATAGTTTGCCACTGTTATTCTTTTGGCCAAACACTAAGGTATGTTGACTGTTGAATAGAGGATGGTAGGGCAATTCTTTCTTTCCATGTGACTAGCAAGAAGGTGAAGGTCTAGTAATGAAAGGTCACTTTCTATCAGACGACTCTAGTCCTATCTTTCTAGTCTACACTCGTCTAGTTTTCTTCAACATAACAGCTAATTATTTTGATTTTTCTTTTTGACAAAGAACTTGAAGATGTTCACCATAAGGTGAGGATAGTCCCATATAGCAAGTGATGGAATCAGAAATATAATTTGGGTCGTTGAAATTGTAAGTTTTAATTAGAAGTTAAATGTATATCCGTCACACACATATATGTGTGTGTAGGGGGGAAACAAGCCAACCTCGGCTAGAGGGCCAAAGAATTTTTTTAAAAAATTAATAAAAATTTTAATGTAAATAAGCAATTATCAATATAATATAAAATATTGAGTATTAAAAAAACTTTTTTTACGGGGGCGTGGCCCATGCCTGTCTTTTAATAGATTCACATGTCTATGTGTATACATACATACATACATACACGTAGTCACTAGTCAATATATTTTTCTCGCATACATTTCTTCGTTCATGATTCGATATTCTGGTGTCCTAGGCATAGAGGAACCATACCAATCCATCCGGAACTTGATGGTTAAACTCTTGTCATTTTTTCCTAAATATGATACATAACTCTAAAAAATATCCTCTCTTTTTAGCCTAAAAATGATATCTAACCCTAATTTTTATGCACTCTCCTTACTATTAGCTTGCATTGTATAAATGTTTTATGCTCCCATATTAGAGTATATGATCTTCTTGCCTCCTCTTCTCTCATTTTCTTTCTATCTTTTAGATAATTAACCACTCTTCATTTTTTGGAGGCATTTCTATTCTCCACCTTCATCATTTTCCTCACCATATCTTTATTCATAGTCTTTATTTTTATTAACACCAAACATTTTTATATAATTATCTAGTGTGTTATTCATCTCGAATAATATAAAATCTTATGTAACCTCTTATTTATATAGTAAATTGGTGATTATTTGCTCTTGTAGACGTATGAGCTTACCTGAGGTACCCAATTATACTAAGCATTCTGTGAGACCACTTGAGCTATCTTCCTAGTACATTTTAGCTACTCATGAGCACATATTAGTCCAATATATCAACCCCTTATGAGCTCTACTAAGCTCTTCTTATTATTTATCATATGACTACCTCAGCTCACTATGCATGTTAATTTTAGCTCACTACCTACTGTACCTAAAATAAACTACCTACTCTAAAAATTAAATAAATAAATAAACTCAAATTTAGCACAAGCTTCCTTTAAATATAAATTTATTGGTTTGAATTAGATTTGAGCTAGATTAAGTTAGAACTGCCAAATTAATTTGAATTAGATTCTAACGAAAATTTAGTCAACACACACATATGCTCTCAATAATACCTGAAAAAAATACATTCACTCGCACTATCCTTTGATAGAGGAAAATTATTTTGAGTTGCCGTACTGTTAATAATATTGAAAACACCAATTCGACCACAACTTAGTGCCCATTTATGTTACTGGTTATTACAGTAACATATGGACGATTTGCAATGCCGAAAACTTCGCTCATTGAGAATGTTATTTCATCTTCAGTGCATTATGTAAGTCCCCACTCCCCAATATCCCAACCACATGTATGTCAGTACAATATTGCTGAATTTAAGCAGAAGACAAACCTTTTGGGAGCCTTAGCTGGATTTCCCCCATTTTTAGGCCTGGCAGACCCAAATTATAGGTGAGGCTGGGGTGAAGCTATGGCTTCCAAAGAACCAAATTTGCTTGGCTTTAAATAAAACACTAAAAATCCTAATAAATTGCTAGGAGTAGAATGGTCCCTTTCCAAAACGACAAAAGTTGTCATTCAATCATAGGACAAATTTTCATATTTGGGCAGCTAATAAATTGTTGAAAGTGATGGGCAAAATGGCAGGACATGGAAAAATAGGGGAGATCCCCATCTCTTCTATGCCCAATCGAAGATTTTGCAAGTCCTTTTCATAATAAGTGAAAGCTTTATGCTTCAATTATTTAAGACCTAGTGAAAGTCTATGCTATATTCTATGACCTAGTTGCCCTATAACACAACATTAGGATGCTTAGACTGTGCCCCGGAAACATTACGACATGTAGATATTGTCCAAGTTAGGACTGTGATTTCTAGTCTATTATTGCTAGCTATGTCTTTTGTATTTTCTACTTTTTCTTCTTCTAATAAAGAATCAAAACAATTTATATCTACATCTTTTTCTACAGCTAAAGTTTTCTTTTCATGTGGTAAGATATGTGTTTCGTATTTAGGTTGAATAAATATTGATTTTTTTTTAAAAAAATTACTCCATTAGGAGTTATTAGTATATTATACCATTATTTCCTAGTATAAAATTTAATCCTAGAATAAATTTAGATTCTTTATTGATTTTCCCCCCAATTTAATACAATAATTGAGCGGCGGCTTGTGTATGTATGAGTTGAGTTTTATGGAATTTTGTGGCCCAAGATCAGATGGGTGAGCGTTAGGTGGGCTAGTTCAATAAGCAGCCCAAACCTTACCCAGACATCACACTCTTCACGAAAGCTCATGGTTCGGCCTAACCACAAACAAGTTTAGTTTTGCAGTTTTTGAAGCTATTAGCACCCCCGTCCCAAATCCTCATAAGCCCTCTATTTTTTTTTTTTATATGAATATCCATTATGATATAATTAAAAAGAAAATGGATCTTCTACTTATTCTAAAATGGATCTTTGTGGAGTTGCATTCTTAATTTACATCATTGCCTTCTAATAGGCATATTCATTACCATCAGAGAAGAAGACGTGTGTATAAAATCCCTCTACAGTTGATGCATTAGCTCCCATTGCCATGATCACTCTTGGATCATTAGATCATTATCAATTACATAACAGCTCCTTACCAATTAAAGCTATTTACTACATTTTTAAACCAAGTTTCAAACTTAACTTACCCAAACCCACATAAGAAGGGGAATCACATTATGGATTTATTTGCTAAACCAAGTGTTTCTAAATGTCAAACAACTAAAGCAATATCAATACAAATGAATAGCTATTGTTTAACAAGTAATTGAATTATTTGATTCAACTATCTGTTATCAAAACAAGTTGTTTTGACGACAGCCGATTCCAATGGAAAGCTAATAATACTTGTAGATATATGAGAGAAGGATTCTGAAAATTATTTAGTTTAATTTCTTTCTCTACATAAATCCTAGTCCGCATTTAGTTAGAAGAAACGAAAGGAGAGGAGAAAAATAAAACGGAAAGAAGGGAAAAGAAAATTAGAAAAAAAAAGAGTTAATCTCAATTTTATTATTTAATTTATCATTAAAAACATCATTTCTTTCCTCTATCCTCCTCTTTCTTTTCATTTTTTTTAAAAACAAACATGTCAGTTACCCTAAACAAAACTTGTGACTATATTAAGTATAAGACCAATTCTTTCTCAAACGAATAAACCTCAAAAGTGTAAGCAATATAATAAGAGGAAATAATAAGGGAAGCAAGTGGAGATGCAACAATAAATTTAAACCTGTAGAAAAATAAAGATATAAAAATATAAAGTGATAAAATGGAGCGAGTGAAGGCACTAGCGATATTAGGTGGTTCAGCAACTCCACCTAAGTCCTGGTTAAACTTCCAGTTGCTAATCAAACCTATACACAAGACCTGATTGGCTTATGAGAGCTAATCAAACTGTTTCAAGGTACAAAAGAAAGTTTGACTGCCAAGGGGACAAGCAAAAAATACCCACAAACTTACTTTTGTCATGCAGAAGTAAACCACCACAAGCAGCCATTTCGACATTAAGCTTTACCAAGTTTGATCGTATCTGCCTGCTGACACATTTGTTTTGTATTGCCACCTTAAGATCTGCCATCACTTGTTATATTTTTTTTAGTCCCTCCCAAGATCCTATGAGAATAAACAATCAAGCAAATAATAAGTAGAACAATTAATGGAGAAAAAAAATCAACCATACATCAGATGAAGAGAATAATTTATCGTAATTCGTCTTAATTGGACTATTTCCACGGATGACAGAAAAATTCACTATAATGGCTATAACATGTGATAGAGTGTAAATGTCAATAACTCAATACCACAGACATCTATCCTAACAAAATTAAACGTTTCCGCCAATCTCCTCACATCTTTCTAGAGAATGAACCTTGTACATACGTGTGTTTGTGTGTATATTAGTAAACTTTGTCAATTGACAAGTTTGCGAGTAACTCTAATTCCGAACCAAATACGATTAATAAACAGGGACACATATTCTACATAATTGATAATCGTGTCATTTCTTATCAACTAAAATCTAGTAATTAACTTCAGGTCGTGCCGTATCAAATTAACAAATGCCGTCACAGAATGCCACTACTCAACCATGACTCCATCAGTGAGAGCAATTTTGCTGTGATTACTATGAAAAATAACCTTTAAATACTCGAAAGTGTTAAGAAGTTTATATGTTTAAGCTGTCTGCCAATGACAACCCGTAACCCTAGCTATTTTGTAAAATCTTTGACAAGTCAACATTAGGACACATAATTTTATCTCCGATTTAACATATTTATTTGTTTTAAAATCTTGCTTAGTCTGCGTTTGCAATACAAAAATTAATTTCCATGTGCAAGCTGACATTTGTTAAGGGTTCAATTGTTGACTATCAAACGATTTGATGCGAACTGTTGGCCAATAAAAGCTCCCTTAGGACCACTACACCTTTTGTGAAAACATGCTTAGAGAGAGAGAGAAATCTAGGGTTTGTGGTGTAAAATATATTATCATCCAACAATAATTGATTCATTTCTATTATTTATAATGAGAAAATTATAAATTAATAAAATATAGTTAAACTAAAGACAAGTTTGATTAGCCCCATTTCCATGGTCACTTCGGTGAAATAAAGAAAGCGTAAGATAGGTGAGTTGAAGTCTATTTCTATGGCTGTGGGTTTCAATGCTGGATGTATACAGTAATTATTTTATATATTAGATATGAGAAGACTGTAATAACATGTGTTATTGATTTTCGTGCAATGAAATTAGGTAGATCTTGTTTATTATTATTATTTATACGTAGATCTCCGACGATTAGTTGAGACTTGAAGTATTTGATGAATTCGAACTTTGAAATAATCTTCATAGCAAACTTCCAAATCATCTAAAATTGTATTTATATATGCCAAATCACTTGAGTTTTCAAACCTTTCTAAATTTATCTCAATAACGGAGCAAAGAAATAGATTTAGTTGTTGCCCACCCCTTACCTTAAAAAGCACAAAAAAAAAAGAGTAAACACAATTTTTTTCCCTTAAAATTTGGATAACTTGACAAGATCAAAACTAAATACATGTTTTATATGAACTTGACTAGCCAAAAAAGGTTGTGACTGGTGCTTGTTAGATAATAAGAATGCACGGGTAATTAATTAGTAATTGTACATTATTGTAAGTGCACATGCGACGTTAAGATTTTAGAAAATTAGTACAAAATAAGGTTAGTAGTAATTGGATCTACAAACATTCTTGTAATATGGATTTAGATTCACTGTTGATATCATTTTGAGGTGATCTTTGTATGATTGTCATTTGATGTTGTCGTTGGATACGAAATACATGTAATAAATACAAATGTGATAGAAGAATTAGAAAGATGATCACAAAATAAGATTAGCAAGTACGGTATCTAACTTCAATAAAATATGAAAATTGATTACGTATTTATGGTTTATTTGCAACGTTGCATGTAGGAAAGCTGGTATCCGCCGGCTATCACCGATTGTTGAAAAGTTACTCAACTGCCGTTTTGAAAAAAATTGCAAGAGAGACAAGGGAGCTGTCACTTGCGCAAACACAAGAAGCAGTACTGGTCTCCATTGAAGCGATTGACTTGAGAGTAACCAATAAATTAATTTATCGATCGAAGAGTGAAGAAGAAAGAATCCAAATGATAATTAACTTTTTATTTCCCTATAGGAAAGGGAAATTTCTAATTAAATTTTTTTGGAGCGTTCATTTAGAAATTCACATCCATTTATAGAAAAGAAAGAAACTCATTATCTTTATCTATCTATATTTTCTCTAAGATTATCAACAAACGAATTAACACTGACTTTAGCATCAAATTAAAGTCACTTTTATAGGTACAATCACAGGAGTTTGGTGATCAAGATACTAGGCCATTTTTGGTAGGAAGAAATGATAGGAGAGGAAAGGAGAGGAAAGAGGGGGAGAGAAAATGAGTGAAAAAAAGGATCAATCTCATTTTCATTGTTTAGTTGGACGTGAAATTCATATTTTCCCCCCTTATTTCTTTATTCTCTCTTTCTTTTCTCTCCTCTCCTCTCTTTATATTTCTTCAAACCAAACATGCCAGTGGCTTAGAGGGTGTCGATTCATGACCAACAAGTAAAATTGCTTCAAAATTCTTACTTTCATCTCTATTTAATTTCTCCATTCCTATTATCTTCGTTAATTTCCCATGTTATATTGCATGTAAAGTGCATCTTCTTACTCACGGCAATTAATTTTTCTACATGATTTATTTTTTTAGACATAATAAAATGCAACCCCGCAATGAAGTAAATCGTTATCACCAAATATTTATTTAATAAAATTCTATAAATAAAGCTGCGTTAAATCTGTTCTATAATTTTTTTAGTGAGAGTTTGAACTCAAGC
This sequence comes from Citrus x clementina, assembly GCF_000493195.1. Classification (NCBI taxonomy): domain Eukaryota; kingdom Viridiplantae; phylum Streptophyta; class Magnoliopsida; order Sapindales; family Rutaceae; genus Citrus; species Citrus x clementina. The sequence continues at coordinate 7,906,175 of NW_006262688.1, read as the reverse complement.
GTTCACATAAAGAAAACTTTTTAAAAGCTATTCGGCCAAACCTTTGCGAACAAAGTAAATTGTTATTATCATTATTGGCTTAGATACTACATGTCATTATCAACTTAGATACTATATATCATTAATTGCAAATCATGTTCTAATTAAGTTCTAACCCCATCTGTAAAATTGTATCCGAATGAAAATTATTATAGGCATTGGAATAAATTATTTGTGGCGCATATAATTCCCTTTAGCTATGGATACGAAGTCAAATTTAACATATTAGATTGCTAAATTAAATGCGGTCTAGCAATTTTACAGTTGGAATTCAAGAACAATATAACATCATTTATAGTTTCAATTATCTGTATCAAGTGGAGAAGGCTAGAAACTTACAGAAAACGAAAAATTATAACTATATAACTTTTGTACAAACAATCAATTTTAAACTAGTCTAACAACGGCTGTAAAACTGAAAATTATTTATATTTATCACTAATGATCAATTACCAATTCAATCTCTATTTTCAACAATTTAAACTAATAAATTGACTTCTCTTTCTGTTTCCATTCCAACCCTATGAATCTGCATGGCGAAAACCTTATAGTGTTATTCTTGTGCTCTGAAATTGTCTCAAGCTTTGGCGACCAAACTTGATCTCTTGATCCAACCAACTGATCATAATGCTTCTTCAATTCTGGTGTGCTACAAAGAAAATGATCACCACTTGCATTATCACAATTATTACCTAATGCACTTTCTTTGCCTCGATTGATCAACCTTATTATAAACTCTGGCACAACTTTGATCAGCACCCTACCATTATCACCCTTCAAATATTCAAAAGGACTAGTCTCACCGAAATTAATAGGAGCCGCTGCTGCTGCCGTGGCCGTGGCCGTGGCCGCCTTCGCCTTTTTGTTAGGGCTAGTAATTGAGCATAAGCTTGTCAGAGATGAAACAGATAAAACACGACATGCAAACATATCAATGGGAAGAACAAAATAGGTTTGGCCTGACATGAGCTCGTCGTCGATGGCGAGAGCGGGGATGGGATGGCCAATGAAGAAGGAATCCGCATGGCAAACCATTTTGTCCGGTGAATCGAACATGATCTCTCCGGCGATGTGTTTCCCGTTGAGGATCCGTGTGTTTCCTTCCCAAAAGATCAGCTTCACTACCGAAGAAGAAGAGCTTGAGTTTGGTTGAAAACACGGAGAAAATGAAACCGAGTTGCCCATGGTTATTAATTCAATTTTCAGAGAGAAGTTCAGCAGATGAGATTTGAGATTGAAGGAGATTTGACATTTATATATACACAAAAATTAAAGGAAAAAAATTAAAATTGACTTTAAGAGAAAGTCTAGGTTTGTTTTAGAAGAGTAAGCAACCATGTTTGAGGGGGGACGGTGGTCAGTTATGACGGCTTTGAATCTCTCTGTCTGTGTGATCTCTCTCAATCAACTTGTTTGGCGCATTTATTACAAAACAAGTGCCGTTGGACATTTAGACTGTGTAATGAAGAAATCTTATCTGAAAGTCACCATATTTATCACTTGAGCCTTAGCGTTACAATAATTTTACGGCAAATCAATGAGACCTCGAAGTTTAGTTTAAAACATGTTCTGGGTTTAAATTGTACACGGAAAGAAAAAAGAAGGAAATTTTAATAGAGAAAGGGCTGATAAAAACAACGACAATTCTGTTTGTAATTTTATTTGTACAACAAATGACATAATTTATTATGAGTAATGGTATGGTAAGAGGAAATTGATTGTATAAAATCATCATCAGCCCACATAATTAAAAAAGAATGACTGTTATCACTCTTCAATTATTCTGTTTATACCAAATCAGTTTGTAAATATTAATTTGCATAAAATTGTATATAAAAAAATTTCTCAATACAATTTTTTGTCATGAGAAACCAACCCCCTAAAATCATAAAACAAATTAATACTAATTTCAATATTTCAAATAAACAATAATTCTCCCTTCAAGTTGCTAATTCCATTTGTACTTTATCCGCATTTTAAACTGAAAAGAATCCATGAAAATTAAGATGAAACATATTTTAAAGTTACAGATTAATCGACTGAATCATTACCAATCAATCAAATCATAATTAAATCTTTTCCTTTATTATGTTGTAAATCTTTATATAAATTGAGCTTTTATTCTTATGAATCTGTAAGAATAAAAATTTATCTTATTTCTATATTAATCTTAAACCCTTTCCCTAAATAACATAAAAACAGCTCCTCTTCCTGGGCTCTCTGCTCTATACATTTTCATGTCCCACCACCTGACGAGCCTGAATTACTTGTCCGAGAAGGACCCTCCTGAATGGAGAATTTCTCTCAACTCTGGAAGTAGAAGTTTATAAGGTCGCATATCCAGACCATGGCATATATATTAAATTAATTCGATTCAAATAAAACTGTTAAAGCTATAAAAGGAAGATAATTCTTTCAACTGCAAATGTGCTGCTTTTGTCGATAGAAAAGGTTCTTTGACCTAACATTTAATACTGAATACACTTGCAATTAGGCATCAATAAATGGTTATAAGACTGTTCAAAATGTTGTGCATCTTCGATAGCTGGTGGCATATGTACACCAATCATTAATAGCAATGAACATAGACTTCTCTGCCTGCAATAAATCTATGCCGATGAACTCACAATGAACAGAGACTTCTCTGCCTGCAATCAATATATGCCGATGAACTCACAGCCACACATATGAGTGTATGACTGATCCATTCAAAGTAATCAGCCCTGGAGAACGTGCCCAAATTGATAATATGTTAATTAAAATTGTATTGCTTAGACAACTTTCCTCCAAAGAAGTGGTATTCATTAAAATTTTCTTTTCATATTTAATTTTTATTTAAAAAATGTAGGAGGGTGAACAAACATTAAATAGATTTTTCAAGCCTCCAACCTCATTTAATACAGGATTCAAACTCGGGTGACATGAAATAAATATATTTAAAGATTATCCAATCAAACACCTAAGAATAATGTCCATTAATTGAATATAAAATATTTATTTTTTTAAAAAATGTATTGCATATACTTTTCAACTATCCACAAATTAATATCACATCAATTAAGATAAATTTTTGAGGTAATTAATTTTTAATTAATTTCATATGATATTTAGTAAATAGGTTTTTCTCTGGATTCGGCATCTGTGTCTTTAAAATCTAGATATAGGATTTTATAATGTTGTAAAAGACTTTTACAATTTCGTAAACTGATTTTTCAAAATTTTACAATATTTTAAGAACTTTTTTCAATGTTGTAAGATTCCAGATTTGCATTTTAAAAAATATGAACAATTGCACCAAAGAATGATTATGAATATATAAATGAGGTAAATGTAAATTTAATTGTATGATCCTCATTTAGATATTGATATCACTGGAAAACCCCTCATTAGTCCCATGATAAGCTATTTTTCTTCCAATTTATATGAGACACATTTTATCCATTTAGGAACTTATGACATAACTATATGTAGCCAGACAAGTTTCTTGCTAAAAGCTATATCAATAAAAAAATATCCCTTATTTTAGCAAGAGTGACATTTTAAAATGTTAACGTTGAGAATGACTTTGTCAGAGGCAACAATGTATTGTTTAGTATGATGCAATTGAGATTCTAACGTAGCCACTTGTCACAATGACCTTCCATTTTTTCTTCTCTAAATTGCGAAGACAATTTAGAAATTAGAATAACTGAAAAATAAACAGTAAAAAAGGAAAAGTTTTTTTCTTCAAAATGATGTTAACTTAAAATAAAATTCTAAAAGATAAAAGAAAAATAAATTGAAGTAAATCCTCTACAAACTCCGCAAAACTGTACTTGTAGAAACGACCTTTAATTGAGAGATGAATTCAACATGAATTAATAAAGATATAGAATATTAATATTTATTTATTAATATGACTTCCATGTTTGCTTTATGATTCTTTGAAAATTGCTGTGAACACCAGTGTTTTACCAAGATTTTAGAATACAATAAGCGTAATGAAATTTATCATCAATGACTACTGAATTAATAATTGTACATAATTAAACTGCTGTTACTCTTTACACCTTTACAACATATTCAGAAACAGTGGCTTATCCTATTAATTATTAAACCTTAATATTTTATTCCTCGTCATCATCAAATTGTTCATTATAATAACTACTTTTGATTAGCCATATTATAAGATCTGTGAACAACATGATTTCATCATGAGTCTAAGTCTATAAAAATACGAGGTAAAAAGAATGAAGAAGAAGAATGGGAACTATGGAACATGGAAACAAGAGAAAAAAGGGCTGAATATATACGAAATATAATCATGAAGGACGTATTAAAGACCTGAAAAACCAAAAAAAATGTTGAGAGTTGCAAAAAATACAATAATAATAACAAAAAGAACGGTGAAAAATTTTGACATTAGGTTGGATAATCTCTATTCTTGGTTTAATTAATTTTGATTATTGGTATGGGTGTGAAGAGTAAGAATAGATACTAATGAAATAAATTAAGCGAGGGTTATTTTGAAATTTAGAAGGATGCATGAGGAAAGTAAAAATTAATTTTAAAAATTATGATATGATTGTGTGGAGCAAAAGAGTATTGAAAATAATGTTTAGGGTATGGATAGTTCAATCGAAAAAAATGAGAAATTCGTTAGAAGTTGATGCCAGTAGTTGGCAATGACACTTCAATGGTCAAGTTAATGGGATGTAAGTGAGAGGAATGGACCAAATGAAGAAGACGAATAGTTCAAAACAATAAAAGAGTCTTACCAATTTTCTTTTAACTAGACCTTGTATACAAGAATGCCATTGAGGATATGTTTATATCCATTTGGATACACATTGAACATCTATTGATGTTTTCCCATCCTCATGTTGGGATAATCTGGTCATGTTTGCGTATCCTTCAAATTGGAGATATTTCTTCCTCTTTATGCTTGGTCCCACGAGGTTCTCTTATTTGAGGTTTTCTTTGGTTAGAGACCCTCCGGTTCCTTTGCAAGTGGAGCATTTGGAATGGTTCATCGGACTCTTTACAAAAATATGTGAGCCCTTGACTTCTTCATCGTAGGTAACGTCTCTTTTTTTAAGGATTGAATGATGATTTGGGCTACTTGAAGATCCGTGTTAGTCTCATCCAGTGGGATTCCTTCTGTTAAGTTGAAGAAAATTTGATAAGAGTCCCCATCACATCAAATTATAGTCCCGCTGAGGACAAAACGAGCTAGCTAATATGAATGTGTGATCAGGCGATATAGTCTTCGAAAATCTAGGACGTCTTAGGTGGCTCTATTGTCTCCTTCATGTTTTTATCATTATTTTCCTATGCATCCTTTCAAAGAACGGGAAAGATTACATTGACAGCGTCCTCTTCGTCAGGTGTGCACTTTTTTATGGCCGTCATACTAACACGTGTCGCGATATTGTTGGTCCAAACTTAACCTAAACAGCGATTACATCCAATATTAACCCCGGCAGTGAGACTTTCTTGATTAGAAAAAAAAAAAAATAAAAAAAAAATAATAATAATAATAAAATATACTCTGATAACGGCGGCCAAATGGTTGGAAGTCAAGCCTGACATATACTATCTATTTTTATAACGAACAATTTATTTATTAATTCAACATCTCCCTAGGTCAAAAGAAAATTTCTTTCTTTTTTTTCCTTTTTCCATTTTTCTCCTAAAAAAGGAACTCTAAACTGAAATTGGCTCGTAATTTAAGGATAAAATAAATCTAATGAAGTTCTTTCTGTTTTTGCTTTTTTAATTAAATAAAAGCACAACGACGGAAAGTCAGAAACATCCACCAAACCGCAACGATATTGGTATTTTATGTATTTTTAATTGGACCCGTTAAAAGTTGGCTTTCCTTGTTAATTATTTTGGATGATTAAACAAATTGTTGTCTACAAACATTAGATTATGACCAGTGCAAAAGTCAAATGCACAGACTATTGTTTAAAACATATATAAATTTTTTTATAAGTTTTGCAACGAGGAAGAAGTATATAATATAAATTTTGATTGATTGAATTATTTTTAAACAATTTAGTTTATTTGATTGGCCAATTTAGTTCAAATCTTAGGTGAAATGAAGGGTTAAACATTGTTTTAAATTTTACGCACCTTTCTATCTTTTAAAAGGAAAAAAAAAGGTATATAATATAAACATCTCGTGTTAGTCTCAATTGATTAATTGCAACTTTGTTTAATAAACGTGAAAAATTAGATCCGTCGTTGTTAAGACTTTCAGGGATACATCGGATTCTCCAAGCTGTGATTAAGTGTTGGCAACAGCCCATTCGTTGTCTTTTATATTTGTATTATTGATTGTATTTATCCTTGACCTTTAAATCGTTGTTGTTTTCATAAAATACATCAAACTCTTGTCAAATACCAAATAAATTAAATTCGAGTACATACATGTTAGCATGATTTCTATGTGTTTAGCATGTTTAAACAAAATTATATTATTCAAACTATTAACTTTCTAGTATATATATGTATATGTATTCAAACTGTTAACTTCATAGTATATATATGTACATTAATATAAATTATCCATCCAGGATCATGCACTTTGTTAGATCTTGGAAAAGCTATTACATCATATGGTGTAATAGTTAAATTCTAGTATCTTGTATCCTAGACCAATCCAATCAAGGATCCTCAATCGTAGTAAAATCAGGGACAAGTAAAAAATTAAAAAAATATATACCTTTCAATATAGTGAAAACAAAATACATTTTATCATTTTAGTACGCGTTTGAATTATAATCATCTCTCAAACCACTCTACTTTTAACTAAATAAGAGAAGATCATTCATTGTTTAAATGAATATAACACATGTAACATAATTAACCACTCGATATATAATTGAGCAAATGTATTAGTCTATATGTAATCTCAGATAAGAAAGTAGAATCAAGCAAGTAGAATCCTATCCAAATACAAGAAGAAAGACTCTAATAATCTTCCTAAAATAATTGAGAATTGCCCCACACCGTTACTCGTCTTGGAAAATAGAGCAATCGTTTTATGGATTTTCCGAAGATCAAAGTACAATACTGAAGTTTACAATACAGGCTTTCGAATTATAATCATCTCTCAAACCCTAAGGCCTTTTATACAGGCGATATATGAGTTTAAGAAAGGACCATGGTCATTAATTAGCCTGATTTTCTTTCCAGTTAAAAAACAATTTTACCCCAATTATTACCATTTAACTCGAGTTGACTGCTCTGTTCTTCGTGTGCTCCCTTAAGTGTCCAAAACAGCGGAGGATTTTGTCCATTAAGGCTTTGTGATTTAAGTGATATCATGTTCTAACAGATACACAAATGATGTCATACATGGAATTTTCTAAGCTAATCGAGGTGTCATTTCTGATTGGTGTTCAAGACAGACGGTAACTCCACACAACAACGGACATTGTCGTTGGTTTCTACTCTCAGATTTGAGATCACATTTCAACATTCTCCCTCTTGAGTTCAAATTCCACTATTCCCATTACTTCTTCTCTTCATCATCAGTAGAATCATATTTGGTAGATCCCAGCCCAATTGGACCAAAACTCAAACTTAACTCCTGGAACAACTTTGGTTAAAATAACAGCTAAATTACATATCATCTTTTTGGATCCTTTTTAGCTTTTCAAAATGGGTTTAGACTCTTCAAACCCGACGAAATGGAGCTTGATGTCAATGTACTTGGTCTTTTTACGATGAGTTTGATCTTTACTTACGCATATAGTACTTTGGCTATTACAACAGACCACTATGGATCTTTGATTAATCAACAATTCTTTAAACCATTTCCTTAAGCCATATGGTTTCTTTGATGGAAACTGAAGCTATTATGTACTCTGCTTCTGTTATTGACATAGCAACAACACTTTGCAGAGTTATTTTCTAGTTGATGAATCAGTTATTTATGTAAACGCTGATATCCCACATTAGCTAAGAATAGATTATCGGGCTAATAATATAAACTTAAAACATACAGCAATCGATTCTTGAGCTAACTTTCTGAAATTAGTTAGGGCCACGGTCTTCTATATGCATGGTATTAGAGCCAAACTCAGTAAGTCCGCACCATCTTATTATATGGTAAGGACCATGCAAAAAATCGACTTACATGCAATGGAGGGTGTTGAGGATATTGCCTTATATTCGTTAAGAATAGTATGGGTTAAATATAAGCTCGAGAGAACCCTGAACTTATAAACTTGTTTTATATGGTATTAGAGATAAATTTATGTAGGAGTGAATTCACATTATCTTTTTATGTGACAATAACCAGTTAAAAAGACCAACCTGTATGTGATGAGGGTGTTCAGAAAAATATCTCATATCAATTTAGAATAGTTCATAAACTAATAATATAAGCTTGAATTGTGAATTATGATTTGAATGTCTAATTCAAATTAAATGAGGAAAAGGGATAGGGTTTGGAGTGTAGCCTCATAAAGGTTTCATTATAGAAGTCAATCTGCTTTGTTTCTTTGTTCTTCTTGCACCCGAAAACCATTCTTAGACGAGCAAAAATTGGTCTTTAGGATATTGCTTTATTTCTCACGCCTTGACAACTTCCCTGGAAATTCTTTTGCTATTGTTGCCGCACGCTGTTTGCTGTTCGTTGGGTCATGTGTGTGCTGCGATCGTCCTTCGCTGTGGGTTGCTGTCTTTGCTGTTTCTATGTTGGGTTGCTTGTTGTTTTAGGAGTTTATTGCTTTCTGTTTTACTCATTATTTTCCAACATCATATAAAATGGTATTATCACAAACCGATAGGTAATAAATTGATTACCCTCTAACTCTTCTTATCATCTCACTGCTACTACGTGATGGTTTGTCCGAGTGCCACATGTATTAACATATCAAATTGGAAATAAACTTTAAATATATTCCGTGCCACATGTAATAACATATCAATTGGAAATAAACTTCAAATATATTCCAACTTTGTAATTGTAACATTACTCCTTATTACCACTAATAGATCAAGAAATTTCATGAAAAATAATGTCACATAAATAACCTAATTAAAAAAAAAAAGTTGTTATCTTTTCTACCGGTTTCCATTACAACCCAATCAATCTGCGTGGTGTAAACCGAACATTATTCTTGTGCTCAGAGATTGTCTCAAGCTTTGGTGACCAAATCTGCTCTCTCGATCCAACCAGTAGATCATAATGCTTCTTCAGTTCTGGTGTGCTACAAAGCAGATGATCATTACTTGCTTCATTACAATTATTACCTGATTCATTATTTTTTTTACCTCGATTGATCAACCTTATCATAAACTCTGGCACAACTTTGATCAAAACCCTTCCATTTTCACCTCTTACATATTCAAATGGACGACACTCACCAAGATTAATAGGAGCTGCTGCTGCTGCTGCCGCATATTTATTCTGACTTGAGCTTAAGTGTGCAAGACATGAAGCTGTTAAAACATTGCACGCAAACATGTCAATGGGAAGAACAAAATAGGTTTGGCCTGGCATGAGTTGGTCATCAATGGCGAGAGCTGGGATCGGGTGGCCAATGAAGAAAGAATCTGCATGGCAGACCATTTTTTCCGGTGAATCAAACATGATCTCTCCGGCGATGTGTTTCCCATTAAGGGTCTTAGTGTCTCCATCCCAAAAGATTAGCTTCACTACAGAAGAAGAAGATTTTGAGTTGTTCTGTTGAAAGCATACACAAACTGTATTGCCCATTCAATCAAGTGTGGTTTTGGTTTAAACAAGGTTTTAATTATAATTGGGATTTTTGGTTTTGAAGAAGAGAAAAGAGAGAGGAGATTGATTCTATGCAAAAAAAAAATGAGAGCAAGGATTTGACTTGGAGAAAGTCTTGAATTGTCTTTTATGATGGTTTCAAGTGGCCTTTCTGTCAACCATGCCGGCTTTTAGTCTCTTTCTCTCAATCAAGTTGGTTAGGTGTTTAATTTTTATTGAATACGCCATTAGGCTTCGTAATCAATGCTTATCTAAAAGACAATTTTCTTTTCTTGTTTAACATAAGTAATTAATAAAATAGTTATTTTAGTTCAACAAATACAACAATACAATAATATAGATCAATAAATTTGGAATAAGAAAACACATGGAGATCTATTAATTTACATAAATATAGGCTATCACACTCATAACCAATCAAATTACAATTTCATGAAAGATAAAAAGAGAGAAAAAAAATGTATTAATTATATATATCTGTTAATGGAAAAATTTTAGAATATATTTAAAGTACCATATTACTTATATAATAAACAAATAATATTATTACCAATATACATTTATTTAAAAAAACCAATGTATAAGTAATAGTTACATAAAATTCGAAATATACATGCTATGCATACATTAGTGATAGCACTTATCAACATAATATGCGCATATTGGAGCTATTCTCTAGGTCTTTTACATCTCCCTCAATCATTATGGCCGGCTCTTCTGACTGCCATAATTATAGATCTTATGTCAAAATCGATTTAAATCCTAAATTCTTATTGATACCATGAATCTTGAACGCTATGGATTCATCTAGTAAAAAGTCACGTCAGAGTCTTTCCTTAGCAAAAAGAAAAAGGTACTTAAAAATTTATTTCTGTTTGGTGAGGGGAGGTGAGGACAAGGAGAGAGTAACGCTGCAATTCGGCCATATAAGCCGAATATTTATTAGTCTTATTATTTTAAGAAAATGACCATTTGCACAATAAGTAACATTAGAAATGTAATAAAAAGTTCATCCACTACCATTCGAACTATTTATTGTTTAAATTTTATTATTTGATTATTACAAAAATCAATTAATGGAAATTATTAATAATGTTTTTATTTCAACTACTAAATTTTGAAAAGACACTTTTCTTGTCAAAGCTAAAAAGAGAAATTGCCCATTAATGTCCTCAAATTGTCCCCTCTTCAGTCAAGCAATATGCAATGACACTTAGGTTCCCTGAAACATTTAAATCAACTTACATTTTACCACATTTAATTTGCCGCTGTATTGTGATTGGTTATCTAGTATTAAATTTTAAGAAATAGCATGTATAGTGGATCATTCAGATGCCAAGAAACATTGACTACTTACCGTAATAATTATGTTGATGAACCCAGAATCACATATATAGTGGATCGTTCAAATTAGATCGGCTCTATAAAAACAAAAAGTATCAGTTTTATATAGATATTAATTAAAATCACATGTAACTAGTATTATAGCTTTCAAATCAAAATTTGCTAGCAAAATCAATGAGCTCTTTACCTTCACTTTTTGCTTCCCAAAATTCCTTGGTGGTTATTTCTTATCGTCAAAAGAGATAATTGTCCAATTTATCATTGTAAACTTTGATTTTGATTTGTTGATTAATTAAGTAATTTTCTCTTCAGCTTAGTTTATGTTAAATTTTATGCAAAATTACAAAAGTTTTTGTTAAATTTTATGCGAAATTACAAAATACTTTACCATTTGAATTAACGATCGAGCACAAAAAATATCACAGTTAAATGATGGGGGAGAGGACTAGAATACAAATTAGGCTTTGCCCACCACATCGATTTGCTCTTAGGTCCGTGATTAAATAATTTTCAAGTAAATTTATTTAACCAAGCACCCAGGTTCAAATTCTAAAACAAATAAGAGTTAAAAAAATTGGTTTGAACTTTTAGCATATCCCTTATATATGAGCTAATATTTGTGTTTAGATTGAAGTCATATATTTATTTTTCTAAGTTTTTAGTTATCATTCTCATAACTCATTCCATCTCTAATTGAACCAATCCTTCTTTAGAAATTGTGGAAGGCACATTCCAACACCTCCTAAATATTTATATTTTCAACCCTCTCCCCACTCACGTACGCACACAGAGACACTTATTTATTTATTATTATATATACCATGTTCTGCTATTGAAAACGAACGCACAACTCATATTGGCTTACAATATAGTTTGTGCCACATATAATAAAATATGAAATAAATTTAATGCAGTTTTTTTGTACTTTTGGCATGTGACAAATTTGGTAACAACCACTAGGCAACAGCCTCCAAATAGCCCCAATAATTATCTTTCGATCTATCCTTATCCTTTGATTTTGACCCATTAAAAAACTGACTTTCTTTTAAGAATTTTGGATAATTGAGCTAATTATGTACATACATTAACTTATTATTGAAGATGATCCAAAAAGTCAGAAGCACACACTATTATTTAAGAGAAAAATATTTAAATGTCTTTTTATGACTACTGCTAAATGGCATGTATACTAGCGTGAGAAAGGAAAGTATATAATATACACAAATCAATCTAGCTTCTTATTTTTTTTTAAATTAAACGCGAATCATGTGCTCGATCGTTTATATGTTTATAAATAAATTATTGAAAGTGATTATGTATAATATTTTCATTTATATTCGTCCTTGTAGTGGTGGGATGAACAAACAAATTCTATATATCAACTTGTTGAAATGCGGATTCATGAGTGGGGTGTCCCACATTATCAGTTTAATTTCTTGATAATCTTTTATGTAATCCCCATTCTTTTTTTTTATTTGAATAAAGTTTGGTGTGCACTTAGAAAAGTAAAATAAAGTCCCCTTGATCAATTTAAAAGAACTGATATTTTGCTTATACTGCAAACACAATTAGTTTTGGGATCGTTTATTTTTAAACGGTTAATATCGCTTATTGTGGTCATTTAGATTATTTAACATGTTTGTTAATATTCTCAAAAAAAAGTTTATTCTCTTTACTCAACGCTTAATTAGGTTTAAATTTGAATAGAATTTATACCGAAACTTTGATTTAACACTTAAATTTAAATGTTTAAAGATTACTCCGGGGAAAAAGTCAGGATGGAAAATTTAGAGGGGCCAAAATTCATGATACAAAACTTTAAATGGTTAAAACCGAAAAGATACAGGTAATTATAGGGGGAAATTGCCCGTGTGTTAAAGTTATTGCCCATATAATATCTATTATATATACGAAAAAAAAACTATTTGTTTCTACCCCTACCTAGCTCCCCTCCCTATATCGAATTATGAAAATAATATGTTTTCTACGGTAAAATTTTATAATTAAAATTTAAAAAAATAAATCAGTTTTTATACCTCAAAGAACTTTACAGTACTAATTACTTCTGTTAACTAAATCATATATAGTAGTAATCTTTTAAGCAAAATACGTATATAATACATTTTTATTTTTTTAAAATTAAGTTTACATGATAAAGTAAGAAAAGGAATGCGGATCCTTACTGAAAGGTTTGCTTCGAACAAGGGCATGAGTTCCCAAAAAGGAAAGGAGGACATTGTGGCTTCCAAATCGAGTTTATTATATATTTATGTTGTCACCTATTAAATCGTGTCAATGATGCAACGTCACAATCAATGAGAAAAAGCTTTATAGCACCAGCTTACCATCTCAGCTTATGCTCTGTCAAATGCCAGAGTATTACTAAATGGGTATGGAATAAGATTGTTATTCATTTTTTATTACTAAATAATATGAAATTAGTGGAGGAGATATAAATAATAGACAGTGATTTTAGTAGAGTGAAAACTGATCATCTTCCTTGAGTCGAGCTAAAATGCTCAATTTTCATTAAATAATGATAGGTCCCGATCAAATACAGAAAAGTAAGGGTGGGCAAATTCGGTTTGGATCAGTTTGAGACATATTATCAAACCGATCCAAACTTATCGGTTTGAAATATTCCCAAACTGATATAGACAAAAAAAATTTATAAACCGAACCGATCCAAACCGATCGGTTTGGATATTCGGTTTGAGTTCTAATTAATAATAGAATACATACTGCTTTTATATTTGTTCACAACAGAATACATTTTTTCAGCCATTTTACTGAGAAGCACGTCCTCATTTTCAATATACAAATGCAATTGGGTTTGAATGGTGCAAAGATGATGAAAATACAAGTTAGATGTCACTGATAATGAAGCATTGAAATCAACTGTAACATCATTGAAAATTTTCAAAAACTCAATAAATATTTCAACATTTTTCCAATCTTCAGCAGTGGGTGGCCTGGTCTGTTCTGCCTTCTTCTCATTGAAAAAACTCATATATGGTCCATCATGTTCCTCTTCTTCGAGCCTTTCAAAAGCAAAACATACCTAAAGTTCCGATTTTTGAAATTATGACGATGAGACTTGAGAATGAGCGATTGAGATTGAGAGAGTTGAGAACGACAAGAGGTGAGAGCTTCTATAATTAATAAAGATTAAAAAATTAGTTATGGAATTAATTAATTAAATAAATTATCATCAATTATACCAAAATCCATTTTTACTTTTGACTAAAATGAAATAAAATCTTAGCAAGAAAAATAAAATCAAAACATACCTCAGGAGACTTGAGAATGAGCGATTGAGAATTTGAGATTGAGAGAGTTAGAGAATGATAGGAATTAGGAAGCACTGGAGGTTGAGGCGGAGGCGTGAGTGTTTGGAAAATTAGGTTTATCTTTTTGTTTTTATAGTAAGAGATATGCTATTGTGTATGAAAGTGTACATTTCCTTTGTGTATGAAAGTGTAAATTTTGGATTGGATCGGTTTGAATCCATTTGAAATCCTTCTAAACCAAAATCCAAACCGAGTGATGTCGGTTTCCAATCCAATAAATCGAAACCAGTGTTTTTATTAATGAAACCGATCCAAACCGTCGGTTTGGATCGGTTCGGTTAAAATATGCCCACCCCTACAGAAAAGCAATGCCTGATGTTCGTTCAATTTATGGTATGAACAACCAATATTTGTTTTGACTAATTTCTTTTCCTCTTATTCGTCATGGTTGCTGCTTATTTATACAGATAAACATAAAGGATACTACTGATTTGTAGCCTAAAATCTTGGCTCAAATCTAGCAAAATCAAATCCTTATTAACAACTAGATAAAAATAAAACAAAAAATAAATTAACTTGATTCTAGACAACAACTTTGACGTAGTCTTTTACTCCAATATCAATTCCTCAAGTGCTCTTATTCCAACTAACTCGCATGAAAGAGTTACGTGGGAGATCAATTGCATGGCTTGCATGGGCATGGTTTGCATGGTCAGACAAAGTCCACAAGCTTGCTGCTAGGCTTTGAAACTCTAGCTGATCTCCTTGGTTGTCTATCAAATAATTTGAGAAATTTAATAAAAAAGTTAAATGATGAGCTTACTGCTTACAAATTAAAATAAGAAAAATATATCATATTATTAATTTTGTATTCACACCAAAATCTATATTTTTTATTTTTAATATTTAAATTTCCATTTATATGATTTATTTAATTAATAATAAATATAAATAAAAATCTATTTAAAAATAAGGATAATATTATAAAATTCTGGTGTCTAGGGTTTTAATTATCAGGAAAACTTAAATTGTAAAGAATAAATGATATATATTAATTTCAATATGAGAGAAATGACAATCTCTCCTTTTACTAATCGCTTATTGCTATGCGTCGTTCTACTAATTATGAAATTGTTCATGTACACATGAAAAAATCTAATGGAAAGGCAGCAGTAATTCTGGAGCATCCTAAAGTACTCTCTTAGCTGGGAGAAGAAAAGCTAACAAAATACTCAATGTGACTTTTCTTTTGCGCTGTCCAAGAGGCGCACAAGGCTTGTTTGCTTCATCGTGAATCACTTGGAAAAGACCGTACGGATGGGATACCACCTCCGACATGCCCATATGCGAATGCAGATGACTCAAAATGGATCGCCCGTTGAGGATGCACTATGTACCCGAACCAGCAAGAACCCCTTGGATACTCGAATTTCATCCTAAGATTGATGAAAAGCCCGTACCTGGTATGGGAAATGAATTGTCTATCTCGGCAAATCATGGGTCTAAAAGTACTCATAGATGCCCTTAGGAGAATTTCACTGTAGAAGATTAAGTCGAACTCATCACAAGTAAGCTTTTTCTCATCCCTTCACTACACTTTGAGAGATAATTTTTTGGTTTCTTAGAAAGTCTTCTTCATTTATATTACACTGACTTGAGTGTTGGAATGTTGATGCGGATAACCCCACACCAATTGATCTCCATTTAAAACTCTTTTTGAAATCAACCAGAGAAATCATCCCTAAGATATGGGACAGCAAAACATAAACAAAAACACATACTTATTACAATATTTTTGCCGTGTTTTTTAACGACCGCATCCTAAATCTTAGAAAAATAATATGTGGCCCGAAATTTCGTTAAACTGAAATACCGAATTTTTTTGTCGGGTTGATGGCTGGGCAATGGACCATCTCCCAATTGGTAGGCCATAGGCATCTCCCAATTTTAGTTTGTTTTTAACTAAAAACTTTAATTTCTGTAGTTTCGGCGGACCAAATCTCAGCCACCTATCAAAAGTTGCAAATCTTAATATATTGGCTAGACAGTACTTACTATTCTTTTACGGGTAATAATACAACTCCCGCTTTATATTGAATAGGCAGTACTATTCCTTTCTGTGTACAAAAACAAAGACCTCTTTACATTTACTTAGATTGCTAGATTTCATTTTCAAGTAAACCAATTAAACCTGTCTCCTTCACTATAAATGGAGCAGATGAACGAGCTTGAGATTGCTATATCAAAAGCGGAGTTGCTCCTCAGACTCGGTAACTGGAGCACTCATTGCTCAGCTTTCGATTGTGGTGATCAAGAACAGCTTGAATTTGTAAGATTAGAAACAATGACTAAAAACTTAGCCATGTCACGAGCTCAAACTCAACAAAAAGATTTCAAGACTGCATTAATGGAGGTGGAACTGCAGGTTTCCATTCATCTCGCAAAGTTATTGGAGCCCACAATTGATCCAGCGCTTGCCTGCACGACAGCATTAAGTGTTGATGGAGAAGATGGCATTGTTTGTGGGGTTTGCCAAGAAGAGATGGAGAAAGAACACGAAGCGAGAGCTATTATGGAGTGCATGCATTTGTTTCATGATTCTTGTATTTTGAAATGGCTCAAGATAAACAATACTTGTCCTTTGTGCAGAGCCACATGCAAGCCGAAGAAGTTGCACTTTCAGGAGATCAAGATATAGCAAGCTAGCTATCTAGGTTTCTTTTTTTACGTGATTTTGTTGTACCTCTGCCCTCTTCTCGATATTTTATAAACATTTCCTTTTCTTACCAATTGGACTTGACTATTTAGTTGCGTTTTACTTAAAATATGCAAATCTTTACATCCTTTCTTTATAAAGATTGTGCAATCTAAGGATTGATTAATGTTGTTGTTCTCGATTGAGTTCTTTTTTCAGTAAAACCATGGCCGCCAGGTAGTCCTAGGAGTAGTGGTATGTTTACTGAAGGTTATATTCAATTAGGGTATAGTTTTATGCGTTTTCTATTGATTAATTTGTAAAAGTCATAGGTTAATAATTATTAATTAGTAATAAAATTAACAAACTAACACCATACATATAAAAGTAAATGATGGTGGCATATCAATAAGTATTCCTATTAAATAAGCACATCGTTATTGTATTTTTTAAGTATTAATTTGGATAATTAATATTTTTCTAAGGGTGCGTTTAGGATTGAGGTTGGGCAGCTGTAACTTCCAAGTTACAACATTAAAGTATTTAGTAAACATTAACTGTTGTATCTTGAAAGTTATGTTGATGTAGTTTTTTACTTGGATCATGAAAAATCTTGTATATCTTTAATAATTTTATCAAAATTATTATTTAAAATTTATATTTACTACATATTATTAAATTTTGTTTCATAATTTTAACTTTTTTTTACAGCTATTATAACTTAAAAAATATAACAACTCAATTCAAAATACATCCTAAATGTTTGGATAATTGATCTTTTATGTATTTTCATTAATTCAGTGCGCCCGATCAACAGGTCAAGCAAACGAACTATATTATTTAATAGTTAAAAATAAATTCTTTTTCTGACTATGACTAAACGACATAGTGAGAATCAATCAATCTCATTCGTTAGTTTTTGCAGTAAGACATGAAAATTGTGCTTGATTGCTACGTGTCATCCCAACCTAACCATGGAATGGATTCTTCAAGCAGTGTTGTGACGTGGCAACGGTCCAGCCATTGGCTTTATATTTATACTACTTTAATTTATTATTATTTATTACAAAAAAATATATGAGCCGTGATCTATTTCACTTTTACCGAAAGTTTAATACTGAATATACATAAGAAGATTGAACATTCAATCTCATTTGCAAGAGTACTTTGAAAATTAATACTGATTCACGTAAGACTTGTGAAGTGTATAATAAATCACTTATCGGCTAACTTTCTTTAGTTTATTCTGATGTCGCAGGGTTAAAATGGTCATTTATTAATTTTAAAAAAGAAAAATCAAATAACTACTTGACTCTTAGTTAATTCAAATAATCAACAGAGCAACAACAAACTATTTTTTTAGGTAATCATTTATCACCAGATTTAGATTTCCAATGATAAAGTAAATTTATTGCAAAGATCTTCTTAGCTGTTATGTTTGAAATTTTGCAGATTTGTTGCTTGAAAACTTGGATCTTTAAAGAAAATTATATTGTCAATACAAAAAAAAACCTAAATCTACCATAAATCTAGAGTCTTCATTGGCATTAAGGTCTATTAAAGTGTTTAATAAAAATTTATTACTGAAGTTTGAAAGTTAATATGATTAAATATGACACTTGCAATGGTGGTGGGGATTAAGATTTATAATAAATAAATAAATTAATTAATTAATGTGTAGCACTCAAAGCAAAAGCAATGACGAGCCAATAAGGGTTAAGTTACCACCTCGGGTCAGATGACAATCAAAATGATAATGGTCCCCTTAAGTTACAGTCCATGTAAAAAGCTTTCGATCCCACTATCATCTTACTAATTTTAACATCATTTGCCACTTGGACTTGTAGTCCAATGGTGAATCATTACCCTTGAAGTCAAATATGATTATGAAGACAATGGTTTGAGTCTCTACGGACTCAAACTCTCTCAATTAATTATAATTGTGTGGAGATTGTTTGTAACGTTTTTCTTCCTTGCGAAATACGAGTGGAATAGAAACATCCCTCCCCGGGAGAGGTATTTGGCGGGCGTGTACTTTATAGAATAAAAATGTAATAATATAAGTTCCAGATATATATTTGATTGTAAATATCAGTGCAATGATATGTTGTCATTTACAAATATCTGTGTAATAAGTAACTTGATGCTTAATTAGTTCAAAAAATAAAAAATAAAATTTAACACCATTTTGCATGGCTGTAAGTTACTTTGAAACTTGAAAATCGCGTAACAAAACCCAAATGATAAAAGTCACAACTGGAAGGTTGGGTATCAAGACAATCACATATGAAAAAATACCTCTGTTCACAAAGATTCCCACGGTTGCAAAATATGAGAAATGATATAAAAGTGTGCTAATGGTGACACAATGAAAATGAAAATAACAATAAAATTGTGTGGTGTTATGGTGTTATTGAGTTACTAGAAAATAATAGTAGTAATTTTTTTACTTAACACCTCAACACCATATAATTTAATAGTTTTTCTGTCGTCATTGCGTTAAATTCTTCGGTTCAAATATCAGTAATCGCAAAAATACGGCTTAGGAAACCTCTATTCTTCTTAATTCTTCGGTTACGCTAGATGAAAGGTTCCATTCTCTAGGGTGAAAGCAGTGCCCAAGGCCATTCAAGCCATGACATTAGGCCTCATTGGCTGGCCTGTCTTTTGACAAAAAAGTTTATTAATCTTGGTCCCGAGTTACTGGCCCCCTCTTTAACCCTTTTCTTGTTTACAACGTGAAAACTCAACATTCAAACTTCCCGTAACAACATTTTCTTTGCATAGACATGAAGGTCAACATTCACGAACATTTCTTATAATTCAAGAATATAACCATACTTCCAAAAAAAATAAAAAATTAAATAACCGAAGTCGATCATCCTACCAGTGCCAACTAGAGATGAGATCTCTATTCCCATACCTACTCCTACTAAAATTTAGAGAGTATCTCTACCGCCCATGTTTAAGTAAGTGATTTATTATGAGCCTCCTTGAAGACTCCAAATGATGCCCTCAATAACTGTAAATCATGCATCTCTAGTCACAACAGTTCTGGTGAAATTTTTAACAGAGCATAGCAAAGAGACAATCACAAAAATGTGCAGAGCAGAGCCATCACGTTGCTCAATTCTTATGGCCACCACCATGAATTCTGCTTGCGGCAGAAAGATAGAATTTGCAAGTAAGATGAGGTTCGCATAATGAATATAGCAGACCTTTCTCTCTTTATTCTTTTTCTATCTTGATTAATCCAGCTCTCTTCAGCGTCGAAAAAGTGCTTTAGAAACTTGAGAACTATTACACGATGCAAAAATGTATCCTACCCTCAGCTTCCACACTGTTCTTATAACGACACCCTAAGAAGGATGGCAACTGCTGCACAATCCAAGAAAATTTAAGACCAATGAAGAACAAGAGTTTATAGAAATTAAAATATAATGTGTCCTCAAAAGTTATAATTAGAAGGGTAGGATGGTAAAACATTATAATCTTCAAATTCAGCCATTTTAATTTTGTGATTTAAGAATAACTATGATATGAGGTAGTAATAGTTATTTCTTATATTTTAACACAAATCATGATAAGATTAGATCATTAAATAAATGTGCTTTTAATGACTGAGATGATCTGACAAGCCTTGATTAATGCAGATTGAGAATAATACATGACAAATATAAATAATCTCCAGGGGTGAGGTAGTAATATAATGGCCCATAAGTTGAGTCATCATTTATGGAAAATAAATAAATAACAATAAAATAGAAAATGATTTATTCTCATATTAGATAAGGGATTGAATTCTGATATAACATACTTTTAGCTTGCAGCTTGGCATGATTTTAGTTGTTTCCACAACTCTTCAAGTTCTGGTAGAGCCATGTGGTATGAGGCTATTGCTGGAGGTTTAATGCCTAGTTTGAGCTCTATCTTTCAGTTACTACCAAGCAAAAGACAGTCTCCAATACTAGTTCTCATGATCATCCAATATTGTTAAGACATGGAAAGTGTGATAAACAAAGTAATCATGTAATCCAAAATTTAGAAATAACCCCTCATACGTTTACCTAAATTGTTAGACATATGTAGTTAAGTCTCCTTTAGTTCATTTTAAAGCAGCTTAGCATTAATTAATGAGATTAAACTCCCTAGTTAACTATTCTTCAAACCAAATTACCCTTAGCAAGTGTATATGTGCAAACCTCACTGATTCAAGTTATAAACTTGATTGAAATCACAACATTATCTGTGCGTAAAGTTGTCTCACCATCACCATAAGGATAACATGCACTAAGATTGGCCCCAGTATAACGATTCGAACGCCTTTCTTATATACTCCCCATGCTTGTATCACCAAAGCATAAACAGAAGGGTAAGGAAAACGAGACTCCAACAGTTTAAGCTCAAAATATTACGTTGATTGAAAAGAAACATGTGAATAATGAATATCTAACCGTCAGTATACATCTGGCATGGAGTAAAATGAACTAAGCACGTTCAAATGGCTGCAACGGAAACTGATTAGAATGCATCATCTGGAACAAATCCCCTTTGTAGCATTTCATCATGGAAACGAAATGCCTCCTTTAAGTTGTTTTGGCTGACATGTCCATTTATCAATGTCGTGTAAGTGGACCTATCAGGATTTAAACGTTTCTCAATCATTCTCCGAAGTATCAGCTCAGAGTCATGCATTCTTCCTTGTCTACAAAACCCAGTCAGAATAACATTATATGTGATAACATCAGGAACAAGCCCTTGATTTTCCATCTTGCTAACCAAAGCAAATGCTTTATCCATATTCTCTTCTCTAACAAAGCCATTAATAAGAGTGTTGTATGATATGCTATCAGGATCAACCCCTTCAGAAACCATCTTACTCAAAAATTCATCTGCTTTTGATGCATCACCAGAACGGCAATATCCCTTTATAATGGTATTACAAGAAACAAGAGTAGGCTTAATACCTTTACCAACCATCTCATACCACAACCTGAATGCCTCAGTAACATGACCCATACTGCAATATCCATTTATTAGAATTCCATACGATATGTAGTTGGGGGAAATTTTTCGAGATATCATATCAGCCCATAACTTGTTTGCTTTCTCCATTTCACCAACCTTGCAAAACCCATCAATCAATGTGTTGTACGTCACAATATCTGGCTTAATACTCTTTTGTGTCATAATATCAAACAGGTTTAGTGCTTTATTCATATTTCCATCCTTACAATGTCCATGAATAAGAGTGGTGAAAGTATAAAAATCAGGAAACACACCCCTTTCCAACATCTCATTAAACAGATCATCTGCTTCAGTGAGCATTTTTGCCCTGCAGAGACCATTCAAAATTGAATTGTATGTAACCACATCCATAACACAACCCTTCTCCAGCATTTCATCACGCATCTTCAGTGCCTCCAACACAAAACCATTTCTACAATACCCATTGATAATAATAGTGTAAAGCACGTTATCTGGAACCAATCCTGCACTCTTCATTTCTCTGAAGTACATTAATGCTCTATCAAGCTGTCCATTTCTCGAGAATATTCCAATCAATGTGCTAAAGCTAACTATATCTGGAGCAACACCCCGTCTGGACATTTCGCAGAAAATTTCTTCAGCTTCCGACATATTTTCTTTTCTACAGCTCTCAACCAGCAGAGTATTGTAAGTGGCCGTATCTGGGCTTAAACCCATTTGCAACATCTCATCCAAAACTTCTTTCGCTCTATCACATCTTCCCTTCTTGCATAAACCATTTATAAGGGAATTATATGTAAAAACACCTGGTTTCAGCCCCTTACCCGACATTGAGTTCATCAACTGAAAAGCTTCTTCCAAAAACCCTTCACGGCAATATGCATTGATTAGCGTATTATACGTCACAGTGTCTGGATAAACCCCTTTCTGTTCCATTTCGCATAAGAACATCTTAGCACTATCAATTTTATGATCTTTACATAATGCATTAACCATAATATTTAATGTATAAACATTCAATTCAATCCCACTTCTAACAACCTCTGCATAAACTTCCCGTGCCAAATCAACCCAACCAATCTTCACCAAACCTCCAAGAAGACTGTTACAAGCATTGATAGAAAAACAAATCCCTTTATTTCTCAGCAAACGAAACACCTCGGATCCTTCTCTCAACTTTCTAGCCTGCACATAAGTTCTAATTACTAAATCAAAAATCAAACTATTGGACCCGCAAGGACTATATGTAGAGACAAAGGAATCAACAATTTCTAATCGCGAAACGCCACTTTTTCTAACCATTCTAAGAATCAAAGCTTGTGCATCTGATATCCTCCTACCACGAACCAAAAAGTGAATCATAGCACTTAAGGACATTGATGAATGCTTAACATTTGGAAAATTTAATGCAATAAAATCAATAAATCTCTGACCCACTTGTAAATTATCACGCAAACGATACAAAACCTCAACGATAATCACTGAGTTCAAGCGAAACTGATAGCTGCGCAAAGAATTCACATTACCCTGCTTTAAATTCAATAAGATTTTCTCAACCAAAAGAGAATCCGACACTGACCCAGATGATGAAACTTGCTCTTGATTCGAATTCAGAGAGGCTTCGGTAGAACCAGAGTTAGGGTTTATTAGAGTGTGAAGAGATGCTGCTGCGCGGGATTTAACGACTCTGAGAGTGAAATTTTGAAAAGGTAGCCGTTGAATTTTTGGCATTTTTGGGGTTGGGGAGTGGGGGGGGGGGGGGGGAGGATTTGGGAGATAGAAATGAAACGGAGACGTTTTTAAGATTCTTTTAAAGTTTATGGCACTGACTCAGTGAAGAAAGAAACCACGAAGAGACCCAGAGAAGCGAAGGACGGAATGAGGAGGTGGGAAAATGTCAGGACGAGTGAAATTTGAGTATCTACAAAAGGATGTGAAATAAGATTTTATTAGTATTTAAAATTTTAAAAGATATTTTAATTAAGATTTTTAAATAAAAAATAATTATTTTTCTTTAATTTTATAGAGTTATTTTCTCACGTTTTAATTTATAATTTATAATTTATTATTTTAAAGAGAGGAAGAAATAATTTAATTATCATTTTTTTGAAAAAATATTAATTTGATTAAAATAATATTAATTTATTTTATTTAAATAGTCTTTTTAAATAATAATATATTTTTTTACCTTTTGTTTCACATAAGGAAGTAAGTAGATATTTGAAAACCAAAATTAATAGAGTTTTTTTGAAATACTTTTACGAATATGTTTTTCAATAAAAATACTAAAATACCCTTAATTAAAAATTGGGCGGGTGATTCTAGCAAGTAGCAAAAAGTGTAGGGAGTGATTTAATTGACTAATAATATAAGCGTAAATTCTTGTATAAATTTATTTTATACAAATTGACGTGTCATAATAAAATTATTTGAATTAAATATTACTTGGTCCACATGATCTATTTTTATTATTTTATATTTTAATTAAACTAAAAAATTAATACAAAATCAGTTTGTATAATATAAGTTTGTATAAAAATTTATGGCCGTATCATCACTCGATTTAATTTGATACAAACCAATATTGAGAATTACATAATTGGAAAGATAATTAATATCAATATCATTATACTTCAACGTAATACGGTGTTATAAAGAGTGACAAATGTAATCTTTACTCTCTTTCTCTTTATTTTTAACTCTCTTGTATTGAAAATAAGAGATTTGAGTTCAAAACCCACTGATGTGGGAGGCTAGCAAATAAAAATATAAAATGAGAGAATCCTAATTAAAAGATGATTATACACACACACCTATATATAAAATTCTACTCATATTCTTCAACAACATTATGGATTGAAATATTAAGATTTCTAACATTATTAATTATTAATTTTCTTTATTATAATTTAATAGTAGTACTAAGGATCTTGACATTTGAGTCATTACTGATGTAACATTCTTCTATTAGATGATAGGATAAAGTAATAGATAATTTTACATTCATCATCCAATAGATAAGTGATATATAATATTGAGATTCAAATTATGATTAAAATAATAGAATCCGAATTATAATTCATAATTTAAACCCCATTTCAACGAGATTTATTCATTCTAACGTTCTCCCAATAACACAAACTTTTTGTTTGGAATGATGATAATGAAAACAACTAAAAGCTTACTCTTGTAGCCAACAGAGACTTGAACTCTGACTTCAAAAACGGGCCTTAACGGGCTTAAAGGATAACAACGGATCTTAAACGGGCTTAAAGTGTAACAACGAATGGGCCTTGCGAGACAAGATTTTTTTATGCTGACTTGTCAACAAGCGATTGGACATAAGGCGTCACAAGGACGTGGCTTTGTCAAGCACAACCAAACACGTCAACAACTTAATTACTGGATGCGGTGCATTTTCATTCGAGATACATTCGGTATCAAACTCCATGACAGCCCCACTCATATATATCTCCCGCAGAGCCAATAAAATCCCGCCACGTATAAAATCAATGCTACCAATTCCAGTCCACGTTGACCGGCTCAGTAAACCCATTTCCCAGTGGGCAGTCACTATTTTTACGTGACAGACACGTGGCCATAGACAGCCATTAAAAGAGCAAAATGAAGTTAATCCGGTAACCACTAGCCTCATGGCCCTCACATTGTAAAGGCCAGTTGAGTGAAAAATCAAAACCAAAACCCTATTAGATTTTTTCTTTTTCAAAAAAGCCTCGAGCTTTGTCTCCGATCTGAACGTTTAGCGACCGTTAAGAGAGAGAAGGGAAAAAAAAAGAAGAGACTTGACTGACAGATCCTTTTTTAATCTTTCTCTTCGTATCAGGTTTCTTTTTGTTTCTGTGAATTTCGTTCAGGTTGCAAAATTAAATAAATTTTGCATCATTTTTATTTTATTGATAATTTGATATTGTTCAGGTTGCGAGGGTTTTCGGTTCTGTGAATTTCGTTGATTCGGCCGCTGAATTGATTGAATAAAGCCAGAAAAAAAACAATGAAGAATTGTGAACGGATAGCGAATTTGGCTTTAGCAGGTTTGCATTTTTTTTTTCCTTTTTGTTTTGTTGTTACTTGATCACGTTCTTGATTGACTGTATTGCGATTCAGCGGTTTAAAAAGAAAAAATGAATTTGTTAATAGCAAATGTGCATGCACTACGAATAAAATTAAAACAAAATGAGTTTGTATTAATTTCAAATGCATGTCCACACTGGATGTGGGAAAAAAAAGAATAAAAAATTTAATTTGGGGGGGGGGGGGGGGGTCAAGTTTTGTTACATTTCTGAGTTTTTGTTCTGTTGTAACTGAGTTTGTGTTTCATATATGTGAAGTTGTCTATATTATGGAAGAAAGTAGTAGAATTTTATCTTTACATCTGAACAGAAAAATGCTGGTGCTTGTTGCGAGTCATGACTACATTTTAGCACAGGTTTAGTGTTGACAACAAGCATATGGAGTGTGGCTAACTTGTTTCCTGCACCTTTGCTTGATTCTCTTGATATATGAGAAGTTGAGAGAAACAGTCCTTATAGCAGATGCTGTTACTTCTTTTTTTTTTTTTTTAAATCTAAATGGGGAAGGATTGGGATTTAGAGAATTGTCATTTGCGTCGCTGGAAGGGAGTTTTTTGTCCCATAGGATTTTCTTTGGTTGGGCATGTTTGTGACATGGTATTACTGTACGTTAACTAAAGTTGAGGAAGCCTTTTGGAGATGTTTATTAGTGACTACCTTAATTTAGTGATGCTTTACTGTGAATATAGCAAGTCTGTGGTTTTATCTACTCGATATTCTTAAGAGAGTTACGTCATGTAGGCCTATCCTTAAAACTTGTGAAAAGTTGATATATGCATATAAGAGGAATTTTTGGCATCATTGAATTCTACTTGAGTTTGTGTGAATTCTACGCTGTTGATTCTTAGAAGAGGTTTTTGAAGTGTCTTTGATGACTGCCAGATACAAGAGAGACTGGTTATGGGCAGATCTACTTTCTCTGTTCATGCATTTTTGCAAACTGTATTCAGTTTCAACATGTTCCTTGGTCATCCAAAATCCCTTGATATTGTTCAAGGTTTTGTCTTTGCATCGTTTCTCCCTGTTATCCAACTCTCTTTCTATTCTGTTGACAGCTTATTGGTGTTTCCGTCTTTTTATTTTATTCCTTTTTTTTTTTTAACTGGATGAGAATGTGCTACTTGAAATTTAATGCAACAGTTTCTAGCATAAGAGGGTGTCAATGTGATAGATCTGTCTTTTATCTTCGATATGATTTATGTGGTAGAACAGTTCACTTTTGACTTTTGTGGAGCTTGACCCTTTTCTTTTTATTAATATGATTCATGGCTGCAGGTTTAACATTGGCACCACTTCTTGTGAAGGTAGATCCAAACTTAAATGTTATATTGACAGCATGTCTCACAGTTTATGTGGGCTGCTATCGATCTGTCAAACCAACTCCACCATCAGTAAGTACAGCAGGCATTGATGCTCCACAGCCTTTTCTACTTTTGTCCCCTTTTAACTTATCCCTTTTCTATACCTTATTTTTGTACACAGGAGACGATGTCTAATGAACATGCCATGCGCTTTCCTTTTGTTGGAAGTGCTATGTTGTTATCACTGTTCTTACTTTTCAAGTTTCTATCTAAAGACCTGGTCAACGCTGTATTGACCTGCTACTTTTTCGTTCTTGGGATCATTGCCCTTTCGTACGTTCTGTCTCACAAATTTACTGCTAAGTTCTATAGAAAATTTAATTAATTGTGTTCTTTTTACGTCGTGATCTCATGTATTATTTCCTCCATTTTGATAGGGCAACTATCTTACCAGCTGTGAAACGCTTCTTGCCAAACCATTGGAATGAGGACCTAATTATATGGCATTTCCCTTATTTCCGTTGTATGTAGTCCCCTTGAAGCTCTTTCTATAGAAATTCTTGTTTCCATAATATTCATTAATTTACTGACATATTCCATCAAATGCAGAACTGTGGATTTAGATTCTTATTTGGACTGTTTTCTTGCCCTAGGTCGTTGGCTTCTGTCACTATTGTTCTCCTGGTATTAAATGGTCTAATGATTTGATTTAGATAGAAGGATGGATGAGATAATTTGGTATTTTTGCAACACAGGCAGTAGCACTGTCGATGTTATAAAAGCATCAGAAACACTATGAGATTTTTTCTAGTATTTTAATACGTTTTTGGCTTGTGATATTGTTTTGGCAGTCTGACAGTTTTTCAGTTTACAGCTTTGTTAAAATCATATGTTTATCAACCAGCATGAATCTATATACACTCTTCATGGATACTGTTAGCTGAGTGCAAAGCGGATTTTAATCTTTTGAGATGAATCCCTCAACATGCTAAAGCATTTATGTTGGCATTTGTTCCTTCAACCTTTCATTTGATTTAGTTGACAGTATCTTGCTTTATTATGCAGAATGATTTTTTTCTTTAAACCTTTCTTACACAGCTTTGGAGATTGAGTTCACAAGGTCTCAGATCATTGCTGCAATCCCTGGGACGTTTTTTTGTGCATGGTATGCTTCACAGAAACATTGGCTAGCTAACAATACCTTGGGCCTTGCCTTCTGCATTCAGGTTTGTTTGCATCATTTTGGAAGATGTGTTGTGAGGGCCTCTTGCTAACTGATTTTGTTTGTGGAAATCTGATTTTGAATCTTTAGTTATTTAATTTCATGATAAATAGATGTTTCTTTGTCCAAATTCCAACTTAAAAATATTCCAAGTCACAAATTTTATTTTACTTGGAGAGTTGTGGTGTCCATTTTGTATGGTGTTACCACATTTTCTATATTCTTTGTCTACAATCTGTTAGATCAATCAATACTCTAATTTTACCTAAATTAACAGGGCTGCTACTTTGATTAATTATTTATGATAGCATTGCATGGATCTTCTTTTATAAGTCATCATGGATTTCCTCCATTTGTCACCATTGCTGCTTATTATCTCTTGAGTAGGAAAAGGACGCTTTTTCAGAAGTTCTGCTAGAATTTTTATTTATTTATTTCCCCACCAGTTTTATGCATTTCATTAGGTAAATCTGTTTATGTCTGCACAAGCATGGACAGGGTTTTTTATTTTAATTTATTTATGGTTTATTTGTTTAAAAAATCAGAGATGTTATTGATAATCATCCCTGGCATTTTTGTCTTACGAAATATTTATTTCTCTCTATGCAGTTTGCTTTATTTTTATTTTTATCATTATGCTCTTGGTGTCAAGGATTTCGAATTTTTTAATTTGCAGGGAATTGAAATGCTTTCTCTTGGATCTTTCAAGACTGGTGCCATTCTTTTGGTAAGAACTTGGTTTATGGCTTCAATTACATTTTCCACTGAGTAACTCTTAGGAACAGAGATATGTTGAACAGTTTAAATTTTAGATTTATTGCAAATCTTGTGGCAATCAAACAACCATTTCTCAAGATCTATTACAAATCTTGTCCCTCTCTATCTACATTTCCTACAGCTAATATATTTATTGTGTTTCTGAGGCCAAAAAAAAAATCTCCTATATGGATATGATCCATCAAGAGATATTTTAGGATTCTAATGTGTCTGTGCATCGGCATGACAGGATTCTTTGGTCTTATATTTTGTATTACCGCCATAGTTTATCCAAAACAATAAGGTATCCAATTTGATGAACTCCCTTGATGTTGATGCCTTCATTACATTTCAGTGTGCAGACTCATGGTTTCATTGCAACTAAATGTTCCATCATAATCTGCCATCTGAGTTTATTCTGATATGGCACAACGTGGACTACCACCTTTTCTGCTGCTGTTACCATTACCCTACTTCATGCTTTCCTATTAGCATGACAATGTTTAGGTTTATTTATTTATGTTCTTGTGATGCAATCTGGGGTGCAGTGTCATCTTTGTTTAGTAGAAAAAATGGGTGGTTACCCCATAATGGGAAACTTGACTGATGCTTTGCCAACTGTGGAAAATTTTGTTGTATGAATCCTTGTTACATTTTTTTTTCTATTCCATGGTTGACATATCTTAATCACCTCCTTTTATAAGCTCTAGTATTTCTATTTATTTACCCTACTATAAAGCTATGCAATAGATTTCCTCTGGGAATAGAAAATGTGTGATTATAGATCTTTGTATTTCTGATCAATCATGCTTGGCCTATGGCTATCCAATACCTATGTTTCCTACACTCTCAGCAGTTCCTCTTGTGTGATTTTTGACATTCTAATGCACTGCAGGCTGGACTTTTTGTATATGATATTTTCTGGGTTTTCTTCACTCCAGTAATGGTTAGTGTTGCAAAATCTTTTGACGCTCCTATCAAGGTTAGTGTTTAAGCTTATGGATTTTCAATATCTCCAGTAATTGAGATATTCTTGTGGCCTACGGATTTTCACATGTGTTTTGTGATGATATGATTAGATGTTTTGTTGTTAGACTATTTTGGTCTCAATGATTATTCATTTTGGTCCAGCTTTTGTTCCCAACGAGAGACACTGCCCGACCATTTTCCATGCTTGGACTTGGCGACATTGTAATTCCTGGTATGTTATTGAAACGTGACGTTGGAGGGAACTTCTGCATGATGTTATTTTGAAAATTATGTAAATTATATGTTTTGTAGCATTTGTTAATATCATAGAACTCAGTTTTGGTGTATTATAAGATGAAACTAACTAGAATGGTAAGCCTTTTGCAATGTTCAAGACAGAATTTGTATTTTTCATTAAGTAGAGCCATATGGATTTCTGGATTAGTTTTTCATGGAATTTAGATTAAAATGCTCGGGCATTTATGTTGGTTTATGTATTCAAAGAAAATACCTAACTGGGTATGTGATTCGTACAATAGAAACCCACTGTAACACAATTAAGGAAAGAAATATAACTCATTACTGTACAATCAATTTCCTTGATACGTGAGTACTTGTTCTTAATATAACAAAAAACCATTTTGGCATTCAGGTATCTTTGTGGCACTAGCATTGCGATTTGATGTGTCCAGAGGGAAAGGAAGCCGGTACTTCAAGAGCGCTTTTCTGGGATATACAGTTGGTTTAGTCCTAACAATCATTGTCATGAACTGGTTTCAGGCTGCACAGGTGACCATTGCATGTTTCTTCTCTTTTGTTTTCCCCCTCAATGCCCATGTGCCTCGGAATTATAGTCCCATTTGTTATTGATAATTGTTTTCTTTTGGATATCCAAGTTGGATCGGTTGAGGATGAGTAATTGAGTATGCTCTATATTATATCTTTATCTCAGTTATTTCTCTCATTATGATTTTTGTGTTTGTATTCAGCCTGCACTTTTGTATATTGTGCCTGCTGTAATTGGATTCTTGGCCGCTCACTGCATATGGAACGGCGAAGTCAAACAGGTTTGTTTGGCAACCATATGATCTTGTGCTTGGTTAACGGATTATATTGAGTTTTGAGTATTTGAATAATCTGAAAAGCTTTTCAACCTGGCTTGACAGCGAGACCTGGTGCAGTGTGGCTTTCTATATTTTTACGATGACTTTAATGGCTAATATAATGATTTACGTTACATGCAGTTGTTGGAGTTTGATGAGTCTAAGACTGCCGCGGTTGTGTCACAAGAAAGTAGCGATGCCAAAACTAGCAAGAAAGTCGAATAATTTAAAATGCCATCTACAATGGACCATTTTAGCAAAGAAATATCTTTTATTTCTCCTTTTGAGGATCAACGCTGTGCAAGCTCAATCCAAGCTAACTTATGCAACCTGCAAACAATTGTAAAAGATTTTGGCATTAAGCAAGAAATAATATTTTAGCCTCTTATAGTGAGACAACTATAGTGAGACAACTATTTCAGATATATTTTGTGATTTTTTTCTTTATTTAATTTAATTTTTTAAATGCATTATACTTACTGAGGAGAAAGTTGTTCTGTTTCCCGGTTACATGTTCTTGCCTTCTAAATGGGTCTGCCGACTATGCATCTGGTGTTTGCATGGTTCATTTGACGTGACATGTAGCCAATTCAATTTTTACATGTGTGCAATAATGATTTTAAAGAAATGGGTTATTCCCGTTGAACTCACAACTATCTTTGTTTGTGCGTTAATGTTCCAAGTCGATAACATCTGGTCAAAAGTTTTGTTGTTTTATTATATTTTTAATAATTGTCAAATTAATATTTAAAAATTATACTTACTACGTATTAGTAATTTTTTATTTTTTATTTATAATTTTTTTTTCATAATAGTTGTAACTTAAAAGATACAGTACCTCAATCTCAAATAAGATCTTAGATTAATGTAATTTTAATTTTATAAATTTTTACAATTGATTTTTTTAAGTGGATGGTAGTTGCATTGAAATAAATGGAAAAAAAAAAAATTTGGACCAGGTGGAGGAGGAGAATAATGAGTGGGACTTGGATGCTAGAGGCTTGGCGTTGGTATTATGAAAACTTGATGAAGAAATATTAGAGAGCAAGAGGCTTGGTCAGGGTTACGCATGAATACAATTTATTAATTTATGAAACTTGATGAAGAAATATTAGAGAGCAAGAGGCTTAGTCAGGGTTACGCATGAATACTATTTATTAATTTAAATGGCCGTTGAACAGTTAAGCCTTAGTATAGTTAAATTTATATTTATAATTTTTTAAATTCTTTATTAAAGGGGTTCCAAAAAAAATTATTTAGCTAATTTCACTACTGTACCCATGAATTTAGATTAGTGGAGGCTTGGTTTAATGTAGTATATGCGGTAATATTGCATAAACGATATAAAATATTTTTAAAAAAAATATGGGGGTTGCCGGTTGGGATTCAAAAAAAAAAAAGTTATAATCAACCTAAAACTAGAGGAAACCCTTGAGTGGAGAAGAAACTAAATACTATTTACAGATCGGTTAGTTTATTAATATGTTTTAAAGTACAAAACCTCAAGTTTATAGAGTAAAAGTCAATAATAGAAGAGGCAATGGAGACTAAAAATGGACCTTTTAGTATAAAAGAGACTAAGTATTATGAAGAGTAAAGAAACCCAGTAATTTATTGATATGTCTGAAAGTATAAGACCTCCTTTTTGTTAAAGTAAAATGATGGATCAAAGATTTTAGGCTAGGGGAGGTTTGATTCAATCTAATAATATAAGTAATCTTGCATAAATGATTTAATATAGTGAAAAAGAAATGTGGCAGTGGGGATTTAAACTAAAATCTCTATAATTCGAAGGCCCACGATATGAAGGTCTTACTGCCATACAATATTCAACAAATTGTATTACAAATATCATCAAAATTTATATAATTCCGATTTTATAAGGATCTTTGGGTTTGCTAAAAATGAAAATTAATGGCCCAAAAGGGCAATTGGTCCAATCACCAATGGGAAGATAACATCTCGAGCCTTCGTTTTGGAAAGAGACATCCATGGAGCCCATTTTATGGGTTGCTTTTGTTTATTATATTTTGGACTTTTGATTGACAAAGCGAAGCTATCAAGTGTCACATTATTGACACAAGAGTTCTGTTATTTATCCTGAGTCAAATCCCAGGTCAAGCTCTGAAAAATTAATAAAATGATGCTATTTCGACAGTAACAATTCTTTTCCTTTTTCTTTGCCTGTCTCTTTCATCTACTGTTTCTCTATCACTTTTTATTTTTGGTTTCCTTGCTTCCTAGCTGTCCCTTAACTGTTATTCCAGCAATATACTTTCTCATCTTTGAATTTTCATCCTTGAGTACTTCCACAGCCATAATTTCATCATTATAGACTTCACTTGGAATGCTGTTTTTTTTTTTTTCATTCTTGAACTACTTCAATTACATCTTCCAGTATAGGATCCTCATCTTCCTGTATTTCTTCATCTTATGAGGTAACAAATGGATTTAACAACTCATCTACTTTTAAGTAATTACGTATTATACCTTGGTCAAAGATCTTATCCCCTTAAAAAGATGAGTTTCAACATACAAAACGAAACATATATGTTTAATTTAAAATTAAAACCCTTCAATCACTGCCACAAACCCAGATCACAAAATTCACGGATAATGATAAAGAGCCAAAAAATTTAAAAATCTTTACAGGTCACACATCAACCAAGATATCATATTTTTTTTTCCTCATTCGGTGGTGATTGATTAGCTTTGTGTTGATGGATATGGTATAAAATTTTTGATCAAATTTCAAACAAACACAAACAGAAACGCACAGACACAAACACAATCGGGACTAGAGTTGTGGGCGATTATCTCCGGTGTACAAATGAAACGGTGGTGGCTGTCGGTGGTGGCAGTGGAGTGGTTGGGTATGCGCGAAGGCTTGATTTCAGGACAATAATGGCTGGAGTTGACCTCAATCAACGAAGAAAAGGGAAAATAATTTTGGCTCAAACAGTGCGTTTTTTTGCTTAGTAAAACAGAGCCGTTTTAAATTCGGGGTTTGACCCGGGGTTTGACTCGGGACAAGTAGCATTTTCCTTGACACAAAGTTACTTCACTCTCCCACGAGTCCGAAAATTTAACAAACAACACAAATGTAGTTAGTAATAATAAAAATTAATGCTGAAAAAAACATAAAAATTCATCAGCTTGCAAGACAGACTAATATGCTTTATGATTAATCATAAAAAAATTTGACAATAGATGACATATATTTTATGATACAAGTTTTTACACCGTAAAATATGATGGACTCTCACTATAATTATAGTATGTCAAAACATTAATGATGGACTTGTGATAAAAAATTTGTCCATCAAATAAATATTGTAGAGCAATGTTGTCAATTTCCTCTATCAAGAAATTTATAAAAGAAATTTAATTCTGAATGAATTTGACCTAATTTTAAGTCGTTATTTTATTTAAAAATGCGCTTTAACTGGAAAAATAATTTAAAATTATAAAACATACGTTCAAAAAAAAAGAAGAAGGTATTTTTACTCCTTTTTTTTATTACACTTTAGGTGGTTTTTTCATGATTTTTCCGATTTCACATAAACATCACAAAATGCGTTTTACGTATTCTCACTACAATATCAATTGGGCCACCACGTTCTAGTCCTTCCGGATCCCCTCAATTTGTGTATTCATCTTCTAGCCATTAATTGTACAATACTCCATATATTTAATTCCACGCGGCCTACCAATGGAACTGGTGCATAGCAATTGGTTAGCCTTAGCCCTTCTAAATTGAGCAAATCAAATGAAGTGATGTGGGCGTCTAATAATTTGCAAATATTACACAACAATGACTTGGCCTACTTTGTGAGGTCTGTTGTACCATACATTATTATGTAAGGTAGCCAGGGCCTAATGCTATATGCCATGAATATGGCGTTGTTTACTATAGAAAGGTTTATTAAATGGTTTCTTAGAAAATCTCTTGGGTTTAGCCCAAGTGGCTAGAGTCACTCTTTATGAGGGAAATGACTCGAGCCTCCGCATACGTATTGTAGGGGTTTAATTTAAATTTTCTTTCTCGGAGCTCCAGAGCTTGAGTGAAGGCAGTGTTTCTCCCAGAATAGGAGTTGACGTCCCTCGAATATTTGAAAGAATTAAAAATCTGAACAGTGCCATATCAAAATTGATGTAAACGGGTCTCAGTATTTATATGATTGTAAATATCATGAGCAATATTTATCATTAAAAAAAACAAAAAAAAATGGTTTCCAATAGAATGTATTAGTAGTATATGTATCTTGACTCTTAGTAGATCCCAAATTGTTATATATTTGTAGTTAGTAAAATTGTTACACACCGGAAGAAATTAATATAATCTCTTGGCTGTACAATCAAAGGATGTATCTCCACAAAAATCTCACCTCTAGTCGACACTGATAATCATACTCGATAGGTCTATGAGCCATACTATATATATATATATATATATATATGGACTTCGGATTAAATTTCTTATTTAATTTGAGCTCTCTTGAGCATCCATCAATTCTTGCTTAGTAAAAGATCAAATGACGAAGAATCCTAATTCCTTTGACTATGACTCCTGGTAAATTCATTTTTTTAATTTAGAAGAAATGGATAGTACTGGACCAGCCAGCCCATCACACAAAGGCCTGCCTCTGCCTGAGCCTGAGCCTGAGCCTGAGCCTATGTCATGGTTCCTTGCTTTGCTTTCTCCTCTTTTGGTTCTTTCTGACAAATCAATTAAACTTTAAATATTTATCAAAGATTAATTCAGGGGAAAAAAAAAAAATTAAACATGAAGTCGACTAATAAAGAGCCTATTTTAGGATTTAATTAAATAAAATAAATTATAAAAATAAACCAAACCAAACAAAACAAAATGTTAACCAAATGAGCAAATGAAATTAAAATTTCCAGAACTTAAGAAATTCCTCCTTTCAACGTTCTAGCGGAAATTCTCTCTCCCCAACAAACTCATGAATTGATTGAAAGCAGAGAGAGAGAGTGTGTGTGTGTTGCAGAAAAGTTCATGCAACCCTTTTGCATTTGGGTTTAATGGGTTTCAATTTTTGAACCAATAGAAGAAAATTTTGTGAAAGCGAGAGAGGGGAATTCTCAGAAATTCATCAGTCATGGAAGGTTTCATATTCTTTCCTTAAATCTTAAAATCATTTTGGATATTTGGGTCCTTGTGATTTTTATTTTTATCGTGATGAATTTATGAATTTTTTAACTTTGGATTTGTCTTAGTGAAAGGTTTATTTTATTTTATGTTTGTGTGGATCGTTGAAGTTGCTGTTCTTGGTATTATAAAACTGGGTTGTTAGCATGCATTGCAGAATATTGACCTTTGATGCCATGTTTGTCTTCACTGAAATCTGAGAAAACCCATTTGCTTGGTCTGTTCATGTAGCTTTGAACGATTTTTGAGTCATTTTGTGGTTGATTTACAAAATGGTTTTTTGTTGAAAATGCTTTGGTTGTGACTTGTGAAATGGTGCTCAATGGTACAACTATTTATCCTACAAAAGGATTTTCTTTGTTGCAGACGAGTTCTGTTTGGCATGCATTATACATTTTTTAATTTTACCATGATAAGAGTTTCATAAATTTCTTGAAATGTTTCATTCAAGGATCGGTTTAGAAGTGTTTTTAGTGGTTAGAGTCTCTTGATAATGATTTTATGTAATACGAACAATGAGCATTAAATAAAGGGTGCCTTGTCCGTGATGATTTGAATTGGATGCTAATCGACTCTCCTGAAAGCATAGGCTGTCAGGAAAGGGAAAACCTAATATTTGAAGGGTCAGATAGAAACCCAAAGTAGGTGGTAGATCGGCACGAGGTACCTTGATGTGCTTACCATATAGCACATATTGATGCAGGCTGTTACCCCTCCTTGCTTTGTTTGCACTAGCAAGAGGTGTCTCGAGCTACAGGGTGAATGGCCTCCATAAGCCAATGGCACCCATCCTATGCTTTGGATGCTTTGAATGATCCTTGGTTGTGTCAGCATTATGTCCTATGGGTTGTGTGGTTGTAGTACTTTTACATCTAGGAAAATTTGAATTATTAAATATTTCAGTTTTCAATGATAGGATAATATGAATTATCAAAAAATTTCAACTTGATTACCAGTAGTATACCATAATTGTGTTCTCATTTGCAAGCCTAGCAAGTAAGAGGTGATAAATGTATGCTGATGTATATGTATCCAAAGCATACCAGTTTCTATCCTTGTCATTATTAAAATATTCTTATTTACCTCTGTGTTATCAATTTTAGATTCAAGTGAAATGCATTCTGAAGAAAATAAAGTCTCTTTGGAGAAAAATATTAAAAGGCGCTATAAGACTCCAGCTCAGGTTATGGCTTTGGAGAAGTTCTATAATGGTATTGTTTCCTTGCTCTTTCATATACTATTTTTAATGCTTCAAGTAAGCTTATTGAGCTATGTACTGAAATTTTATTTGTTTATTTATTTTTATATCTCCAGAGCATAAATATCCCACCGAAGAAATGAAATCGCAGGTTGCAGAGCAGATAGGATTGACAGAAAAGCAAGTATCGGGATGGTTTTGCCACAGGCGGTTAAAAGAAAAAAGATTGTCAGTTGATGAAGCATTTGTTGGTGGACGACAAGATCGGTCTAGTGGTGTTATTCAGGACCGTGGGAGTGGGCTGAGGCAAGATTCGTGTGGAAGCACTAAGCAGGGGGATTATAGGAGCATTGAACCAAGGGAGGTTCAAAGTCGAATGCTCTATTGTCATGATTTTCCTGCAACTGACCTTGCCTATGATAGGAATCAATATGCAGCACATGCTAGTGAAAGGGATGATACATCTTCAGAAAGCAGCTCATTCTTGCAAGATAGGCTTTATTCTGAAAGCGACAAACCTTATGCCAATGAAACTTCAAGGTTCGTGAGACAAAATGGAGACATAACGCCTGTACGTTGCAATATCGGCAAAAGTAAGGAATATAAGCCATCAGGATACTTGAAAGTGAAGGGTGAGTCTGAAAATGCTGCTATTAGTGCTGTTAAGAGGCAACTGGGGAGACATTACCGGGAGGATGGTCCACCGCTTGGGGTTGATTTTGATCCACTTCCTCCTGGTGCATTTGAGTCTCCTAGTGGTGATCCAGTCAATGGTAAGTCATCGTACTTGTATCTAACTGTGATTCTAACAATTTTCATTTGGTGCTATAAGAATGGGATGCCTAATCTCTTTTGGGTCAAACTTTTGGTACTCAAGCTATTGCATATCTCATGATCGATATGCAATAGCTACTGTAAGAATGGGATGTCTAAACTTTTCATTTTTTATTTTTATAAGGTTGTTTATTTATTTGTTTTTCTGTTAAGAGCAAAGGAGTTTAATAACAATATATCATCTCTTGCATTGATAACTAAGGGTCTTTTTCAAAACAAGCTGAGTGAACAAAGTGTGAGATGAATGAGATGTGCTTTCAAGGAACAAGAAATTCACAATTTCTAGGAATGTTTTGTGGTAGAACTGTAGAAGTGTGCTGTTCCTGTTGCATTATAAGGAGGTCGTGCCTCCCTGATATTCTTCTGAATTGAATGATACATGAAAGGGGAAAAGCCTAACATGCTTTTTCCAGAGAATTTCTTTACAAAGGCCACTGTCAAGTTTTATGGCTATCTTTTTTTATGAGGATTCATGTTTTATGTTTAACTTATGCAGCTGAAGTCTTTTTATTTTTAGTCACTTTTCTTTAGGTTCAACATGTAAATTCTATTGGAGTTAATTAGTTACAATATCAGACAATTGTTCTTGGTGATGCAATATAGACAAATGTCTGCCTGTGGGTGGACAGAAACAAATTGGGGTTGACAGTATGTAAGCTTGAGTCTGAGCTCATACGTAATATGAGTTTATTTTTCTTGGCATTATGCAAAGCCAGTAGTTTAAGACCTAAGTTGTTGCTCTGTTTTGCTTAATCTTCAGCGCTTACTAGAGATATTTAATGTAAAATATTTAAGTGTGAACTTCCTAACTGGATAGCCATTCTTTTTTCACTTTTCTATGGAATGTTGCAAAAAATTTATGCTGTTCATTCATTTATAGGATTGTTTCTTCTGGTTTTGTATTTTCATGGTGTTATTGACAACCTTCTGATTGTTTGGGTTTATCATTTACTTTCCTTATTCGTTTACTTTTGACATTTCTTGTTTGAGTCTTTTAGCTTTTCGTCTGCATTTCTTGAACTCATGATTCTCTATAGTTCATATGTTGGGAAACTTACTTTGATTTGTATGCTTGCTTATTCGTATGTATTTAGAATGATGTATATGTTTATTCATGGATGTGTAGATGGTACATCCTAGAGTCAGAAGCTGATGCCTATAACCCAAAAACAACTATACAGATTTAAAAGTGGATTAATGTAAATCCGACTCTTAATCTGTTTCTGTTAGTTCCAGCAATTAAGGCTTGAATTCCCGAACCAACAGGTTTAGGGTGTATTAGGGTGGAAAGAAGATATTTGATTGTTTTCAACACCACCCCCCCCCCCCCCCCAAAAAAAAAGAAAACTTAAAAATGTATTAGAAATGAAGAATCACTACAATGAAGTGGCTGGTTGTCCACCAGAGTAAACAAAAACTCAAATTTTTGTTACGCTCAATTTCACAGTCGACTCTCAACTCCAATGTGGAGCAGCTATAAAAATTTTAGACCCTAGAACATTTGATGCACTGAGTTTCTTAGACCCCAAATATACATAGGTCCTAAACCCAATTTGTACATTTGAAAAGATTTGTATCAGAAAACATGAAAGAATGAATAATTTTGAACCAATGCATTTATTCTTTATTATATCATTAGTTTCTTCAGTTAAAAGAGCTTGCATAAATTTTTATGTAATATTTCTGGTTATGTAAATGTCTCAAATCTTCTTGCAGTAGAATTCTTATGTCTCTTTTGTTAAACAACATGGCAGAGCCATTCTATGTTGGGAATTCCAGATGGTCCAATTCTCCGGATGTACCTGAAATTGATAAGCCACGCGCGCTTGGTACTGTAAGTGAACCTTCTGATGCATTCTTATATTTTGGCATCTGTTGCTGTCTTTATCTTATTGTTTTGCACGTATATGATCCTGTTTGACGGCCTCAGAAATAGATAGAGTGAATTTGTGTAAACTTGATTTTGTATGATTCATCAGGACAAAAGACAGATTTGAATCTAGCAGATTATTGTAAAGCAGAGCCAAATAACAGGGAGAAAATGACTGCATCACCTCTACATTTCTATTGCAAGAATTAAATAATTGAACACAATGTGAGATTCAAATATTAAGAGAATCGTAGACACCGAAAAAGCTTTTAGGATGCCGTTTCTCCCTCATTCCAATTTTTAGTCAGGTTGAAAGAACACCAATTACAATAGTGGTTGTGAAATAATCATTCTTTGAGAGCTATATGTATGTATGACAGTTTGATTTTTTTTTTAATTTCTTTTATCATGCCCTTACAGAGATATGAAGTCGATAGTTCAAAGATGGACCTTCAGGATTCATATATTGACGAAAACCTTAATAGCAAGCGATCTGATTATGCAGGCACCAAATCTCATAATCAATTGAAACAAAAGTCTCCTCTTCTCCATTATTCTAATTTCTCCCCTCACCAAAATTCTTCCTTGAATGCATATGAAGATTCTACTCCCGTTTATGATGGTAACCATTGTTATAGTTTGAGTTCCAAGCATGATGCTGAATGGATGGGATTAAACTCTGTTATGAACCATCATGAGCCCCATGGTGGTAAAACTAATAGTGAAGAAGCAAAGCCTTTGTTGAATGACAATCATGTTGTTAGCAGTAAGATGGTCCGAAACAGTAATTACTTTACTAGGCCTTCAAATTTTACACTTGGGATTAGCGAGTCTCTTGATGCTAAGGATAAAGGAACTTCTACAAAGATGGCAAAGGTCTTTATGTTACCTCCTTTTTTTCCTCTTTTGCTTCATCCTTTAGCCATTCTTCTTTTTAGTGTTTGCTCTAGATTTTAATCATGTGATGTATATTTGCAGGTTAAGAAACTTTATAAAGAGAAGAAGGCGATAAAAGGGCTTCGTGATCCTGTGAGTGTCAAGACGCATCTGAATAATGAAATGAATGTAAGTTGAGGCTAGTTTTGACATTCTGTCACTCTTATATATCAATTTGTCAACGAAAATATTTTTTCTGCTTTTGATACCCCCTCCCTGTTTAAACTTGAAATTGAAGGTTGTAAAAAGATTAAAAGGTGAACTTCCTCAGCGAGATTATATAGCCAAAGCATCATATGCTGAAATCCCGAGATGGACAAATCCAATTAAAGGGTCGGTGTACTATTTAACATATTTTTTTGTCATTATCATTCTTTTTTTTTCACAAATGTACCTTTGTTTTTGCATGTGTGCATCCACCATTATGTTGTCCGCATAGTGCACACATTTTGCAACTGTTTTCTTTATATGGCTGAATGAGATATCATTCACTTTATTATTATTATTATTTTTAATAAAATTCTGTATAGACTTAGATATTTGGTAGGCCTTTGTTCTGATGTGTAATGTTTAAGATGACATCTCTGTAAATTACATGCGTGTCCTTAGATAAATCATAAAATTTGCATGATTTCTTGGGCTGGCTGGCAGTTCTAGCTTTTCTGTTAAAAATTGGTATTGGTATGTCTTCAAATTTTGTAGCGTGGACACTTGAAGTGGTTCTATACTTTTGTAGTTTCTGATTGGGATGCATTTTTCTTTCATTTTTTTTTTTTTTTTGGGAGAAACTAATTGGGATGTTGACTTGCCTAATTATTATTTCTTTTGCATAATGAATATGAATTTGGTATATGAGTTGGCATTGAATTTTATGGTTTCTTTTCAAATTAAGAATTTAGTGAACAGCTCTGGAAACCTTCTGACTTCATCATGCTTTTATCTAGATCTGCTGCGGAAATGCCGTCTAGCTTCAGTGAGGATGAAACAGCCGAAACTAATTCTTCTATGGAATGAGCAATAGCCAGTCGATTGATGGTAGTGTAGTAGTGCTCTTAAAGATCACCTCCTCGATGCTTATACATATTCACAATGAGGTTGTACAGTTGCAGAATGTGTTTCATATTTCTAACATTCTAACATGGAAAGCTCCTCTAGTTAACTTTATAAGCAGGACCAAATTCGAATTAATTTTTGTGGCAACCATTTTGGTTTTACCTTTGTAATTGTAAGCTGTTTATTACATATGTATAAAGCTGTTTCCTTTTATTTTGAGTCAATAGGGAGAATTTTCAAAATTAATTCTGATGGAAAATCTCGCCAGCAGGGTTTAATGATAGAGTTAACTAGACGGCGGAGTTTCTTTTCGTTATTTATTTATTTTTGAGCCTTTATGGGCAACTCAGGTAAGCGTTGATCTCTTGTCAATTGGTTCTTGATGATTGATGATTTCTGATCTCTAGTGGAACTTTTAGTAGGATTTAAATTCAGATTAAGTACGGAGACGAAATTTTTTTTTTTAAAGGATTTTCAATGAAAATAATTTTAAAATATGTTAAAGTTTGGTGGGGATATATATTATTGTGTTGTCGTTTCATGAGGTTTGCGTAACCCAATTCAAATCCTTTATGTAGGATGTTGACGGAGTGAATTTTTCGAATCGGGGATCATTTATAATTTTACGGATTATAAATTTTTAATTTAATTCAATTCTCGAATTGATGAACTACAATTTAAATTTAATTCATCAATTTATGCATATACAGATTGAATGTGGATTTAATCTAATTCATATTTAATTTACTATTTTACGAATTGGTTTGCATACTAAAAATTTTTAATTATGTTTTATTTATGAACTAACTTAATATAAAAATAATTTTACTACTGATTAAATTTGAAATTAAATAAAATTTAAATAAATTAATTGTTTAAATAAAGTTAGAAAATACATTTAAAGTTTCAAAATATAATACACAAAAAAAATCTCATTTATTTAGATCAATACATAAAAATTAACTGCTTAGGAAACTATATTTTTTAAATTAATTATTTTTATTTTACATTATTATCGAATAAAATATAATATGGTGTTAATGTAACTATATTTTAACTTATTTATTTATTAGTAAGTATAATGTTATATTTACAAGTTTCATTTTTTATTAAATAAATATTTTTTATTTTTTTACGGATTTACGGATTTTTGCGGATTTACAAAAGTAAATTCATATTCAATTTACCGACTGCGGATTTTTAAATTTTTAATCCAACCCAATCCAACCAATTCACGGATCAGATTTTTACAGATGAAACGGATTGAGCAGATCGAATTAGATTCTGAAAGCCCCTGCCTTTCTGTTTATAAAGTTTTCATTTTCAAATGAGCTCAAAAATAAAATGGGTGGTTGCAAAAGCGCATCAATTTTAGAAGCTTAGTGAATTTAATTTGTGCCTAAGCGTCTACGCCACTTCGAAAAATTACACGTTAAGATTTTGTATTTTTCGTCCAAGGTTTCTTTCAGAAATGTAAAACAAATGTTTCTTTGAAGGCGTATTTCTCATGTTAAAAACTGGCAAAGATGCTACGTGGGATTAAAAAAAAATAGAGGAGCGTATAGCTATTTTACATCCTATGGTTTAATGTCTTTATGACCAATTTTTAACCCAAAAAAAAAGGAGTCTGCATATAAAAATATTGGGGTATTTAAAAATATTTTGCAAACCCACGAGAGTGTTTTTTATCTTTTTTTTTATTATTGAAAATAAGTGCATTAAAGTATGAACAGAAAAATTAAACAAGATGGCGACAATAAAAATAACCGTAATACAATATCTGTGTGTTTACAATATAAGATAAGTCATAAACCAAAAAACAAAGTACAATAAAATCACACGATAAAATGGCTATAAGTTTAATATTTCCTAAGCATAATAGGAATGTGCATTTAGTATTTCTTAGAATGTGATTAAGAAACAATTAATGTCGTTTTTAGTTTAGTCGG
Source organism: Citrus x clementina (assembly GCF_000493195.1). Lineage (NCBI taxonomy): Eukaryota > Viridiplantae > Streptophyta > Magnoliopsida > Sapindales > Rutaceae > Citrus > Citrus x clementina. The sequence continues at coordinate 7,861,627 of NW_006262688.1, read as the reverse complement.
TTTCCTAATTTTAAGCTAGTTTATATGTTTATTATTTCTTTTTTTTTTCCTACTAGGGCAAAAGATATTGGTATAAGTGAAATGTAACTTTATTCCCCTCATTGAATTTTTTTATACCACTTGGCTTCCTTATAATTTCTTAATAAGATATTGAGTAGGGGTGGCGTAATGTGGAAGTTATAAACTTGAGTAGGCTAGCATAAAATTAGTAAAATTGAGAAGGGGAACAAAATGCAGACCATATTAGAGAAACTATAAATTCAAGTGGGCTAGAACATAATAAATGCAACATATTAGGGGGGTGTAAGCATAAACACCACCGTAACCTTGGGCCATACGCCATAAAACCGATGTACGTACGTATTCCTAGTCTTTGATCTTGGCTTTAAAACATTAAGTTAAAAAAGAAAAAAGAGAGAAAAAAGAAGCTTTTTTAAGGAGTTGTTGACTTGTTGGAGTATCTTAGGTTACACATATTATGGAATGGGTTAATATATTAAAAAATAGAGAAGTTATATTTTACACATATACTATCAATAAATGACATATGATAAAAGATTTTTAAAAGCTCAAGAGAGTTCAGATCAGTAGAAGTGATGAAGCAAGCGTAGTGGAAGCAGAATTGATAGGGTTAGAAATGTTAGATATCATTCTAATACTAGACCAAGCCAATGCAATTAGGTTGCGCTCTAATTGAAGTTTGATTAAAATTCATTTTAATATAAACGATTCAATCAAATTTTTAATAACGCTTAAAGCGAAATTAGATGAGACTCTGATTCAAACGACTTTACAAGAGAAATTTTGATAGATAATCCTAGAAAGAATTAGAAAAGAGGATTTTATTTAATAATTGAAATTGAAGTTATGAAACTAATAATAAGACCTATCTATTTATAATAGAGGAAACATACTTTCTTAAGTTAATTTAAAAAGAAAACTAAAATCACAATTATAATGAAAATAAAAGATTAAGACACATACCATAATTGGCTCTAATTAAAATAGAAAGTTCTCAGATAATAAAAATTATAGAATCTTAAAACAACGTCCTACATCAAGAAGATCTTCATCCGTATATCAAAATGGAGGGAATTATATTGTTGTTAGGCTAAAAAGAAAAAAAGAATAAGCAGTCATTATTTGTTTTTCAATTGTGAGAAGAAGGGTTGATTGGGCCTTTTTGAGCAATTCACGTAAGCGTTGATCCGTTACCAATTGGTTCTCAACAATTTCTGATCCCTAGTAGGCCTCTCAATAGAATTCGAACCCAAATCAAGTTCTGATCATCTGTCAGAGAAAAAAAAAAGGATTTTGCAGGCTTTTCAATAAAAATAATTATGTTAAACTTTAATTTTCTACATTTTTCTGTTGCCATCTTATCATCTGTATGGCCATTTAAGATTTTTTTTTTTAAATTTCCCCCTTTTTTCGTATTTCAAAAGAACCCAAAAGAAAAATGTGTGGTTGCAAAAATGCATCAATTTTAGAAGTTTCGTGAATTTAATTTGTGATGAAATAATCATTCCCTTCGTGAATCCATGAATGTTGTTGACAAATAGAAAGAATGTGTTTTTACAATATAAGAAAGGTGATGAACAACTTTAAAAAAAAAAAAAAACAAAGTACATTGAAATCACACGATAAAATAACTATATCTTGATCTCTTGAAATTGCAATTTCTTAGGCTTGCATGCGGCTCTACACAAAGGACAAGTACTCTTTATCTTGAGCCACTCCAGAATACAAGAATCGTGAAACACATGCATGCACTCCTCAATAGCTCTTGCTTCATCTCCCTTCTCCATCTCTTCTTGACAAACCCCACAAATTACAACATTGCCATCTTCGTCATCATCAATCCTTGAAGTTATTGTGCCCGCAAGTGCCGGATCAATTGTGGGTTCCAATAACTTTGCAAGATGAATCGAAACCTGCAGCTCCACATCCATTAACACAGTCTCGACATCCTTTTGGTTAGCAAGAGCTCGCGACGTGGCTAACTTTCTTGTCATTGTTTCTAATCTTTCAAATTCATATTGATAATACGACACATCATCAAATTCAAAAGTTGAGTAGTGAGAATGAGTGCAGTTACCGAGTCCGTGGAGTAACTCGGCTTTTAGAATAGCAATCTCGAGCTCGTTCATTACGAACTCTGTCCCTGTTGTTGATGCCCTTTCTTTTTTTATAATATTTTGAATATCTTAAGATTATTAACAAGAAGGCTACTTACTTGTATATAGTATAGTATTATTTCCTAAGCAGAATAGGAATGTGCTTTTAGTATTTCTTAGAATGTGATTAGGAAACAATTAATGTAGTTTTTAGTTTAGTCGGTTTCATCATTTTAAGCTAGTTTATAAGCTTATTATTTCTTTTTCTTTTTTTTTTTTTTCTATTAGGACAATTGTTATTTTTATAAGTGAAATGTCACTTTAATTACTCACCTCGTTGAATTTTTTGTACCACTTGGATTCATTATAATTTCTCAATAGGCTTCTTAGTAGAGGTGACGTAATGGGAAAATTGTAAATTTGAGTAGGCTAACATAAAATTTGTAAAATTGAGGAGGAGAACAATATGCGGAGCATCTTAGAGAAACTATAAAGTTAAGTAGACTAAGGTCCTTTTTATGATTAAGGTGGTGTAGCTTAAAGTTATAGCTACTGTGAAAAAAAAATTGTAATTATAAGATAAAAGTTAATAATATGCAGTAAATATAAATTTTAAATAATATTTTTAGTAAAATTAGTAAAGATATAATAGATTTTTTATCATACAAGTAAAAAATTACATCAACATAACTTTCAAACTATAGTATCTAGTATTTACTAAACACTTTAATGCTTTAACTTTTAAGTTATAACTACTCAGCCTGAATCCTAAACGCACTCTAAATATAAACAACGCATAGAAATTGGTAAAATTTCCACACATTTCCTTAAGTTTTTATGAGAATCTTTTTTAAACCTGGGGGCCATATACCGTGAACCCGATGTACAAACATAGTTTTGCCCTTTGATCTTGGAGTTCAAACATTAATTAAAAGAAGCTGTATTTTTAAGGGCTGTTCCTACTTAAAAATTAACTTTTGACCAAGGTCAAAATCAAAAGCTCATTAGAGTACCCTAAGGTATTATATATATCAAATATCGTGATCATTGATATGATTTTGTATTGAGCAAAAATTCAAGTGGTAATTGGTGACTAATAAATAAGAAAAAATAGAAAAAGTAAAACGTCACAACCATGTACTGCCAGTAAAAATCACATGGAAAAAAAATCTTTAAAAATTTAAAAAAACTCAAATAAAAAAAAATACTAGTCCATATATCAGATTGGAGGGGATTGTATTATTGGTAGGCTAATAAGAAAAAAGACTTACACAAAAATGAATACAAACTTCAATTAGAGTCAATGACATGCACGCACATAAAGAAAAAAAGGAAACAGGCTGGTCTCATGGCCTTTTAAATGTGTTTGTGGTAGAGAAGATGATGGGCTTGTGATCACTAGTTAGGACCATTACTTTTTTATCATAAAAAGTGCAATTCTCATAGTGTTGGTCGTAATCAATAGGAGTTGTAAAAGAATGTGTGATCTTTGCTTTGGGGGCCATTATGGAGGTTTGTGAGGGAGAAATCAACCCACCTTGCACATGCACTTTTGTTAGTCCATCCATACCATATTTCAAAAGTCTTCTTTTGCCAAATTATCTCTTGAATTATCAAGTGGGTTTTTATTTTCCAATGCGACTTTTCCTAATACATATGGCTTGCTTTTTCATTTTTCATTTTTCATTTTTTTAAAGATTTAAATGAAAGATATGATTTTCGAAATATATTGTACATATTATAAATCGAAGAACAAATATACAATACAACTTAGAAAATAGAAGGCTTAATTTTCACAAGTTAATATTGTCCTAATTTACATTCACAAATTATTCAAAATTTTTTGTCCCTTTGTGAAGGCTAGAGCTTGATTAATGTATACAATAAAACTGTTATAATCTAAAAATGTATTATAATTTGAAATTTACAAAGACTTTAGATACACACATTTTATAGCAGAAGCCTATCAAGTATTTGCTTAGAAATTTGCTCCCATTAATATTTCGACTAATGTCTACCTTTATTCAAAGGGAATGAGCCCACCAGCCTCACACTCATGCCTTTTCAAGCTTGAGTTACAAATTTTCTTTTGTAGTAGAAAAAATAAATTTATTTTTATTCACTTATTCTAGAAAAAAACATAACAAATTCATATTCCTATGAATTAGTTTTTAATTTAGTAATATTTAAATTAATCAAATAAACATTGGTAATAAATTTAGAGGCCACCACGATTAATCAATTCGATTCTTGCAGTTTTTAAATTGATCTAAATTTTGAATGTGGAATTGGAATTAAAATCCAGTATGCCCACATCCATGTCACGAAGTTTTCTGTTTTCTCTGTCGCCAAGCAGCTGAAAAACAAGACAAGAAAATAGGAAAATAGAAAATTACGGCAGCGACAGCATGAAACAAGGGAGGAATAAAGAAATTTTTTCGGATATTATCATATAGATCCCTAAAGTTTATAACGAACGAAGCGAGGACACAGTTCATGCATATATGTCAAGAAGGCCCTTTAAGCCCGTTGAATTGACGGAAAAAATAACTACTGTACTTTTTCCTTTAACCTTTTTTTTTTGGAATATTTTATTACGAATCTGCTAGTATTTACAATAATAAAATTTCTGAGGATCTTTCAGATTAGTTCAATTAATTATGTGAGAAATTCTTCTCCCCGTACCTTTGGATAATGAGAAGTTAAGAGTGCATTTGGTATTCTTTTTTAAATGATGTTTTTATAATTATTCTATAATATAGATATAATTAGAATTTGGTGAATTAAAAAATATATTTGGTGGTCTGTTTTTAAAATATTATTTCAAAATACACTTGGTTATTTGTTTAGTAATATAGGGACATTAAAAGTTAGTGAAGAAAATTATACAATATAATTTTAATAAACCCACGAATAATTATATTTAGAAGGCACAATAGTAGAAACAATTGAGAAAAGAGAGGCAAAAGAGCATTAACAATAGTACCAAACCTACAATATGCATGTAATTATTTTACAAAAGCAGTGGTGGGTCTCCCAAACAAATATTTTATATTTTCCAACCTTTTGTTAACATCGTAAAATGGGTATAATCTATTTTCATAGGAATAAAAATATACATAGTGACTAAGGCCAAACTATTCTTATAAAATGAAAAATGAGAGAATAAAAACTTATATCAAACAACCCCTAAAACCTCCTAAACATGAATACAAATGGATTTAGTTTCCAAATTGAATAGAAGTTTATTGAAAGTTTGAACACAAAGTATATAATTAAAAAAGTTAAATACCTACAGTGTCTGTAACAAATATATGTAAATATAAAATATTTTATCACATCTACACCTATACCAAATTTATAATAAGTTTATCATTTATATAGTAAATCAATCCTCCTAAACTTTACCTAATGGGGTTAGTCTGGTCAAATACTTATAAATATATCCATATATACCAAATTGCCATCCTAGGTGACTAGGTGAGTTACCTCTCCGGCAGGCAATGCATAGGGGTAATTTTGATATTTTAGAAGGAAGAAACAAATTAGGGAATTAATTGAAACAAATGAAAAAATTATATCCTCATTTGAGAAAACTCAAAATATAAAGGAAGCCAAATGTTATTACTAGCGTTATCCTATTCCCTACTCAGAATCAGCCTATTCTACACTCTTTATTTCCATTTTCTTTTTCCCTCCTCCGCTTGTTATTTTCTGTTGTTGTTTTATTTTTTAATTTTTACTAACTCTCTCTTTCCAGCTTTCTCTCTCTCTATTCTGCGGCTACTATAACTGATCAGATCGTATGATATAAAATTTCTCATAGATTTTCTCCCACTTTCTCGCCCCGATTTTCTCGCTAACCAAACAGGCCCCTACAAGACTTTCACTTTCACACTACGTTGCCGATCGATTCTCCCGCTAAACTTACTCTTCCTCACTCTTCACAAGCTGAAATGCTCGCGCTTTATTACAGCTTTTAGCTACAGTTTACTTCACAGGTGGTGCAATTGAGTGAGTGATCGTGATGATTGAGCTAAGTAATTTGGGAGATTTGGAGGTATTTAATGATGGAGTGAATTTAGGGTTTAGTTTGAGAGAAAATAAGTTGATGAATGGAGGAAGGGTTTGGTTTTGAGAATGGATGAGTCAAGCTTGAAAGTCAAAGATTGTTAGTGCTGTTGATAATTTTTTTTTTAGGAGTTTCGACAAGTTTTTCTTATAATGTCAAGGACCGATAGAATGGCTGCGGATCTTAGCCGAACCGGCGGCTCCATTGAAAGGGACACTGAACAGGTACTATTTAATCGTTCTCTTATTAATTGATTTACATGCTGTAATTATGAATGCAGTTATGAAGAAGAAAGTATTGTAGTGATATAGTTAAATTTGTTGATCATTTTGCAATGACTTGCAACATAGGAATGTTTAAATTTTGTGTCTTTATTTTCCGGTGTCTTGTCTGAGCTGTGACTTGATTTCATTGGCTATGCAATGCTTTTGTGGCAATTTAGGAAGGGGAAAGGGCGAGAGAAAGTTTGTCTGTTTTAGTTTAGGTGGGGAAAACAAACTAAGGTCTAGTATTTGAATTCAGCTATTGTACTGCTAGAAGTTATAGTTTAATCATTTTATTTATTGGCAATGCTCGTGACAGTAATAGAAGATGTCGTAGAATCCTTATGACTGAAAGTTGTAAGTTTGACAAGTCCATATTTGGTTGGTTATAATTGAGATTTGTTTGTTGAAAGGTCACACCAGGGTGTGGAAGATCGGTATTTAAGTAAAGAATTGAGCCCTATGGGAATTAAAATGAGGAATAAAATGGGATATAATTTTTGGCTTCTAGTTTTCTGTATCTAAAGATGAAGAAGGCAACAGAGAAAAAGAAGAATGGAGCTAGTGACATAAACTCTTAAGCTCTTCTGCTAATAATGGGTCCTTGCATCAGGACCAAGCTGGGATTTTGAAGACAATGAAAAATAAAGATGAAAATATCAAAGTAAATCAGTTTTCGAACTCCAACATTATCTCTCCTGTATCTTATCTTTTATACAATGAGAAATATACTAGTGGTTAGAACAAATAAAATGTGGATCTGTTTACTTGTTGAGTTGATAATGTTGTTGTATTCATATTCCTCAACTGTTATCTTCTTAAGGAGGGTAACCTAGGCTATTCAACAGTGCTTCTTAAGGAGGGTAACCCAGGCCATGTGCAGGAAGTGCAGGAGAAGTAAGACTGCTTCGCAATTTTCTTTTGCCTGGTCTCCACAGATAAATTAGTCGTTAGCTTAGTTGTCTTGGAATGATATTGTTCTTATTTCTTCTACAGAGAACCAATGGATGAGTTATTCTTATTTCTCCTTTTGAAACATTGTGATCATCGTCAGACAATACACTCTTCATGGAGTTGATCTAGGAAAGTTCTGTATTGTTGCTTGCCAAGTCAGAGAAGCTTCATTTGAAGAATTTGAGGTTTTAGGACATTACATGATGCAGTAATGATGTGAAACTGTACAATGAAATACAATATTCTAATGCAGTCCTGTTCTCCTGGACCCAAAATTACCTATTCTGTTGGCAATCCAGTACAATCAAAACTTGTCGAAGAGTAGTTTGGAGTTTGGATGTTAACTAGGCAAATGTCTAAACTGATACTGGGGTGCTTTGTGAGGGTGGGCTGCTTGTGTTTTATTGTTGATTAAGAAACGAAATAAAGGGAATAAAACTGCTGGTGTGTCGAGATCTTAAGTGGGTCATACTTCAGATGCCGTGCCTTCCTTTAATATTATGTGTATCCTGGATTGCAGATATGTTAGAGTTATTGATTGCTGCTGAAATCTCGACATCTTCATATCATTGAATATGCACTGAGGATTATATATCCATTTACTTCCTCTAGGCGTTGTCTCTACCTCTTTGTTATAAGTTTTATTCTTCACCCCCAAATTTGAGGCATATGCTTAAGATTTGACATTGGATGATCTTTTAAACAGGCTATTACGGCTCTTAAAAAGGGGGCATGCCTGCTCAAATATGGAAGAAGGGGAAAGCCCAAGTTTTGTCCTTTCCGACTTTCCAATGTAAGTTTGGTCCAAAATTACAGGAATAATGCTTCTCCATCTTTATATTTTTCAGCTTTTTTGTCAATAAAAGTTCGTTTATGCATTCCTTATCTTTCCTCTTTACTGTGTGATTGTTATTAACTTACTGAAAAATCATCAATAAAACTGTGTAAGGGTTTTAGAATTGGGAATCATTTAGCAACCTTATAATTCCATTCCCGTGTCTTTAAAAGTTTTTCTCACTATTTATATGCTCCAGTTTGCACCACTGACCAATAATTTGTCTGTAATTCAGTAGAGTATTTCCCATTTTTAGTGCTGCTGACTGTTGATTCTAGATTCTGAATGGCTCATTTGTGTCATTCCTTTCAGGATGAGTCTGTTTTAATATGGTTCTCAGGGAAAGAGGAGAAGCACCTTAAACTAAGCCATGTGTCTCGAATCATCTCTGGACAACGCACTGTAAGTATTTCAAACTGATGATTGATTTTGTTAACTATCACTTGGCCACAGAAGGCCATGGGGAGATGCCAGTCTCACTGAAATCGAAACTAGAACCTTTTAAATTTAATAACAATGATGTGGTTTAGGAGTCCTGTAAAAATAAGAGGATAAATCAAGCTAAAGAAGAAGACAAATATAACAATGAAAAAAATTTGGATCAAAAAACTAATAGGGAGGGTGAGTATGCTTTTCAGTGAGGGAAAGGTTAAAAATTCTGTACCTGTAGCTTCACCCTTTAGTCACCACTAGTAATCTAAGTGCACTCTGTACCTCCACAAGTCTTGGGACTTGTTCCCAGACACTTGACATTGCACCTTGATTGGTTCATATATACATCTTTGGATTATCTTTCAAGTTTCAGTGGCTAAATTGGTTTGTTCTTGCTTTGAGTATCACAGTCATGGGGCATTTGTGGTTGACTTCTGTAGCATATTTCATAATGTGGTGCTTTACTCTCTTTTTCTTCTTTCCTTTTTTTTTTGGGGTATGCTACAAGCTGATTAAATATCCATTATATCTTCCAGCCTATTTTTCAAAGGTATCCAAGACCTGAGAAGGAATACCAGTCATTTTCTCTCATTTATAATGACAGATCACTGGATTTGGTAAGAGCATTCTTCATTGTACTCAATGGCTTCCATTATTTTCCATTATTATTTTTTTGCTAGGCGTCTTCTTGTTGACAAGATCCTCCTACTCTAACCTTTTCTCATTGTGTTTATATTGATGGTTTAAAGATTATTTGATTGTTGAAGTTTTATCATAATTTAGTGATCTGAATTTTGTTACTAGATTTGCAAAGATAAAGATGAAGCTGAGGTATGGTTTAGTGGATTAAAAGCATTAATTTCACGTAGTCATCATCGGAAGTGGAGAACAGAATCAAGGAGTGATGGAATTCCATCTGAAGCAAACAGTCCTAGAACATACACTCGCAGAAGCTCTCCTTTGAATTCTCCATTCGGTAGCAATGATAGCTTGCAGAAGGTATAACGATTTACCTAATCTTTCTATTTCCTTCAGTGAGACTGTATTATTGAGTGTCTTTTACCCCTCAACACAGGATGGGGGAGATCACCTTCGTCTTCATAGTCCATATGACAGTCCTCCTAAAAATGGTCTGGATAAAACATTTTCAGATGTTTTATTATATTCTGTTCCCTCCAAAGCTTTCTTTCCCTCAGATACGGCTAGTGGCTCTGTTCATTCTCTTTCTTCGGGAGGCTCAGATAGTGTACATGGTCACATGAAGGCAATGGCAATGGATGCTTTTAGGGTCAGCCTATCAAGTGCTGTTAGCTCATCAAGCCAAGGATCTGGTCATGATGATGGCGATGCTTTGGGGGATGTTTTTATTTGGGGGGAAGGCACAGGGGATGGTGTTTTGGGTGGTGGACTTAATAGAGTTGGCAGTTGTTTTGGTGTCAAAATGGATTCTTCATTGCCCAAGGCTTTGGAATCGGCAGTGGTACTTGATGTCCAGAACATTGCCTGTGGTGGACGACATGCTGCCTTAGTAAACAAGCAAGGAGAAGTTTTTTCCTGGGGAGAGGAGTCGGGAGGCAGGCTTGGGCATGGTGTGGACTCTGATGTTTTGCATCCAAAACTTATTGATGCCCTCAGTAATATGAACATTGAGCTTGTTGCTTGTGGTGAGTATCATACATGTGCGGTAACACTGTCTGGAGATTTGTATACGTGGGGTGATGGGACTTACAATTTTGGTCTTCTTGGGCATGGAAATGAAGTAAGTCATTGGGTTCCAAAAAGAGTAAATGGACCCTTGGAGGGCATACATGTCTCTTCTATCTCTTGTGGACCATGGCACACAGCTGTTGTAACCTCAGCTGGGCAACTGTTTACCTTTGGGGATGGTACATTTGGAGTTTTGGGCCATGGAGATCGGAAAAGTGTCTCGATTCCAAGGGAAGTGGAATCTCTTAAGGGGCTCAGAACTGTTCGAGCAGCTTGTGGTGTTTGGCATACTGCTGCTGTGGTTGAAGTCATGGTAGGGAATTCAAGTTCCAGCAACTGCTCTTCAGGGAAGCTATTTACCTGGGGAGATGGAGATAAGGGTCGACTTGGGCATGGTGACAAGGAAGCAAAACTTGTCCCTACTTGTGTTGCTGCTCTTGTTGAACCAAACTTTTGTCGAGTTGCCTGTGGACATAGTCTGACAGTTGCACTTACAACATCAGGTCATGTATACACTATGGGCAGTCCAGTATATGGTCAGCTAGGAAACCCACAGGCTGATGGAAAGCTTCCAAACCGTGTTGAAGGAAAGCTCTCTAAGAGTTTCGTTGAGGAAATTGCTTGTGGTTCTTATCATGTTGCAGTTTTGACTTCAAAAACTGAAGTATATACTTGGGGAAAGGGAGCCAATGGTCGACTTGGTCATGGGGATACTGATGACAGAAATTCTCCTTCATTGGTAGAAGCTCTGAAAGACAAGCAAGTCAAGAGTATTGCCTGTGGTACTAATTTTACTGCAGCTATCTGCCTTCATAAGTGGGTCTCTGGTGTTGATCAGTCCATGTGCTCTGGTTGCCGCCTACCATTTAATAATTTCAAAAGAAAACGTCATAATTGTTATAACTGTGGACTGGTTTTTTGTCATTCATGCAGCAGTAAGAAGTCTCTAAAGGCTTCAATGGCACCAAATCCCAACAAACCTTATCGCGTCTGTGATAATTGTTTTAATAAACTAAGAAAAACCTTTGACACTGATGGTTCATCACATTCCTCTGTAAGTAGAAGAGGAAGCATCAATCAGGGTCCTAATGAATTTATTGATAAAGACGAGAAGTTGGATTCTAGGTCTCGTGCACAACTTACAAGATTTTCTTCGATGGAATCGTTTAAGCAATCAGAAGGCAGATCCAAGAGAAACAAGAAACTAGAATTTAATAGCAGTCGAGTTTCACCTATTCCAAATGGAAGCTCGCAATGGGGAGCACTCAATATTTCTAAATCTTTCAATCCCATGTTTGGCTCATCCAAGAAGTTCTTCTCAGCTTCAGTTCCTGGGTCGAGAATTGTATCTCGAGCAACATCGCCAATATCTAGACGGCCCAGCCCACCTCGTTCGACAACACCAACCCCAACCCTTGGAGGACTTACCTCGCCTAAAATCGTTGTGGATGATGCAAAAAGGACCAACGATAGTCTCAGCCAAGAGGTTATTAAATTAAGAGCACAGGTATTTGCTTTTATTTAATTATAAGTGATTTATTGGGCGAAGTTCCTAAATACTTGCATTATGCATTAATAATAAGTTTAGCAAATAGATGCTTTACATGGTCATCTGCTTGATTATTTAAATTCTATTTTAATTGTAGTTTCAGAGCCAAAATTCATTAGCCAAATATATGTAGCAATGCTCCTTAGTATCAGGAAATCAAGAATCATAGCCATATTTAATGAGATATAACTCAACACAAAGTTTGTTAAAATCCACACTAGGACCAATGGAAATAAACAAAATGAAAATAAAGGTCTAATGCAGTCATTCCTTTCGATTCATTGCCTATGGCATTGCAAACGTAATAGTTTGGAAATCAATCTGTTTGACCTTCGTGAAAATTTAATGGCTAGAAGTTTGTGTAGAGATCTTCTTTACCCCTTCAATTTTATTAGTCCAATTTCACAAGCTTTTTATGTGATGCTAAATCCTTTAGGCATCTTTTCTGGTTTTAGAAACTGTAAGTTCCAGAAAATTATGAATGAATGGAATCTAGACCTCAAGATCCAAACAGGTTACTATTTAATGACTTAAATATTGTTATTTGCATTTTGGAGCTAGTTATTGAGTATTATCTCTAGGGCAGGCAGGCTGTTAAGTAAAATCTCTATTTATTTATTTATTTTCCCCCAATAGCCATATTAAACTTCTTTTTCTACTTTGGCAGAATGCTGATCTCTCCCTCTCTCTGGCAGGTGGAGAATCTTAGTCGGAAAGCTCAACTTCAAGAGGTTGAGCTGGAAAGGACAACTAAACAGTTGAAGGAGGCGATAGCAATTGCAGGGGAAGAGACTGCAAAATGTAAAGCAGCAAAGGAAGTGATTAAGTCATTGACTGCCCAAGTAAGGCAGCTTTCTTTCTTCATTAGTATTATGTCTTTTGGAATTATTTGTAAGTGGCATCAAAATAAAGTTCTAATTAGCTCCTTTATTCTGTTCTAAGTTCATTTGCAAAAAGGTATCTGCAGACCATGGTGTTTGATTCTTGATGGTGATTAGATTCTTTAGTTTTACTGACGGTGCTTACGCATTAAATCACACTTTATATTGATAATGCCTTTGTTTTTCTTGTTGAATAGTTAAAGGATATGGCTGAGAGACTGCCAGTTGGAACAGCAAGGAACATCAAATCACCGACATTTACTTCCTTCAGTTCCAGTCCTGCTTCCATAGGTGTGTCGAATGTTTCAATTGACCGGCTAGGTGGTCAAACAGCAGCTCAAGAACCGGACACAGATGGATCAAACAACCTTTTGCTTGCTAATGGGTCCAGCACTGCCAGTAATCGTAGTTCCAAACAAGGCCAGTTGGAAGCGGCAACTAGAAATGGGAGCAGAACAAAAGAAGGTGAATCACGTAACGACAATGAATGGGTTGAGCAAGATGAGCCTGGTGTATATATAACACTTACCTCACTACCAGGAGGTCTCAAGGATCTTAAAAGAGTTCGCTTCAGGTATGATGTCTAACGCCCAGTTGTGTTATTGTTCCTGTACAAGCCTCTGTATATGTAGATCAGATTGTGAACTTGCAACAACCAGTGATAAGAAATGGCTTAGGTCCCATTAGTAACTTTTGCGCCTTTTATTTTTAACCTTACAATAACGGGCTCTCAATTTATTGACAATTAGTTTAATATAAATTCCATTTAGGCATCCTTATATAGACAAGCTCGAAATCAATATTCAGACAAGTGTTTAGAGTGCCTAGTTGCCTTGGTCCCCTTGACATTAATGCAACAGTTCCTCAGGCTATCTTATTGTAGCCCTAGGGATGGTTGCACTTATGATGATTGCAGAATTTATTTATTTTTTCTCTTCCATATTTTCTGTACAGTCGGAAGCGGTTTAGTGAAAAACAAGCAGAGCAGTGGTGGGCAGAGAACAGAGCAAGAGTTTATGAACAATACAATGTACGCATGATTGATAAGTCAAGTGTTGGTGTTGGGAGTGAGGACTTTGGTCATTAACACTTGGAGAACAATCATCTGTAAATGTAATGATCTGTTTAGAATTCTGCTCCATTTATATGGAGTTCAATATTTTGATCAATTAGATTTGGTTTCCATCTTTTATTTAGGGGGAAAAAAAAGAAGAAAAAGAGATTGATGGAAACGAGAATTGGTATAAAGAGTAAAAGAGATGTAGAGGGGCTTGATTGTGCTTTTCTTTCTTACGCTCTTGATTTTTGTTTTTTTAACCTAATTTTTTCCCCAATTTGTACCTTGCGTGGAGGGTGGTGGAGGGTGAGAAATGTAAATTCATAGTAGAGGTTGCTGGCTCTTGTTAAAAACAGCTGCCATGTAAATTCATGATCAAATGCTTTTGCAGATTTTCTGTTGGTTCTAATTCAGTTCAGGCTTGTTCAAAGAAATTTTAATGTACATTTCATTATTGGTGTGTTTAGTTATTAGTAATTGGAATGAAAATTAAAAAAATGAGAATCAATAATTTGTTTACTTCCAAAATAAAGCGGGGAATGAGAATTAAGGTAGCGTGAGTCTACTAATTTGGGAATTGTTACTGGGAGTTTTGATTTCCAGGGGGGAGTTAATTAAAATTCTATTCCCGAACTGACATTTTTAACTGCACCAAATTTTCATTATTCCCACTGCATTCACAATTCAAAAATGCAAAAATTAGTTTGAAAATGGCAAAACTGTAACCTCGATTAGAAGTAACAGACGTGAGTGAACTCAGCCCTTATTGCCAGTCGTCGCAAATCGCTCGTCATTGGTGCCTCCAACGTAGTAGATCGTCGTTGGTTGTTGCGTCAAAACGTTGTTCGTCGAAACTGCAGATAGTCGCTGCATGTCGCCGCCTGGTCATTGCCATTGCTGATCGTCAGCGGCGGTGGTGGTGATTATTATTATTATTATTGGTTATTATTAACAATATCAACAATATTCCAATTATAGGATAAAAATATTTCGATTTTGATTCTTACTGTTTAAGTAAAGGTTTTATTCTGATTTTTATTTCTCACTTCAATTTCATTTCATTTCGATTACTAATTAGTAAATGTATTAGGTGTGTACTTCATGAGATAATATCCCTTTTTCACCATTTTATGGGAACTGAGGATGTTTTTCATGCTCTCATGGGTTGTAAAATATTTTGGTAAATATTTTTAGCGACAAAAACTATTCGTCGCAATATATCAAATTTTAATTGCTAAAGGTTTGGGTGCCAACGTTTTTTTTGCTGCTTAATTTTTTGGCAACGAAACTAATTTCGGCTGCTAAAAATGATAATTAAATGTTATTTTTTCTAGTATGATTTTAGCAACAAAAGTTCTTTTTCGTCGGTAAAAAATACTTGCAGCGACAAAAATAGTTTGGTCACTAAAAGATTCGTCGCTAAAGACCAATATTCTTGTAGTGGTTTATATTTTTCTTTGACTTTGTCTCCAGCTATTGACTCACCAAAATATCAATTAATGAATCAAATTAAAAAGATTATGGTTGCTAAGGCATGCCATTTGTTCATTTGATGTTGCATTGAATTCATTTAAGGAGATAATGAAGACTTCTCAAAAGAATATGTTTCATTTCCGAGAAAATTACAAATGTAATAATGATTATAATTAAGCCTTAATATGAGTGTGGTTGCAAATTCTATAGTGTGCAATAGCCGCAAATATACTCTTTCATGGGATTGATAGTTGATCGGTGCTTTGTTCCTCAACCCTAAAGCATTTGCCGTCATAATGAAATCTTTCTGTCAGTTTGTTTATTTGTGAGACTGGGGGCGTATGCTTCAATGAAATTAAGCAACATTTAATAAATCAACAATATCTTGATATATTTCAATTTCAAATCTATTGAAAATAATAATTCTATCATCTATCCAGCTTAGTTTGAAAATCTGCTACTAACAACTAGAGAAAAATCTACCATATTCTACATTTTATGGTAAGAAAAAAAAAGAACCTCATAATAGCTCGAAGTAATATATATATAGGTGTTTTTTTTCAAACCGAGAGTTCTGGATTAAAAGTTCAAAGGCCACCATTTGTCTATATATTGTAGGCTCCATCATATGTAGTCAATAATAAAAAAATGAGTTGGGGAATTCAACAGCACCAATGGGAATCTTAAAATTCCAACTTTTTTTTAAAATAAATTTATTACCTACCAATTAGTGATCTTTGGATATAAATTCAAGAATTGTAAAATCACCTATATATATACACACACGCACGCTCTTATACATCTCCAGCATTAAACTATTGTTGTTACGCAAGTACGCAACATCCTTAATGCATTTGTTAGAGGCCTAAAGCATTGGCTAAAACTAAAGGATTGTTTCTTGATGGAAATTAATGGCAATGAAAAGACTTTGTTTTCGTCGGTTACCAAGAAAAGACTTTGTTTTATGATGAATATAAACGAAGTTAAACTCTCTTTTAAATTATTGAACGAAAGAGACATTCTTATTAAAAGGGACTCTTATTTCTACCAGAAGAACTTACGGAACATTTACCATGAACAAGACCTTTACCTTGATATTCAATAACGGGTTACTATCTTACTACAACAATTATTAAAATATAACATTTTATTATATTAACTATGAAAGATAACAATTTACTATCTTTTTCGTTACCATTATCAGTCAAAAGATAATATCATGACTACTAATTAAAATATTTACCAAATTGACTTTTGCATCAAAACTAACCCAATAATTAAAATATTTACCAAAATCAAAATCAAAATTTACCAATGAAAGAAAATTCGAACTTACTACTTTCTTACATCCGTACCTTTGCTAAAATTCAACTACTTTCATAGATGCCAGTTTATCTTCTAAATTTTCTTATTTTTTATTTTTTCAACTACTTCTATAATGTTATTTATGATGTGTACAATTTTAATTTATTGTTTTCCTACCTAATCGTAGTTTTGCGCCAAAAAGTTGAATCATAATAATAAATCAACACTCTGACACAATCAATTTTTTTTTCCAATTTTTAAGAAAATCAAGGTAGTCAAGCCGATAATAAATATAAGTGGATAACGAATCAACGGCTATAGTTTAACTATATATATTTATCACATTTCAAAAGAATTGAGCTTTACCATATTTCATGATAATTTATGATAAATATGTATATCACATTCAGAGGCGGATGCAGCACATGACTAGTGGGGGCTCAAGCCCCCACTGGCCAAAAATAAAAATAAAAAAATAAAAGAAAAAAAATATTTTAATTTTTTAATTAATCCCATTAAATTTATTAAAATAGTCAATATAAAATATAAACCCCATAAAATTTAAATTTTAACTTTAAAAAAAATATAAAAATATATATTTTAATTAAAAATAATGACAGCCCACAATTCAAAATATTTTCTATTCTAAAAAATATGGTTAATTCTTTCAGTTTATATAATAATCGTAGAACGAATATTTTCAATAATAAAACTCATGAAGAATCATCTTTGGAATCAGATGGGATAAATGATAGTTTGGTTGTTTATATAGGAAACAATAAATTTAATAATATTGATAACGAGTCTATTGCATAACATTTTTAAACTATAAAAATGCATAGAGACTAATTATAAATATTTTATATATTCAAAATTTTAATTTTTTATATTTTATTATTATTTAATTTAGCCCCCGGTAAATTATATTTCTAAATCCGCCACTGATCACATTCACATGATTAAACTATAGCCATTAATCTGTTATCTATTTATCTTTACTGTAGACTTCACTACCGGAATAAGTATATTTACCATATTAATTCTCAAAGCGAAACAAAAACTTGCCTCACTTAACTACTTAGGGTCACGAAAAAAGCGAACCAAACCGAACTGATAGTTTAGTTGAATTGGATTCGGTTTCAAAAATAAAATAAAAAAAATCAGTAATATAAAAAAATGAAAATAAGCCGAACTGACCCCCACCCGTGCCCCAACCCTACTTACACAAGAGGGAAGAGTTCTTTTCAGAATTGAAGACACAAGAAGCACCTGCAAAAGAAAAGTGGTAGTCCTAAAATACCTGCAAGTAACTGCTTTTGCATGTATGTACATCATAAGGATACTAAAACACAAGTGCTTTGCTTACTGCATTTTTAATTACCTTGACAGGGTCTCTTCCCTGCATCGAAGGTGAAGGGTCATTCTTGTAGAGAAAATTTATTGGTATCTGAATCTTATGCTTCCTTTGTCATCAATATCTGAAAGTTGCTTCACTTCTCTTGGTGTCGGCCTCGCTGGAGCAGTTAGTTCCGGTGCCTTCCGGGTAACTGATAGAACTTGAGAAAATTTGGATGCCATCTAGGGACCGAGTTACTTGAACTTACCATTTGCTGCCCCAAAAGGTGTTCCATTTATAGTGGTTGCAAGTCAACACGGGAGGCTCTTAACGCTTTCAATACCCTTTTTTTAATTATTATTATTATTATTAATTCACGCATCGAATTTGGATCGGAGTCTTAAAAAGACTTATTTATTATTGGAACCAGACCTTAATTCACTTTATAAAAGATGAAAATCATGGGTTGCAGCAGACCACTAGTGTAATGTGGGGATCATTTGTCTGCCATTTCTTTGTCTTTGTCTCTCGTTTGGCCACTTTCAAACCGCAGAACGAGTTATGACAAATAAACTCAGCAAAAATATCTCCATTTGTTTTGCAAATTTGGATGGCTCAAATTAAACGTAGTACAATAATGCTTGTAACCAGCACCACCTTTGATGGTGCCATCATTTATGACGTTGTGATTGCTCGCCCTCTTGGCGCCGACAATCGAAATCTCTGCTTAGCCTCAGCTTTTGTCTCCATGCCGCCGACGATCGGAGTCGCATCAAGGAGCAGGGTCGACGCTTTGGATTCTGGGATTTCAAATGATAAGGGAAATTTCGTCCAAATGAATGACGTTTGGTTATGTTTAGAAAAAACATGTGTGGTTTACTTTTCTAATTCAGTAATTTATTAGGTTAGTTTTGTAAATTTTCTCTTTTTCATATTGTACAAAAAAAAAAAAAGAATATTTGAAGTTACTCAATAGATCCATCTTTTAATGAACATTTTTATGACTAATTTATCCCCAATTTAAATTATAATTATGAACAAGGTAATACGGTTACATTTAGAACAAAAAATGGTAATACGGTTACATTTAAAACAAAAAAATGTTCTCCCATCTTGATCTCCTCTGCATTGTTCTCTCGCTTTGGTCAACGGGGATTCAAACAATTGGGATTACAAAGCATGAATTTATCAATTTACGGGATGTACTTCACCGAGAAAGAAGGACAATGCAAGGGGAACAAAAGTTACTTGCTCGAATTGGCATTGATTCTTAGTTTAAACGTGAAGCAGCTTGAGTTTTATTTCATCTTTAATGTTAATATAACAAAGATTGAAGCCGTATTTGACCAAAACATTTCGCGGGAAAAGATTTTCCTAGCACTTTCGTGGGATTTCAGCAGTGAATTCTTTGTTTTTGGTCAAGAATTTTATATATAGAAAACAAAATAGTTAGTGGGGGCAGAGATTTTGTTATTCACTGTGGTTTGCCTAATCTTAGATTTATGAAAATACATGCAAAATTTAATGGAAAAGAAAAATAGTGAAGTGAGAGTTAAACCTGTTGGGTCCATCTCATTTGGGGTCCAAAAGTCCAAAGTTTGAAAAAGACTATTTTTCCAGTCTTTTTCATTGACATTAAACTTTGGATTGGATGAAATTTGACATGAAATTAGGTTTTGAAAACGTGGCTATAAAAAGAAGAGTAAGTGGAGGCGGCTGACATAAGAAAGAAAGAGAAGAAAAAACGAGAGAGAGAAAGGACAGTTCCTACTAATTTTGATTTTTGTTTTATCTTCTCGTTAGTTATTATTTGAGATATTCACTTGTTGGAGAGATAAATATTAGGCTCTTACTGTAAGCAAAAAATTTTTGTGATTTTTAATATTGTTAGCCTCTAATATAATTTAAAGAAGAATTTTTGCTGTAATCTCATTAATATAATGAAAGATTATATCGGACTATGGTCTTGTGATTTTTTCCATTTTAGGCTTTTCACGTAAAAATTTACGTCTCTTGTGGTTGATTTATTACTTTGAATTTTATTGGTTTATTTTTCTATTTATTTATTTGTGGTACACATCTTATTTTAATCACATAAAAAGAAAAATAGTTTTGTTTCAGCTTAATTTGCAGTTATTTGTGTTAATTCCTTTCCCAATAAACCTTCGCATATGGTGGAGATAAATCCAGAAATAAATAGAGATTAGTGAAAGGATTGAAGAAGTCAGCAACAGAAAATTGCATAAATTATGATAAATTCACTAGTAAAGTTATTATAGGCATTAAGATGGGTCTACGTAAAGTTTTAGATTTTAATGATAGTTTATTAAGTAAATGGGTTTAAAGAATATTTTGATATGTTCAAATAACTCCACTAAAAAAAAAAATTGCAGTTTCTAAATTCCCAAACTATTGTGGTTAGAGTAAAACAAAGATGAGAAACCAAAAATCTTCTTAAACTAAATGATAAAATTTTACAAATTTCATCGTAAATAATGTAGTTTCACAACTCAAAGAAATTAAATAACCTGCTGATTTTTTTTTGGTTAATTTGGTGAATTCTTCGTTACCAAATGAACTAACTAAGTTTTTGAGGTTTTGAAGAAACTAGGGATGAAGAAAGAGGTCACAAAATGTGCAGAGAAAGAGATCAAATAAGTCTCAAATTTAAACTCGGTTAGTTTTCGGACTGTAGTTAGCCACTAAACGTAAAGGGAAATTAATAGTAAATTAAAATTTAGCTATAAATATACTTAAATGACATGTGTTATAACTCTCTAATAAAAAAATCTTAGAAAAAAATTAGATTATAAGAGGATTTGAATGCATTCCGAGGACCAAATTTCCTTAAGCATCGAACTTGTAGACAAGCTGCATAAAGACAGAAGTGGTCCTCATCAATTTTGGGAAACAGATGGGCTTTCATAATTTAAAAAATGTATGGTTGCCATGCGTTCCATCTGTATTGCAATTTGGGTGGCTCAAATTAAACATAGTACAATAATGCATGTGAACAGCCCGGCCTCTGATGTTGCGAACTTGCGATCATCTGTTGGCGAGAAAGACGACATATTCGCACAGAAATATGTCATATTCAGAGTAAAATATAAATTTATTTTATTTCACAAATGACCAAATGAAAAACGTGAGGTTGAGATGCTTGTCAATTTTTGTTTTCAATTATTACAAACTATTAATGGCAATTGCTAAGTTGCGTTTCATGTTGAATTTAAGGAAAAGTAGTAATAGACTGGATTAGTTAAAATCATAGACAGGAACTAACGCAAACCCTAATTTAGGGAGATTCATTATTAATATACTCCAATTGGAGATCCATTGAAGAATCATAATTTGTAAATATAATATAGAGACCTACTAAATATAACCAAGAAATTTATTCCCACTAATAATTGGAGAAAGATCTATCATATTTTATAGATTATGGTAAGAAAAAAGTGTTGAAAAGTCAGCACCGAATCCAATTTTTGTTGAGCACATGCATATGGCTAGCAACTTTTTGACTGCAATTGCATGTAATAGCATGGAATTTCTTGCTCTTTACAGAAGTCACACCTAAGCCATTAAAATTGAAAAATGGGTAAGAGTTTTCCGTGCATTCATACTGTAAGCTTCGCCTATAAATAGAGACGTAAAATGTATTTGTAACCCATTCAAAATTTTGTAAGATCTAAGCTCATTCCAAATGAGTTTTTAGAAGAAGATTTCCTTAGGTGCTAAGGGGATTCATTTGAGTGTATTGAGTATTGGGTTTTGAGAGTTTTTTTAATTTTATAAATTCTGATTATTAGTAAAATTATCTTCTAGTCTTTGTCTGTAGATGTAGGTTTTACGCCGAACCACGTAAATTATTGTATCATATTTTTTTTACATTTATTTCTCACAGTCATCATAATATTAATAATTGCTCAACCCATACTTCCACAACAAAAATAACTCCGCAAAAGCTCGAACCAATTTTTTTATTTAATTTTTGTGCGTGTATGTGTGTGTATATAGAGGATAATTTTAGAGTTTGTAATCTTGCACTTTTGATAAAAGTATCATGCCAACAATATTTGCTGCTTGGGACAATAAATTTCAATTAAAAAGAGAAAGAAAAAAAGAGCCCTGACATCTGGATCCCACACTAATATGTATATACAGAGTTCACTTCTGCTAAGAAATCTTGCACTTTAATTAAATTGCAAGATCCCACCATAGTTCAGTGTAAAATTTTAATTAGGGTAAGTCTTCTTATGTACATTATGCATGTTTCCAGTCATTTGATTGACTGGACTAAAATATTCAGATTGTACTATTAGAAAGCTTATATAGAAAAAGTTTGTAGGAAATCAAAGTCCCCTCGATGTCAAATAAATCCTTCATTGATCCTTGAATCATTCTCTTTACCACTTCTTCAAATCTCTTCATATTTGACAACAACAAATGTATGGGTATAAGAATTCTACTCTCCTCTTCCTCTTTTTGATATTTAGCAAAGACAATAAGCATATATATAGCCCCAGCAATTCCAGCAAAAATTGGTTTCCCCCATCCCAGATCAATTTAATGATCAAATCCAGCTTTGGATAAATTGGAAACTATGAAATCTCCTTTATTCAAATACATTATTCGTCTCCTCTTGATCAACATAAGATCATCACCAAATGAACTTTTGTAGTCTTCGCTCATTTTATCCTTTGGCTTTTTCGCCAATTCAACACCATATCCTAATAAACTTTTGCATAATATTTCAGCTTTTGAACATACAATTGGGAATGCCAATGCGTTACCATAATACCCAGAAGGCAAGTTCATGTTATAATATTTCCCTTGTGCATTAACTAGACATGAAAATAGAATAGTGTCTTCACGATCTAGTTGAAGTGCAATTGTTCTACTTCTCCACTGACGATGCATAAACGTAAAAATTAAAAGATAAGAGAAATTAAGTTTTTGTGTTGATGCAGAAATCTGATCTAGATAGTTATCACGACCAGCTGACTACGTCAATACTTAAGTTTATTTGTGATGGGAAATGATATTGCTTGGACTTGCTTTCTTTGAGCAGGTACTGACGAACTCGAACTCTCCACACTAACTTCACCTACAATCACAATGAATAGTGAGGGGGCGCCAGATGTTTTTTTGGCGAAAACCCTCCGAGCTCAAGTTAGTTCTCGTGTTCCTGGAAAAAACTTGTGCCACACCTTCTGTTGCTTAATTATAAATAGTCTAAGTTAAGATTTTTATTCCCCACGAGAAAGAAATAACTTAAGAAAAGAAATTCTAGAATCAGTGAGGCAGAGTTTGCTCAGAGAAAAAAGTATCTTACCTCGATTTAGACCTTGTAGGGCTTTTATAAGCAGCCAAATATGGTACACCACCATTAATTAGTGGATGTTAGTAGGTTGGTTGAACGTGCCTACTGGGTAATGAGTGAGTGCGCCAGTTACGAGCATGGTAACTGATTGGGTGTGGGCATCATGCCTGGATTTTCGAAGACAATCTACTGCTCGACCTTTGACCTGATTTTCGCTTCTCCTTATGAACCTTTTGACCGTACTCATGCATTCAACCAGTTGACTACCTCCTTGAGATGCCACTTTGTTATAGATTTTCTAATGCTAAGGGTGTCAATGTGCAAGTTTACATAACAAGTAATATAATGATAAATATTCAAGATTATCTCCACATAGATTGTTGTTATGGAAATTGCTATAGTAATTTTATCTGTGCAATTTTTATTCTAAATTAGAATTAAAACAAATTATTAAACCAATGAATTAATTAAAATAAAAACGCAATAAAAAATGCAATAAAGTAAATTATCACAGCAAATATAAGGATCTAACCAAGGGGAATGAAGTAGCTGAGTGATTAAACTGACTTAATGATTTTGAATATTTTTCTAATGTTTGGTTCGGTTGCTACAACAATGGGCAGAATTCTTATGTATCCTCAGTTGTCGCATGTTGGATGTCTTATACATAAATACAACTTAACAGTGACCAATTGTTATGCTAACATCATATATAATATTACACATTTTAAATTCTAATTACCTTACAAGGTGAATCTCTATATCTAGTTCATCATTAATTTTAGATTAAGCATGACTCTTTTCTAATCAAGTTAAACACAACTCAGGAAATTCAATCTAAAACCAAGTATTGCTCTGATATGTTCCATTAAGACATGCCCTTTTTTGAGGCTCTTTCTTAACTAGTATCACTAAATGGGTGGTCAGTCGAATTAATAAATTGAAATAAGTATTATCAAAACAACGTACTATAGCAAACATGCAGCAACACTGAATATCAGTCAATTAATCATCAAGTTTATTTATCACTCAACTATAAGTAAATTTAGCTCATAATCTATGATAAAACAAGAAGCAAAATAGTTTCAGCCATCAAACAATTCATCATAACGAGATAAAAACAAGAGAGCAAGAAATAAGAGTGAGATCCGCTTGATGTTCTTCTAGAATCCTTTGTTACTGTCCTCAATTCTCTCTCTTGATCTTTGTTTTCTCTTGTTTTGTTTCTCTGTTCTTTTTCTCTAATGACGACCTCCTCTTTTTCTTTGCATGTGTGCTCCTTTTATAGCTTAGAAATAGGGCATCCGAAAGCCTAAGGCGCACATCTTCCAGATCGCAATCTTTTAAGTATCTTGCACGAAATTTTCTTTGTCAATGCTCCCGAATTGCTACAGCAACAATGCTATAGCAATAGTGCTACAACATTGGCTTCGGCACCTGCATTGTTCTAGACTTGTTTCAATTCTTCTATAACTATGTTCTTTCCTCATCTTTGCAAACGTATTGCACCAACATTCTTTCCTTGAAATTTGAGCTTCCAGTCACCTATAATTATGTATACGATCTAAGCACACAAATTATTCTAAAACAACACAATTTATTAAAAATAAACTAAAATGGATATTCATGCAAAATATAACTAAAATGTAATAAAAACATGTCATTTATTCTCTAAGTGTCATGATAACTCTCATTTCATAAAGTTATCACACTCCCCTTAGGGATTGCTTTTAGAACAAAGAGGCCACATTTTGCTCGGGTGTATATAGGGCCGTGGTGTTTTAACAACCCAAACATTCTGAGTACGAAATTTTATTAAAAAATGTCCAAATAAATAAACTAGGTTTTGGCCTCTTTGTTAATAACCTTAAATATCACGAATTTATAAAAATAGGTAAATTTAAAATATTATTTTATAATATTCTACTCTAAATAAGTAAACCAAAATAAACAACACCTAAATCCGATATATATATATATATATATATATATATATATATATATATATATATATATATATATATATATATATATATATATATATATAGAGATCTGAGAGTAAAAAGAAAAATATAAAAAATATTTTTAAATTGTGAGATT
>NW_006262688.1:7774480-7836123 GCF_000493195.1 Citrus x clementina | reverse complement strand
CAACTCACTCTGGTCCGGGTAGGTTAGCCCAGAAGGAGTAGATAATAGATTGACTGATTATTTAAGTAGAGAAATATGAACATATCAAAGAAGGAAATGGTTACAAAGTGGAATTTGAATATATCAAAGGAATGGATAATAAATTGACTGATTACTTAAGTAGAGAAATTTATTCTAACATAGTATATGATTTTACAGATGGACAACGATTGTATTGGTCTACCAACTTTTCAAAAGGGGACTAATTTGTCTTTCAAGTAGACAACATCTGGACTGCAAAAGTTGATAGTCGAAAAATTTTAGCAACTTTAAATGCATTAACATTTTATTTTTTAAAAATTCAAAGTAAACCTGTAAGCAAAAATTTTAGTTTTTATGTAGTCTTTAAAGGTTTTACACTAGATATGTACCATAGTTGGCTAGAAGTTCTTAGGAAAATTACAAATTTTTAAAAACTAAATTATCGAGGATTTTATGATCTCAAATCAACTCTTGATATTGCAAAACAGCAAATTGGTCTAACTTTTTTTTCATAAGTTCGTTAACAAAAGATATAGCTAGTAGTTTACCTCAGCATACATCACCATGTATTCAAAATACACAAGGTATTGGAGTTGCTTCATCTTCTACTACCATTTATGTTTTTACGATGATTGCAGAACAATAGTAAAAAAAATTTAAAAGATTAAATGATAGGTGCAGAGATTTGTATGAAGGAAGAGATTCTCTAAAGGATAAGTTCAATACTTTATCAACCCCTCTAGTAAATGAGGGTAAAAAAACCTTTAACCTCACTGGTCAAAGCCGATACTGAGTGGAAAATATTGAATCCATGTGAGATGGAAATGAGAGAAAGTATAACCTTTTTCTTTACGCATATTGAATTTTCAAAACAATCCTACTATGGCCGACTTATCATTAAAAAACATCTGGCCTAAATACAAAATGACAAAATGGAGTTCATTTAGAGTTTTCTTCGAGATTATGCCAAACACAACTATGAAACCCCAAGAGTTTGCTCGCCAAACACCTGGATTTCTCATCTTACAGAAGGCTTATTATGGCAATACTCATAGTGTTTACCTAAGAATTGACTGATTTTTTCAAGAAATACCACTTGAATATACAGACTATAAGAGCCATCTCACCTATAGTATTGTAAGAGTTGGTATTCATCTTGGACTATACAAACTAATAGAACTAAAATTCAGAGATAAAACACTAATATTAACTCTACACTTATTGTTAGATTTTGGTTTTCTTAATCAAATTATTGTTCGAGACCCAGACCAAACATATGCATTTGGAAGAAAGTTTAGCATCAACTATGTTTAACTTAATGGCAATGGAAAAACAGTTCATGGTGGCCTACATCCAATCAAAAGCACGAGAACAAAGATTCAAGGTAGAAGTATGTTATTAGTTTCAAGCCCAATATTCTATTTTTCTCAAAGGATCGAACACCATGAGAGAGCTTCATAACTTAGAAGGTTCAACTATATCTTGGATATACACTACCAATTCCTTAACTAAGCAGACTCGACATTGGAGAAACAAAATAATAACAAGGAAATTTAAGATTAGAGAATGCATTGATCATGCTAAATTAAACGCTGAAGACTTGACTTTAATCAAAAAGTATATTCTCACTAGAATATGCATGAAATCGCTTTTATCTTTGAGGCAAAAAATGATCAGCTTATAGATTTCAATTAAGAGCAATACAAAGATGATTTTAAGGCTTTCAAATCTGTCATAGAAGAACAACTAGGCGAAGAAGAAGATGGTAGAGACTTCTACGACAATGTAGATAATGTTAAGGCTCACAACTTTAACAACATGCTAGAACCATGACTCAACATTGGTCCACTCTCTAATTATATACCCTTCACTCACTACCTTTTTAAAGCGCAACTTTAGAAAGAAAAAGCTATGGTGAAAATTGTATTGACACTCTCTTTAGTCACATAAAAATTAAAGAAGTGTTTTAATCCACACACGTGGAAAACAAAAAATAGAAAGCAGCAAAGGATAACGATAGGAAGCTAAGAGGAGCTCTATAAATAGAAAAAAAGTTTATTTTATTTAGCAAGATCCACTAGATCACAAAAGAGAAGAAATCAGATAAAAAATATAAAAAAATTTTGTAACAAATTTCAATCTATAAAGCTCTTAAGTTCTTGTTCAATTACTAGAAGATATTTCAAGTAAGTTAATTTATTCAGCATAATCTACTGTAACTAAGTTGTTTAGTTCTTTTTCAATAGAGAAACTCAGTCTTTTGTAAACTTCTATGTGTTTCTAAATGAACGACTTTATATGTTGCAGATCTTTCATTATAAATCAAGTATCTTTTTATTTGCTGATACAAATTTTTTTTATTTGTGAAGAATAAAATTAGAGTCTAAACAAAACTTAGGTTTCTAGAAAAACCAAAAGCCTTGAAGAAGGATCTGTAAGTGCCCAGTTTTACTCGTAAGTATTGTTTTAGCCTAAAGATAGGTGTTTTAGGGAAGAATGGAGGTTTTGTGTTGGGATTTCCATACCCCTAAGAGAAAGAAGTTTTTTTTATTAAAAAAATTGAATTTAATTAAAAGGTCTGATTTTATATTTTGAACTTTTGGAAAACAATTTTTGGAAATATTCTTAAAAAGGATACGAATTTGGTTAGTATTTGCAACAAAACACTTGATTTTTCAATTAGTTTGACATAAATTTGCAAAAGAATGGGAGTATCCAGTAGAGAAGAACAATTGTTTATAAGATTTTTAAATAACCTAACTTGCATGCTGTTAGATAATTATACTTGTTTTACTTTACAAAATTATTCTGCTAAAGTATTTAGTGAATACATTAAACAAGCTGATAATTTAGGAAAACTGGCCATATTAAAAAGTCAAATAAATCATAATATTAAATTAAGAAGTATAGTAGATAAAGGAATAGAAGTAGCATTTACCGAAGGATAAAATATAGGAAATAGAGAAAACAACACTCCTAAATGAGTAATTTAGAAGAAGTTATAATTAGCAATATTGTAAATAGTAAATCTTTGGTATTATTTACTTTTCATTGTTCGCAGCTCAATAGATCTAAATTAGTAATAACACGAGAAATCCTTAAAAACGATTCCCAATTATTGGAATCTAAATTCAAGTAGTTTAGGGGTGAATAGGAGACATTTAAATCTTTTTACTTTTTCTCAGGAAGTTTTAGTAAATATAGCAGAGAGGCCCTCATTGTACTAAACGTGGTGCTGAGTGTGGTGTGAATGTCACTATGTTTCCTATTGCGAAATTAAGATCCAGCCGCGTATGCGATGCAGAGACCACAAGAGTGAGGGACCATCATTAATCTGTCTATTCCCATTTATATCTTTCTTTAACTTTGTCTCTAGCTATTGACTCACCAAAATATCCATTAACGAATCAAATTTAAAAGATTATGGTTGCGATGTCATGCCATTTGTATATTTGATGTTGCATTGCATTCATTTAAGGAGATAATGAAGACATCTTCTTAAAAAAATATGTTTCATTTCCTCGTAAATTACAAATGTAACAATGATTATAATTAAGCTTTGAGTGTAGTTGCAAATTCTTTAGAGTGCAATAGCCGACAAAGATACTCTTTCATGGGATTGATATCTAATTGGTGCTTTGTTCCTCAATCCTTAAGCCTTTGCCGTCATAAATTAAATCTTTCTGTCATTCTGTTTTTTGTGAGAAAGAGGGCACATACTACAACGAAATTCAGCAACATTTAACAAATCAACAAATGAAAAATGTAAGGTTGGGATGCGTGTCAACTTTTTTTAATTTACAATTTACTGATATAATACAATTTCAAATCTATTGAAAATACTTTGTAATTATATAATTCTATCATCTATCCAATATAGTTTGAAAGTTTGCTCCCACTAACAACTCGAAAGAAATCTACTATATTCTAGATTTTGTGGTAAAGAAAAAAAACCGTAATAGCTCGAACTAATTTTTATTAATGTTTATATATAAGTACTTTTTCAATCCGTGAGTTCTGGATTAAAAATTCAAAGACCACCATTTATCATTATATGGTAGGCTCTATCATATGCAGTCAATAAATTAAAAAGAAAAAAATGTTAGGGAATCCAAAACCCTAATCGGGTATCTGAGAATTCTAACTTTTTTTTTAAAATTTATTTCCTACCAATTGGTGGCCTTTGGATACAAATTCAAAGACTACCATTTTGTTCTGGATATTTTTTCAATCCAAAATTCCTGAATTGAAAAACCACTCATACTTGTACACACTCACATCTCCAGCATTAATCAATTGTTGTTAAGTAACATCCTTAATGCATTTATTAGAGTCCTAAAGCATTGGCTAAACAAAAAAGAATCTTCTCATGTTATCTCATAACGAAATAAAATTAAAGGATTATTTCTTGACTAGAGATTCATGGCAATAAAAAGACTGTTTTCATCCGTTACCAAAGAAACAAATTGATAAATATAGAAAAAAAAAAAAATTCTCTTTTAAATTATTGAACGAAAGAGACATTCTTATTAAAAGAGGTTCTTATTTCCACCAAAAGAACTTATGGAATGTTTTCCATGAACAAGACCTTTAGCTTGGTTTTCGATAATGGGTTACCATCTTCCTACAAGAATTATCAAATTATAACATTTTAGTAGATTAACTATAAAAAGATAAAAATTTACTATTTTTTCATTATAATATCTACAATTTTGATTTTTTTTTACGTAACTGTAGTTTTGTACCAAAAAATAGTATAATAATAAATCAGTACTTTGAAACAAACGATAACTTAAAAAAAAAAAAAAGAAGATAGTGAAACCGACAATGAAGATAATTAGATAACGGATAAA
This sequence comes from Citrus x clementina, assembly GCF_000493195.1. NCBI lineage: Eukaryota > Viridiplantae > Streptophyta > Magnoliopsida > Sapindales > Rutaceae > Citrus > Citrus x clementina. Next base: position 7,831,249 of record NW_006262688.1, on the reverse strand, counting down.
TGACTATAGTTTAATTATATAAATTTATCATGTTTCAAATAATTGAGTTTTACCACATTTTATTATAATATGTGATAAATACACATATCATATTTGTATAGTTAAACCATAGCCATTAATCAGTTATTTATTTATTTTTACTGTAGATTTGACTACTTGAACGAGTATATTTACCATATTAATTCTTAAGGTCCAAGCAAAAACTTGCCTCACTCAACTACTTGCTTTTGATTGCACTCAGAGACACAGTAAAAAAATAGTTGCTCCCGTAAAAATTGAAACGAACCAACATTTTAGTTCGATTTCATTCAGTTTAATAGATTTAAGAAAGTCAATTTATATAAAAAAAAATTAAAAATCACAAAATCACAAAATACAAAGGAATTTACCATTTAAAACCGAAGAAATTTAACCGAATTGAGAATTGGTTTGGATTATATTTTATTAAAAAAAAAAATCGATCAGTTTAATTCAATTCAGAACCAAACCGACCCATGTCCCCACCCTACTTACAGCAGAGGAAGAGATCTTTTCTGAATCGAAGATTTAGGAGACACCTGCAAAAGAAAAGTGGTAGTCCTAAAATACCTGTTGATAACTCTGCTTTTACATGTATATACATCATAAGGATACTAAAATAGAAGTGCTTGACTTACTGCTTTTTAAATTCCCTTAAAGTATCTTCCTTCGATCCAAGTTGAGGGGTCATTCCTGTAAAAGAATATCATTGGTATCTGAACCTTAGATTTTCTAAGTTATCAATATCTTAAAGTTGCCTCACTTCTCTTGGTGTTGGCCTCATCGGAACAATTAGTTCCGTTGCCTTCCGGGTAACTGATAGAACTTGAGAAAATTTGGATCCCATTTGGGGACTGAGTTACTTGAACTAACAATTTGCTGCCCCAAAGGTGTTCCATTTATAGTGGTAACAAGTCAACGCGAGAGCCACGTAACACTTTCAATAACCTTTTTTTTTTTTTAATTAATTCACGCATCATCGAATTTGGATCGGAGTCTTAAAAAGACTGTTGTTTATTATTGGAAAGACCTCATTTCACTTTAAATTAAAAATAAAAATAATTAAAATTATGTTTAAAAATCATGGATCGCAGCAGGCCACTAGGGTAATGCGGGAATCATACGTCTGCCATTAATTGTTTTTTGGCCTTTTGTCTTTGTCACCCGTTAAGTCACTTTCAAACCGCAGAACAACTTATGACAAATTGACTCACCAAAAATATCTCCAGTTGTTTGGCAATTTGGATGGCTCAAATTAAACATAGTACAATAATGCCTGCAACTAACCCCACCTTTGCTCTTGCCATCATTTATGGCGAGAAAGAAGACATCTTCGTTACAAAATAGGATATATTCGGAGTAAAATATGAATGTACTTTTATTTCACCCACAAATGAAGAAATAAAAAACGTACGGTTGGGATGCTTGTCATCTTTTTCATTTTTTTATTTTATGAATTACTACAAATTATTGTTATCTTACAATTTGAAATCTATTGATAATAATTTATAGTATATAATTCAGAGGTCTACTAATCATAATTTAGAAATCTACTTCCATTAACAAGCAGGAGAGAAATCTACCATCTCTTTTTTTTTTTGTGATAAGGTAAAAGAATCTTTTTTTTTTTAAATAAACCTTAAGAGAGGTAAAATTTATTAAATGAAAAGGAAGGTACAAAGTCCATAAAAAGCGACAAAAATAAAAAAAAACCTATAAAATAATATTAAACCATAATGAAATTAAGAAAATCAGTACTTAGGAATCCCTAAGTATCATCAAGAAGAGACTTTTTAATTTATGAGGGAAGAGAATCCCACCAATTGAAATTGGAGAAACCTAAACTAATGTTGGCTAAAGTGTCAACAACACAATTACCTTCTTTGTAGATATGAGAACAATGAAAATGCATAGACTTTATCAAAGTTAGACAATTGAACCATCTAGTGCAGAGCTACCAAGGAGGTGAAAAGACGTCACTTTTGAGGAAAGAATAAGCAGTCAACGAATCACATTCTAACCACAATGAATGTTAGCGGTAAGCAAATTTGATAGCACAAATAATAGCATAAAATTCTGCATAAAAGGAAGTTTGATTCTCAATTGACATTGCAAAGCAGTCCAAAAAAGTTTCATGAGGACCTCTATAAATAGTGCCACAAGAAGCTGGACCTTGATTTCCTTTAGATAAACCGTCAGTATTAACTTTAACCCATGAAAAAATGGGAGGATGCCATAGAATTGTATGGATCTTTGGAGAAGTACGGAGAGACTTGTTCAAGCTAAGTAGGTTATAAATAAAAAAAGAGTCAGGAAGACTTATAAAGCCTGGGCATAGCTTACTCAAGTGAGAGATATAGCTCAAACATTGGTGCTTAATACGAGCAATTGAAGGACGAATATTTTCAAACTTTAGCTTATTCCTAGCCTTCCAAATTTGGTACAAAAGCACAAGGGAAGATATCAACCGCATATGAGATGTATGAGAGGAAAACTATTTGCTTAAAATAAAATTCCGAAGATCGTAAACATTGCCAGGTGGTGGGGGACAAGTGTTAAAAATAATGAAAGCCAATCCCAAAGTTCTTTAGCAAAATGACAGTTGAAAAGAAGATGGCTAATAGTTTCCTCACACTGCATAGTTGTACAAAGTTGGCAGGCAGAAACAATGTGCATGCCTCTAAGACGGAGATTGTCTTCCGTAGAAAGCCTTTCGTGGAAGAGCTTCCAAGCTAAGATGGAAAATTTGGGGTTATATACTTGCTCCATAAGGCTGCATTCCACTGATAAATAGAAGATTCACCAAGAAAAGATTTGTAGCAATTAGTAAGAGTTAACATACCGTTGCTAGAGTGCTCCCATATTAAGACATCATCCACAGGTTCAAGAGGAAGAGGAACTGCAAGAATTTGTGTTGTCAAAGTTGGAAAATATTGTTGAAAAGCCTCAGGAATTGACCAAGAATTTGCAGCAATCAAAGATGACACTTTAGATTTAAGATGTGAAGCATGAATATTAATAGGAAAGGTGCTCGCTATTGGAGCAAGAAGCCACTTATCAAGCCAAAGATTCACTGAATCACCACTACCAATAATCCATTTGCAGCTTTGGAAAAGTTTTGGAATAACAAGTTTCAAACCGGACCATATTGATGAGCTTTTATGAGTACTAGACATGCTGCCAAGGGAGAAATTAAAATGGCCTTTAAAGAAGATGCTCCAGGGAGAAGAATATGAGAAGATGTTCCAGGCCGTTTTTAGTAAAGCTGTAAAATTCAGATGATTAAAATCTCGCAGACCCAAACGACCTTTATTTTTTAGAGAGCAAACTGTGGGCCAAGAAACTGTAACCAGGTGCCTCCTGTCACAGCAACCTGTCCAAATAAAGTTTCAAGTCCAACATGAGATTTGATTAATAAGAGACTTTGGCCATCTATAAATCATGAAGCTGTGAAGAAGCATGGCCTGAATAACAGATTGCTCTAGATGGACCCTTCCAGCCATAGACAACAACCTACCCATCCAAAACTCTAGTTTAGATTTTACCTTATTGGCAAGACTTTGAAAATATATTCCTTTGGGGTGACCTTTAAAGATAGGAACTCCCAAATAATTGAAAGGAAATGAGCCTTCTTGGAATCCCAAGATAGATTGGGTGATATATTTTCTTTGAATGCATGAGAGCCACTGTAAAAGAAACTTTTGTCTTTATTGATGTATTGTCCAGAGGATCTACTATAGCAATCCAAAAAACACATTAAATTGTTAAGAGATCTCACGTCCCCTCTTGTAAAAACAAAAACATCATTTTCATAGAGACAGTGCGATGGCGGAGTGCAATCCCTCGGAGAAGAAATAGGCTTAACCAAACCTCTAGTGTGAAGATTTGTCAAACCTCTACTAAGCACATCCTTAGCCAGACAAACTAACAAGGGAGAAAGAGGGTCCCCTTGCCGAACTCCTCTACTGCAGGAGAAAAAACCACAAGGGCAGCCGTTTATAAGAATAGAGAGTTTTGTAGAATGTAATAAAGTATGCACCCATTTAATAAAAGTCTCAGAAAAACCGAAGCAACGAAGAACATGTAGAAGAAAATTCCACTCAAGAGAATCAAAAGTCTTTTTTATATCCAGTTTTAGCCCAAGGTTGCCACCCAAGTTTTTCCTGTCAAGGAGATTCACATTTTCAGACACCATTCCAATCGACTCCACAATGCTGCGACCTTTTATGAAAGCTGTCTGCTGGGGAGATAAAATTCTAGTAATAAACTTGCCCAAGCGATTAGCCAAAATTTTCGGAATGATTTTAAAAATAAAATTTCCAAGAGCAATAGGACGAAATTTTGAAATTTCATTCGCACCTGGCTCTTTAGGGATAAGCACGATAAAATTAGAATTCAGGTTCGGAAGAAGATATCCTTGTGAAAAGAACTGCTGAACAGAGTTAACTACATCAGCTCCTATAATATCGCAGCAAGACTGATAAAAGGAGCCTGAAAATCCATCTGGGCCTGGAGCACTGTGCGAATCCATTGAGAAAACAGTAGCTTTAATTTCATTCGCTTTAGGAATAGCAGTAAGAGAGGTATTTTCCTCTTGAGAAACAATATTAGGAATCACAGAGCAAATCTCAGCAAAATCAGAAGAAGTCCCTGAAGAGGTATAAAGGTTCTGATAATAAGCCACAATGTGATCAGAGATTAAAACAGGATTTGTGGTCAAAGAACCATCAATGCAAAGACTATTAAGAGAAGAGCGAGCAACTTTGGCCTTGCAGAATGCATTAAAAAACTTTAAGCAACGATCCCTGTCAGAAAGCCATTTAGTTCTAGCCTTTTCAGAACCACCGGTGGAAGATACGGCCGATTGAATAACAGAAAGCTTATTCCTGGTTTCGACAACATTGGCATGAACATTTCCAAAAGCCTACAAGTTCTAACTCTTTAAACAAGATTTCAAAGCTTTAAGTTTAGAAGTGAGAACAAACATAGGACACCCATAAAAATGAGAAGAATTCCAGCAAGATAAAACAATGTCTTTAAAAGATGAGTGCTCCAGCCACACCGAGTGGAATTTGAAAGGTCTGAGACCCAGAGATAAAGTTCCAGCACCTGAGATTAAAAGGGCACTATGATCCGAACATGTGCGGGGGGAGCACAACACATTTACTTATAGGCCAAGCATCATAAAATTGTAGGTTGCATAAGGCACGATCAAGGTGTTATTCCATATAACCACGAGAAACTGAACCATAAGACCAGGTGAATTGGTTTCCTTCCACCTCCAAATGAGAGAGATTGCAATTGTTAATCATACTAGAGAAGTCTGAGCAAGAAGTACCCAAAGGAAGATCACCACCGTGCCTTTCATGCGCTCCTAAAATAATATTAAAATCTCCTACCAGAAGCCAAGGGCATGAACACGAAGAGCTTAAGGAAATTAGCTCTTGCCATAAAATTTTACGATCAATGTAAGACATAGCTGCATAGACAAAAGTAAGATAGTAGGTAAAATTATCTAACATTATCTCAACTGTGATAGATGTTGAGTGCTAGAAGGTGTATATTTATAAAGGAGAAAATCGTCATTTTACATTTCAAGTCTTAATAACACCATTACTTTTATGTATTTAAGTCTCTTGTGATTTAATTATGTGTGTTTTATTTTAATTAAGTATTTTATATATTTTAAGGGCATCATGGTCATTTCAAAATGAACGAGAGATCAGACAGCAAAACGGACATCACTTTTGAACTCAGGACAGTCGAAAACCTTAGGAGGAGCATAAAAGAAAAAATATCATTATTCACATGTACGTATTATTTACATGTACGGTACTGTGCATGTTACTGTTCATGATAAAAGATAAATTGATATAGATTAAATAGCTGAAGGAAAATATTATTTCTTCTCCACTTCTTTTCTTTACATGATCCTGTACAATTTATACAAAGATAAGGAGGTATTTTAGGACTATGTTATGGCTTGACATAGGAGAGTTTCCTATTATATCCACGAAGATTGTGATTTGAGAAAGTTTAGGCTAAAACTAATACTAGCCGTTGTTGTCAAGTCTTGAACTTGGTAAGCCTTTAGCTGGAAAATTTATTCCTTCCTTTTGTAGAGTTCATGATTGCCTTGCTGTCATTGTCTTGATTGTGGTTGATTTGAAATTGATTCTTATCACATGATGATGTTCACATATACAAAATGATGATGTGGCATTGACTGATGAGGTGTCACGATTCTATTGGACTAAAATTCTTATATACTGTTGATCGGTGACGTGGCAACATGTTAGTAGACCAAAAATCGCGCGTACAGTACATGCATATACACGGAATTATTTACAACCAAACTGCATGGTCATTGTGAAATGTTTTAACTTTTCGTCGACAAATAATAATAATCTTGTCTAGATACCGCCCTGGTTTAACCGGCTCCCTAGTACAAGATTATTATTATTTAGCACAATAAGCCCTTAGCACCATATTTATTAGAGTGTGGTTCATGAGGAGTGGAAATCCCCCTCATGATTTAATTGACATTAATAAGAGATATTTAGCCCATTGTGCATGTTGATGCAGATCAAGATACATAGTGCTTCGATTATAATAGTTTCCACTTTAATTTAATTCTGTCATTTCAATTTAAATTTTAAGATATTCCAAATAATTTTTTACCATAAATCCAACCACCCACTTAGAAAATTAATTCTACACATAATTAAAATTTACCTCCTCGTGGGATTGACACTCGTCACCATTGATCTATTCTACAATAGATTCGTGCACTTGCGAGTTCAATAAAATTTGTACAACAATAGACTAGCTAAAAATGGCAATGATACTTGGTAAATTATGCATAGAAGCATAAAAAAGCCAAAGATTAGGCAAACAATCTCTAATGTTTGTGCAGACAAGCTTCATTTTGCAAGATTTCCAAAATAAAGGCGAAATAGAGTCAAATGACACCATTGGTTCTGAAATGCACAATAAGTCGGGTTTATGTGTGTGGCAGAGATTGGCTAATTCAGATTGAGTGTTTAAATTAGCCACACCCCTCAAATTCCAATAGAGAACTTTCATTTAGACAATATGGTAGTTTTGCCTCGGGTGAGGCTTGGGGAAGTGGACAAGGATGCTTGTCAAGCACGCTGCTTCCATTTTTTTGGCTCTGATTTAGAGATCACCAGCTGAAAACCATCTGCATCAATCGGATGGCTAGCGTCCTTAATAGCTTAATTCTCAATAAATTTTTATATTGCATTAATCTCTTGTAGCAATTGATCCGAACTAGTAGCTATCTCTGCTGCTGTTACTGAAGAGCCATCAGCAGCTAAGGCTTGAGCTGAATCATGCACAAAGTTGTCTGAAAAGTTCAAAGCTGGATCACCAGTGTAGTGTTCACTCAAATCATTATTAACATTCACATTTATCTCATTATCAACCTCCACTAATTCAGCATTTGAAACATTCTGTTCAGGAGATATATCATTAATAATCCCAGTCTCATTGGAACATGTACATCTTTATGCAACATTGTAGCGTTATCATCAAGTGCCACGGATACCTCTTGCTGCATCATACCAACATTAGCATCAATAGATAGCTTAGAAACTTCTTTGCTGCACTGTTGTGGCATTAACATCGGCAGAAGGTTTAGAAACTGGTCTATATACCATTATTGGAGTCCTTTTAATGTCATTTTTATTTATAGCAGGATCATTGTTGCATCGGCATTGAGATGATTTATGACCTAGGAGGCCACATGTATTACACCGGGGAGGGGAGGGGGGGGAGATTCTCATAGTGGATTCCAATTGAAAAGTTATATCCTTCGCGCTCCACAAGGATTAATATAGGAATGTCTGATAAATCAACCTCAACCAGGACACATGCATAATGTCCAAATAATCCATCATGTGTTGCGCGATCCAACTGAAGCGGATTACCAACGCCACATGCAATTTCCATCAAGGTGCGAGGATCCCAATATTCCTAGTTTAGACCATACATACGAATCCATACTTGCGAGTGAGATTGGACAGCTGGTGCATAAGGATCGAAATCAGGCTGCCATTGATAAAGTCGAAATACACCACAACCACCAAGAGAGCAAGTGCCTCCCGCCCATGCATTGCGCATGTCCTCTTCAAGAGAAAAATGGATGTCAAAGTAGCCTTTTGCAAGAGGCACTAGTCGCCATAGTCCAGAAGAGTTCTAATTTTTTTTTTTAAGAAACTGTTGTAAATCATTGGTGCGCATTGGTTTTGTTCCCTTATTGAGAATCAGACGACCAATAAGATTAGTTTTGCAGGTCTGAAGTCGCTGTTGAAAAACATTTTCTGAAATCTTGATACATGAGAGGTCGCCTCTTTTGATAAGCTTAATGAAGGTAAAAGAATCTTATTAAGGCTCAAACTAATTTTCATATTTAATTTTTGTGTGTGTGAATAATTTTATAGTGTGTGATCTCGTACTTTGTTAAGGTATCACTATTATAATTTTACCATACATCCTTCTGGATCCAAATTTATAATTTACCGATCAGCTTTCTTTAAGAAAATGTGCTGCAAAATATCGGAGACTATATTGGTGAATTTCAAGCATCCGACGAAAATAATTTAATGGGTGTTTGGAGAAATTATATGCGTATAAGGGTGTCTATTGATGTTAGGAAGCCTCTTAAGCGCCGTATGCGATTAAAGGAATCTGGTGGAGAATGGGTTTGGATAGATTTCAAGTATGAGCGTCTCTAAGTTTTTTGTTTCATATGTGGATTGTTGGGTCATATCGAAAGGCAATGCCCGTCCTTATACGATCATCCTAAATGTGACATCATAAAACCTTATGGGCAGTGGATGAAGGCGCCCATAAGACGAAATAACTTGAATTCCGGTGAGAGGTGGTTGCGTTCGGGGCCACTGGAGACGGGGGAAGCAAAAGATGGCAATAGCATGGAACCCGCGGATGTAATGAAAGTTGATTCCTTTCCTCACACAAAATCAGGACTTACTATATCTAGTGGTCAAGTGGATGGCGAGATTGAGGGGACTATGCGGGCTAATAAGGCAACTTATGGCTTGGTGCCAACTAATAGTCAATTCAAGAATAAAGGAAAGAACGTAATTGGCTCTGGTTTTGCACGTGAGGAGAAAGTGGGTTCGGAAGTGGGTTTTGACCTTGGGCTGGAAGAGAATTTGGGCTCTCAAAATGATACTTCTACTATGATGGATGGAGTGGTGATTCCAAAAAATGGATTAGCGGTGGGTCTTGTAGAACAGGCCCACTGAACCCAATGAGTATCCTTAGCTGGAACTGCCGTGGGCTGGGCCACCCACGGACAGTTCAAGTGTTGACAGAATTGGTAAAACACAAGAGGCCTTCTGTGGTTTTTTTAATGGAAACGTTAAGTTATAGAAATCAGCTGGAATATCTTAGACGTAAATTGGGCTTTGAAAATTTGTTTGTTGTGGATCGGGTGGGGTGCAGAGGTGGATTGGCTTTGTTCTGGGATGTAAAGACTGAAGCTCATTTAATTAAATGTGCAAAGAATTTTATAGATATAAAGATTGGTGGAGCGGGTTCGGGTTCTTGAAGAATGACCGGATATTATGGGTATCCGAAATCAGCAAGAAAACGCGATTCGTGGAATCTTCTACGCTATTTGGCTACAATTTCCTCTTTTCCTTGGGTATGCTTAGGGGACTTCAATGATCTTCTTTTAAACTTTGAGAAACGAGGGAGGCAAGCTCAACCCAACTGGAAGCTTAATGGGTTTCGAGAGGCAGTGGATGATGCATGTTTGGTGGATTTGGGGATGGAGGGCTACCAGTTCACTTGGGAGCGAGGTAGGGGGACATCAGAATGGGTTGAGGAGCGCTTAGATCGGGTTCTGGCTAATAGGGCTTGCTGTAGCTTATTTCCGACAGCCAAGGTTTGGAGTTTGGAGGCATCATGCTCAGATCACCTACTAATTTTTCTGGATCTAAAACCATCGACTCTTATTCCTCGGCACAATCATTTTTTATTTGAGAATTTGTGGTTGAGAGAACCAGAGTGTGCTGACATAATTGGTAGGAGCTGGAGCTCTACTGATGGTTTACCAATTCAGCAGAAGCTCAATGTCTGTGGAGTGGATTTGCTGAAGTGGGGTGGGAAGTTAGTTCGAGATTTCCGCAATTGTATTGCGGGCTGCAAGAAAAAGATGAACATGTTACGGGGTAGAAGAGACCAAGAGGGGCTGGAAGCTTTCACTGAAGCCCGAAAACAGTTCAACGAACTATTTCACAGTCACGAAGTTTACTGGAAACAGAGAGCTAAGTTGCTTTGGCTCAAGGAGGGAGACTTGAATTCCCAATTCTTTCATGCTATAGCCTCAACAAAGAAGAAGAAAAATACGGTTGAGAAGCTGCGAAATAATCAAGGTATGTGGGTTTTGAATACTCTTGAGCTTGATGATTTAATTGTTGAGCATTTTCAGAAACTATTTTCTTTTGGAGGGTGTTTTTGTGATCTAGTAGTATCTTGTATTGAGCCTAGTATAACCGTGATGCATAATCAATTGTTGTTGGAGCCGTTCACGGCTGTTGATGTTAAGGAGGCGTTATTCAGTATGCATTCGGATAAATCCATGGGGCCGGATGGTATGAACCCCGCCTTTTATCAGAAATTTTGGAATATAATTGGACAATATGTTACTAATGCGTGCCTACACTTTATTTCAACTCGCACCTTCCCTGATGAACTGAATGATACCTTAATTGTATTAATTCCTAAGAAGCTGCAGCCTGAAACTTTGACAGACATGCGCCCTATTGCATTGTGCAATGTCTTATACAAGATAGTTGCAAAGATGCTTGCAAATAGAATGAAGCTGGTATTAGACTCTGTCATTTCTGAATCCCAGAGTGCATTTGTTCCGGGCAGAGCAATCACTGACAATATCCTCATATCGGCTGAAATTGTTCATTTTCTCAAAAGAAAGAAGCAAGCAAAGACGGGTACAGTGGCGTTCAAGATTGACATGTCAAAAGCATATAATCAGATTGAATGAGACTTCTTAAAGGTTGTGATGTTGAGGATGGGATTTGATGAGGGTTGGGTGGATCTTATTATGTTGTGTGATTCTACAGTGAGTTATAAAGTGCTAAGGAATGGGGCGGAAGTGGGGCCGATTATCCCAAGTAGAGGGCTTCGACAGGGTGATCCGTTATCTCTTTATTTATTTATAATTTGTGCTGAGGGTCTTAGTTCGTTGATCTGTAATCAGGAAAGGGCTGGATTTCTTCATGGGATCAAAGTGGCTAGGAGTGCACCTAGCATTTCTCACCTATTCTTTGCCGATGATTGTTTACTCTTTTTTAAAGCCAATCTAAATGAAGCCAGAATTATAAAGAGTTTGCTGGCTATTTATGGTATTATAAATTTTCTCAAATAGAATGAAGCCAATCTAAATGAAGCCAAAAGGATCCAAAAAGATGAATTATAAATTTGCACCTATAAAAATAAAACACAAGTGAATCATTATTATTAAGTGCAAAACATCAATATTAAGAAAAGTAAACAATGCAAAATTAGTGCATAAATTGCACTCTAACAGGTACTAATTTTACTGCAGCCCTGCAGCTACCTGCCTTCAAAGTGGGTCTCTGGTGTTGATCAGTCCATGCGCTCTGGTTGCCGCCTACCATTTAATAATTTCAAAAGAAAACGCCATAATTGTTATAACTATGGAATGGTTTTTTGTCATTCATCCAGCAGTAAGAAGTCTCTAAAGGCTTCAATGGCACCAAATCCCAACAAACCTTATCGCATCTGTGATAATTGTTTCAGTAAACTAAGAAAAGCCTTTCACACTGATGATTCATCACATTCCTCTGTGAGTAGAAGAGGAAGCATCAATCAGGGTCCTAATGAATTTATTGATAAAGATGAGAAGTTGGGTTCTAGGTCTCGTGCACAACTTGCAAGATTTTCTTCGATGGAATAGTTTAAGCAATCAGAAGGCAGATACAAGAGGAACAAGAAACTAGAATTTAATAGCAGCCGAGTTGCACCTATTCCAAATGGAAGCACGAAATGGCGAGCACTCAATATTCCTAAACCTTTCAATGCCATGTTTGGATCATCCAAGAAGTTCTTCTCAGCTTCTGTTCCTGGGTCGAGAATTGTATCACGAGCAACATCGCCAATATCAAGGCGGCCCAGCCCACCTCGTTCAACCACATCGACCCCGACTCTTGGAGGACCTACCTCGCCTAAAATCCTTGTGGATGATGCAAAAAGGACCAACGATCGCGTTGGCCAAGAGGTTTTAAATTAAGAGAATAGGTATTTGCTTTTCTCTAATTACAAGTGATTAATTGAGTGAACTTCCTAAAATACTTGCATTACGCATCAATAATAGCTTGAGCTAATAGATGCTTTACATGGTTATCTGCTTGATTATTTAAATTCAATGTAATAGTAGTTTCAGAGCCAAATTTCATTCGCTAAATATATTTAGCAATGCTCCTTAGTATCCAGAAATCAAGAATCATAGCCATATTTAATGAGATATAGCTCAACACAAAGTTTGCGTAAAATCCACATGATGACCAATGAAAATAAGCAAAATGAAAATAAAGGTCTAATGCAGCCATTTCTCTCCATTCATTGCCTATGGCATTGCAAACGTAATAGTTTGGGAATTCAATCTGTTTGACCATCATGAAAATTTAATGGCTAGAAGTTTGTGAAGAGATCTTCTTCCCCCCTTCAATTTTATTAGTGCAATTTCATGAGCTTTTTATGTGATGCTAAATCCTTCAGGCATACGTTTTTGGTTTAGAAGCTGTAAGCTCTAGAAAAATTATGAATGGATAGAATCCAGACCTCAAGATCCCAACAGGTTACTATTTAATTCCTTAAATATTGTTATTTGCTTTTTGGAGCTAGTTATTGAGCGTTATCTCCAGAGCAGGCAGGTTGTTAAGTAAAGTCTTTATTTATTCATTTATTTTTTTCCCAATAGCCATATTAAACTTTTCCTTCTTCTGTTTTGGCAGAATGCTGATCCCTCTCTATCTCTCGCAGGTGGAGAATCATACTCGGAAAGCTCAACTTCAAGAGGTTGAGCTGGAAAGGACAACTAAACAGTTGAAGGAGGCAATAGCAATTGCAGGGGAAGAGACTGCAAAATGCAAAGCAGCAAAGGAAGTGATTAAGTCATTGACTGCCCAAGTAAGGCAGTTTTCTTTATTCATTAGTATTATGTCTTATGGAATTATTTGTAAGTGGCATCAAAATAAGGATCTAATTAGCGCCTTTATTCTAGATGGTGAGTAGATTCATTAGTTTTACTGACTGTGCTTACACTTATAATCACACTTTATATTGATGATGCCTTTGTTATTCTTGTTGAATAGTTGAAGGATATGGCTGAGAGACTGCCAGTAGGGACACTACGGAACATCAAATCACCAACATTTACTTTCTTTAGTTCCAGTCCTCCTTCCATCGATGTGTCAAATGCTTCAATTGATCGGCTAGGTGGTCAAACAGCAGCTCAAGAACGGGATCAAACAACCTTTTGCTTTCTAATGGGTCCAGCACTGCCAGTAATCGTAGCTCCAAACAATGCCAGTCGGAAGCGGCAACTAGAAATGGGAGCAGAACTGAAGAAGGTGAATCATCTAATGACAATGAATGGATTGAGCAAGATGATCCTGGTGGATATATAGCACTTACCTCACTACCAGGAGGTCTCAATTATCTTAAAAGAGTTCGCTTCAGGTATGATATCTAATGCCCAGTTGCGACAACCAGTGACACGAAATGGCTTAGGTACCATTTAGTAACTTGCGCCTTTTCCTTTAATTTTTTAATCTTACAATAATGGCTCTCAATTATGAAAACTAGCACACAGCACATATGCTGAATAACAACTTGATTTATTGACAATTAGTTTAAAATAAATTCCATTTAGGCATCCTTATATCGACAAGCTCGAAATCAGTATTCCGACAAGTGTTTAGAGTGCCTAGTTGCGTTGGTCCCCTTGACATTAATGTAAAGTTCCTCGGGCTATCTTATTGTAATTCTAGGGATGATTGCACTTTTGATAATTGCAGAATTGATTTTTTTCCCCTTCCATCTTTTCTGTACACTCGGAAGCCGCTTAGTGAAAAAACAAGCAGAGCAGTGGTGGGCAGAGAACAGAGCAAGAGTATATGAACAATACAACGTACGCACGATTGATAAGGCAAGTGTTGGTGTTGGAATTGAGGGCTTTGGTCATTAACACTAGGAAAACAATCATCTATAAATGTAATGATCTGTGTACAATTCTGCGCTATTTATATGGAGTTCAATATAGATCAATTATATTTGGTTTCCATCTTTTATTTATTTTATTTTATTTTATTTAAAAGAGGTTTATGGAAACGAGAATTGATAAAAGAAGAAAAGAGATATAGAGGGGCTTGATTGTGCTTTTCTTTTTCACCTCTTGATTTATCTTTCTTTTGACCTAATTTCTTTTTTTCCGCCAATTAGTACCTTGTGTTGAGGGGTTGATGGAGGGTGAGAAATGGAAATTCTTATTAGAGGTTGCTGGCTCTTAATTGAAAGCAGCTGCCACGTAAATTCATAATCAAATACTTCGGCAGATCTTTATGTCAGTTCTCATTTAGTTCAACCTTGTTCAAGGAAGTTTCCGTGTACATTACATTAGTGATGTGTTTATTTATCAGTAATTGGAATGAAAATTAAAGAATGAACATTAATAATTTATTTATAAAGTTGAGATACAAATTTTACTTTTTAAATGATATAAAACTTGATGTGTCATTTATTCATTAGTGCTACGAATAATAAATACATCACCATCAATAATTGGTAACATGTCATTTAGATGCAAATTTTAAGCATATCATGATTATGAAAATACATATCTAAATCATAAATGACTAATAAAGTATAGGTGGTTTAAGAATCTTAAGAAGTTAAAGTTATAGTTACAATATTTAGTTTTAGACATAACTTGAGAGGACACATAACTTGCATCATTGGTTTGTAATCAAAATAATCTCTTATGTAAACTGAGGAGATATATGTTGGTTAAAAATCAATTTTTTTAAATTTTTATAAAAACTTTTAGAACCGATCTCATACAATACATAGGAATTCGTAATTTAGAAAATCATACCTCAACAATTTAAGAAGATGAATGATAAAAAATAATTCAAGTTCCCAGATCACGATCCGTCACCAATGATCTTCCAGGTTATAACTCAGATTTGATTTGTACTTGACGTGTGAGCGACTTTATCACAACTAAAAGTAACTAGCAAGAGAAAATATTCCTCTCAATTTTAGAGAGAAAATTTTTTTTCTTCGATCTGTATAATGTAGCCTCTTTTTTTCTTTTAGAGAAAATAAGCTATTTTATATCTCTATTTTGTGGAAACACTAAGCTCCATATTTATATATATTTTTTAATTCTATTAAATCACGTTTGATTTAAATTAAAAAATATTAAAAACCAAAAGTGGCCTTACTTGTTTTTGTGTTTTAGGGGCCCATCTTATAAAATAACACAAAACCCCTTACATACAAGCATATTAAATGAAGTCTCCTACTAAATAATATATTTAGGTTTTTAACCCAAATAGCTAGTCATCTTACTTATTAATTCAGTAGCGGCGCAATTAATTAAATGAGTTAACCCGGGGATCATATGGGTACATACAATAGTGGCTACAATAATTAGGCTTGTAATTAAACTAACCAAATTATTTAATTCCAAATATACTTCAGTAAAAGATTAGAACTGACTTCCATAATTGTATGCTACATAGGATAGTGTTCTCGAATAATAATTCGACCCATGCTACATTGATTTCTTTATTGCATAATCTTTTGTATCACATCGTTAATTAAATCGATATCTCAAATGTCCAATCAATTTAATTACATTTTGTTCCTTGATACTTACTGGTTTTCTCTATTGATCATTTTCAACATACTAAATATGTTGACATACTCTGGCCAGAGAATTCTATGATCGAGTGTCGAAAACCCATCAAAAGATGTGTTGTACAAATTCTATATTGTTAATCTATAACTTCAATACTCATAATTGCTCCCACCAACATACTAGGTAATCTTGATTACAAGTGTGTGTCGTGCCCATTGGTAACTCAAATAAAATAACAATTACAATAATGAAATTATAACTAACTCAAGATTAAGATTACAGTAAATCAATGTCTATGAGATTTAATAAATCTGACAGTTATTACAAAGTTAATTAAATCTCATATGTGATCTTGTTCAATGTAATCGTACTACATCAATAAATTTGTACATGATTAAGACAAATCATTCAATGAATTTATTACAATCTATACCTCGTACTACATCAATAAATTTGTACATGATTAAGACAAATCATTCAATGAATTTATTACAATCTATACCTACATGATTAAAGAGCATATTTTCCCAACAATATATCCACTAAAGCTTGCTGGAAATCTGAGTCTGATTAATGTTGCATAAATCCTCCATAGTTCCTTGAATCATCATTCTCCTTTGCTCTTCTTGAAACCTCTCCATAACTGACTGCGGCAAGCATATTGGTACAAAAATTCCAGGCTCTCCATTCTTGTTTTGGTGCTTAACAAAGAAGCTGATCAATTCTACAGCCCCAGCAGTTCCAGCATAAATTGGTTTCCCCCATCCAAGATCAACCTCTCCAAATCCAAGATTGCTTAGATCCGAAACAATGAAATTTCCCCTAGTCGGGAACTTGATTCGTCGCCCTTTGATCACCATAAGATCCGCCACAGACCTTATATACTCATCATTCATTTGAGCCTTTGCCTTTTTCACCAATTCAACAGCGTATCCTATTGGATTTTTGCATAAGTGTTCAGCTTTTGAACAAACAGCTGGAAATGCAAAGGCATTGCCATAATAACCTGAAGGAATATCCGTTTTATAACGTTTTCCACGTGCGTTAATAATACAAGAAACTCGAGCAATCTCTTCAGGTTCAAGCTTGAGTGCAATTGTTCGACATTTCCATATAAAAGCAGTTAATAGATCAAATGTTGAACAGTCTTTGAGGTGAAAAGGAAGCTGATTTCTTAGTGCTTTGGTCTCTTTGGCGCCAAAGTAGAACGATTTGTGAGCCATGTTGTCACTTGGAACCTCATTGTTGTTTATTTCATCATACTCATGGTGGATACATGTAACTCGTGGGGGATTTCTGGCATTTAAGATGTGTCGTTGCCAAATTGGAAACAAGGTTGGTGAGCATTTCCCACGTACCATGTCCTCTATGCCTTTTAAGAATTGTACCAAACCAGAACCATCACACATTGTGTGGTTCATACGTAATGCAAAAATGAATCCTCCGCATGTCAAACGTGTCACCTATAGATATAGAATTATTCAAAGTTTGATTATGATGATAACAGAACATGATATATATATACCTTAAAAAATCATTATATAATTTAAAAGTTACTAAAGATCTCTTTAATGATCTTTTTTCATGTATCATTATTATCATTATTAGTAATTTTTTATAATAACTGCAAACTCAACACAAACACAACACAAAATAATAGAACTAGCTGCATGTCACATGGTTATTAAATAAATGAATTTGGATCACCCCGTTCAATAATCATATTGAGTTTGAATTTAAAGTTTTCCAAAAAAACCATGTACGTGTGGGAATTGATACATCTATTTATTTAAACAAAGTTCAAATTGATATTTTTAGTCCCTTTCTTCCCTAAAGATGATTCAAACTTGAATAATTAGTCAAATAATATTATTTAAAAACCACTCGTCTTAGCACTAAATCAATCTTCATCATATATTACTACTATTTTTTTTTTCAAATTCTAAAATCACAAAATAAACTTACATACTAATTAAAGTAAAGAGAGACTCACTTGAATTAAGAACAAAGGGCAACCAAGAATGCCTTCAGAGCCTGGAACATCATAAAGCAGTTGGTTCAAATACGGGCATGGTGGCTGAATATCATCTCCAAGCTGCTCAAGTGTGAAGTTGGCATCAGCCTCAATAAACAAGACTCCTTCAGCATTGCATTCCACCATAAGCCTGCGGTTGTAACCTTCTTTAAGCCTGCCAGCTAAAGGGTAGTAAAACACAAGTGCTTTACTTATTGCTTCTCTAATGACCTTAACAGGGTCTCTTCCTTGCATTGAAGGTGAAGGGTCATTCTTGTAAAAGAATATTACTGGTACATGAAACCTTAGGCTTTCTTGGTCATCTATATCTGAAAGTTGCTTCACTTCTCGTGGTGTTGGCCTCGCCGGAACAATTAGTTCGGGTGCCTGCCGAGTAACCGACAGAACTTGGGAAAATTTTGACACCATTAGTTAGGGAGTATGAGTTTCTTGAAGTAGATATGTAATTGGTTGCCTCAACGGTGCATGCTTCATCCTTTATTTATAGTAGTTAGTAGTAACAGGACGATAGAACAGAAGACACACGTCAACACGAGAGCCTGTGTCAAATCACCGTGCTAAAACGAGTAATTTTAATTTTTCACGGGTCTATATAATTGGGATCAAAGTAATAATTGATATTTTAAAATTTTAAATGATATATTATTTATTAAATAATTAATAATTTTTTTTATAAAATTTAAGTGAATTAATTATATTATATTATTAATAAATTAATAAATATTATTTTATTTAAATATAAAATTTAAGATATCTACTGCACCTCATTAAGATAAGGGTTGGATAGGCTCCGCGCAACGTGCATCATGCACTATATTGTAAAAAACATGTGATGAATTGGAGATCACGCTATATGGTGAAAAACACGTGATGAATTGGAGATCACGTTCCTCGCAAGTTTAACTGAAGTAGACGGATGACGACATGAGTGCAAGGGTAGGATTGATTGGATGGAAAAGGGTGGACACGGTGATTAATTCTCCACCTCTCATTTCTCTGATTGTGAAGGTTACATTCCCCTTAGCTTGAATTGTGAAATCAAGTTCCAGCCGCGTATGCAATGAAGAGACCACAACCACAAGTGCAAGGGACCATCATTAATCTGGCCATCTTCTAATAAAACATGTTTAAAGGAGAATGCAGACATCTTCTAATAAAACATGTTTTATTTTTCCTAGTAAACTATCAATGTAATAATGATTAGGGTGTTGTTGCAAATCAGCAAATATACTCTTTCATGCGATTGATAGTTGATTGGTGCTTTGTTCCTCAAGCATTTGCCGTCTTAAAGTAAATCCGGCTGTCATTTTGCTTTTTGTGAGAATGAGGGCATATAATACAATGAAACTAAGCAGCATTTAACAAATCAACAAATGGAAAAAGTAAGGTTGGGATGCATGTCAATTTTGTTTTTTTTTTAATTTTTGTTTAGAGGTATTACAGCATTTTGATATATTACAATTTAAGATCTATTGAAAATAATTTCTAATATATATAATTCTATCATCTAGCCAACGTAGTTTTAAAATTTGCTACCACTGACAACTAGAGAGATATCACCCATATTCTACATTTAATTTTGTAGTAAGAAAAGAGAACCCCATGACAGCTCGATCTAATTTTTTATTAATGTATATATATGGGTGCTTTTTTGTTTTCAATCTGAGAGTTTTGGATTAAAAGTTTTGAATTAAAAATTACAAGGCCACCATTTGTCTATGTATGGTAGGTTTCATCATATGCAATCAATAAATTAAAAGTAGAAAGGGGTTAGGAAATCTAACAACCCCAATGGGTAAAGAAAATTGTATTTGCATAATTAAACTGCAGCCATTAATCGTTATTTATTTATCTTTATTGTAAGCTTGACTACTTGAATGAGTATATTTATCATATTAATCCTTAGCCGAAGCAAAAATTTGCCTCACTCAACTATTTGCTTTTGATTACACTTAGGGGTGGGTAAAGAAATTGTTACTCCCATAAAAACCAAATCGAATTGACGGTTTAGTTCGACTCAGTTCAGTTTAAAAAATTAAAGAAATCAGTTTATATAAAAAAATTAAAAACATAAAATACAAAGAAATTTACGATTTAAAACCGGAAAAACTTAACCGAATTGGCAATCGGTTTGGATTATGTTTTATGAAAAGCTGATCAGTTTCAGTTCGATCAAGAATCGAATCGACCCAGGAGAAGTTCTTTCCTGAATGGAAGATTTAGTAAACATCTGCAACAGATAAATGGTGGTCCTAAAATACCTGCAAATAACTGCTTTTGCGTCTACATACATCATAAGGATGCTAAAACATAGTACAATAGTGCTTGCAACCAACCCCACCTTTGCTGTTGCCATCATTAATGACGAGAAAGAAGACATCTTCGTTAAAATTAAAAAAAAAAAAAAATATATATATATATATATATATATATATATATATATATATATATTCGAAAAAAAATAAATGTATTTTTATTTCACAAATGAACAAATGAAAAAAGTGCGGCTGGGATGCTTGTCAATGTTTTTGAATTATTACAAATTATTGATATATTACACTATGAGCTCTATTGAAAATAATTTGTAATATATAATTCAGAGGTGTCTAATCATAATTTAGAATTCTGCTCCCACTAACAATTTGGAGAGAAATTTATCATATTTCTTATTTTGTGGAAAGGTAAAAGAATCTTATGAAGGCTCAAACTGATTTTCGTATTTAATTTTTGTACGTGTGAACAATCTTAGAGTGCGCGATCTCACAATTTTTGTTCAAGTATCCGATGCTCACAATATTATATTAGAAAAATTATTTAACCAAAAAGATTAAACTAATAAATGAAGACCTAACAATAATATTGAAACTAAAATAAGTCCCAATGCTTCAATATTTGTTTCGTGAAGGCAGTACGCACGGCCACTTGCTTGTTGCAAACTTCTGTTGATCATATATAACAACAATGAATGAGGGGCCATTGGTGTTGTAGTTTGTACATGTCTTGTGTTGCGTGTTTCATTGCTCAAAAAAGTTAAAATAACTAGCTCTTATTTTAAAAAAAAATTAATTTGGTGAATTCTTCTTTACCAAATTAACTAATTAATCTTTTAAAGGTTTTGAAGAAGCTGGGGAAGAAAAAAGAGGTTATAAAATGTGCAGAGAAAGAACTCAAATGAGTCTCACTTTAAATTACCTCAAAAAAAATCTCAGAAAAAAAATCAGATTATAAGAGAATTTGAATGCATGTATCACGTGGATGGGACTGCAGAGGACCTAATATTATACGTTTCCCTAAGCATCTACCTGTAGATAAATGTAGGTGTAAAAAAATCGGGAAATTTATCAAATTAGTCATAATACTTTAAGAAATTACAAAACTAACCACACAAGTTTTTTTTATATCAAAACTAGCCAAACAATAAACTTTTGGACCACATTACCCATGTCAATCCCACCCAAAGCTCACCAAAACCTAAATTTTGGACCACAATAGCCTAAATTTTGTGTAATATAATTTTTTGTGCGACAGATAAGTTTTCGCACAAAATTTGGTGTGATGGAAACCTGTCACACAAAATTTCAAATTGTGTAATATGATTTTTTGTGTGACAGCTGGTGCGATGGGAACTTGTCGCACAAAATTTCAGATTGTGTAATTTGTTTTTTTGTGCGACAAATAAGTAGTCGCACAAAATTTGGTGCGACGGGCACCTATCGCACAAAAATTTTGAATTTTCACGAATTGGTCAGCACCCATTGCAACATATTACCGCCAACACAATTCGACAATACACCACCACCACCAACACCATCAGAACAACACACAACCACAACACAACACAAGAACAATATAAATGATGTGTTTGAAATTGCTAACCTAGGATTTTTAAACTTCAACTGTTGATCTTGGAGATTTTGATTGCTATTAGATGTGATTTTAGTGGAATTGGTGTTGTTGAACGAGATTTCGATGAGATTGCTGTCGATGATGGTCTCCGATTTGGCTCTCTATGGTGCTTCTAGGTTTTGTGAGAAGTGTGGGTGAGTTAGAGATTTTGGTGAGCTTTGGGTGAGATTGACAGGGATATTGTGGTCCAAAAGTTTGTTGTTTGATTAGTTTTGATATAAAAAACCTTGTGTGGTTAATTTTATAATTTTCTAAAATATTATGGTTAGTTTGGTAAATTTTCCAAAAAAATCGAAAAGGAGATAGGAGCCTCCTAAAATAAATAAATAAATAAATCGTGGAGAAAATCACTTAAAGTGCGACTTTGGAGTTGTCTGATGAGCTCCAAATTGGAGCCTTCTTGTTCTTGTTGCCTACATTTTATGAGAGAAACATTTTGCAAGTGACCGGTAAAAACGACAATAGGAATAGCCGTTTCGGTTGCCCTCCTATCTGCTTTATGGCCCTGAATCATCACTCGCTAAGTGGCCGCAAAAAAGTAGAAAGAAAGAAATTATTGAGTATAAATATTAGGGGTGGGTAAAATCGGGTTCGGGTCAACCCGATCGGGTTTCGGGTTGTTCGGGTTAGACAAGGAACAATCCGAACATAACCCGAATTAATGACCCGACCAGAACCGACCCGAACTATGTTCGGGTTGGATTTAAAATGGGTAGAATTGAGTTCGGGTTAATTTGGGTTAGTTCGGGTCAATTCGGGTCAATTTGGGTTAGTTCTGGTCAATTCGGGTCAGTTCGGGTCGGTTGAAATAGGGTCAGTTCGGATCAATTCGAGTCAGTTCGGGTCGGTTGAAATCATGTCAATTCGGGTCAGTACGTTTTTTTTTTTTTTTAAGAACCCGATCGGGTATTCGGATCTGGTCGAGTTTGACCCGAACCGATCACAACCCGATCGAATTTGTAAATTTCAAACTGATCGGGTTTCGATCCCGACCCGATCCGACCCGAACCCAAAATTTATCGGATTGGATCGGGTCGGGTCGGGTCGGATAAAATGCCCACCCCTAATAAATATGAACTGTCAGATGCACGTCGAGATGTTAAACGGAGACAGAATATAAATGTTGGGGACATGAGGACAACTTACTGTACTAAATTCACGTGCACATCAATTATATACTTCCAAAAGTATGGCTTTCATGTCTGGCAAGCGAGGCCAAAGCCATCTCCTCAGTCCTCAGACCATATAAAATGTCTTCTGCACGTGTCCTGCTCTTTTTCCTGTTCCAAAACCAGGCCTCTTATCCCCACCTCCATGTCTGCATTTATTATTTGAGAAACACGTGGTCCTTCATAATTAAAAAAATACATGATTGCGATGCATTTGGGTGGCTCTAATTAAACATAGTACAATAATGCTTGTGACCAGCCCCACTTGTAAACATTTATGGCGCAAACGAAAGAAGACATCATCGTGAAAAAATAGGGTCATGTTTGGATACTTCCCCAGAGGTAGGACCTTACAACACTTAGAGAGAAAGTATGCGTATATTGACATATAGTACCCCTAGATGTGTATAAACATTAAAGAGCCGTTTGGTTTGTCATTGAAATTATAATAATACCTTTCTTCCAGTGCGAGTTGGCAAATAGTCTCTTGCTTTTTGGTGCCAGATGCATAATTGTAGTGAAAAGACTATTATACCCTTATAGTAGTTTGATTTGACATTAGACGATCACATGATGAGACAAAATTTGATTGGTAAAAATACTAATATAACCCACAAAAATGTATTTACAGTAGCAGTGTGGCTGAATCACCTAAATAAGACAAATATTTTTAATTGTTTTAAAAAATAAAAAGCAATATATCATCGTTGGTTTCTAACAATCTGCAAATACACTTGCAGATTTATCAAGAATGCCTCTAATAGATTTACATGGTACAGAAAATAAACTTCATACTCATCCTCAGATCCCTGAATGTGGATGATGAACCATCTCTTCCATATATTTTTCAGGTTCTTCAACTTGGAGCTTTTCCTGTAACTTGCTGGCTAATCCACTCTAGACCATCAAACACCCTACCTCCAGTAAGTGTGCTGCAGGCTTGAATGTGCCAATCATGATTCTTGATGCTGTGAAGAGAAAGGGCATTAGTGATTTCAACGGAGGTCATGGCATCGTTGAGATCTTGTTTTACTTGCAAAGAGAAGTACAAGAGAGTGTGTTGTAGGTCCTCATGCCAAAGAAGCCTGAATAGTTCGTCCTTCATAATGGAAATCCTGGCTCTATCAGTACTGCCTATAACCACAATAACATTGCCACCATAATAAGTTGCCCGTTATGTCTGCAGCCTTTCTTGTCCACCAACATTCCAGCACTGATACAAACAACAAAGTCAAATCGACACATTTTCACACCAAATATTAGGCCACAAAGTATACTAAAGTCACTAAATGCAACATTGCCAAGTCAATTGTCCAAGTGCTACTATATTCTAGTGCAATTGAAAAAAAAAATTGCAAAATTTATTGGGTTGGTAAAAAGAAAAATTCCAAGAAAAAGGAAAAGAAAGAAGAAAGAATTAGTCACAACCTATAATAAAAGACGAGCTCATAGGAGGGAAAAATTTCGTCACGGCTATAGGTAAAGCCTAATAGTACCACCTTTGGAAAATTAACTTGTGGCCTTTTGAATATATATTTGACATATGAATTGGTCCACAGCAGCATAGCTAATACCAATTCCAAGATTAAGCACATAACACAAATCTAAAAGGCTCAAATCATCATAAGCACTGGATGATATCCAGTCTACAGCCAAGGCTCTTCTAGAACCAATGGCCCACAAAATCAATTTTTATCCTAATTCTCTGTTTGAAGATTATCGTATAAAACCAAAGAAATGAATTGAATATAGACAAACATATTTTCATGACATATTCCTTCTGCCACTTCAACACACATGGAAGACCATTAGTATATGCTACTCTATTGAAGCCATAATTTAGTTCCCAAAGCTAAAGATCAACATGCATTGATACTCAGAGGTAAATTTTCGGTTTATATAATTTTGCCCAAAATATTCAATAGCCTTAAATAACATTTAAAAACAAGTAAACCCAAGTATCAGTTTATTGCAAGTTCTGTAACTAATTTTTGTCATATATCTTAAGAACAAGTTTGCATTCTCAGCAACAAGTTTCGATTTTTTTAAATATGAAGAGCAGATTCAGTAAATTTCAGCATGACTCAGATATCCACCTTCGTATGTCCTTAAAAATCAAATCTTTTTCGCATTTTACTCAACATTTTCCACTGATTATAAAGTCAAAAATCAATTTATTTTCGATCACTGCTTCAATTTTTCAGAACCCTAAACATTCTTCTCAATTAACTGAAACAAAAACGCAACTAAACTCACAGCCTTTTGAACAAAGTGCAAGGAAAAAAATGAAACCATAATTAAATTTCAAGATTTGACAGAAAAACACACCTACAAAGCTCTTCAATCACCGAATTTCGGTTTCTATCATGTTTGGCTGAAAATGAGTGGGTAGTATTTGTTTTGGACGAAAGCCAAATGGCAAAGTGAAGATGGGTATTATTTGTTTTGCACTCGATTTATGTAACCAATCACTGTCAATCAGCTTTCTTAAGATTTAAAAATAATATGTTTCTGCAATGACAAAATTGTCCTCATTTACCAAACGGCTCCTTAACGCTTATACACGTTCAGGGGTGCTATATGTCAATATATACATACATTTTCTCTAAGTGTAGTAAGACCAAACTTCAGGAGAGGTATCCAAAAATTATTCAGAAAAAATATGTCATATTCGGAGTAGAATATAAATGTAATTTAGCTCACAAATGAACAAATGCAAAACGTGCGGTTGGATGCTTGTTAGTTTTCTAATTAATTATTTTAATATATTGATATGTTTACAATTTGAGATCTATTGAGAATAATTTGTAACAGAATTTAGAGGTTTGTTAAACATAGTCTAGAAATTTGTTTTCACTAGTAATTGGAGAAAGATCTATACTGTCCCATATTTTTTTGTAATAAAGGAAAAGAATTTTGTGATGGTTGGAACTGATTTTCATATTTAATATGTATAGTCCTTTACTAGTAGAGCATCTTCACTTTATCCTCACTTTAAATGCATATTAAAATTTAAAAAATAAATTTTAATACATTAAAAATTATTTTTTTATCTGTTAATATATTAAAATTTATATTTTTTTTATCTATCTCATTGGACCAAAGTACAATGATTTGTGGTCCATGTCATTTGAGTTGGCAGCTGTGAAGGCACTCGGGATGGAGTTTATTTGCTCATATTCATTTTGGGCGTCACATGTTACTTGTGGTGGAATTGTCGCACATAAGTATTCCCGTTGCCAAACAGGGAGTAGGGAAGGTTTATCTTAACCTCGTGCCATCTCCTCTATGGTTTTTAAGAACTGTACCAAACCAATTGCATCACACATTGTGTGGTTAAAACGTAATGCAAGAATGAATCCCCCGCATCGAGTTACCTTATACACTCATAGGAAGAAAATCATTAGATAATTAATTAAGAATAATATTATGATTAAAATAATGATTAGTTAAAAAGATAAATTATTTTAAGTCCGGGGCCAATTACTCAGTTGCTTTTCATGTTTTGAAAAATTACCCAAAATATCATTTCCATTATTGTTATTATTTTTCAGAAGTTGGAGAATGGGCAAAACTCAAATTGACTTTTTAGCTTGTATCTCTCTCAAGATTTAAGCTCAGGTGAGTAACTAAAGAAAAATATTTGACCAAGTCTTTGTGGGCTCCTTGTTGCTACTTTTATAATTGTTGGATCTAATTTTTTACTGATAAAATTCAAACAAAACTATCATGTAATAGATGAATAGTAGAGAATAATTAAGTAGGTATTGCAATGGAAACATATTTATAACATGGATGTTTTGGATAAATTTTTAAAATATAAGAATTACTTATGCAATTAACTCAAACTCTAGGAACTAAATAGTCATTTATGTTTAGTTAAAAGAATTTAGAAACTATATAATCTGAGTATGCATGCGAAAGTAAAGTCACTTGCTTACAAGTAATAGATAAACTCACTTGAATTAAGAGCAATGGGCAACCAAGAATGCCATGGGAACCTGGAACATTACAGAGCAATTGTTCCAAATATGGGTATGGTGGCTGAACAGCATCGCCAAGCTGCTCAAGTTTGAAGTTAGCTTCAGCCTTAAGCAACAAGATCCCTTCACTTGCAATCCACCATAAGCTTGCGGTTGGGGCCTTTTACAAGCGTATATGAAAAAGGATAATAATATACAAGTGCTTTACTTAAAGCTTCCTTGATGACCTTCACGGGATCTTTTCTTTTTGGACAGTAGGTGATGATGAAGGGTTGTTCTTGTAAAATAATATTCCTGGAATCTGAAACCTTAGACTTTCTTGATCATCCATATCCGAAAGTTGCTTTAATTCACGCGGCGTTGGCCTCGCCGGAACAATTAATTCCGGTGCTTGCCGGGTTACCGACAAAACTTGAGAAAATTTAATTTGAAGCCATTTTAATCTGCGTTATTTGCTTGAGGACTTAGTTTACTAAGGTTAGTTTTTTTGTTTGGTAAGGCTTGAACTATTTCGTTGGTTGCCTTGGCCTCCATTGTTTCTCATTTATGGTCATGGTTAGACAAGAAAGAAGCCAAGAGTATTCCACGGGTGAAAACTGAGACCAAGTAAATTATTTTGGTCGATCCAGGCAGAACAAATGAGGACAAATGTCATTTAATACTCATTTTCTTATATTGCAATCAAATGGAAAATTAAGAGCACAAATTAATACGAGTGCCTCTATCACTTTCAATAAACATAAAATTTAATAATTTAAAATTAGGGGAACTTTCTAATCATATTACTAAACGTTGAAAATGTGTAAATTGACCATTATGTTGTATGTACAATGTATGTTCATGAATCCAATTGGTCCTATCCAAAAACAAGAAGAATCCAATTGTAATAAAATTAATTTCAAACCGCCTATGCATTAGAGACCACGATTCAGTGAAAGTGTACCCAGTCTTGATGTGATGCTCAATATGGAAATGTGAAATAGATGAGGATTTTAATGTGTGGTTTTTGTACTCTCTCTCTCTCTCTCTCTCTTTTCACTGAATATTGCTACAGCTTAGTAATCTAAAGGGTTTATTTCCTGAACAAAATATTCAAAAAATCGAAAGAGTTATTATTGCAAAATAAAATAAAACTAAAGGATTATTTCTTGACTACAAATTCATGGCATGAGAAGTACTTTTATTTTCACTTCTCATTGGTTTCCACCTAAACATATGAACAATAGCTTAATGGTGGACAAATCAGTTCGAGCTTCCAAGGGAATTCTTTATTTGCTTTCCGTAGAGTGTAGAATAGATACGGACATATCTGGCCAATATTAGCTAGAGAAAGTAGAATTTTAAGCTATTCTCGATTGAATTTCCAAGTTGCACTATATATATATTATTCCATCGACAACTATCTGCTAGCACAAAATAACAATTTGAAATAATTAGTGAACGGGTTCAAATAGATTAATCCTCATCTTAAAAAAGTTAAAAAAATAAGTCTGCAAATGATATAAACCAGTAGCGGGTTGCTGCCTAATATTATTGAAGTTAAAATAACTCATTCGGTGGTGCAAGTATACACAAAAGGATTTCCGTTTATTTAGGGGAACAAGCTCAATCAGCCAAGTGTTGCGAGAATTATTGGAAGGAGAATTTGCCTCCTAAATTACAGTACACCACCTTATCACAACATATTCAATAGCGTCCTAATTTTACAAGAAACGTGCTCGTCATCATGTTCAATACATAGTAGAGTCTTGGGTACTCTAAGCGCATTATCGTTTTGTATTTCTCTTCAAATTTGATCCGTTTTTTTAATTTGGAATGCTATAATATAGGTAATGATCCAGTGTTTGAAAATCACCATTCCAACGAACGAAGTACTCTCATAGCAAAGCATAAAGATGAACAAAGTTCAAATTATTATTAATTTTTATAACTAAGATTTGAATTTGGGATGGCCAATCAAAGAAAAAATGGATTGACAACCACTCCGCCAAGCCGCAGTTGCAGACTATAATTGTTTTCGAAATTAATCAAGTACGAAACAAATGTTTATATCGATGGACACTTTCTGTACATATACATAAATCATCTTAACCCTAACCGACCAAGAATCTTTTTGCTGAAGTTGAATGAAAAAATTATGTATAACGTGCCATTGGTCTTGATTTGTATAACGTGCCACACACGTGCTTCTGCATAATTCGGTGACAGTCACTTTCCATACGCGCTACCCACGTGCCTTTTTCTTCAGCTATAAATGAAAATTTTTGGAGGCCAAGGCAACCAGTGAAACAGTTCAAGCCTTACCAGAACAACCAAACTAGTAACTAACATTGAAAATTTAAAATGGCTCCAAAATTTTCTCTAGTTTTGTCAGTAACCCGGCAGGCACCGGAATTAATTGTTCCGGCAAGGCCAACACCGCGTGAATTAAAGCAACTTTCCGATATAGACGACCAAGAAAGTTTCAGGTTTCATATTCCAGTAATATTCCTTTACAAGAATAACTCTGCATCATCACCTCCACTACTCAAAGAAAAAGATCCCGTGAAGGTCATCAAGGAAGCTATAAGTGAAGCACTTGTGTATTATTACCCTTTTGCTGGTAGGCTTATAGAAGGTCCCAACCGCAAGCTTATGGTGGATTGCAATGGTGAAGGGATCTTGTTTCTCGAGGCTGAAGCTAACTTCAAACTTGAGCAGCTTGGCGGTGCTATTCAGCCTCCATGCCCGTATTTGGAACAATTGACCTATAATGTTCCAGGTTCTGAAGGCATCCTTGGTTGCCCATTGCTCTTAATTCAAGTGAGTCGATCATAACTAACCATTGAATTTACTTCACATGCATACTCAAAATAAATAGTTTCGACATTTTATAATTAATGAGAGGATACATTCAAGTCTCTAAATGTGTCACTGTTATCAGTTAGCCGGGTTCGTATATATAATTTTCAATTACCTATTACATCATAACATCATAATATAGAAAACACATTTTTTTGGGCATTTGAAGTCGAGTGTACTAATCGAACATTTCTTTTTAGTAGTCTTTTTTTTTGGGGGGGATACACTAAATTATCTCATTGAGTTCCCGGAAAATTGGCTCATTATACAATTCCAAAACTTACGTAGACAAGTAATAATTTTAAAGGTTTTGAATATTTAATTTGGAACTTTCGATAAAAGTTCAGTGGACCACTAATAATTTTCTATAAAATTATACAGTCGAATAAAGTGAGAAATTAAAAAATGGTCCTAAATGATAAAATATGTAAAAATATTGGGGACCAAAATGTCATTCTTAGTTTCTCGCTTCCATATATTACCTAATTCTACATTTCTACTTCAAGTATTTTAATGTTTTCTTTGTTTCTCATATATATATATATATAGGTGACTCGTTTGATGTGTGGAGGATTCACTCTTGCGATACGTTTCAACCACACAATGTGTGATGCATCTGGTTTGGTACAATTTATGAAAACGATAGAGGAGATGGCAAGAGGTGCAAATACACCTTCGCTATTCCCTGTTTGGCAACGGAAACGCTTATGTGCTAGAAATCCACCACAAGTAACAAATGTTCACTTAGAATACGAAGAAATAAATAACAATTCAGATACCTTCATAACTACCAATCCAAATGAAATGGACCACAAATCATTCTACTTTGGTCCCAAAGAAGTGAGAGTCCTCAAAAATCAACTTCCATTACACCTTAGAAATTGTTCAACATTTGAGTTGTTGGCTGGTTGTATGTGGAGATGTAGAACAATTGCTCTTCAACTGGACCCTAAAGACACTGTTCAATTTTCATGTCTAGTTTCCGCTCGAGCAAAAGATTATAAAATGGATATTCCTTCCGGGTATTATGGTAACGCAGTGGCATTCCCAGCTGTGCATTCAAAAGTTGGTGCTTTATGCAACAATCCATTAGGGTATGCTGTTGCATTGGTGAAAAAAGCAAAGGTTGAAATGAGTGAAGAGCATATAAGATCTGCGGCGGATCTTATGGAGGTCAAAGGGCGACGGCCGAGGCACGCGATTAAGGGGAACTACATTGTGTCCGATTTAAGCAAGGTTGGATTCGATAGAATTGATTTGGGGTGGGGGAAGCCAGTTTTTGCTGGGATTGCTGGTGCTAAGTCTATTTTTAGTTTCTTAAACAGGTGCCAAAAAGAAGATGGGGAGACTGGGACTCTCATACCTATACGTTTGCCGAGGCCGAGTATGAAGAAATTTGAAGAAGAGCTAAAGAGAATGATTCAAGGATCAACAGAAGATTTATTTGACATCACGGAGACTCGTAAGATTGCTTGCAAGCTTTAGTAGATTTACCAATTACGTCACCTAGAAAAATAACGAAAGTTTCTGTTATGTACGTTAGAAATCCAATGAATTGTGCAAGTGACCGATCATACTATATGTACACGAAGACTTCGAATTAATCAATAAAGAGATCTCATTTTCACGATGGCACATCTTGTTTTATTATAATTTCCTAAAGGTCCATGTATATTTACAATCTTACTTACTTATCTAAAAATTGTAGTTGCTGATCAATTACACCAATCGTCGACTAAAGATATGCAAAACATTTGAGTGTAGATAGTGGATTTTTTAAGGCTTTATCAAGCTGCTGCTTGATAATTAATAAACCCAAAGTTGACCTTTGGAATGATCCCAAACGAAATAATAACCTGTTATCTGTGGCAATATATATATATATATATATTTTTTTTTCAAAGAAGCGATTATATCTGTTGGGATTCCAATGTTAGGATTCCTAACATGTTGCTTAGATAAATATAATCTACTTGTAGCTGGTAAAAGTAGAGAATAGCCAATCGGAATTTACATCTTTGTACCTAGCCCATGAAACTTGTATGATACCACAAATTGGATTTCATAATCTACGAACGTGAGAAGAAGTTAGCATAAACGACGCCCTCTTGAATTGTAGTCAGTTTAAGCAAGGACCTGGAAGTATTTGTGATGACAATTGTAACGCCCAAATTTCCTTTTTTATTTTAATGGAATTTTAAAATGACATTATTGCCCTTACAAATAGAGATTATTTTTGGGTAATTTTCGAAAAAGGGTTATTTTCCCAAATTCAATAGGGTTTCTTAAGACTCTTTATAAATTCATATTTTTCCCCTTCCATAACCCTAAACCCACGACGTTTCTTCTTCTTTGCTGCTCATTACACTCTTACCCAAACCCTAGGATTCAAGCCTTTATTTAGGAGAGAATCAAAGCGATTGATAAGTTTACTCTCCTTATTCCCCACAAGATTTCCAATCACTCTATCTAGGGTTTATATTGGCATGGTTTTAGATTGTTATAAATCATAATGCATGATTTAAAATGTATTTAGACTTTGTAAAAGGGTTTTAATTTATTATGAGTTTAGTTAATCAATCATTGACGTATTAAGCACACAGGATAATTCTGGACAGCATGAGTATCTTGAATTAAAACCTATATTTTCTGAACGAGTTTTCTTATGAAATTTATAATTCTGAACTGGACATGTGGGGCTTCTTGAATAAATTTTATTCATTAAATACGACTTCGTTTTCAATTTTATATGTATTTTCGAATTAGAAACCACTGCACTGGAAAACTGCGATTCCAGAATTACGATCGGATTCACAAGATTATTTATACCACCAAATGAACTCGAAAACTTCTGAAATTTTATATGGAAGTTAATATATGTGTTTAGTATTCCCAGTTGTGATTTCATAATTTTCTGATCAGAATTTTATTTTATAAAAATCTCAGAACCCGTCCTGTTTGGTTTAGGTTATGTGAAAACAGTTTCGAATTTGTCGAGAAATAAATAGTTTTGAAAATGTTTTTGATATCGGATCCTCTTGAAAATTTTACATGGGGTACTCATGGATGTCCAGAATAGTTCCATTGAACATTATGTCATTATGAGTTTTAGATCAAGAGTTAAAATTCTGAAAATCAAACCTGTACGGGTATGAATTAGAAAATCATATTCTTAGAATAAGTTATTGATAGTCATATTTTGCATTTGTTTAAGGTATTGAAGGTGTTTAAGCTCTTAGAGGTTTTGAGGTGTGTAGTTCAAATTCTTTTGTCGAGATAAGTAACTTCATTTCTAATGTATTGGATATATGTATGATTATTTTGATATTATTATAAGTATAAATGTTTTTATACTACTTAAAGGATTAATTGATTTTGATAACAAAATTAGTTTTATGCAAATGTTTTCAAACCTTAATTCTTTTGAACAAAGCATTTTATAAATACTTTTTAAACATGTAAGTTATTTTGTTACATGCCTATTTTTATGATTTTCTTTATAAAATATTTTGAGCCTAAATTATTGTTATGAACTTTTATAAATCTGATACGAATGTTTTATACCCATATATGATTTCGATTATTGATGATTGTATGAGATTCTTAATGTTTTGACTCATTGTCCATAGTTATTCTGATTTTGATTCTGATTGTAATATATGATATATCTGTCTGGACCAGTACTGGGTTTCTATTCTGAGTGTGCACACGATATTATGATTCGGTTTCTGGCCGAGTCACCAGGACTATAAGTGACACTATATGACATGAGCTAACCTTTTGTTTTCTGTATACATATTATATGATTTGCTTTGTAAGTAAATACACTTTTGGATATTCTGAATTATTAAGAATTTATGTTATGTTATCGTAATATATCGTTTTATGAAATTTATGGATTATGATATATGTTTTAAACAAAAGAAGGCTTGCAATATTTTTAGTACCGTTAGGCCTAGTGGGTTGGGAATGGTTTTACTTACCGAGTTGACAGCTCACCTCTCGTCATTACTTTTTGCATATTAAGTTTCTTTTGAGAGGTGCGCTAAGCTTTGGAGTTAGTAATTTTTCGTTTCCGTTTGCCATTTGAATAAGAAGAGGAATATACTCATGTTTCTATTCAATTTTTTTCCGTTATGAACTTGTAATTTAGAGTTTGAGACTTTTGTTATTGTTATGTTTTGGGAGAGATTATTTAGTGTTAGACATTTGAATTTATGGATTTATTTGAATAAGAATTTGAGGTATTTCAGTTTGGAACTTATGAGTAAAGATTATAATTTGTGAGTAACTTCCTTCTTCACGTGCTCTGCACGTGTTAGATTTGGGGTGTTACAACAATACCAGCAATGATTTATATGAATTTTTTAAATTCATATAACCCATCTGCATCCAACTAAAATTTTGCTTAGGAGGGAACTAAATCCCAGGGGAATTAGAAGAGGCAATCAAAACTTTTGCATTAAACAATGAAAAACAGTGGAGTAGAAGAATAAGACATTTCTGAAAATTTAACTCTTCTACGACATATCTAGATGATTTACATCAAGAAATTCTACAAAATATGCTCTGTTCCCTCACCTACAAGAAACAATTACAAACAGATATCGACTCCCAACAGACAAAAATGGAGCCAACATAACGGATAATATAATTAATAAACCTTAAAACTAACTACATAACAAACCTCATGTCTCTCAATACACGAGAAAATTTCATATAAAGCACTCTACTCAGCAATCCTTTCAAACTTCATTCTACCTTCATCGAAGATTGTCATGTGCTTCCTCTTCTTAGAAAACTTAATTGAATTTTGAAACCCATTTACCTCATCGGTAAACTGAGCTGCAGTTCGAGCCCGCAATTCTTCCAGACTCTCCCCTTCCTTTGCTCTCTCCAGCACCTGAAATGTGGTGGCAATTATAGCTATTATCTGATGATGTGCAACAGAGAATATCTATGAGAACTGGTAGACGGCTTACCAGATGCCGACCATAGAGATGGGTATTTGAAAGTGCTTCAAGTGCATTTTGCGCCTCTTGCTTTGTTACATACTCAACGAATGCAAAGTCCCTCTGATATTTCCAAACTTCATTGGCAGCCTTGAGCTCTTAATCTACAAAAAGGAAATATGAAAACATAGACGTCAACACGAGAAAAAGCATGTGCAGCAAGTTCAGATATAAGCCTTTCGGCATCACTCATGAATTTAAAGGCAGGTAATGCATGAGAAGGGATTATACCTGTGCATTAACAATCTTGCAACAAATTTAGATATTTAATTGAAAACTTCCTAACGGAATTCGATTATGCACTGCTTCTATCATCCTACATATAACATTTATTTTTGTCTTGTTATCTGGTTAATCAAACAATAGTTTAATATTGATGTAATATAGCAATAACTCTTTCCAACTTGTCTTAAATTTCGTAGTACTGTTCCTTCCTCTATTTACTATGCATTTTTAATAAAATGCTTCATTACTCATCAAAATAAAATAACCACCTGACCAAATGGTCTTCCATTATTTTCCATTACTATTTTTTTGCTAGTTTTTTTTTTTGACAAGATCCTCCTACTGTAACCTGTTCTCACTGTGTTTATATTGATGGTTTAAAGATTATTTGATTGTTAAAGTTTTATCGTAATTTAGTGATCTGAATTTTATTACTAGATTTGCAAAGATAAAGATGAAGCTGAGGTATCGTTTAGTGGATTAAAAGCATTACTTTCACGTAGTCATCATCGGAAGTGGAGAACAGAATCAGGGAGTGATGGAATTCCATCAGAAGCAAATAGTCCTAGAACATACACTTGGAGAAGCTCTCCTTTGAATTCTCCATTCGGTAGCAATGATAGCTTGCAGAAGGTGTAATGATTTACCTAATCTTTCTTCCTTCAGTAAGACTGTATTATTGAGTGTCTCGTGTTTCAATCATCCAAGAAGTTCTGCTAACCTTCTGCTCCTGGGTCGAGAGCTGTATCACAAGCAACATCGTCAATATCAAGACGGCCCAGCCCACCTCGTTCAACAACACCGATAGCGATAGCCTTAGCCAAGATGTTATTAAATTAAGAGCACAGGTATTTGCTATTCTCTAGTTAGCGATTACTTGAGCGAACTTTCTAAAATTCTTGCATTATGCATTAATAATAGCTTGAGCAAATAGATGCTTTACATGGTTATCTGCTTGATTATTTAAATTAAATTTTAATAGTAATTTCAGAGCCATTTAAATTAAATTTTAATAGTAATTTCAGAGCCAAATTTCATTAGCTAAGTATACGTAGCAATGCTCCTTAGTATCCAGAATTCAAGGATCATAGCCATATTTAATGACATAAAACTCAACACAAAGTTTGTCCAAAATCCACATGACGACCAATGGAAATAAGCAAAACGAAAATAAAGCTCACATGTAGTCATTCCTTTCCATTCATTGCCTATCGCATTGCAAACTTAGTAGTTTCGGAATTCAATCTCTTTGACCTTCATGAAAATTTTAAGGGATAGAAGTTTGTGTAGAGATCTTCTTTCCCCCTTCAAATTTATTAGTCCAATTTCAATCCTTCAGGCATCTTTTTGGGTTTTAGAAGCTGCAACCTCAAGAAAATGATGAATAGATGGAATCCAGACCCCAAGATCCAAAAAGATTACTATTTAATGCCTTAAAATATTGTTATTTGCATTTTGCAGCTAGTTATTGAGCGTTATATCTAGGGCGGGCAGGCATGCAGGTAAGTAAAATCTTTAATTTTTTTTTTCGATAGCCATATTAAACTTTTCCTTTTTCTGTTTTGGCAGAATGCTGATTTCTCTCTATCTCTCGCAGGTGGAGAATCTTACTCGGAAAGCTCAACTTCAAGAGGTTGAGCTGGAAAGGACAACTAAACAGTTGAAGAAGGCAATAGCAATTGCAGGGGAAGAGACTGCAAAATGCAAAGCAGCAAAGGAAGTGAATAAGTCATTGACTTCCCAAGCAAGGCAGCTTTCTTTCTTCATTAGTATTATGTCTCATGGAATTATTTGTAAGTGGCTTCAAAATAAGGATGTAATTAGCTCCTTGCTTTTCCAAAAAGGTATCTGCAAACCATGATGTTTGATTCTAGATGGTGATTGAATTCATTGGTTTAAATGAAGGTGCTTACACTTTAATCACACTTTATATTGATGATGCCTTTGTTTTTCTTGTTGAATAGTTGAAGGATATGGCTGAGAGACTGCCAGTTGGAACAGCACGGAACATCAAATCACCGATATTTACTTCCTTCAGTTCCAGTCCTGCTTCCATAGGTGTGTCGAATCCTTCAATTGACAGGCTAGGTGGTCAAACAGCAGCTCAAGAACGGGACACAGTTGGATCAAACAACCTTTTGGGTCCAGCACTGCCAGTAATCGTAGCTTCCAAACAAGGCCAGTTGGAAGCGACAACTAGAAATGGGAGCAGAACGAAAGAATGTGAATCACGAATGACAATGAATGGGTTGACCAAGACGAGCCTGGTGTATATACAACTTTTACCTCACCACCAGGAGGTCTCAGGGATCTTAAAAGAGTTCGCTTCAGGTATGATGTCTGACGACCAGTTCTGTTATTGTTCCTCTATAAGCCTTTGTATATGTAGATCAGATTCTGAACCTAACACAACCAGCGACAAGAAATGGCTTAGGTCCCATTTAGTAACCTTAAAATAATGGGCTCTCAATTATGAAAACTAGTACAGCATAAATGCTTTTATCGACAATGAGTTTAAAATAAATTCAACGACGACGGCGGTTGCGGCAGCGGCGGATTAAAAATTTATAATCTGTAAAATTGTGGATTGGATATGGATTGATGTCCAATCTGTAAAATTAGGCAATCCCTAACTTACATGCATGTAAGATACATTCCCCTCACATGAACAGTGCATATGTGGGACCCACACACTATTCATGTGAGAGAAATGTATCTTACATACATATAAGATAGGGGATCCCTTATTATTATTATAACCATCACCAACACCAGCACCACCACCACCACTATCATCATCATCATAGAATCACGGATTGATAAAATTTAATCCAAATTCAATCCATACGTCTACAGATCGGATGTGGATTTGACTCAATCCACATCTGATCCACCATTTTGCGAATTGGTTTGTGGGCTAAAATTTTTTAATCATATCCTATCCACAAACTAACTAAATAAAAAATTAATATAAAAATGATTATACTACCAATCAAATTCAAAATTAAATAAGATTTAAATAAGTTAATTATTTAAATAAAGGTAGAAAATACATTCAAAGTTTCGAAATATAACATACCAAAAAGAAAAAATTCTCATTTGTTTAAATTAGTATATGAAAATTAATTGCTTAGGAAACTATATTTTTATTTTATATATTATCAAATAAGACATAATATGGTGTTAATGTAACTATATTTTAACTTATTTATTTATTAGTAAGTATAATGCCATATTTACAAGTTTAGTTTTTTTATAAAATAAATATTTTTATTTTTTCGGATTCGTAAATTTTTACGGATTCACAGAAATAAATTCATATCCAATCCACCGACTGCGGATTTTCAAATTTTCAATTCAATCCAATTTACGGATCAGATTTTTGTGGATCGCATTTCTACATATCAAATAAATTGAACGAATCATATTAGATTCTAAACACCCCTAATTATTATTATTATTATTAACAATATTCCAATTTCAAGACAAAAATAAGTACATCGATGACAATATAAGTTATTTCGATTTTGATTTTTATTGGTTTATTTTGATTCTCATTCCCCATTTAAATTCCAACCTATTCTAGTTAGCAATTAGTAAATGCACCATAATAGTGAAATGCATATTTATATTTTTGTTCCTTTTTAGTTTTTGCTTGTATACTTTAACTACCAAATTTCATTAGGTTATTATATTGATGTTTACCGAGGTCTGTTTAGACACATGAAATTTCTACTTTCATTTTGAATTAAGATTTTCTACTTATCTTATCTTTCAGAATAATAATATGCTTATAAAGTTGGAATACAAAGTTTGCATTCTAGATGATGTAAAACTTTACATGTCATTTATTCATTAGTGCTGCAAATACCAAATACATGATGGTCAATTGTTGGTAACACGTTATTTAATAAACAAACTTCAAGCATATCATTATTATGAAAATATATATCTAAATCATAAATGACTAATAGCGTATACGTGGCATATTAAAAAGTTAAGGTGATGGGTAGTGGGTACATTATTTAGTTTTAGACATAACTTGAGAGGACGCATAACTTGCATTATTGGTTTATAATCAAAATAAGCTACTACGTAAACTGAGATATATCCCTTAAAGCTTGCTGAAAATCTGAGTCTGGTTAATGTTGCATAAATCCTCCGCAGATCCTTGAATCATCAACCCCTTTAGCTCTTCTTGAAGCCTTTCCATAGCTGACTGCGGCAAGCATATTGGTACAAGAATTCCAGGCTCTCCATTCTTGTTTTGGTACTTTGTAAAGAAGCTGATCACTGCTACAGCGCCAGCAGTTCCAGCATAAATTGGTTTCCCCCACCCAAAATCAACATCTCCGAGTCCAACATTCCTTAGATCCGAAACAATGAAATTTCCCCTAGTCGAGAACTTGATTCGTCGCCCTTTGATCACCATAAGATCCGCCGCAGACCTTATATACTCTTCGTTCATTTGAGCCTTCGCCTTTTTCACCAATTCAACGGCGTATCCTATTGGATTCTTACACAATTGTTCAGCTTTTGAACATACAGCGGAAAATGTAAACGCATTGCCATAATAGCCTGGAGGAATATCCATTTCATAACGTTTTCCTCGTACGTTAACGATACAACAAACTTTAGCAATCTCTTCAGGTTGTAGCTTGAGTGCAATTGTTCGACATTTCCATAGAAACGCTAATAATAGCTCAAACGTTGAACAATCTTTAAGGTGAAAAGGAAGCTGATTTCTCAGAGCTTTGATCCCTTTGAGGCTAAAGAAGAACGATTTGTGAGCCATGTTGTCACTTGGAACCTCATTGGTGTTTATTGCATCGTACTCATGGTGGATACATGTTACTTGTGGGGGATTTCTGGCATTTAAGATTTGTCGTTGCCAAATTGGAAATAAAGTTGGTGAACGTTCCCCACGTGCCATGTCCTCTATGGCTTTTAAGAATTGTACCAAACCAAAAGCATCACACATTGTGTGGTTAAAACGTATTGCAAAAATGAATCCTCCGCATGTCAAACGCGTCACCTATAAACACAAAAATGAATCCTCCGATAGCAAAATAGGATATATATACCTCAAAAAGTCATTATGTTAAAAGTTACTAAAGATCTCTTTATTTTTTTTTTTCACAACTTTATTGTCAATATTAGTAAGATTATTAATTTTTAAAAAAACGTGCGAACTCGATAAAACCGATACAAAATAATATATTAAAATTAATTACATTTTATATGATTATTAAATGGATGAATTTGTATCATTAGTTCAACAATCATATCGAGTTTAAATTTAGAACTTTCAAGAAAAATCTATGTGTTTGTAGGAATTGATACTTTTTTTAATCTAAAGTTACTATTAATTTCTTCTTTAGTAAACAAAGTCGAAATTGATATTTTTAACTCCTTTCTTCCCTCAAGATTATTCAAACTCGAGTAGTTATTTAAATAAATTACTTAAAGCCACTCAGCTGAGCACGTAACGAATCTTCAGCATATACTATACTACTATTTTCTTTCAATTCTAAAATCAGAAAATAAAGTTACATACTAATTAAAGTAAAGAGAGACTCACTTGAATTAACAACAAAGGGCAACCAAGAATGCCTTCAGAGCCTGGAACATCATAAATCAGTTGGTTCAAATACGGGCACGGTGGCTGAAGATCATCTCGAAGCTGCTCAAGTGTGAAGTTGGCATCAGCCTCAATAAACAAGACTCCTTCAGCATTGCATTCCACCATAAGCTTGCGGTTGTAACCTTCTTTAAGCCTGCCAGCTAAAGGGTAGTAAAACACAAGTGCTTTACTTATTGCTTCTCTAATGACCTTAACAGGGTCTCTTCCTTGCATTGAAGGTGAAGGGTCATTCTTGTAAAAGAATAGTAGTGGTATCTGGAACCTTAGGCTTTCTTGGTCATCTATATCTGAAATTTGCTTCACTTCTCGTGGTGTTGGCCTCTCCGGAACTATTAGTTCTGGTGCCTTCCGGGTAACCAAGAGACCTTGAGAAAATGTGAATACCATTGATTAGGGATTGTGAGTTTCTTGAAGTAGATCTGTAATTGGTTGCCCCAAAGGTGCATCTTTCGTCCCTAATTTATAGTCGTTCGCAGTAACAAGTCCATAGAATAGAAGACGCACATCAACACGAGAGAGCCTCGATCAATCCTTGTGCTAAATATGATAAACAAGTAATTTTAATTTTCCAAGGGTCTACACGGCTCTATTAAATTGGAATAAGAGTAATTATAAACTATTTAATTTTTTATTTTAAATTTTATCTAATTTATTAAGTAATTGATAATTTTTTATAAAATTTAAATAAATTAATTGTATTATTTAATTAATAAATAAATATTATATTATTTAAAATACATTTTTAAGATTAAAAAATTTAAAATGTATGGTACTATTTATTAAAATAATGAAGGAAAGAATGGATTGACTGAGTGAACCGTGCATCATGCACTCTATTAAAAACAACATGCGATGAGTTTAGCTTTGGAGATCACGTTCTCACAGTCCAACTGAAGTAGACAGATGACATGAGCGTAAGGCTAGGATTAATTTGATGGAAATGGACGGACAAGATTAAATAATGATCCGTTCTCCACCTTATTATTTCTGATAATTCTGACACAATGATCAGTTCCAGCTGCGTATGAAATGGAGAGACCACAAGTGTAAGGGGCCATCATTAATCTTTTTATCTCCCATTTTTATCTTTCTTTCACTTTGTCTCTAGTTATTGGACTCACTAAAATATCAATTAATGAATTAAATAAAACTCAAAAGATTAAGATTACGGCGGCATGCCATTTGTTTATTGTTGAGTTAAGTGTAAGTGGGCGCCGAAGTTTTTAATTACCACTGGCGCCCACTAATTTTTATTATTATTATAATAAAAATTAGAAAAAGAGAGAATTTGAAGTATACCATTTCCCCTCTTCATCGTTCCCATGAATGGCAACGAGACGGGTATTATGCGGTGATGTTAATATCTGTACGATTGTACCCGCACCTATTTAATAGTAAATATTTCCATCATCAACTCTTATTTATTGTGAATTTGAATGAATATGAATCAAGATTTCTCGTTAACAAATATAAATACCCGTCCCCTTCTCCCTTATTCCCCTTAAATTTTAATTTAATGATTATTAAGTTCAATTTTAATTAATATATTATTAAATAAAAATTCTAAATCCATTTAAATTAAAAAAATTTATCTCCATATTAAACCTACAAGATTATATTTATTTTAAAAAAAGAACAAATCGCAGCAATATGTTAGCATGAGAACAATGAATTGATGAGGGGAATTACCACTGGAAAAATAAAAAACCACAAACAAATCACAAGAAGGAAATTTTCAATAGTTATATGAAGAAATACCAGATGAAATATTGGTGATTGATGCTTGACTACTGATGAATGATGTTAAGAATTTCAATTGAGTTTTTCTTCTAATAACCGAACGTTTTTGTCCGTAAATACTGCATTCATAAATCTATTTTCTTCCCTATGAATTC
Source organism: Citrus x clementina (assembly GCF_000493195.1). Taxonomy (NCBI): domain Eukaryota; kingdom Viridiplantae; phylum Streptophyta; class Magnoliopsida; order Sapindales; family Rutaceae; genus Citrus; species Citrus x clementina. The sequence continues at coordinate 7,788,560 of NW_006262688.1, read as the reverse complement.
AAGATGGAGGATTTTGAAAAGAAATTCCGTCGTTTTTTAGTCAATACTGCAACAATCAAAATTGAAATTTGAGTGGACACATCATCCTTATTCTTTGAGTTTCAAACGGCATGTATGTCTGATTGTCTACCTCAAATTAGTACCACTCCCACGTTTTCCTCTTTTCCGGATATTTTTAATTTTTTTATTCCATATTTCTATGCTAGCGGCAGACATTTTCCTTTATTTAATTATTTCTAGGCTTTAAAATATCGACTTTTGGCATTATTGGGGTTTCAAAATATTCAAACTTAAAGCCGCTAACTTTATTTATTCACGTTTTAATTTTGTTAAGGTTTTAATATTTAGATTTAGTTATTAATTAACAATTTTAGCTTTTAAAAATTAATAAAAAAATAATCAAATGGGTTCATGAGCGGGTATCGGTTTTAGTATTTGGTACCCATATCCTACCCGTTCAATCAATGGGCCAGTATGAATAATTACACCCACACCCAATTTTTTTTTTAATAAATAAAAGAAAAATTAGATCTGATATCCGACCTTAACATAACGGGCATAGACCTAAAAGTTCCAGATAGCATAAGGCATTATCAAGATGTTTCTTGACAAAAAAAATGCATGGAACACCCATAGTTGACCTTTGGAAAGATGATCTCAATCAAAATGATAACCTATTGTCTATGCAACATTTTTCATTCCAAAGTGAATTATGAGCTAATTGGAGCGATAATTTATCTATAACTATCACATCATGTTAGTTATTATCACATAACAATATGACAATTACCAATAAGTTGATATATAAGTTGGATCCCTAATAATGAGATTCCTAACATTATTGATCAGGTAAATATAATCGACCTTATAGCTAGTGAAAATAGAGAATAGTTAAAATGAATTTACCTTCTAGCCTTAGAAACTTGTTTGATACCACAAATATATTTTTGCAATATTCAAACATGAGAAGAAGTGCCTCTATTATCCCCAAAAGATTATCTTCAAAATTTTTAAGAAACACAAATATTATATAAATAATATAATTTATGCCGTCAATTAACAATATTAAAATATTTTAATAAATTTAAATATGTAAACTATTATATTTATTTTAATAATATATTTTTATTTATTGTAGAGATTGTAAATAAATACCTACATTAAATACATTTTACAAATAAAAAAAAATCTCACATACTAATAATGTTAAAATTATTGTTTTACATAATATTCAAAATAATTTAAATTTGAATACATTTATTTTAATATTACGATTCTATTTATTATAATATTTAGTTTAATATAACAAAATATATCTCATATTTTGTTAAATATTAAACAAATTTTAAATTGAAATTATTTTAAAATGTATATATTATTACATTTATTTTAGTGTTATATATACATATATTTTATTAGAGTCATATATATATATATATATATATATATATATATATATATATATATATATATATATATATATATATATATATATATATATGGGTATTGGTGACCATTTCACCCAAGTTTTGGGGGTGTGGATGTCCTTTTCCCCACAAAAAATACTTTTTTTTCCCTATTTTTAAAAAAACTAAGGTAATCAAGCTGACAATGAAGATAAAAAAATAATGGATTAGCTGATATAGTTTAATTGTATATATTTATCATGTTTCAAAAGAATTGAGCTTTACCACATTTCATAAAAATTTATGATAAATATGTATGCCACGTTCGCATAATTAAACTACAACAATTGATTTGTTATATATTTATCTTAACTATAGGCTTGACTACTTGAATGAGTACATTTCCCATATCAATTCTTAAAGCCGAAGCAAAAACTTGCCTCACTCAACTACTTGCTTTCGATTACACGTAGGGGTGGGATAAAAAAAAAAAAAAAGTTGCTCCCATAAAAATCGAATTGAACTGACAGGTTATTGAGATTTAGTTCAGTTAAAAAAATGGTTTATATAAAAAAAACTACAAAATCACAAAATATAAAGAGAATTTACTACTTTTTTAAAAATTGTTATACAGAACTGTTACTGATATTATATCAGATATTACAATTATTATTTACAAACAGATTATACAACTGTGACCTTTTTCGTGGCATGTACTCATCTGAAGTGCTGTCCAAATTCTTTAAACCCTTTTAAATATTTAAGGGTTGTCCACATCACTCACATTTCGTGAGGGATAGACTGACTCCACTCAATTATTTGATAATTGAGGAAGGATTGAAATTAACCCCCATAATATTTTTATGCAGGCTCGAACCCTTACACTCAATATTGTAAATTTATAAATTTATAAAGGAAACAAAGAATTGGACATTTTTGAAATCCATGTAATAATTTGCAATACATGATTATTTTTACAATTCATAGCATATCTAACTTGTATGTTTATATGAATTCTATTTATTTTGTAGAAATAAAGAATATGGAAAAAGCCACTGAAGTTGACGACTTGGAGAAAATTGATGAGGACAAATCGAGCAAAATTGAGCGAGGCAAGAGAGAGAGATAGCCGAGAGAGAGAGAGGGAGCGAGATGTAATAAAGAGAGTGTGTGAGGGAGCGAGTCAAGAGAGAGAGAGAGAGAACCGAGAGTGTTGCGTTTTGAGCACAACAATGATTCTTTATATTGAACACAAAACACAGCATTTGGTGCCCAGTGTTGTTCTTACTATTGTGATAATATCATTTCTTAATAATGAATCAACACTTTGACACAAATAATAACTTTTTTTTATTAGTTTTAAGAAAATCAAGGTAGCCAAGCCAACAATGAAGATATGTAGACAACGCATTAACGACTATAGTTTAATTATACATATTTATCATATTTCAAAACAACTGAGCTTTATCACATTTCATGATCATTTATGATAAATATGTATATCGTATTTGCGTAATTAAACCATAGTCGATAATCTGTTATCTATTTATTTTTACTGTAGGCTTGACTACTTGAATGAGTATACTTACCATTTATCAATTAGTTGGTGAGATAATAAAATTAATTCACTTGGATCTTGTAAAAAATTATCAACTACTCAATTAATGACACATCATTTGGGATACCTTTTTGAGATAAAAAATTTGGGATGTGTAGCATTACTCTAATCCTTAGAGTAATGCTACACATCTCAAATTTTTTTATCCCAAAAGCTATCCCAAATGATGTATCATTTATCAATTAGTTGGTGAGATAATATAATTAATTTACTTGAATCTTGTAAAGAATTATCAACCACTCAATTAATGACACATCATTTGAGATAACTTTTTAGAATAAAAAATTTAAAATGTGTAGCACTACTCTAATCCTTAAGGCCAAAGCAAAAACTTGCCCCATTCAACTACTTGCTTTTTATTACACTTAGGGATGGGTAAAAAAAATCATTGCTCCTGTAAAATCTGAACCGAATTGACAGTTTAGTTCGATTTAGTTCAATTTAAAAAATTTTTAAAAAAATCAGTTTATAAAAAAATTGAAAATACAAAATCATAAAATACAATGGGATTTATGATTTTAAATCAAAAAGACTTAACCAAATTGAGAATTGGTATATTTTATTTATAAAAAAAAAATCGTTTCAGTTCGATTCAGAACCGAACCAACCTCGGAAGAGTTCCATTTTGAATGGACGATTTAGGAAACACCTGCAAAAAAAAAGTGGTAGTCCTAAAATAACTACAAATAACTGCTTTTGCATGTATGTATATCGTAAGTATACTAAAACACAAGCGCTTTACTTACTGTCATTTTAATTACCTTAACAGGGTCTCTTCCTTGCATCGATGGTGAAGGGTCATTCTTGTCAAGGAAAATTATTGGTATCCGAACCGTAGGCTTTCTTAGTCATCAATATCTGAAAGTTGCTTTACTTCTCTTGGTCTGGGCCTGGGCGGAGCAATTAGTTCCAGTGCCTGACGGGTAACTGATAGAACTTGAGAAATTTTAGTTGCCATCAAGGGACTGAGTTACTTAAACTTACCATTTGCTCTCTCATATGTTAGGAAATTGGTAGGTGAAGCAGGACCGTAGTTAAAATAAAATTGGTAGAAAAATAAAGAACAAGCACAATAGAAAACATCAGAAAATTACGTGGTTCGGCTTTTAGCCTACGTCCACGGGCGAAAACAAAAGAAAAATATTATACTAGTGAAATAAGGATTACAAATATTGTAATATTTTGGCTCACTACCCAAAACTTCAATACACCCAATCTCTCACTCACTAATTACACAAGAGTATTAAAACTCTTAATCTCTCACACAACTCTTTCTCTTTTACAAAACAGAGAAGAGAAACTTAAGGAAAAAATAGAATGAATTTGCTCATTTTCTTCGTTTCTATTTATAGAGAAAGCTTTGGCAATATTCATAAATTATATATTATTTTTATTATTTTATTATTATTTTTTCTTTGGATGGCACCTCCCATTTTTTTTCCTTTTTCTTTTCTTCTTTTCCTCATTTATCTTTTGTTTCCTTCTTTGGGCGGCTGCCAAAGCCAATTTGATTTTGGCTAAGCCACCACCGGCTTTGACATTTCTCCCACTTGGAGATTTGATTGAGAATCAATCAATCTCCACACCATCCTTTCTAATTCGCCATAATCATGTTACCTACGTTTCTGCTAGGCCACAAGAAGATCTACTCTAGATAAACTTATCAGTATTTATCGGCTTGGTCAAAACATCTGCTAAGTTCTCCTTCGTATGGATTTTCTGTAAATCCACATTTCCGTCTTCCACTACTTCTCGAATGAAGTGATACTGAACTCTTATGTGCTTTATCCTTGAATGAAATGTTGGATTCCTTGCAATGTGCAAGGCACTCTGACTGTCACAAAACACAGAAATTTTCTCTTGTTTGTGCCCGAGCTCCTCCAATAACCTTTGTATCCAAATAGCTTCCTTGCAAACTTGTGTAGCTACCATGTATTCTGCTTCTGTTGTAGATAAAGCCACAACGGTTTGCAGTTTCAAAACCCAGCTTACAGGTGCTCCCGCAAGTGTAAACACATAACTAGTAGTGGATTTTCTTTTATGAAGATCTCCTGCAAAATCTGAATCCACATAGCCCCTGACAGTAAACTCTGATCCTCCATAACATAATGTAACATCTGAGGTTCCTCTTATGTATCTCAGAATCCTCTTCACAGCTATCAAATGCTCTCCACCAGGATTCGCCATGTATCGATTGACTGCTCCCACTGTTTGTGCAATGTCCGGTCTTGTACATATCACAGCGAACATCAAACTTCCCACTGCTGATGCATACGATACTCGAGACATCTCCTTCCTCTCTACTTCATTGCTAGGACATATACTTGAGGATAATTTGAAATTAACAGGAAGTGAGGTAGAAATTGACTTACAATCTTGCATGTTGAAGAGCCGCAAGATTTTCTTCAAGTAGTTCTTTTGTGAAAGCCAAATCTTCTTGTTATTTCTATCTCGGTGAATTTGCATCCCTAGAATCTTGTTTGCTGGTCTCAAGTCCTTCATTTCAAACTCCCTAGCCAACTGTGCCTTCAATTCTTGGATTCGATCTTTGTTGGGACCTGCTCCCAACATGTCATCCACATATAACAACAAAATAATGAAATCATTATCTTCAAACCTCTTGTAATATGCACAATGGTCTGAACTGAATCTGTTGTATCCAAGGCTCATAATGAAGGAATCAAATATCTTATACCAACACCTCGGCGCCTGTTTGAGACCGTATAGAGATTTGTTCAACCTGCAAACCAAGTTCTCCTTTTTTATTTCTACAAAACCTTCTGGTTGGAGCATATATATTTCTTCTTCAAGTTCTCCATGAAGAAATACAGTTTTCACATCTAACTGCTCAAGATGTAAGTCAAATGTAGCACACATCGTCAAGACCACTCTGATTATTGTGAGTTGAACCACCGGTGAAAATATCTCGTTGAAGTCAATACATTCTTTTTTAGCATATCCTTTCACCACCAATCTCGCACGATACTGCTCCACTTGGTCATTGCCATCACGATTGATCTTGTATACCCATTTGTTTCCAATGGCTTTTCTTCCACGTGGTAGTGGTACAAGTTCCCATGTCTTGTTTTTGTGTAGAGCTTCAATTTCTTCCTGCATTGCTGTCATCCACAAAATAACATCTAAGCTTTCTAAAGTTTCATGGAAAGTTGATGGTTCTTCATCCTCTGTTAGAAGACAATATGCAACGTTGATCTCTGTGACATACTCCGAGTGCCACGTTGGTGGTCGTCTCTCACGAGTTGACCGATGAACTTCTGGAGCCTCAGTCTCGACTGGTTCTTGTTCCTCGTGCTCTGGTGCTGCTTCAGAATAATCTGAATCTTCTGGATTATTTTCGACATATACCGGCACAGTCTCTGACTTTTCTTTTTTAGTGTCATCATTTTCATCTCTCATTTGCAGTTGATCTTCTACAAAGATAACATCTCTGCTGATGACGATCTTATAGGTATTGGGGTCCTACAGACGATACCCCTTTACTCCATCAACATATCCCAAGAAGATACATCTTCTAGATTTTGCATCCAACTTTGTTCTTTTTTGGGCATTGTACATCACGTACACAGGACATCCAAATGCATGTAGGTAAGAATAATCAGCTGGCTTTTCAGTCCACATTTCCATCGTCGTCTTCAACCCAATAGTTGTAGATGGCGACCGATTTACTATATAACAGGCAGTTTTGGTTGCTTTTGCCCAGAATGAATTGTGTAGACCAACAGTCCTCAACATAGCTCTTATTCTTTCTGTAAGAGTTTTGTTCATCTGCTTTGCCACTCCATTTTGTTGAAGAGTGTATGCCACCGTAAACTGCCTCTAAATACTTTTTTGCTTACAGAAAACAAGAAACTCGCCTTCTGTATACTCTCCACCATTATCTGTCCTCAAGCACTTGATCTTTTTACCAGATTCAAGCACTTGATCTTTCTGTAAGAGTTTTGTTCATCCGCTCTGGCACTCCATTTTGTTGAAGAGTGTATACCACCATAAACTGCCTCTGAATATTTTCTTGCTTACAGAAAGCAAGAAACTCGCCTTCTGTATACTCTCCACCATTATCTGTTCTCAAGCACTTGATCTTTTTACCAGATTCAAGTTCCACCCGCGCTTTGTATTCTTTAAACACTGGAAATACATCTGACTTTTTCTTAATTGGATACATCAACATCTTCTAGAATAATCATCAATGAAAGTCACCATGTACTTTGCACCTCCTATGAATATATCCGGTGATTCTCAAACATCAGAATGAATCAAGTCTAGAATGCATTTACTTCTAACAATAAATCTACTGAATTTTAATCTATACTGCTTACTTGTAACACAATGCTCGCAAAATGGTAAACTTACCGATTTGAGCCCCAGAAGTAATTTTTTCTCAGAGAGAATCTTCAAACCTTGTTCTGACATGTGGCCAAGTTTGAGATGCCACATCATCGTTGACTCTTCTCCATTTGATGTGACACACGGATCAGCCTCATGTAGTGTTTCTCCTTTAAGCATCAATAAATTAGCACCGATCTTTTCTGCCTTCATCAATACAAGCGCTCCTTTAATGATCTTCATAATTCCATTCTCCACATGAGTTTTGTACCCATTACTATCCATTTGTCCCAAAGACAATAGATTTTTCTTCAAGCAGTTGACATGTTGTATCTCCCCAATTGTGTGAATTGTACCATCAAACATTTTTATTTTGATAGTACCAATACCAGCAATCTCCAAGGCATGATCGTTACCCATATATGCAGATCCTCCTAAGATAGGTTCATATGTGTGGAATCATTCTCTCCTAGAGGTCATGTGCCAGGTAGCTCCTGAGTCTATAAGCCAGACATCAGATAGTCGTTTTCTACCTTCTGAAACAGTTATTGCCTCGCTGTAGAGAATTTCGCCATCATTTGAGGTACTTGCTACACACCCCTGAGCATTTGATGATTCAGGTTCTTTACCCTCTCTTCTCTTCTGGTTACTCCAACACTCTTTCTTGACATGCCCTTTCTTGCCACAGTTGTAGCATTTAACATTCTTCTTACTTTTGGATTTTGATCTACCATGATTTTGACTCCCACTGGGGCCACGTTCTGTGATCTCCCTCTCGTCACCGATAGCGTCTCCGTTTACTGCGAACTTGCTTGTCTGTTTTCCTTATTTTTTCGCCTGCTCTCCTCATTTAATACGGAGGCTGCAACATTGTCGAAAACTAGCCTGTCCGCTAGATTATTGTTCATCAGGTTGATGATGAGTTGATCATACGAATCTGGTAGACTTTAAAGTAGAGCTCTACACGTTCATTTTCCTCTATATTATGACCCAACATTGTGAGTTGTGAAAATAGAGTCTTCAAGGTGTTGATGTGATCGGTCACCGTTGTAGATTCCGCCATTCGAAGAGTATAGAGTTTCCTCTTCAAGAAGATTTTGTTGTGTAGTGACTTGGCCTCGTACAATTTTGTGAGAGTATCTCATATTTCCTTCGTTGTATTTTTCTCTGCTACACTAGATAATACTTCATCTGCAAGTGCCAAGTGTAGATCAGAAATGGCATTGCCATCTACCTTGTTCCACTTGTCATCAGTTATCTCTATGGGTCTTTCTCCAATTGCTGTCAAGCAATTATTTTTCCTTAATACAACTTTCATCTTCATTTTCCACAACAAAAAATTATTTCCATTAAACTTCTCAATTTCATACTTTATCGCCATTTTGTTGATAAATACCGCACACAAACTAGTGTACCACTTTGAATAGTTGTGTGTATGTGTGAGAATGCACACCATGAAAAGTTTCCAGGAAAGACTGGAGGGGTCACAATGGTCCTACTTAAAACCCAGACTCCTTAAGCTCTTATTGCCTTTGTGAAAGAATTTTCCTAAACATGTACAAAAACCACACAGTTGTTTTACTCACACCACTATTCCCTGCTTTGCACCACAAAATTTTTGGATCGCTCTACCGTTTCACGTGAATAGTACCGTATACATGAATAATATAGTATACGTGAATAGTACCGTATACGTGAATAGTATCGTATACGTGAATAGTATCGTATACGTGAATAGTGCCGTATATGTAAATAGTACCCCTTACGTGAACAATACCTGACTCCAAAAAAATACAACCAATAGCTCTGATACTACTGTTAGTAAATTGGTGGATGAAGCAGAACCGCAGGTAAAATAAAATTGGTAGAAAAATAAAGAACAAGCACAATAGAGGACACCAGAAAATTACGTGGTTCGGCTTTTAACCTATGTGCACGGACGAAAATAGAAGAAAAATATTATACTAGTAAAATAAAGATTACAAATATTGTAATATTTTAGCTCACTACCCAAAATTCCAATACACCTAATCTCTCACTCACTAATTACACAAGAGTATTAAAACTCTTAAGCTCTCACACAACTCTTTCTCTTTTACAAAATAGAGAAGAGAAACTTAAGGAAAAAATGAAATGAATTTGCTCATTCTCTTATTATTATTTTATTATTTTATTATTATTATTTTATTATTATTATTTTCTTTGGACGGCACCTCCCATTTTTTTTTCGTTCTTTCTTTCTTTTTTTCTTCTTTCTCTTTTGTTTCCTTCTTTGGGCGGCTGCCAAAGCCATGTTTATTTCTTTGGGTGGCTGCCAAAGCCAATTTAATTTTGGCTAGGCAACCACCGGCTTTGACACCATAGTGTTCCATTTATAGTGGTAACAAGTCAACCCGAGAGCCTCTAACACTTTCACTAACTTTTTTTTTCATAAATTCACACATCATCGAATTTGAATCGGAGTCTTAAAGTGACTGCTATTTGTTATTGGAACGAGACCGTATCTCAATTTAAATAAAAATAAAAATAATTAAAATTATGATTAAAAATCATGCATTGCACCTGACCAGGAGTGTAATGTCGGCATCATCTGTCTGCCATTTTTTTTTTTTTTTACTTTGTCTTTATCTCTCGTTTCGCCGCTTCCAAACCGCAGACCGAGTGATGACAAATTGACTCATAAAAAATAACTCCATTTGTTTTGCAATTTGGGTGGCTCAAATTAAACATAGTACAATAATGCTTGTACCCAAGCCACCTTTGATGGTGCCATCATTTAAGGCGAGAAAGAAGACATCTTCGTTAAAAAAAAAAAAAAAAGTTATATTCGGAGTAAAATATAAATGTATTTTATTTCACAAATGAACAAATGAAAAACGTGCGGTTGGGATGCTTGTCATTTTTTTTTGAATTATTACAAATTACTTTCAATTTTTTTTTCCAAATTCAAAAAGAAAAAATAGAGCGGACTATGATATAAATAAATAGCATCATATATATGCTACGATATGCCTTTAAATCTGTTGTCATATACCTCAAACAGACAATAACATCAAATTTAAGAAGTGTAATGAAAATTTGGACTTTTGTTATATGATAACAATGATTGGAATTAAGGTAGAAGTATATTTATTTAAAAATAGTGCTATAATTGTAAAAATTTGAGTATAAATTTGTATCTAAAATGTGGTAAATATGTGGTCTAAACTTCGTCATTCTTGAGTGATATTAATAAACTTGAATCGAATTATAGGTGATTATAGATTGTTAGAGGACAAGAATGAAATAAAATTTTATCAAAATAATGAGTTACAACTAATGCACATTAGAAGCTCGCTGAAGCGACTCTTAGACATTGTTTGTGCTTATTTTTTAGGGTGTTCTTTCTGTTGAATTGGGTGGCCTAGACTAGATTTATGGCTTATTCTTTAACTTGTCAATTCCTAATATGTTATTTATTCAATTAATTATAAGTTGGGAGGGGCCGCAAGTGTTCAAAATCAAATGAGAGTGCGGTGGCACATAAACATAGGATAGGTGTGACGGGTACCTATTACACAAAAAACAAAAGCCTACCACCACCACCATTATTCTTAAACCACTACCACCATCACCATTCTTAAACCAACACACGTAACAACTACAAACACCAATCATTTCAAACAACCAAAATAAAGCATAAAATATGATCTAATAGACGAAAAATTAACTAACCTAGATTTTTTGGATGGGTTTAAATTGATATGGTTTGATATCGCAGTGTTGTTGGTTTATCACTCTCCCTCTCGCCGCCGATGATCGAAATCTCTGCTACCTTGGCAGTAGTTGCTGTATCTACGCTGCCGACGATTCAAATCGCATCAAGGAGCAAGATCGTCACTTGATTTTTTTGATTTCAAATGCAAGGGTAATTATCGTCCAAATAAATGGTGTTATGTTTGATAGAAAAAAAATATATATATATGGTGTTATGGTGTTATGTTTTATAAATTTCTCCTTTTTTATATTATACAACGAAAAATAAAAAAACTGCAGTTTTTAAATTCTCAAACTGTTGTGGTTAGAATAAAATTAAGATGAGAAACTAGAAATTTTCAGAAACTACACGACAAAATTTTACAAATTTTATTTCAAATGATGTAGTTTTACTACTCAAAAAAGTTAAATAAACTGCTGGTTGTTTTAATTAATTTAGTGAATTCTTCGTCACCAAATTAACTAATTAAGTTTTTGAGGTTTTGAAGAAGATGGGGAAGAAGAAAGAGGTCATAAAACATGCAGAGAAAGAACTCAAATGAGTCTCACCTTAAAACTCTATTAATTTTAGGATTGCAATTAGCCACTAAACGTTTTCGTTTGGTATTTGGAAAGAAAAAGTAATAGTAAATTAAATTTTACCTCTAGATGTACTTAAATCACATGTGTTATAATCATCTAAAACAATCTCAGAAATAATTAAATTACGAGAGAATTCGAATCACATGGATGGGAATGCACTTGGAGGGACCTAATATTTTACGTTTCCCTAAGCATCTAACTTGCAGACGAGCTACACAGAGTGACAGAAGTGGCCCTTCATTGATTTTGAGAAACGCATGGGGCTTCGTTTTGGAATTTGGGTGGCTCAAATTAAACATAGTACCAGGGGTGTTCAGAATCCAATTCGATCTGCCGAATCCGTCCGATCTGTTGAATCTGATCCGTATAAATCCGATCTGTGAATTGGTGGATTGGATATGGATTGAAAATTTAAAAATCCGCAATCAATGGATTGGATATGTATTTACTTCTGTAAATCCGCAGAAATCCTTGAATCCGTAAAAAAAAAATTATATATATCTATATATAATTAAAAATTTATTATAAATTTAATTAAAAAAATTCTAAATGTAACATTGCATAGTTACTAAGCACTATAACATATCTTAGCCATTACCCAATAATAATATAAAATGAAAAATAATTAAATAATCAAATATACAAATATAACTTGTAAAAATTGTAAAACAAAATAAAAGCAAAGTCACACGCACTAGCAAAAGCAAAGTAACATAACGCCAAGTCACCAACAATTTGCAAACAAAAAATTCTAAGCTTTCTCGCCGTCACACACACTAGCAACACTCAATACTGGTTGGATACACTATCGACACGGATTTAAAGGACATCGGCCGCGCGATTCCGGCCAGAGCAAGCCATCTTCTTTCCCAAGTCCATCGAGCCACTTCACATTCACTGGTTCTAGCTGAACAATTTCACTATCACAACCTTTAAGATCGCCACCCGTACAGCTTCTCCTGGTTCCCATCATGGATGGCTCTGTAATCATCACTTTTCGACAGACGCAACAGCCCTGGTGAAGGATCAGACTGTGTTTAGTTTCTGAAACTTTGTCATTTCAATTAATTGTGGCTTTATTTGAACAATTAATTTCGGTGTTATATTAATATATTATTGTAACTTTATTTAAACAATTAAGCTTGGTGTGTTATATTTTGAAACTTTGAACGTATTATTGTAGCTTTATTTGAATAATTAGTCTCGATGTGCTATATTTTAAAACTTTAAATGCATTATTTTAGCTTTATTATTTAAACAATTAATTTATTTAAATTTTATTCAATTTTAAATTTAATTGACAGCAAAATTATTTTTATATTAGATTTTTTTATTTCATTAGTTGGAGAGAACTAAAAATTTTTAATTCGAAAACTAATGCGCAAATTGGTGGATTGCATATGGATTGAGTCAAATCCGCATTCGATCCGCAGACTTATGGATTGGATATGGATTGAGTCAAATCCGCATCCGATCTGCAAATGTATGGATTAGATTTGAATTGAATTTTATCAATCTGTGGATTGGATTGGATTGAAAAATTATAATCCATAAAATTATGGATCGGATATGGATTGATGTCCAATCCGTAAAATCCGATCCGTGAACACCCCTACATAGTACAATAATGCTTGTGACCAGCCCCACCTTTAACGTCGCGATCATTTATGGCGAAAACGAAAGAAGACATCTTCGCGAAAAATATGTTATTTCGGAGTAAAATATTAATGTATTTTTTTTTCACAAATGAACGTATGAAAAACGTGCGGTTGGATGCTTGTCAATTTTTTAAATTAATTTTTACAATATAATTATATATTTGAAATTTGGGATCTATTGAGAATAATTTGTAATAAAATTCAGATGCGTATTAAATATAATTTAAAAATTTACTCTCACTAATAATTGGAGAAAAATTCACACCAACCCATACTTTGTGATAAGGGAAAAAAAACTCCATAAAGACTCTGAACTAATTTCTCTATTTATGCAAACGATAATTTTAGCGTGCGATCTCACGCTTTTCTTATAAGTTTCCAACTCCAACAATATTTACTGCGTATGATGGGACAGTAAATTTCAATAAAAAAGGAAAGGAAAAAAAAAAAAACAAACAGCCCCTGTGTATCAGGATCCCACATTGTTACGTCACTTTTGCCGGGAAATCCTGCACATTAATTGAAGAGTTTCACTAGTGGCACACCTCTAACATTCTTTTTAAACACATTTTCTCTATATACTCTTCTTAATTCCTAAAATAATATTCATTTGTTAAACTTTCTTAATAAACTCCTGCGTCAATACTTAAAAAAAATTGTTAGGTTCTTTCTCTCACCCTTCTCCCCTAAGGTTTTAAGTTTTATAAGAAAAAAAA
>NW_006262688.1:7733169-7774447 GCF_000493195.1 Citrus x clementina | reverse complement strand
CACATCTTTGTTTTTTTCTAGTAGGTAATAATCTTGGTATATGCATAAAGACACGTGTGCAAATCTTAAAAAAAAAATTGGCCTAAGTAAACAAACTTCACCAAATTATCTTTCCTATAAAAACTTTGTTTATATTTAGATCAAATTCTTATTATATAACAATTCATTTTTTTTCAAATTTTATAGATTTAATGAGTTGATAATGGAGAAAAAATAAAAAAAATATAGGTGGGTTTAATTAGATAAATTTTACAAATTTGTGAATAAAGAATAAGACAGGTTTCATAAGAGATATAGAGGGGTGTCAGTAGCTTCACTCTTAATTAAATTGCGAGATCCCACTATAGTTCAATGTAAAAACTTAATTAGGATAAGTCTTCTTATTTGTATTTTGAGATTTATTGAAGTCAAGGCAACTATAGTTCAATGTAAAATATAAAGCAGAAGCGGGTACCTGTCTGATATTATTGAAGTCAGAATAACTCTCAAATTCGATTGTGCAAGTTTACACAAAAAAAGACTTCCACTTATTTAGAGGAACAAGCACAATTAGCCAAGTGTTGCAGGAATTATTGCAAGGAAAACTTGCCTCCTAATTTACAGCACACCACCTCATCATATCATATTCAATAGGGTCCTAATTTTACAAGACACACCTTCATCACATTATATTCAATACATAGTATTCTTGCGCACTCCAAGAACATTACTCCTGATCTCGCTTCCATATTTTTCTTCAAAACTGATCTATATCTTTAACTTGGAATGCTAAAATAGGTGATGGTTCAGTGTTTCAAAATAACCATTGTAACCAACCAAATATTCTCATAACAAAGTATAAGAATGGGCAGAGTTTAAATTATTATTATTTTTAAGCTAAAATTCAAATTTCGGATGGCCAATCAAAGAAGAAATGCGTTGACAACCACTCTGCCAAGCCCTAGGTGCAAATTATAATTGTTTTCGAAATTAATCAAGTTGAAAACAAATGTTAATATCGACGGACACTTTCTGTCCATACAAATAAATTATCGTACCCCTAATCAATCAAGAATATGTTTTGCTGAAGTTGATTTTAAAGATTATGTATCACGTTCCATAAATTGGTCTTAATTTGTCTATATATCGTCCAATATCACGAAATGGCAGGAAATTTGCATAATTTGGTAACAGTCAGTTTCCATACGCGGTACACACGTGCTTCTTTCTTCAGCTATAAAAGAAAAATTTTGGAGGCCAAGGCAACCAGTGAAACAGTTCAAGCCTTGCCAAAACAATTAATCTAGAAACTCAAATTAGGGTACGTTTGAGACTGTAGTTTTTAAGATATAACTGCTATGAAGTAAAAATCATAACTTTGGAGTAAAATTGAAAAAAAAAAAGGCTACTAACCTACCAAAACCCAATTACAAGGTGTTATCAAACACCTTAGCAGTTGGGCTTTAGCAGCTCAATTGCTACACATCACTCCCAAACACACCTTTAAAATGACCTCAAGATTTTCTCAAGTTTTGTCAATAACCCGAAAGGCACCAGAATTAATTTTTCCGGCAAGGGCAACACCGCATGAATTAAAGCAACTTTCCGGATATAGATGACCAAAAAAGCTTCAGGTTTCATATTCCAGTAAATAATCTTTTACAAGAATAACCCTTCATCATCACCTCCAATACTCAGAGAAAAAGATCATGTGAAGGTCATCAAGGAAGCTATAAGTGAAGCACTTGTGTATTATTACCCTTTTGCTGGTAGGATTAAAGAAGGTCCCAACCGCAAGCTTATGGTGGATCGCAATGGTGAAGGGATCTTGTTTCTTGAGGTTGAAGCTAACTTCAAACTTGAGCAGCTTGGTGATGCTATTAAGCCACCATGCCCATATTTGGAACAATTGATCTATAATGTTCCATGTTCTGACGGCATTCTTGGTTGCCCATTGCTCTTAATTGAAGTGAGTCTATTATTTCCTAACCATTGAATTTACTTCACATGCATACTCAAAAATAAATAGTTTGAGGATACATTTATGTCTCTACTAGGTCACTTTCATCAGTTGGATAGGTTCATTATTGAAAGTCAAAGATTATAGCCTAATTTTGTGTGCATGTATTTTTTTTTCCTTGTATAGCATATATTTATTTTTCCTAGTTTCCTATAGCTTCCTTATATAGTCTAGTCAAACTAGTATATAATGTAAAGATTGCAACTTTTATGAATAAGAAAAATATCTTCTCACTATTTTTTCTCATGGTATCAGAGCCCAAGTTAGGGTTTCTGGGCAGTTTTTTTTTTCAACAAATTTTCAGTCGCCAATACCTTTAGGATTTTATCTTACGCTGTGACTTTAAAATTCTGATTTAAAATGTCAGATGTGAGCGAATCCAGCTCTGGTGTCACGTTAAACATGTTCAAGCCAATAATTCTGTTGACAATCCGTCATTACATATTACAACTCACAAATTGAATGGCCAGAATTTTCTGTAGTGGTCACAGTCTGTGAAGTTGTATGTGAAGGGAAAAGGTAAAATGGGCTATCTTGATGGGTCAACAGACATACCAGAGGTTGACGACCCTTCGTATAAAATCTGGGATGAACAGAACTCTATGGTAATGTCATGGCTTATTAATTCAATGGATCCTCACATTAGTCAGTCATTTCTTTTCTTACCATCAGCACGAGATTTATGGGATGCAGTCACAGAGACATATTCTGATCTTGGAAATACTGCACAGTTGTTACTGCACAGTTGTACGAACTTAAGTGTCGTATTCATGAAACCAAACAAGGAAGTGACACTATGACTGCATATTACAATATCATGAATAGCTTATGGTAAGAATTAGATTTGCATTATGATGGAGAATGGAAGTGTAGAGATGACTGTAAAAGATTTAAGAAGTTACAGGAGAAAGATAGGGTGTTTGAATTTTTGGCTGGTTTGAATTCAGATTTGGCTGAAGTTAGGGGACGAGTACTAAGCAAAGAACCTCTCCCCGCAATTAGGCAAGTCTATGCATATGTGAGAAGGGAAGAAAGTAGAAAAAATGTAATGATGAATAGCTCTAATACTGATAATTCTGCCTTGATTACTTGTGCTACTGATTCAGCATTGGTAAGTGAACAAAAGAATATGAGCAAGAAGAAAGATGACAAGGATAAACTTTGGTGTGATCATTGCCATAAGCCGAGACATACCAAAGAGTTTTATTGGAAGCTCCATGGAAGGCCACAAAACTCAGGGAAGGGTACCAAGCCTTCTGGACAAAATTCAAAGGGCTTTCAAGTTGCAACTGATAATGCCAATGCAAACTTAGGGAGTTAAAGATCAAATCTGTTTACTAAGGAACAACTTGAGCAACTTGCCAGGTTCACGAGTTAAACATCTTTTGCTAATCTAGCCCAAATAGGTAATTTTCTAAATGCTTTCAGCATCTCTTCAAATACTTCTTACCCTTGGATTATTGATTCAGGGGCAACCGATCATATGACTGGGTTGTCCAACTTATTCTTTACTTCCAAACCACTTTCTGGTAAACAAAAGGTAAAAATCATTGATGGGTCTCTTTCTTCAGTTGCAAGAAAAAGTTCAATTTCAGTTTCTAAAACAATGATCTTAAAATCAGTATTGCACGTTCCTAATCTGCCTTGTAATCTTTTGTCTGTCAGTAAACTTACAAAAGACCTTAACTGTATGGCTAAATTTTATCCTTCCAATTGTGAATTTCAGGACCTGCATACGGAGAAGAAGATTGGCAGTGCTAAGGAGGTGGATGGACTTTATTATTTCGAAGAGGAGCCTGAAGCTTTGAGTAATCTATCCTTAGTTGACAAAATTGTTTCTCAAGTGCCTAGTGAGAACGAAATTAGTTTGATGCATCTCAGATTAGGACATCCAAATTTTTCATATTTAAATTTATTATTCCCAACATTGTTTAAGAATAAAAGTGACATTAATTTTAAATATGAAGTGTGTGCACTGTCCAAGCATCATCTTACTCATTTTCCTGCCCAAACTTACAAAGTTTCACAACCCTTCTCTCTTATACAAAGTGATGTATGGTATCCTCTCCGTTTTCCCAATAATTTTGGAGTTAAGTGGTTGTAACTTTTATTGATGATCACACTCGAGTTTGTTGGGTGTATTTATTAAAAGAAAAATCTGAAGTTTTTAAAATTTTTTAAATCTTCCATAAAGTTGTTCAAACCCAATTTCAAACAAAAATTCAATTGTTTCGAACTAACAACTGCAAAGAATTTTTTTCTTCTATGTTGGGAAATTATTTGACTGAGAATTGAATTATTCATCAATCCTCTTGTATTGATACTTCTCAACAAAATGGAGTTGCAGAAAGAAAAAACAAACATTTACTTGAAGTTGCTCGATCTTTGATGTTTACTATTGGGGTACCAAATTATTTGTGGGGTGAATCAGTTTTAACTGCCTGTTATCTCATAAATGGATTGCCTACTAGTAATTTGAAGTTTAAAACTCCAATCGAACTTCTTCAGCAACTTTATCCCATGTCTCGGTCCTTTAGTTCTCTTCCTCCTAAGGTTTTTGGGTGTGTTGCTTTTGTTCATGACAATAATCATAACAAAAGTAAGCTTGATCCTAGGTCTCTTAAGTTGTTTGTGGGTTATTCTCCTACACAAAAAAGGTATAAATGTTTTCATCGTCTAACTAGGAAATATTTTGTAACCATGGATGTGACTTTTTTTAAATTAACCCTTATGTCTCCAAAACCTCTCTTTAGGGGGGGGAATATAATATTAAAGATCCGTTTTTTAAAATTTTTCCAAAATCCACACACTTAGATGAGTTATATTTCAGAGATGATATCACAAATTCAACTTCACCTTTGATAGTTTGCTCTCCACAAAATCTGCCACCTTCCAATAACAATCAGCAAAAAGAACAACATTGTTCTTCCCCACAGAAATAGCCTGACCCAAATGATGACTAGCAAGTGTTTTCACAAATTCAACAATCCACCGCACAAAATCAAGAGGATACTCAAAAGCTAAAGGTATATTCTCGATGAAATAAAACAATTTGTACATCTCCTGACTGCCAAAATTCTGAACCGAACATAGAGTTATTGGAAGACACAGGTACTGTTCAATCTGAGTCTAAATTACATTTAAACTCTATTCGGTCACTTGATTTAGATTTAGATTTGCCTATTGCTCATAGAAAAGGTGTTAGAACTTGTACTAAACATCATATTTCTAAGTTTCTCTTATCATAGATTTTCACCATCATTTAAAGCTTTTGCTGCTAATCTTTCATTTGTAACTATTCCTAGAACAGTACAGGATGCTCTTGCAAATCCAAAGTGGAGAGAAGCGATTCATGAAGAATTGAGAGCATTATATAAAAATAGAACTTAGGGTCTTGCAGACTTGCCTTCTGAAAAGAAAATTGTGGGTTGTAAATGGGTATTTACGGTTAAGCATAAGGCTGATGGATCAATTGAGAGATTCAAGGCTAGCCTGGTGGCTAAGGGATATACTCAAACATATGGAATTGATTACCAAGAGACATTTGCCCCTGTTGCAAAAATGAACTCTATTCGGGTCCTATTGTCACTTGTTGCAAATTTAGAATGGCCATTACAACAGCTAGATGTGAAGAATGCATTTCTCCATGGAGATTTAGAAGAGGAGGTGTATATGGATCCACCACTAGGGTTTGAGAATATGTTTGAAAGAGGAAAAGTTTGCAAGCTGGAAAAGTCCTTATACGGGCTCAAGCAATCACCAAGAGCCTGGTTTGACAGATTTACAAGATTTATTCTCAAATGTGGATATCGACAAATCCATAGTGATCATACCATGTTTCTTAAGCATGGTAAAGAAGATAAGCTCGCTGTTTTTATTGTGTATGTGGATGATATCATCTTGATTGGAAATAACATAGATGAAATTGAAAGACTCAAGATGTTGTTAACCAAAGAGTTTGAAACTAAAGACCTAGGTTATCTAAAATACTTCCTCGAAATTGAAGTGGCTAGGTCTCGGAAAGGGATATTTTTGTCACAAAGGAAATACATTCTGGATCTCTTGGAAGAAACTGGGATGTTAGGATGCAAACCTAGCGATGTTCCTATAGAATCCAACCATAGACTTGGGGCAACTACTAAAAGAAGGTTGGTTAATAAGGAACAGTACCAAAGATTAGTTGGAAAGCTAACCTGTATGTGTCATACTCGTCCAGACATTACATTTGCAGTAGGCGTTGTGAGTCAATTTATGTATTCTCCTAATGTAGAGTACATGGAAGATGTGTTTAGGATACTGAAATATTTGAAGACATCTCCAGGAAAAGGCATTTTATTCTCTAAGAATAATCACCTAAGGGTTGAGGCATATACAGATGCAGATTGGGCTGGATCATTTGTTGATAGAAAGTCAACATCATGTTATTGTACATTTGTTGGGGGAAATCTAGTTACTTGGAGAAGCAAGAAACACCAGTGGGTTGCAAGATCAAGTGCTGAAGCTGAGTTTAGAGCAATGACGTTGGGAATTTGCGAGCTTATGTGGCTGAGAATGTTTCTAATAGAGTTGAAGGTGTGGAAAACTAAATCAATGAGACTGTATTGTGATAATAAAGCTGCCATTAGCATTGCTCATAATCCAGTCTAACATGATAGGACAAAACATATCGAGATTGATAGACACTGTATAAAAGAGAAGCTGGAGAAAGGCCTAATATGCATTCCATATGTTACTACTCAAAAGCAAGTTGCTGGTATTCTCACCAAGGGATTATCAAAACAAGTTTTTCAATCACTGAATTCCAAGCTGAGAATGATAGATATCTTCGAGCTAGCTTGAGGGGGAGTGTTGAAAGTCAAAGATTATAACCTAATTTTATGTACATGTATTTATTTTTTCCTTTCAGGCAGTCAGGCAGTCAGGCAGTCAGGCAGTCTTCTCCCTGTCCCTCAAATATCAGTGAGAGATTTCTAAGGTGTAATGGAAGTTGATTTTTGGATTGGTACCAATGAAAGTATCACACTTGTAGTGGATTTCTAGTGCATAAGCGTTGAAGGCTATAAAAAATATATATTTTTGAGGAGAAAACTGTTTTTGTTGAGGTTCAAACTACTACCCTCACACTTACGAGGGAGTAGCTCTTAACACTTGGCCTTGTTCAACATTTGAGTTGTTGGCTGCTTGTATGCGGAGATGTAGAACAATTGCACTTCAACTAGACCCTAAATATACTGTTCAATTTTCATATAAAGCACTCTACTCAGCAATTCTTTCAAACTTCATTGTACCTTCGTCCAAGATTGTCATGTGCTTCCTCTTCTTAGACAACTTAGTTGAATTTTGAAACCCATTTACCTCATCGGTAAACTGAGCAGCAGTTCGAGCCCGCAATTCTTCCAGACTCTCCCCTTCCTTTGCTCTCTCCATCACCTGAAATGTGGGGGCAATTATAGATATTATCTGATCATGTGCAACAGAGAATATCTATAAGAACTGGCAGATAGCTTACCAGATGCCGACCATAGAGATGGGTGTTTGAAAGTGCTTCAAGTGCATTTTGCGCCTCTTGCTTTGTTACATACTCAACGAATGCAAAGCCCCTATGATTTCCAAACTTCATTGGCAGCCTTAAGCTCTTTATCTACAAAAAACATATAAAAACATAGAAATCAACAAGAGAAAAAGCATGTCCAGCACGTTCAATTATAAGTCTTTCGGCATCGCTGAAATGAATTTAAATGCAGGTAATCCTTGAGAAGGGATTATACCTGTGCACATCTTGCAACAAATTTAGATATTTAATTGAAAACTTCTATTATCCTACATATAACCTTTACTTTTGTCTCGTTATCTGGTTAATCAAACAATAGTTTAATATTTGCTGTAATATAGCAATAACTCTTTCCAACTTGTCTTAGATTCCATGGTCCTGTTCCTTCCTTTTTACTTACTAGGCATTTTTAATGAAATGCATCATTACTCATCAAAAGAAAAATAACCACCTGGCCAAATGGGCTAAACAGCTGTCTCAGATCTTTCTCTGTTGCCTCAAAAGCAACATTTCTCACAAGTAATTTTGTTGAACTCTTATCCTTCTCAGCCTTTTTCACCACTTGTTCATCCTTCTTGGCATGACATAGTTGTAAGATGAGAGCATGCCCATCCAAAATAGTTCCCTAAAAAAGAGACGAGACATTGTCGACGATGCATCAGTTTCCAAAATTTTGAACTATATTCTAATGATATTAACCTAACTTAGCATCTGGTAGCCACCTGTAGATCTCTGCATACATTTGTTGCTGTCTCCACAGAATCAAACTCTATAAAACCAAACCCCATAGAAACATTCTTTCCATTTTTCAGGTGCTTCTTTACCTGTAACAGGGTGGAACAGAACCATAAAATGAGTGAATTAAAGAATCAAGAAAATCATATATTATCTTTGAAGTGTCCAGATAATTACCTTGACGCTCAGAATTCTTCCCTCCTTGATGTGTTCACCAAAATGCTTTCTCAAATTCTCATCACAAGTCTTAAAATTCAAGTTCTTGACAAATAAAGATCTTGACTGAAACATGATAGGCAAAAAGAGAAATGAATGAAAAAACCATAAACAGAAACAAAAAGCAAAGACACCGCAAATCCATAGAGCTAGAAAGTTTCTATCGAAGCACTGTAAGCATATGATTTACTCTTGTCACTTTATGATTCAAGAAATATGATAATGTGACTTTTCTAGAAGCAACCATATGTCGTAAAAAATGCAGTTAAGAGAAAAACGATGCAACACAATCTATATAATATGTATCAACCTCCTTTTCAAATCACAGAACAAATAGTACTGAGCAACTGAAATTGCTGAATCCAAGCATATGGAAAGCATTCACTGTTTTCCTCTGTTTTTGATGAATAGTTAAATTCATAAGAAAAACAAGATGCTGCAACAGAATGAGTACATACGGATTTGTTGTTTTGGATGGTGGTGTTGGGGTTGGGCCGTGGGAGAATGAACTTAGAAAAAAATAAAAATAATGAAACGAATAACACAAATCTAAGATTGCCAGAAATCCATGACATCTACATAAAAATAAAATAGTAAAAGATGGCTATAAATCTAAAGAAAAGACCTCACAAATGCAGTGGTTTAACATGATTCATACCAACATTGTTGTTGATCTCCAATCAACAAGCAATGGACAAATGGACAAAAATCTTTTTGCGATGTGCGCCAACATATAAATGATGAACAAAGAAAAATGACCCAAAGATATTGACTAGAGGAATTGTAATCATCTACAGCCACCTTACGGCCAATAAACTAACAGCAACTTGAAAGAATACATTTGACATGTTTAAGGACCATAAAGGAACAAGATAAAACAAGGCATAATCACGAAAACAATTAGCATAAAAAATATACGGCATGAAGCAGAACAGGGAAAAGAAGCAAGATAAGAATTCATTAATATGACACACCTCAACTCTATCAGGATCAATATCAGCATCTGTTACTCCTTCCAGTTGTTGCTCTAGAAGAGCTCTCTTGGCATCATGTTCACCAACCACAGCATCATTCTTTTGATTACCCTTGGAAGTAGAACTTTGACTGAGGACATCACTAGGAGCCCACTCCAAATACAATGGAACACCCCTTCATTATCAATACAAGAAAAAAATACTGTTTAAGTAGCTATTGTATGCCTCTTATTCAATAGATAAATGCTACAGACAAAAACTCTTGGAACAAAATATTACATACAAACTGATTTCACATTAAAGTATTGGCTGGACAGAAACACAAAAGTCAATCCATTTAATAAGAGCAAATAATATAATCCACACGGGAATCATACAATAGTGCCATGCCAATTAGTAGAATATAGTTTTTAAGAGTTTGTATTCTTAGCATTATTCTACTTGATATGCATAAAGGGTGTTGCAATTTCGTTCATCTCTACTATAATGTCTAGTAAGGAAAGAACTCTTACAGTTTTCTACAGATATGTTTTATTTATTCCTTAACTACCTATAAACATGAAAACTTTAAAAAAGAAAAGGTATGGAAAAAGTTGTCAGCAGAAGGTTATTTTTCTTTAATAACCAACTCAAACTTATCTAATCTGCTATCGTAAATGGTAGTTCATATCAAAAGCGATACTACATTTTCTTATCATAAACAGCTGATGTATTGCTGTGTGGGGGGAAAAAAACATAAATAAATAAAATTGCATCTAATAAGCAAACATATCTACTGTTTGCGGGTGTGCTGACCACACATATATAGGAGAATGTGTTTGTCTGGCTGTGTGAAGTCAAATCAATGTTCTGAAGTTTTAGCTAAGAAATCTTTTCTTGAATATTTAATATAGAGTTAGCAGGTCAAGTCCATGTTCCAATCTAGAAGCTGAAGTCTTTTGGTCAGATTCACATAAAAAATTGATTATCCATGTCTTTTGTAAGGGGCTCAACCAATGGCCTTAAAAGAAACAAAGATATACATACTTGTAACGCTTGTATGCTAAACCCTTGAAAGCAGCAGCTGCTTCAACTGGTTCAAGGAAAACAACCTGAAAAGCAATGCATGTAGATATTTAAGAGGGGAAGAAAGAGGAGAACAACCTGAAATGTAATACTAATTCTATTAGGCTACACAACAGCATTAATTCAGGCATATAGCAATTGTGGTTCTTTAGAGCAGCATTTTCTCCATATATGGTTAAGTAAATTAAAAATCAGTCAAGTCTGAAGTACTTAACCCTCAAAGATTGGCATTTCTAGAAGCAAGATTGATACAATCATTATTAAATACATCTAAAAATTGTTCCTGAATAATACAGGTAATACTCCAAATAGAAGTGTAATGAATGGAAGCTAAACAACTACTTTTCTATCCACTCGTTAAACTTTCAAAGCCACTGACCAAGGGGTAAAAAATGGGAAAAAAAAAGAAAAGAAAAGTCTTTTTACGAGTCCAACTATGTAAACCAATGTCTAAATTAGTCTCAGGAGGCACACCAACAACTCAATCAGATTGCTTCCTAAGAGAAAAAAAGGACAAATGCAATCAAACTCTATGTTTCAATATTCAATTGTAAGTTAAGCCTCTAAATGATTGGAGTTGCATCCAATTCCACTTGTGTCAAAGAAAAGCATCAATCAAAAGCCACCAGTGTCACTTGAACATGAAGCCTGGCCTTCAGTCTTATAAACAAAAACAAAAACTGTCACCACAAGATTTGTATCCTGCAAATGGCAGATTACACTGTTAAGTAACAGTCTCAAGTCATGCCCATTTTGCCATCTTTAATTGAATAGTCTTCCTTGTACCAGACAACATAATCCCAGTTTAATACAGAGCCACATTTAACGTCCCAGTATATTCCCAGATTTATACTTCTTCATCCTGTATCCTCTAGAAAATGAACATCCTCAGTCAGCTACATGCAACATTGATGAAAATCACTGACAACCTACTTATTCATGACATTCGGCATTCTTTCCTGACCTCTTTCTTCATTCTATAAGGATCAGGTTAGGGAGGTATCAATTCTACATACAAGCAGTCTTAAAACACCAACTGTGGCTGT
This sequence comes from Citrus x clementina, assembly GCF_000493195.1. NCBI lineage: Eukaryota > Viridiplantae > Streptophyta > Magnoliopsida > Sapindales > Rutaceae > Citrus > Citrus x clementina. The sequence continues at coordinate 7,762,861 of NW_006262688.1, read as the reverse complement.
TCAAAAAACAGGATACATGGAAAATAATTAAGATCTGAAAAGGATGCTTACCAAGGCCAATGTTTTTGTTGAAGGGAGAATAACTTTGTCCAAACTCCCAAATTTACCAAACATCTTAGCTAGTTCACCTTCAGAAGAATCATAAGGCAAGTTCTTCACTAAAAATACATGGCTGCTTCTTTTCAGACCATCAGTTTTCCCAGCAGAAAATTCCTCCAAAGATGAAACATTTACCCCAGCATTCGTAAGAGCTTTTTTGGTCTCCGCAATAACTTGAGTTTCACCCAAAGCAATACGCACAGCAAGATCATTGGCCTCTCGGTCAAGTAAATCACTCTTGCTAACACCATGTTTCCTAGCAATGTTTTCTACAACCTATTAACAGGCAAGATGAAACACAAAAATGAGGCCAGAATTCAAACAGAAAAATTTACATCAACCATAACCACAGACATGGAAATGCAACTGCTTTAAATATCTGGCCAAAATAGGACAACAAAAGAGCCTTATCTATGATAGAATAATTACTTCATGGTGAAATGGTCATGAATTTTTAAAAGACAAATCAACATCGAAAAAGTAATTTCTTAGGACAGGGGAAGGGGGGAAAAAAATCATGTCTCCTTTTTTTCTTTTAGGTTAGCATACCGTATCAGGGCGCATAAACAAACTATTCCATGCTTTTGTATTTCCACTAGCTTCAGATGCCTTCCTTTCTTCCTCCCTCCGTTGTTTCAACATTTTTGTACCCTGGCTTGTAGAATTGTGAAGCCTAGAAAGAAAACAGTGTCAAGTTCCATCATACATAAGTAAAACCACAAACCTTGAAGCCTGGAATCCAAAAGCAAACTCACTCTTGTTTGTCTGAGGATTTCTTGTGTCTCGCTGGCATAACATGCAACAATCTACCTTGGAAAATTGAATTATCTAGTACTTCTATGGCCCTGCACATACAACCAAGTAATCAATGACTTGAACAAAAACAGGAAGGAAGATAAATAAACAAGTGCAGGATAAGATCCAAAACCGACTCAAACAGCACATCCATCCTGCAATGTATCAAACCAGTGGCCAAGAAGAATTTGCTAGTACCATAAATTGTAATCTACCATATGATCCAACAGTAAACAATCTGCAAACTGAAAAAGTTCATGGACCCCAATAACTATGAATAATGCAGTGATAAAAGGAAAGAATAACAATTAACAGTATTCTGAGAAAAATTAAGTATACAAGAAAAGGATGAAAGGCTAACATGTGTTAGTTATCACTGCACTTTGACCATGTCAGCAAACCATGTACAGAAATTCAAAGCTTAAAATGGTTAGTTATGCCAAAAGAAACACCAATGCGATGGCACCTGTCTTAGCCCAAAAAAAAAAAGCCTCTCGCAGATAAGTGCCCCAAGAATGGGAAAAAATCCAACATCTCCTAGCTCTCTCCTATGAACTACCATATCTCCAACATTTTTCTCCCATTTTTTAATAAGAAAATTACACATATGTGTATTCCAACTATCTTTCTTATTCCCAAGTCACATATGAGAGCATATTTATGAGGTCTCAACTAAGGATAAGTTTCAGAGACCTCCTAATAATCCACTGATGAATTTAAAAGTATCAATGCAACACCAAGAAGTTTTAGGTAACAGAAAACACCCAAACACAAGTACCTTGATGCAGATTCTGGAATTGCATAAAGAACATAAGCTATCCCTTTGGACCGTTTTGTATCCTTATCAACAACAATGTGGACCTCTGAGACATTGCCAAATTTACTGAAGTGCTCCCTCAGCTCATCTTCACTGTTACATAAAGATTTATGTAAGTATATTTATAGTCATATATATGACCATTATGAAAAAGAGGCTGTAAGGTACATACGTTGCTGTATATGGAAGATTACGGACAAAAAGACGACCACTTTCCAAAACTTCTTGTTGCACATCTTTCAAACTTGATGATGGATTCCCTGGGTCAACAATTTCACCATTGGCATCTTCTTCTCCAACCCCAGAATGAATTGAATCCTTTATAATACTATCACATTCTTCATTAGAATCACCATTGTGGTCATTCTCTTCCTCCTTCTCCTCCCCGTCCTCATCATCATCACCATCACCAGCAGAATCATCTTCACTTTCCGAATCTGACCAATCTTTCTTCACTCGACTCTTAAAATAATCCATATCTGACATTAATTCATCAGCAGCAGCATTTTTTGATTTCTCAGTTGCCTGGCTATCTGTTATCACATTGGATTTATCTGGCTTAACATGCAATGTAATTGATTTCTCCCCTCCTTTGATTGCTTGTGATATATTCTCAGAGACTTTGGCCTTCTGGTCAGCCATGAGACCAATCAAGGTATCATTTGCCCACATTTTTGACTTGACCCTCGGCTGCATCACCTGAGAGAAATTCTAGAAGCTGAGGATCGTCATTCTCAGTAACCTTTTCAATAGTCTTTTTCTCTCCTCTTTTAGCAGCAAGAACAGGATTCTTCTCATCTTCTGACACTTCTTTTTCTTTCTTCAAAGAATATCGACTCCATGGACGAGGCATATTTGGATCCCCAACTTTACGAGCAATCTAGAAACAAGCTATGGAGTCTTCAATTTTTTTTATGCACACTCGGGTACTTGACAAAATATAATCAGCAAAGATATATTAATCAACCAAATCTACATTAGTCAGACCAACCAAAATTACTAATCCTTTACATTCCATGAGTATATTAGCCACAGGCATACATCAAATTCATTTCAGATTCATGAAGTAGATTAAATGATAACTAAATCACTTAAGTTAATTTTCACTCAATAATCTCCCAATTACCGCTAAAAGCATGTAAATAATAAGAAAACAAAATTCTCCTACTCTGAAAATAAAAATTAAAAATCAATAAAATAAAACAGAGTAATAACAAAAACCGACCTCACAAGAGATTCTACAAGTGTCAAGATAAGATTTGTTAAAGTACTTTATAGCTTCCTCAGCTTCTTGCTCGGTACGGAAACCAATAAAAGCAAATTGCCTGCTCTTGCCATCTCTAAACAAAAATCAAGACACAGCAATACAACCAAATTAAAAAATAAATAAATAAATAAAATTCCAGCAAAATTAAAAAACGAAAAAAAATTCAAAAATTACTTGGTGCGCATAAGCTTGGCGTCAGTTATTTCTCCTTTCTGAGAAAAAAAATCTCTCAGGCGATCCTCCGTCACGTATTTTGGTAAATTCTTCACGCAAATTCTCGACCTGTACATTCAAAATCGTCCGAGCAAATTCAAGTTTAATTCTTTTTTTTAATAAAGGAAATAAGAAAGTTAAAAAAATTAGTTAATTAAGAGAGTTAAGAAGTGAACAACTTACATTGTTTTTTTTTTTTTTTTTTTTTTGATAGAGGCTTCGCCGCTTCAGTGGCTTAACGAAGAGGAACAGAGAAAGAGAGAGAGCGGTGGACCGGTGGTGGCTCTCGACTGAAATTTTAAGTAGTGACCTATCAATTAGGGGCATTTGTGAAAATAGCACTCTATAGAGGTGTATTTTAGAAAACAAGCTATTTTATGGGATATATTTTGCAATTACGGCCAAGTCGGATTTTGGACCTGAAGGTGTCCAACGGCAAACCACGGCCATTAGGGCCCATGGTCCGGCAAGGCACGGCCCATTAAACTGGTGGGCCATATTATGTCGTGCCCAAATTTTTTTATTAAGGCCCAGCACGGTTCATGGATCGAGCCACTCGGGTCGTGTAGTGGATTGTCCCCAAAAAAAGTCTATCAACTTTTTTTTTTACCCCTCAAACCCAAATGTTTTTAAAAAGTTCACGTTCCTGACATGCTTTATTTAAATTCACGTGTTTAGCGTGCTTTTTTAAGATCATCACCTAATAATATCAACAACAACAACTACAACAATAACAACAATAATAATAATTTTTATTAAGAGAGCAATTAATATTTTATTATTAATTTATCGTAATTTCATAACTATTTATTTAATTTCACAATAATCAATCATAACACAACAATATATATATTTAATTTCATAAATCATAGTAATGATTATTGAAAATTAAAATTACAATCCCAAAATAACGATTATAAAAAGTCACAACTACAATATATCAATTATAACAAATCACAGGTCACACCTTACAAATATTTCATTCACAAATGAAGTATATCTTCATTAACTAAGTTATGATTTCATAAATGAAATAGTAATGTCTTCAAAAATTTTATTTATTATTTATAAAATCATGATATTTATTTAAACTAAGACTTAAATTAAATTTTAAAAGCCTATGCTAATATATATATATATATATATATATATATATATATATTAAGAAATTTAATTTCAAGATATTTGTAGAAATCATAACATTTTATATTTTCTTTTCATTAAAAAATTTTATTTTGATATACTTTGGTCCACGTACTATTGATGGCCCACGGCTGCATGCTAGCCCACCGATAAAGCGTGTTTATTATGTACATCTCTAATCGTACCGTGCTTTTAATATTTGTGTGCCTAGAATTTGAGCTCCGGCCCAGCCCACGTGCGTGTTGTGCCATGTCGTGCGCCCAACCAAAACGTGCTCGTGTCGTGTCGTGCCGTATGCCACCCGACCCATTAACCATATTTATTTGGACCTCTTCAAATCACCCATCAAAATGTGTTCCATTCACAATCGTCAGTTAACTATCAACTTAATTAGTTTTTCTTTTGAAAATAAATAATAATTAGTTGTATTACATTTGTTGAGTAGAAATATGGGCCAGGAAGAAATAAAATGAAAATAGCACAATAATTTACAGCACTCGATCACTTATATCCACCGGAAAAAATAAAGCAACACCATTTAGTGAATTGTCTTGCTCTACATGCAACCAATCTCATTTCAACAATGCTATCTTCTTTTTTGGGATGAATTCTAGCAATGCTACTCTGAAAGAAAAACGATGAATAGATTAATAGACTATTTAGCAATGGTGAAAATGGGAGAGAAACTAAAAAATAATGATTGTTGGTTAGAAAAAAAAAAAGGGAAATTATCATTGCACCACCTATGTTTTATCTTATATTCATCCAATCACTACAAAATTATAACATGTTTTATGTATTATCTTTCTTTTTAAATTTGTATCAATAAGTTACTTTTTCACTAACACTAGTAAATAATTTAAATGAAATAACAATTTTACTCCCTAAATAAATTAAAAGAATATTTTATCTTATAAAAGCTTTGAAAAATAAAAAATTATAATTACAAAATTACTCATAATTTTAATAAAAAATAAATCCCAAATAAAGGTGCTCAGGTGATTTTTATTAAATTTAAATTTTGCAGAATTTTAATTTTTATTAAAAATTATAATTTTACAAAATTTTAATAAAAATAACTGAATTTATTTATGAAAAAAATAAATCCCAAAATTTTAATAATTTAGAGGATTTTATTATATCCAAAAATTTTACAATTATTTTTACAATTATATATATTTTTAAAATAATTTTTATTAAAAAATAAAAAATATTTTGGGATTTATTTTTTCTAAAAATTTATGGGTATTTTTATAATTATAATTTTTTATTTTTCAATTTTTTTATAAAATAAAATAATATTTTAATTTATTTAGGAGTAAAATTGTCATTTAATTTAAATTTTTTAACGGTGTTAGTGTAAAAGTGGCTAATTGATATAAATTTAAAAAGAAAGGTGGTGCATAAAATATGTTAGAATTTTATAGTAGTTGGATGGATATAAGACAACATAAATGGTGCAATGATAATTTTCTAAAAAAAATTGTGATGTAACAAAATATGAGGGTTTGAGCTTTCAATTTTAAATAAGGATAAAACTGAAAATTTTAAAAATTTATATACACATGATAATTTCAAATATTTTTAAAATATGGAATCAAAATTTCTACCTCTTCAAAGAAAAATTTAAATCCACATAAATATGAAGGATGGTGCCAATTGCAAACGTTAATTATTGGATAACGTTGGAGCCACGCTACTTGCAAGACAAATGGCATGCTTTAAAACCATAATTTTTTTCTAACTTTTCGTACATTCATATTTTGGGGAGTCAAGCCAACTGATTGAGATATTTCATGGTACACTCCATGATTTCATGTCACATGAAAATCACCCACCAATAACATTTTGATGTGCGTCAATTATTCTGTACCTTGGAATCTATGAAAACAAAAATTAAAAATGGATTTACCAAATAGTGCTTCTTCCGTCACTTTCTATCATGCCTGTATTTTGAAATAGTTTATTAAGGTTAAATTATTTTTGACATCTTTTTTCATTTTAGGAATTGATTTAGTATCCGATAAAAAGTACTTAAACAATAATTTACACTTGCAAATTAAAGTTTTTGAAAAATACATTTTGATTTATAGAATCACCCCTCAGAGTATCTCCACAAGATTCTATTAATTTTACTCTTCAAATATTTATTTGCTTACCTATGTGGTAAAAAGGACAGTAAAAAAAATATTATTCTCTAAAATACTCTTCAAATAAAAATAAGTTAATATTATTTTAATCAAATAAATACTTTTTCAAACAAAAAATAAATGATAATTAAAGCACTTTTCTTTCTCTCCAATAAAAAGTAATAAAATATAGATTGAAGATAGAGAAAACAACTCTACAAAATTAAAAAGATAGAATCATTTCTTATTTGAAGAATCTTAATTGCAGTGTCTTTTAAATTTTAAATGCTGATGTAGCTCTTCAAATATATAATAAAATTTTATTTAAAAAATCTTTTGAAGATTCTCTAATAAGTACAAGTAAATAATAACTATAAAAACAAATAAATAAGTCCAAGTAAATAATTTAGCACCAATAACTCAAATTGATACATATAAATAATTTATTAGATTAATACACTGATTTATTTCAAAATACTTTAATTAAACAAGCTTTTATTTTTTTCCAAACTCAAAGCATACATATATAGTACTAACACAAACAATTCTAAATTCGATGCCGATCTAATCTAATATCTATGTGGGTACTTTTTCAAGTCTCTCATTATTTTTTCGTATATTATTATATTTGTACATATAACACAATGCATTTATAGATCAGCATCGCTTTGATTAACACTGGATCCAAATTCTCTAGGGAAGACTTCCTATTCAAAGGTCAAATAGTCATCTTCTTGATTTCTTCTTGAAACCTCTCCATGGCTGAGAATGGCAAGCGTATTGGCACCACAATCCCACGCTCGCAATCATTTTTTTTCTGATAATTCACATAAAAGCTAATGAATAGCGCACACCCAGCGATTCCAGCAAACATAGGCTTTCCCCACCCAAAATCAATCTCTTCAAATCCAGTTCGAGTTGTGTCCGAAACAATGAAGTACAAATCTCCCATAGTTGTGGGCACCGGTCGACCTCGAGTCACCATAAGGTCAGCCACAGATCTTATATACTCTTCACTCACTTTGGCCTTTCCCTCCTTCACTAACTCCACAGCATATCCCAATGGACTCCCACACAATGCATCAACTCTTGAACACACAGCTGGGAACACAAATGCGTTCCCATAATACCCTTGAGGTATCTGCATGTTGAAACGCTTGCCTCTAATATTAAATGTGAATGAAACTCGAACGATCTCATTTGGGTCCAATCCAAGTGCAATTGTACGGCATCTCCATATGCAAGCAGTTAGTAGCTCAAATGTCGTACAGTTTTTAAGATGTGGGGGAAGCTGATTTCGAAGTGACAAAATTTCTTTCGGACCAAAGAAGAGTGATTTGTGGTCTAGGTCATTTGGGTTTTTGGTTCTCAGGGTAGCTTTGATCGGGTCTATTTGGTCATATTCATGGTGGACACAAGAAATTTGAGGTGGGTTTCTTGCGTTCAGGAGCTCTCGTTGCCAAATTGGAAGTAAGGATGGTGCCTTTGCATTATCCCAAGCCATTTCCTCCATGGCTTTCAAGAATTGCACGAAACCAAATGCATCGCACATTGTGTGGTTCACCCGAAATGCAAGTACGAATCCTCCACATATCAATCGTGTCACCTTCATTTAGAAACACATAAGAACGCCGAAAAGCTAGGTTAATTATATGCTTATTCAGAAAGCGGTAACAGAGAAAACCATTGGTATCATCAGAAAGTAAAAGTGCAATTTCTGAAGGAGGAGAATCTCATCGAATAAAATCTAAATGAGAGAGATCCAAAATACCAAACAACAGGTAATATCATTTACTTCAGGATAAGTATACATGATATGAAAGTTAATTTTTTCCTATAGAGTTTTGAAACATGATGGGTGAATAATTAATATAATAAAAGTACAACCGAGGGTTTTGAAAATTTCCCTTCAGAATTTAATTTTCAACGTTGTTTTCAAAGTAAACATTTCTACAAAAAAAAAAAAAGAAGAAGAAGAAGAAGAAGAAGAAAAGAAAAGAAAAAGAAAAAGAAAAAAGAAAATCTATAAATACATAATTAAAATTCGGTTTGAAGTAATGTCACTCACCTGAAATAACAACAATGGGCAGCCAAGAGTGCCTTCGGAGCCTGGAACATCATAAAGTAGCTCATCCAAATATGGACATGGTGGCTTAATTTCATCATCACCAAGCTGATCAAGTGAGAAGTCAGCATCAGCCTCAGTAAACAATACTCCTTCACCATTGCAGTCCACCATGAGCTTACCATCGGACCCTTCTCTAAGCCTACCAGCAAAAGGATAATAATACACAAGTGCCCTACTCAGGGCTTCCTTGATGACCTTAACGGGATCTTTCCCTTTCATCGAAGGTGAAGGATTATTCTTGTAGAAAAATATTAATGGAACTTGAAACCATAGACCTTGTTGGTCATCGATATCGGAAAGTTGCTTCACTTCATGACTTTTCGGCGCCAACGCCGGGCCAATAAGTTCCGGCGCCCGCCGTTTAACTGAGAATTCTTGAAGCAATGTCAAGGTCATCGTCAAAAAGTTATTGGCTTATTGGCTTAGAATCTGTGTGTGGTAATTAATCAGTTGTGCTTATGTGTTTGCATGGTGTTTATGGTGCGGCAGGGCCAGGGGGCTATCATTGTACCAAGTCTCCACCACATGCAATTCCTGTCAAATCGAAATGGTGCATTGACGCAGGATTCTAGTAGCTTGACTCTAAATTGCAAACTTTTTTCTTTTTTTAATATTGTTTACACATCATATTACTGTATTACATAAATATTTATAACTGTTATTAGAATAGATATTACATTGATATTTATAATCAGATATATAACTTGAGACTTATATTATTACAATAATTCTATGAAGTACATGTCTTGACATATGACATTTACAGAAAAGAGATGTCTCAGCTCCGTTCACATTTCATAAAGAAGAAAGACTTACAAATTAATTCTACATAATTTTTTACTTAATTGAGAGAGATTGAGTTTATAGAGACTCAAACCACTACTCTCGTAGTTTTTCTTAACTTTGAGAGTGATAGTCCACCACTCTAAATTACAAACTTAAAGTTGAAAGAAAGGGACAAGGATTGAATGCTTGCCTGTTCATAGGTTTTTAATGCATAAGTGACAAATTAATGCATGTGTTACACGCAAGGCAAAATTTTGAATTACTCCACATCAATAGATTATTTTCAAATTATCTTCTCTAGTTTTAAAAATATCAAGTTATCCTCTAAAATTTTTTTATTTTTCCATTGATTTTAATGATTATAAAGGCAAAATAGTATCTATACATTTAAATTAACCAAAAGAAGTCAAGTCTTTCAATTTTTCTACTCATATATTTATTATTAGATAAAATGACCGTTACCCTTTTTTATATTTTAGAGGACAAAGATGTACTTTAGCATAATTTAATTTAATTTCAAAATATCAAAATTCTCAACATGATTCATTTTCATCTGATAAATCTCACTTTCTTATTGTTCATTCATCTCATTTAATAAAAGGTAAACACTAAGTTACATTCATGTAACTTACACCCACACACATAAATAATGTGGTGTAAATTACATAAAATGTAACTTAAGAGATCCCTTAATAAAATTTATTTTTTTCTGCAAATAAATGCAGTACCATTGCAACATTCTCTCTCTCAAATTTTTCGTTAATAAAAAATTTCAAATAAACCATCTGTTGAGTACATAAAAGCACCAGGTCGGCCATGCTACTATTTCCGCCCCAGCATGGATCGCTTCAGCCAAGTGATGGGAGCAGAACACGGGAGCAAACATGAACCGACCAGAGATGAGTACAACCAGGAAAACATACCGTCCATAGGTATATACTGAGCCGATACTCATCCCCAAGAAAGCGGGAACACGATCCCACAGAATCGCGGTAGTTGCGCTTTTCTCATAACCGTTGAAGGGCACGCGAGACCCACGTTTGCCCACAATGTAACAGTTAGAGCCCCATGAGAGGCTGCCACCTAGGCTTGGCAATTTAGCCCGGCCCTAATTTTAGCCCGATTGACCCGACCCTAATTATTAGGGCTTTGGCCCGAATTTTCGGGTTTCGGGTCGGGTTCGGGCCACAATTTTAAGGCCCGAACAAATTTAGGGTCAGGGTCGGGCTTAAAGCCAACCCGACCCGACCCGACCCTATTTACAAAAAAAAAAAAATACACACATCACACACGCTGCAGGCTGCACGCTCACATCACAAACAGCTGCATCACACAAGACACAATCACACAACACACGCACGGCACAGCAACAGCTCTCAAATTCTCAAAAACCGTAAGCCACTAAGCCAGCCACCCAGTCCGCCGCCGAATCAGCCAGCAGCATCGTGACTGTCTACGCACGCCAGCCAATCAGCCGCGTCTCGCCGTCGTGTGGTCTCGCCGTCGTGTGGTCTCGCCATCGTGTTGTCTCGCCGTCGCATCTCGCTGTCGCGTCTCACTGTCGCGTTTCTCTCCATCGTGACCCGCCATCGTGACCATCTGCGACGCCGCTAGGTGAGTAAGTTGAATTCATGAATTGGCAATTTATTTCCGACCAATTTGTTCTGTAATTACCTATAAAACCAGCAGCCTGCAACCTCGATCGGTCCTGTTGAATTTTTAAGTTGTAATTACATGAATTTTTGTCATTAGATGCATTCCGTTAGATTGAATTTTTATTTTATTTTTGTGGTGATGGAAAGAATTTGTTATAGATCAGTAACTATATATTAATTAACGATTAAAAAGAGTAGTCCAGTGGATGCTATACCAGCTTAGGGATTGATTTCTTTGTACTCACGAATTTAATAATTTGTCCCGCTGTATGTTGTAAATTGATTTCTTTGTACTCACGAATTTTCTTTTCTTTTACTTGGGGCTTGTTGCTGCATTTTTACTTCAAAGTCATGGTACTTTTACATGCCCTTACCCCTTTGTTTCTTGAAGATTCAAAGACGTCTTCAGCTAAAATTTTAACTAGTTTGCAAAAATTTTCTTACTGCACCATGTGAACTAGTCAATTGTTATAAATATAATAAATTTCACATACAGCTCAATTTAATTTATTTATCTAGACATTCAAACACACACACACACACACAATGGCCAATAAAACTTGTTATATTCATAATGATTATGTAGTTACCATAAATATTATATTTTAATTGCAACTTGTTACACATTTAATTTAGGTCATTATGTCAAATTCGCTTGAGAATTCTCATGTTGGCGAAGAGGATTCAAATGATGACATTCCTCTTGAAGGGGTCCAAGAAGTTGAAGGAGTTGAAGAGGCATCCCGTGATGATGATGGGGTAGAACAAAGTAGTAATAAAAAAAAGCGAGGTATGCGAGAACCTTCTTATGTTTGGGGACACTTCACCAAGGTAACCATTAATGGTGAATTGAAGGCGAAATGTAATCATTGTCAAGCTAAGTTGGTAGCATCTGGTCATAATGGAACTTCACATTTGGATAGACATTTGAAAAAATCATGTAAGGCAAAAGGTGTTCCCTCTGTTCTTGATAGCTTACAAAAAACTCTTAGCGTGACGAGGAAAGATGATGGAACAAGTTGTATTGAGACGAGAGAATTTGATCCAATTGTTGCTCGGCAAAAGATAGCAACCTTGGTTGTAAAGCATGAGCTACCACTTAATTTTGTGGAATATGAGGCATTTAGGGATTTGATGTCTTATGCCAACCCTTTGGTGAAGAATTTGAGTAGAAACACTTTAAAGAGTGAGATTTTTAAATTGTATCAAGCTGAAAAGGCAAAAGCAATGGCTTTGTTGGAGAATAATGATAGTAGGGTGGCAATTACTACAGACATGTGGACTGCGAGTAATCAAAAGAAGGGGTACATGGTTGTTACGGGACATTTTGTGGACAAGTCTTGGCGGTTACAAAGTCGAATTTTAAGGTACTTTTCTTGTTACTTGATATTTATTTAAATTCAATTTAATTAATTCTAAAATTTAAATTTTTGGTGATGAATAGATTCATATATTTGCAAAATCGATATTATGTTTACTTATTTCTAATTCAATTTAATTAATTCTAAAATTTAAATTTTTGGTGATGAATAGATTCATATATTTGCAAAATCGATATTATGTTTACTTATTTCTAATTCAATTTAATTAATTCTAAAATTTAATTTTTTGGTAATGGATAGGTTTATATATTTGCCGGCTCCACGTACCGCTGAATTTCTTTCTGAAGCATTTTTTAAATGTATGTTGGATTGGAATGTGGATAGAAAGATATCGGTTGTAACTTTAGATAATTGTTCCACCAATGATGCTATGGTTGATAGGTTGATGGGATTGATTCCAGCTGATTCTATGATAATGGGTGGGAATTTTTTTCATATGAGGTGTGTTGCTCATATTTTAAACCTAATTGTGAAGGATGGGATGAAAGTGATTGAGGAGTGGATTAAAAAGATTAGGGATAGTGTGGCTTATTGGACGGGCACACCAAAGAGGGTAGAAACTTTTGAAATGGCTGCGCGACAATTACAAGTTAAGTGTGAGAAAAAGTTGGTACTTGATTGTGTAACTAGATGGAATTCTACATATGTTATGCTTGATGTTGCTGTGAAATATAAAATAGTCTTTTCGAGACTGCAGCAGCGCGACAAACACTACACCTCTTTGCCAACAGATGAGGAATGGGAGATGGCTGAAAAGATGTTGGAATATTTGCTGCCGTTTTACTCTATGACAGAGTTATTTTCAGGTACACAATATCCCACATCTAATCTTTTTTTTCCAATGATATGTGAAATGAGGATTAATTTGGATGAATGGGATCTTTCTAGTGTGCCTGTGGTTAGAGAAATGGCTGGACAAATGATTATGAAATTTGATAAATATTGGGCCCAAATTCATGGGATTTTGGTGATGGCAGTTATTCTTGATCCGAGGTTTAAGATGCAATTGGTTAATTATTATTTTCCACAACTTTATGGTGAGGGTGCTGCAAATGAAATTCAAAGGGTGCGCAATTTAAGTAACGATTTGGTTAAGTTTTATGAAATTAAGAGTGGCAATGTGAGTGATGCGGTTGTTGGTGAATCTTCTTCGGCCGATGTTCGTTTTAATTTTAATTTAGGAACTGGCCGTAAATTTTTTGATATAAAGAAGTTTGAGGCATTTGCAAGCCAAAATAGTGAGACCATTGTATCGAAGTCCGACCTTGAGAGGTATTTAGAAGAGCCTTTAATCAAATCCACTTCGGACTTTGATATTCTGAATTGGTGGAAAGTGAACCAAGGCAAATACCCTATTTTGGCTCAAATGGCCAAGGATATCTTACCCATTCCCGTGACAACCGTTGCCTCTGAATCGACATTTAGCACTGGAGGTAGAGTCTTGACTCCACATCGGAGTAGACTTCATCCTATGACATTAGAAGCGCTTATGTGCACTCAACATTGGCTATGGGCAAACTCCAAAGGTATGAATATAAATAATGTACAAAATAATTGGTTTAGTAATAATTTTATAAACTTGAATTATTTTCTCATTTTCTTTTTTTTTATAGGTAAAATTCTCGAAAGTGAAATTTTTAATGGAGAGGAATTTGTGGATGAAGATGAAAGTGGCCCGCAAGTGTTGGAGTAGTTCTTTTTTTAAAAAAAAAAAAGTTTGGTTGTGGAATTGAATTATGAGTTTTTATTTGTATTATTGTATAAGACTTTTTTTTTTATGTTGGGTTATGGAATTGATTTGGTTAGAATTGTTGAAAAATTACATTGTGTGTTTTTAATTTAATTGTATTATGTATTTTTCATGTTGGATTTTGGAATTGATTTGTGTGTGAAATGGTTTTGGAAATGATTGTGGAATTGAGAATTGAATTGTGGCTGCATATTAGCCTTATTGTTATTCATGTTTAATTTAGTCATGTGCTTCTCATGTGACCTTCAAATTGATTCCATTGTGGAATTTCCATAAGCATCAAAACGGCATAGCATTTTAGTGCTTTGGTGGTTAATTAATTGAGGCATGTGGACAGCACATGAGCAGCTTGGAGCCTTGGACAGCAATCTGGAAATGCAAGCTTAAGCAATCTGGAAATGTAAGTTCCAATCTGGAAATGCAAGCTTAAGCAAATGCAAATTGCAATCTGGAAATGCAAGCTTAAGCAATCTGGAAATGCAAGTTGCAGCTGCATTTCAGCATTTGGAAAATGGTTTAGTTAGGGTCGGGCTTAGCCCGACCCGATGTTGGCCCGATTCGGGTCGGGCCCGACCCGATCCTAACTATAAATAGATAGGGCTTTTTTAGGGTCGGGCTTTAGTTCTTTATTGATCGGGTCGGGTCGGGTTTGGCCAAGCCCGAGCCCGACCCGATGTTTTGCCAAGCCTACTGCCACCACCCGAAAAAGGAGGGATACAGGATAAACGGAAAACGGGAGACAGAGGGCGGCTATAAAAGAGAAAGAAATCGATGAAGAAAGGGATAGAAAAACGGAGAGAGGGAAAACGCTGCCAAATTGCAACCAGGCCATTTCCTTATAAATTTCTAACAAACTTCTTGAATCTAAATTACATTGTTTTCCTGTAAATACCTTGTGCTAACTTAGGCATCGGAGGGTTTACGCCGGCAAAACCACCGGCCTCTCTGACCCATTTTTGTGAACGCAGGTCTAGTGAGAGAAAGGAGGGTGATTCCAGCCTTAGTGGTTCGAGCAAACAGTCGATAACATAAACGTTGGTGAAAAAATCTGATCGGTCCAAGGGCGAGCAGATTTCAGCATCAACATTTTGGCGCCGTCTGTGGGGAGCTGGATAAAAAGCTACCACCGAATCAGTAATTACCGGAGAAACAGCGAACGATTAGATATAGATGTGCCGAGAAAGGATGCTTTGAGGGAGGATAACGAAATTGTGGAGACAATCACTCTCCGGGAAATTGCAAATGAAGCCCGGGAGAGGATGATGCAAGACCGATTGGAGCGGATGGAGAAACAAATGGAGACTCTCGCGACCATACTGTATGAGCTGAGGGATGAGTGGAGAAAGGATTGTGAAACCCCCGTGGGGAGAGATGATGTTGGAGCAGAACCCAGCTTCCAGAGGCGTAGAGTTGAGGAAATCCCTCCGCCGGTAGATCAACTTAATAGGGTGCATCCCCACAGAAGCACTAGTCGAGCTTCAAGAGAACGAGTAGATGAAGGGAGGGACCAACCTTGCCCCGGACGGGTACCGGAGATTGATGGCTGAGGGGCCAGTATTGATAAAGGAGAGCTCAGACAGTGGTTGCAAAACGCCGAGCAAGAACGAGCTCAGATAGCTGCGCGTGATCTTGACCGTGCCGTAGAATTGGAGGAAGAAGTGCGCAGATTAGCGCAAGTGATAGAGGAGATACAAGGCAAGAGAAAGCCCCCGAGCTGGAGGATAATGCTAGATGAAGAATCTCCACTATCAGCTGTGATCATGGGTACCATAATCCCAAGAGATTTCCGCTTCCCCGACCTCAAATACTCCGGGCGAAGTGATCCACTGGTGCATATTGAACGTTTCAACGACGTGACGGGTGTTCAAGGAACACCAGCCCAGAGATGTAGGGTGTTACCATTGACACTGGAAGGACGAGCCTGAGAATGGTACCGCAAGCTGTCACGAGGAAGTATCAGAGGGTACGAGCAGATGTACCAAGAGTTGGCCGAACAGTTCCAAGGAGCAGTGGCCCCAGAGGATGATATGATGGAGCTAATGGGAATGAAGCAGGAGGAACAAGAATCCCTTCGGGATTTTGTAAAACGATACCACCGAGCCGTGCTTGATTTGGGGGCCTTCAATCACCCGCAGGCGTCGAGGGGATTAAAGGAGGGAGTGAGGATAGGCCGGCTATGGTATAACCTGAGAAGTCCCTTGGTACAGAATTACTCAGCGGGGTATGAGCAGGCAAAGAGAGACACTGAAATCGAAGAGGAAAAGTCGGCGAGGATAAAAAGTGAACAACTGGAGGAGCTGAGAAGAAAGGAAAAGAGAACCCCGAGTGGGAGCGAATCGGGAAAGCGAGCTGGGGAATCTTCAACTATGGGCAGAATATCAGCTCGGTCCCGCCCTTACCCTGTAGCTCTGAGACCACAACAGTTCCAACACAGCCGAGCCCAACCTCCGCGCACTTCATTCCCGGAGCGGCAACAAGAATTCAGGCAGATGGCTGCCCGCCCTTATCACAACGCTCCCAAAGCGTTACATGCAAGTGGTTCCAGGGTAGGAAGACCAGACCAGCTAGCGACTATACCAGCCCGAGATAACATTCAGGATAACCGAGCAGTTCAACTGGTAGACCAGAGCTTGGCATATAGACAGTACACTCCATTGAAGATCTCCATGGAGGAATTGTATGAGAGGATCGAAGGACGAGGCCTGCTGTACCCTCCAGCCCCTATAACAAAACCGGCTCACCGACGGGATAAGAACAGATTCTGCAAGTTCCATGACACTCATGGTCACACAATCGACTAATGTCGTGACCTGAAGATTCAGGTGGAGGACTTAGTATGGAACCGGTACTTGGATGAGTATGTAGAGGGGGTGTCCCCGATCATCGAATCACAGTATACCCGGGATGAAGAAGTTCAGAGGGGTCTGGGAGGTGAACAGCCGGCCATCCATGTGATAGCTGGGGGGCTAACATTGGCTGGGGATTCGAACAGAGCACGGAAGAACTATGGGAGATACGCCATGACTGGCAAAGAGGTGCTTCTAAATTTACCAGCGGCCAAGAAGGCGAAGGTACGGTAAGTTCCCATTATGTGGACGGAGGATGACGAGGAGGGTATTTTGTATCCTCATGAGGATGCACTAGTAATTAAAGCATTGGTGGCTAGCACACAATTGCGGCGAATACTGGTGGACACGGGCAGTTCAGTTGACATTCTATTTAAGTCAGCCCTAGATGATATGGGGATTTCAGATTTAAAGCTGGAGCGGACGAATACATCCTTAAAAGGATTTGGAGGGGGACGATTAACTCCCTTGGGGATCATTGAACTCCCGATTACTGTGGGGACAAAGTCGTTTGAAAGAACGGTGATGCTGGACTTCGTCGTGGTAGAGGAAAGAAGCCCTTATCAGATGATATTGGGGAGACCGTTCATGAGGATAAGCCAATGCGTTGTATCAACGCATTATTTGGCGCTAAAGTACAGAGTAAATGGAGTGGTAAGCGTTGTAAAAGGCGACCAGAGGATGGCAAGGAGCTGTTATGCCACAGCAGCCAATGAGACATTACAGGTTACTTCTCTGGATAATCGAGGAGATTCTAAAAAGGGTCGCCAAGAACCTGTTGAAAAGCTAAAAGAGATTGTTATAAGCAGAAGCGACCCGATCAGAGTGGTTAAGATCGGATCAGGATTGGTCAAGACAGTAAAAGACGAGCTGGTTGGTAATGGTTGACGGATCATGTAGTGAGTAAGGATCCGGAGCAGGAGTTGTAATACGAAGCCCAGATGGAACCGAAATAACGTATGCAGTAAAGTTTGAATTTCAGCTCACAAACAACCAAGCTGAATATGAGGCCTTTATCACCGGACTCAGACTTGTACACGCTCTAAGAGCAGAGAGGGTAGAAATTCGAGCAGATTCCCAACTGATGTGTAATCAGCTCAATGATCAGTTCCAAGCAAGGGGAGAGAAGATGTGTCTTTATTTTAAGAAGGCGAAGCAGATGGTTGGGTTTTTCCAAGCGGTGGAGGTAAAGCAGATATCCCAGAATGAGAATTACCTAGCAGATATGTTGGCTAGGATGGCTGCCATTGCAGATCCAAAATTACCAAAGTCGGTTCCACTAGAGGTGAGGACCTCGCCAAGTATAGAGGAAGAAGCAGAGGTGATGAGAATAAGTACTGGAGAATCCTGGATGGACCCGATTCGTGCATATGTCCGCGATGGAGTTTTACCAGAGGACAAAAGACAAGCAAGAAAATTAAAATGCCGAGCAGCGAGGTATACGCTACTGGATGGAGTGCTGTACCGCCGAGGGTTCACCTTGCCCCTTTTGAGATGTTTGGATGATGAGGAGGTGGATTATGTGCTGAGGGAGATTCATGAGGGAATTTGCGGCAATCACTCAGGAGCAAGAACTTTAGCCTTTAAGGCACTCCGACAAGGATACTTCTGGCCAACCATGCACCAGGATGCGAAAAGAATGGCAAAGAATTGTAAAACATGCCAAAGCTTCTCCGAGGTTCCTGCACAACGCCCGGAAAAGCTGACGGCTATGACACATGCAATTGTGGCCTTTCGCTCAATGGAGAATCGACTTGATTGGTCCGTTGCCTAAAGGACGAGGAGCAGCGACACATGCAATTGTGACAATAGACTACTTCACCAAGTGGGTGGAAGTGGGAGTCGTTAGCCAAACCACAGAGAGAAAGACAACAGATTTTATTTGGAAAAATATCATGTGCAGATATGTGATCCCCTACGCCATCATCACAGACAATGGGAGGCAATTTGACAACAGCAACTTCAGAGAATTTTGCCGAAACTTGGGGGTGGACCTGAAGTTCTGCACCCCTGCACACCCCCAGGCAAACGGACAAGTGGAAGCAGCCAATAAGGTGATAAAGAAGCTCCTGAAGACTAGATTGGGAGAGAAGAAGGGAGCTTGGGTTGACGAGCTACCAGGAGTATTGTGGGCCTACAGGACAACTCACAAAACTGCCACAGGGGAAACCCCGTTCGCTTTAGCTTTTGGCCATGAGGCGGTAGTCCCAGCAGAAGTGGGAGTGGGGACACATCGGACGGAATATTTTACTGAGGAGCAAAATGACGAGCAGATCTGCTTAAGTCTGGACCTGCTGGAGGAAAAAAGGGAAGGGGCATCGCAGAAAGTGGCCTAGTGTCAACAAAGGGTCATGCGCTATTACAACAAGAACGTACGCGTGAGGCAGTTCCGAGCAGGAGATTGGGTACTTAAGAAGGTGAACCTGAACACCAGGGATCCTAACCATGGCGCTCTTGGCCCAAAGTGGGAAGGCTCATACCGAGTGATACGAGCCACTGGACCAGGAGCATATAAATTAGCGTACCAAGACGGACGAGACGTGAAGAGGTCATGGAACGCCGAACACCTGAAGAAGTATTTCCAGTAAGCAAAATGCTCTATTAAATCCTCACTCTGGCAAGTTATTTCTGTTACAATGCCTGATGGCCTGTTGCACATGCATATATTCTGTATTTTTGTAATACATTCGAATTTCAATAAAGATGAATTCAGCATGAAATCCCCTGCTAGCGAGCCCAATAAGAAATTTTTTACTAAGGCAACGAAGTGTCTGTTTCTGCTCGGTCAACGAAAGACCAGCAGCTAAAGCTTCGAAAAATCTACTAAGGCAACAAAGTGCCTGTTTCTGCTCGGTCAACGAAAGACCAGCAGCTAAAGCTTCGAAATACTACTAAGGCAACAAAGTGCCTGTTTCTGCTCGGTCAACGAAAGACCAGCAGCTAAAGCTTCGAAAAATCTACTAAGGCAACAAAGTGCTTGTTTCTGCTTGGTCAACGAAAGACCAGCAGCTAAAGCTTCGAAAATTGTACTAAGGCAAGTAAGTGCCTGTTTCTGCTCGGTCAACGAAAGACCAGCAGCTAAAGCTTCGAAAATTGTACTAAGGCAAGTAAGTGCCCGTTTCTGCTCGGTCAACGAAAGACCAGCAGCTAAATTCTGAAAAATTTTACTAAGGCAAGTAAGTATCTGCTTCTGCTCGGTCAACGAAAGACCAGCAGCTAATTTCTCAAAATTTTACTAAGGCAAGTAAGTGCCTGCTTCGGCTCGGTCAAGGAAAGGCCAACAGCAACTCTACGAAAGTTTCTCCAAGGGAAGCAAATGCCTGCTCTTACTCGGTCATCAATAAACCAGTAGATAATTTTACAAAAATGGTGATCAGGCAAATAAATACCTATTCCTGCTCGGTCCACCAAAGAACCAGCAGGCAAAATTAGATAAATTGTCAAGTTAATTTGCAAAAAATAATCCATGAGCAAACACCAGACAAGAGAGCCAATGGAAAGCAGCTAGAAATTTTATAAATGATTAATTGTTTACAAGACTAATGGAACTTTAAAGTCTATACAAAAATAGACCCAAGGATTAGGAAGGTCGACAGCTTCAGCAGGTGAAGGATCAGCTATCTCAGGAGGTGGAAGATCAGCAATACTGGGAAGAGGCGGCACGGACCCTTGTCCCACTTCAAAAGCACGTCCCCCAGCTCCCCCCCTCCTGCACCCCATCCAAAGGAGCCTCCGCTTGATCCTGCTCACCCTGCTCCTTATCTCACTGGCCGACCTCAGCCATATACCTCTCCACTCCAGCCTCCAGTTTGCTCATGTCCAGTTCGGGATATTCTTCCTTGAGCACGGACATAATGCACTTATAGCTGAAAGCAACTCCAGAGTCGTACTCGGCATCCAGCCGATCATCCACGTCAGCGGATTTGCCCTTCGCTTCGACCAGCTGTTCCTCCAGGGATTTGATTTCCCCCTCAAGGGCGGTCCTCAAAGTATCCCTTTCACTTTGGGCAGCCTGAAGATCAGACTTCAAGTCACCCAACTCGCCCTCAAGCTTGAAGGTAGTGGACTTAGTAATTGCAACTTTCTCCTCCAGCTCCGTAACCTGCTTGTTCAGCTCGGCCAGCTTCTCCTTCGACCGATCAGCAGACTCGACCCGCTTCTTCAAGTCCTGATTTTCAGCTTGGAGTTTCCTTTCATGGCGCGTGACCCTGTTCTTGTAGTAGGAAACTATGGTAGCCAGCTTAAAGGAGACCCTCTGGACAGAACCAACCAATTCATTGAGATTCATACTCTCAATGTCTTGGACCATTTTCGGTCCCACTGACTTCCCATAATCTCTCTGATACGGGGTCAAGTAATCACCCTGATCACGAGCCGGAAGAGGGGAAGATCGATCCCCGGAGCGAGTGCTGACCTCAGAACTTTTTTCAGCAACTTTCTCCCCACCACTCTTACGAGGTGGGGGAGGGGGCAGAGCAGGAACATAAGCCTTGGAAGGGCCGACGCTGGACTTCTTTGGAGGAGGAAGAGGAGGATTGCTGGAGCTGCTCGAAGTCCGACCACGCTTTCTGGTCATAGCGCTGAGAATCTTGCTATCCATCCCTACAGCTATGTCGACTAAGCCCGAGCCGACCAGATTGGTTGACGACAAGAGGTCTTGGCAGGTAGACGCGTTCAATAGAGCCGTTTCCACCTGAAGCAAAGGTCGATCCTCAAGCCCCCCGATCAAACCCCATGACTCTGAAATAGCAAAGAAGGTTAAAGAACCCAATAAGTGGCAGTTTGATTAAGAATTTAGGCAAAAAATGAACGACCTGGGGTGACAAAATTCGTGGGAAGGTAAATATCACCACCCAACGAATGAGCTGCCGGACACCAATTTCCCCCAGCAAAGAAGAATTTGTTCTTCCAATTTTTGCACGAGTAGGGGAAGCCGGTGATTGGTTTCCTCTTTGCAGAGCTCGACATGAAATAATACCAGCCTGCTTCCTTCGGGCTACTCCTCAGCTGGTATAGGTGCTTCACTTCAACAAGGGAGGGCTCCTCTGATCCACACCTCTCCCACAACACATACATAGCCGAGAGAACCCTCCACCCGTTGGGATGTAGCTGACCCGGGGCCAGGTGCATACCACCCAGTATCTTAGCAAAATAGCATTGAAGGGGCAGCCGAGCTCCTAATTTGAAGCTCTCCAGATGCATCGTCACATACCCCCGCGGAGGCCGACTGGGAATGTCACCTTTCTCAGGAACTACCAGGAAAGCATCCGCAGGAATGTTGTAAAGGTTCCTCAGCTTGAACAGATCAGTTTGGGTGGTCGCACAAGCTGTTAAGTCAATAGGGTAAGAATCCGCCTCCACCCTATGACCAAGGTCCCTTCTCTGAGGGGGTCTGCTCGGTCCGGAACTACTCCCCTCACCATCACCAACTCCTTCAGGGATCCCAACCCCACCATAGCTGTGGTTCTCACCAGAGCTCGACGCAGGTCCACCTCTATTCCCTACAAGCTCTAGTTCGGGGGAGGGAGAGACAACCAGGGGGCGTGGGTACTCAAGGGTATCCCTGCCATGGGAAGGACTTATACTACTGGAGGGACCTAAGAAATCGGTGGGTATTGGCACGTTGAGGCCTGAATCCCCTGATTCTTCATCACCCTCATCAACAATTAACTTTCTTTTCCGGTTTGACATATCGGAATCCCAAAAGAAAAACAAAGAAAACTCGAATATACGGATACAATAGGGGGGCAACACAAAACCCAATCAACAACAACCAAAGCAGAAGTTAAAGGCTGCACCTGGAATACACTGGCACTGATAATGTTGCTGTGATGAAGGTAAAATCCCGCAAACGGAAGTCCCAGACGCAGAGAGTGTGAACGAAGTTCGTAGGAATTGACTCGCGACAGAAGAACGAAAAGAACGAAACAACGAGGATTTAAGTCTAGGGATTTGAAGCGAAAAGGGAAATGAAAGCATTTAAGTGAGGGAGATGCCAGCTCACTCACCAAATATCGAGGACAGATAGCCCGTCGTTTTAAATTTCAAATGCGAAGAGTCTGAAAAGGCCACGTCACTAGCCGTTACAAGAGGCCAACTTAGATGAAAGCCCAGATAGGCAATTGATACACTCATTCAGGCCCATGTTCAGGTTGGGAACCCCCCAGAAGAAGAATGATGCCTCAGGTCAGTTCCAATAAACAGAAGATCAGATGAGAAGCTCCCCTGGTTGGTAAGATTTGACCATCAGTTTCTACTCTTAACTCATTTCACTCGCCAGACCAGAAACTGGGGGACTGGTGTTGAGTACATTAAAGCACCAGGTCGGCCATGCTACTATTTCCGCCCCAGCACGGATCGCTTCAGCCAAGTGATGCGAGCAGAACACGGGAGCAAACATGAGCCGACCAGAGATGAGTACAACCAGGAAAACATACCGACCATAGGTATATACCGAGCCGATACTCATCCCCAAGAAAGCGGGAACACGATCCCACAGAATCGCAGTAGTTGCGCTTTTCTCAGAACCGTTGAAGGGCACGCGAGACCCACGTTTGCCCACAATGTAACAGTTAGAGCCCCATGAGGGGCTACCACCACCCGAAAAAAAGAGGAATACAGGATAAACGGAAAACGGGAGACAGAGGGCGGCTATAAAAGAGAAAGAAATTGATGAAGAAAGGGATAGAAAAACGGAGAGAGGGAAAACGCTGCCAAATTACAACCAGACCATTTCCTTACAAATTTCTAACAAACTTCTTGAATCCAAATTACATTGTTTTTCCGTAAATACCTTGTGCTAACTTAGGCATCGGAGGGTTTACGCCGGCAAAACCACCGGCGTCTCTAACCCATTTTTGTGAACGCAGGTCTAGTGAGAGAAAGGAGGGTGATTTCAGCCTTAGTGGTTCGAGCAAACAGTCGATAACATAAACGTTGGTGAAAGAATCTGATCGGTCCAAGGGCGAGCAGATTTCAGCATCAACACTATCCACAAATAAAAACTAAAGTAAAATTAAAATCTAAGAAGATTCTACCATAATCCAAAGTTTTAAAGCCAAATTTCTAATTTTGAATACTTTTGAACAATTACTGATTACAACTGCTTTGAAAATTCTAAGAACTCAAACACAACTAAACCCCACCCATGGCCACTGCGACCAAGGCAACCAAACCCCTTGGCCATGCACGGTTATGGAAACCAAACCCTTAGCTACCGCAACCAAACCCGTGGCCACTCAATCAAGGCAACCAAATGGCCATGTGCGGCCAAGGAAACTAAAAGCTTGGCCACGCGGCCATCAAAACCAAACCCTTGGCCACGTACAGCCCTGTTAACCAATTGAAATCATGCGACAAATTATGGGTACGATTTTGATTTTATGGAGATGAAATTAAGAAGACTTTTTTTTTGGAATTTTAAGGACCTCAAATAAGATTTTTTATTAATTTAAACAGCATTTTTTTGTGTGTTAAAATTGTTAGTTATAACTGTTAGAAAAGGGTTGTTTTCAAAAGTAATGGAACAATTTGAAGATAATAAATTCTCGAGTGAAAACATTAATAATAAAATAACACAACTTAGATTAGCACTGGATCTAGAGATGAGGATGGTTTGGCTTGGCTTGGTTTTAAATTGAATTGAACCGTCAATTTTTATAGAAATAATAATCCGAACCCAACCGAATCAATTGTTCGGTTCCCAACTAGGTTCCTTTCTTCTTCTTCTTTTTTAAACCATAATTTTCTTTCTATTTTTAAAATTTTTTTGTTCTTGATTTTTCCTCATATAAACTGATTGGTTTTTTTAATTTTAAAAAACTAAACCGATTTGGCTTAGTTTTTTTAGGGCAACAATTTTTTCACCCACCCCTAACTGGATCCAAATTTGAAAGAGTAGGTGCTCCTCAAATATATATTCTCTTCTTCTGAATTAGTGTCACATGTATTTTAGTATTGAGTATTTATTCGTTTGTTGTTATAAATACACATGTGATATAATGAGTAATGATACAGCCACAAACTCTTGTACAAACTTATTTTGTACAAACTGATGTGGCATGATAAGATTGGTTGAATTAAATATCACTTGGCCCACATGATTTATTTTTATTAATTTATATTTTCATTCAACCAATGAATTAATGCCACGTCAGTTTGTACAAAATAAGTTTGTACAAGAGTTTGTGGCTGTATCATTACTCGTGATATAATAATTTTTTTTTTTTGGATAGCACAGTAATTGTCAAATTCAAAAGGAATGTATGTACTCTCTTCCTTAATTTGAATAATTTTCATATGTATCTCTTAACAATAATTATATATATGAAGAATAGTAAATCACTTGTGATAAGAATTAAATAAATAGTTACTTTAGATTGAATGATGAATTCATTTTTTCTTAGGCCTTATAATTGATTTATATGTAATATTAAAGAGAGAGAAATATGAGAAAATTTTACTTTCCCTTTACTACCCACTCTTTTTTTTTTTTAATACATTTTCTCTCACATTTCTCACTCTTTAACATTTTTTTTATTTATTTCAAAATCACGTGAATAAACAGCATCAAAACTGCGTCCTGCCATTCATAGCTCAGAGGATAAGGTCGTACGGAACAAAGGTCGGTGGACCATCTGCACTGACATGTAACTTTCAGTCAAAATCTTTATCATGCATTTATGTACACGTTTTTTTTTTTTTTTTTTGAATAATGAAATATACCATAAACCAAAACCCGAAACTACTGTTTCAGAAAAGGATTCCTGTCTAGTGAATCATGAATGGGGTGTGAGCTAAGATACTGCAAGTTCTGGGAACTTCTGCAGTATAAAATTTCAGTAAAAGGAAAGGTTTGTGAGTAGAGTTTAGAAATTTGTTCTAATTTTTGCTCCCGAGATATTAATGTTTTGTATTACATGTTTCAAAGATCAAGATTGGGCCTGTTTGTTTCAGATTTAAAATTGTTCGAATTGGGGCTCATGTTGAACTGAGCCTATCAACCATGAAAGAGTATTTATAGATTTTGAGTTGTAATATTGTCACCCCTTCATTAATATCATAAAATCATTATTCTATTGCAACTACGTTTAAAGATTAATACAAATATAATTAACACCACTTATCTTCTCTCTCTCTCCGATCTATTTTACTTGTATGTGCATGATTATTATTTTTTTCCCCTCTTTCTTCAGTCTAGACAATTGGTTTGCTCATACTAAAACGTTAATCTTTTTTTTTTATATTCTCACATCAGTTATTTTTATTTTTAGAAAGATAATGTTTTTTATTTTTTTAAAGAGAGAAAGTCTGAAGAGAAGAATAACAATATCAATACTGAAAATTGAAAAATACAAATGAAAATAATGTTGTTTATCATTCTAATACCATCAAGTCATTGCCCGGAGGTTCAAACCCACATTCTTTTTCTGGCAACACTACCAAAAAAAAAAAAAAAGTAGTCATTTTTCACTAAACATTTTCGACAATAGTTAAATATATATGGTTGGTAATAGGGTAATTTTCAAACGTAATGATCAAGACACTGATAAAAACAAAAATAGCTATCTAGTTTCTCAAATAAAAAGAACACCGTTGAAAGTAGCTTCAAAATTGGTCAATAATAAATTTACTTTAACGGAAAATTTTAGCGTCATTGGTGTTTACAACCACCGTAACTAACCATTAATTTGAAATGTATAATTATTTCTACCATTTCAAAAATGTAGTTGAAAATAAAATTATATTTTCAATCATTGTAATTTTGTCAGAAATAGAAAATTTTTTTAACTGTAACTAAGAGTTAGTAGAAAAAAATATCCAAAGGATATACAATTTTGAGAGGCAACATAAGTGCCAATATATTTTTCACTAGTATAACTTGCAAGGTCAGTCAAAGCAAAGATATAAGGGCAAGAAAACATAATATAAAATTAGATATCATCTAACAGAAAAGTAATTGTAATTTTTTTCTTAGTTTACTATTTTTTTAATCAAACATGAACTAGATAATTAAATAAATGATTAATTAAATGTACTTAATTTTAAAATAAAATAAAATTCTACAATGAACACAGAATTTCAACCCTTAACCAAAAAAAATATATATATATATGAGAGTGTCTACCACTTGACCTTGAAGTAATTAGCAATATATATTAAATGATTATTAAGGAATTGACATTTTCTTAAGGTTTTACTTGGTGCAACAATAAAATTGAATTGCCTTATTTAACTTATAAGTACGATTGATTGATTACAACATAAATATAATGCACGATGTCTTACAATTAAACATAAAATAAATTTCAAAATAGCATTGTAGTCCAAGAAAACTCTAAAATATTTATGATCCCATTCAATTTTATAAACAAACTTGAAACTTGCGTTAATGTTTAATTTCGATTGTATTAATAATCAATTTAGAGATTCATTATCAAACTAATTGGTACTTTATAGTTAAGCATTTATAGAAATAATGTCTATGAATGATCATAATTGTTATTGAATCAATATGGAGACTAGCTAATTTTAAAATTAGTGTACTCTAGTGACAATTGTAATAAATGGAGTTTAATGGTTTTCATAATTGTATTATAATCTTGATTGTGGAACATGGAACATATACTTCATAGTTCATACTTAACATTCATTGCATATACTAAAAAATATTAGATAATTAGTAATTAACATTTAATTATTGTTGAAATATTGTTTATTAAATTAGTCTAATTGTCTAAGAACGGTTATACAATTAATTTCAACATATAATTAGAACTATTTCAATAATTTATTTATCTGTTGAAACATAACTTAACTATGAATTATTAAAACTAATATAGCTTTATAATTTGTGTGTCAATATCTATTTTTATCTTACTAATTTTTCATTTAAATTTAAAATCTATGTTAAAGATGTTCTATCAATCAATTTAGGCTAAAGAGTAATTAAATAATCTAACCAGCAATCACATAATAGATATTATATATAATTGTTTAGTTATAACAAACTTTAAATTTGAATTAATATGATAAGAAGTTTTGTTTTGCAGTTAATCGAATCATATGCTAATAATTTTCATTATTTATCAGTATGAAATAACTAACTAACTAAGGATATATAAATTAATTGATTTTTTTTTTAAAGAATTTGAATATCTTGTAGTATCTCTAGTATCCTTTTGGTTCACTTAGCTATTATAATGCCACCTAACTAAAGTTTTTAGTGCAAATGATATGTTTACTCTAACCACGTTCTCCATTCTCTCAATCAGCCACCAAATCCTATCCATTAATGGAATAAGTAAATAAATAACGGCCACCAACATTAAGCGCAATGGATGAATTCATCTCCTCTCCTTTTGTATTATTCATCTCTCCAAAGCTTTCAACTCTATTTTAGGGTCATTTTCTTAATTCTTTTGAATTAAGCTTTATAAAATTGGGGAAATGTTTTCAAATATTTATTAATTTTGTCCATTGCCTTTAATTTCTTAAGTTTGACGTCAATTATTGTTGGCCTCACTCTCATAAGACTGGTTTGAAGTTTTTTCTATCGGGTTGTTTGGTAAGAATTTTTTAATTACTTGTCACTTGCAGGTAATAATTAATTAGGATAGATTCAAATTAACGTCTCTTTTATTTGTTATAAAATAAATTGTGAATTAAAATCCAATTAATTATGGTATTCAACTTTCACAAGAATTTGGTTGCTCAATCCACATTGATTCTATCTTTTATCAACATCAAAATATCATTGTAGTAGTGCCGTGTAGCTTTTGGTATATTATTTTATTCAAGTATTTGTCAGGGATTCAATGATTAATCCACGTTGATTTTATCTTTTAGCAACACTAAGTCATTGTAATAGCACCATGTAGCTTTTGATATGGTATTTGTATTTTGTTTAAGCTGCACATGTATTTGTTGATATTATTTATAAAATAATATTTGTCCATTGATTCATTGATTACTAAGTCAATGTAATAGTGTCTTGTAGCTTTTGGTATATTATTTGTATTTTGATTTAGCTGCACATGCATTTGTTGAAATCATTTACAAAAGAATATTTATCAATTGATTCATTTATTACTAAGCCACCGTAGTAGAGACACTGTCGTGTAGCTTTTGTTGTATTATTTGACTTTTGTTTAAATTGCACATGTATTTGTTGAAATTATATATAAAATAATATTTGCCCATTGATTCATTGATTGTTTTTCCTATAGGCAATTAAGAAAATCAATTTCAACCATATATTTGTCTATTAATTCTTTGATTTTTTTGGGAGCAATTAATAAAATGATCATTTTAACTATGAAGTAGAATAAAATGAATTTTAACAATCACTTCTTGGAAATACTAAAATTCAATTAGAAATATAATTTATTCCTACTAACACAACATATTTTTAATTGCATAATTAATTAGAACTTATAATTTTTCAACTGTAATTTTTTTTTAATTGTGTTTGCCTATAGAAAATAGTGTATTTTTAATAGTAGATAGTCAATTGGCATTGATATTGCAAAACAACCGCTAGAGAAAATCGAAAATACTCTTTTTTATAGCTTAAAATAGTAAAAAATATCAGCCATTATTCACATGTCCATGTTAAATTTTCAATCTGTATTTATATATTTATGATGGTCAATTTCGTCGAAATAAGCAAGTTCAAGTTCTA
>NW_006262688.1:7730523-7732759 GCF_000493195.1 Citrus x clementina | reverse complement strand
AAAGAAAAGGGCATCTTGATATTAGCACCCTTCTAAAATTCTCTTAAAATCCTTTTTTCAATTATGATTAAAATCTATGAGCATACATTTGATATTTCAACCTCCCAGTTAGAAAATCTTTCCATACCGTTTTACAAACACATAAAAAATTATATTGCTTCGTATGTTATTTAGCTAGATTATATTTTGAATTGTCAATATTCTATTACTTTATATATTATTCTATTTAGGTTCTATTTGGAATTGACATTGAAATATTTAAACCCTTTATTTTATAAGTTTTGACGAAAATAATATTTGGTAAATTTTTTAAAATTATTTATTTCATAAGTGCCTAGATTCTAACTTAATCTTTTAAAAGTAGGTAGAAAGTTATTTTTTATAAGTAGTTTATGAAATAAGCAGTCACACCATTTTAAAATTTCTATTATAATCTTGATATTTTAATAAAAGACAATACTATCTTATTTTTCCACAAACTCAAGTATATAAATAAAGGTAGTTTAAATGTTTGCCTATTCTAATAATTAATGATAGAATAACACTTTTGTAATAAAATTTACTAAATGCATTCACTTTTCTTTTTAAACTTACATCTACTGCTATAATATACCAAACATCAATTCACTATTTTAATCAGGAGCTTATTTTATCCGTACAGAACAAGCAGCTTATTTCGAGTCATTTGGAATTGCGATGGTTGATTAAATAAGTTGCTTGTTCTGTGCGGATAAAATAAGTTGTTAATTAAAAAAATATATTGGTGTTTTAGTAAACTATATTATTGTGATTGTTATGAATTTGAAAAGTAGTATACATGCATTTGGTAGATTTTATTATGAAAATGTTGTTTTATTATATAATGACTAAAATAGACATAAATTTAAATTATCTTTTATTTTTTGGAGTATGTTTAGCAATATTTAGAAATGCCTTTTTCTTTTTTAAAACAATAAAGTGAAAAAAATCTCAATTAAATAAAATCAAATGAATTTCATAGTATGCTACATAGAATATGATAAAAATTCATACTAATACATCCAAATAAAATAAAATAAAAAGTAATAGGCATTACATTCAGATTAAACTTGTTGCAATAGACACCATGACCATAGAAAAAATATAAGTAGATTGAACATTAAAAGCCATGGTAATGAAATTGATCTTAAGATAAAAACTTGTTTATCCACTATATTTTGAAGTTAATGCTCATTTAGTCTTTATATTTTTAAAAATACATTAAGACATCCAACTATTAAATTATTGACACCCATACTAGGGTTAATTCCGCCCTGCCCCCAAATGTTTCAACATTTTCCACCGCGCCCCCAAATGTTTCAACAATTTCCACTCCACACCCAAATTCGTTAATTTAACTGTTTATTCTAACAGTCAAAGGGTAAATTTGGAAATTCATACCCTAAATATTATTTGATGATGATAAATTAAATTTATTTGATAAGTTAATTGTTGGGATTATTATTAATTACTTTTAATTAAGAATTTTTAATGTAAATATTAATTATTGGATTAAAATTTTATCTCATTTAATTCTTCTCTAATTCAAGATAATGAGTATTTCGGACATTTAATTAAATTTCAAATTGCTTTGTTAAAAATAAGGGTCAAATTAATGGAACTGGGTGCGCGGTGAAAAATGTCTAAACATTTGGGGGCTGGGTGGAAATAACCCCTCATGCTATTACTTTTTGTTACTTTTGTCTTACTTTTATAATATTATCTTCTTATAATAATGTTTCTTAAAAAAAAAATTAAATTACCAATTTAACCCCCAAAAAATAAAATAGAAAGGATATATATTATTTTTTGTTGAATACTCTATTGAGGAATTAATATATTAATTATTTTATTAATGTCCAAAAAAATTCATAATGTAATTTTTTATATTATTAATTTTTTGGGACATACGTGAACTTCCACAAAAATTAACGTATATTATTTTTATTTTTATTTTATTTTTTGGGGTTAAATTGGTAATTTAATTTTTTTCTTTTTATTAATGCCCTAAAAAAATTGTTGTAAGAGATAATATTATAAAAACTAGACAAAAGGAACAAAAGTTATGACAAGAGTGTTAATAGTTTAACAATAGAGATGTTTTAAAAGTTGTAGTGAAAATGTAGAAAATTTTAAAATAATTAGTTTTTACAAAATTTATCAAACACTATTTTTTGTCAAAAATTATGAAATAAGTATCTTATAAAATGGGGCCTTC
>NW_006262688.1:7724968-7729731 GCF_000493195.1 Citrus x clementina | reverse complement strand
AGTAGTAAAGGGGGATAAGTGGGGGGAGTTTAAAGAACGAGGGAAAGGGTAAGGCGCGCGTTAGTATTAGTAGGAATGAAGCGGTTAAAGAAATAGGGGGGGGGAGGAGGAAAGGGTAAAAACATGGTGGAAGAATAGGGGTCGAACGCATGGGAGATAGGGCAGGTGGCGTGAAGGAATAAAGGGGGGGGATATAGGGAAATAAGAAAAGGGGGATAAGGGAGAGAGTTATGCTAGTAGGAACATAAATTACGCAAGTAAGGGGTGCTTTGTTATGCAATTAATGAAAGAAGTCACCGCGCAGTTCTAATGTTTATTATAATCTTAATATTTTACCAAAAGGGTAATTTTCGAATACCTCTCCTGAGATTTGCCCTTGCTACACTTAGAGAGAATGTATGCATATATTGACATATAGCACCCCTGACCGTGTATCAGCGTTACAGCACCGTTTGGTTGTTAAGGGCAAAAACGTAATTGCAAGAATAAGAATTGCAGAAACAGAAGCCAGAAAGCAGGAGCTTTTGCTTCCTTTCCCCCTCTCTCTCAAAAGAATTTGAAGTGAAAAAAAAAACACTTTCTTCTTTTCTTTGTCTCTTCCCCGCTTCCTCTCCACCCATTTTATTCTTTTATCAACAAAGCTGAAAAACAAAGGTCACTATTCCTGCATCACCACCACTTTGTCGTATTGCTTTGCTAGTCAAACAAAATTTTAACCCATGTTAGAAAATAACATCCATATTAATGCTCCTTCTTCTTCTAATCCTTTCACCTCTTCAGAAAATGGTGCTCTAGCTATTCACGAAAAACAAGAAATAGAAAACCAGCAGGCACCCCATTCAGTTTTCTTTTGTGTATGGGTTCAATTATTTTAAGGCGAATTGCAAGTTTTAACTTATGTTTTTCTGTTTTTTGTTTGATACACACAAATACAAGCGCACGCGTATGGATCCGGATGCAGAGGTGGTATCTTTATCACCCAAGACCTTGTTAGTATCGGACGGATATGTATGTGAGATCTGCAACCATGGGTTTCAAAGAGACCAGAACCTGCAAATGCATAGAAGAAGGCACAAGGTGCCATGGAAGTTGCTGAAGAGAGAAACAAAAGAAGCGAAGAAGAGAGTATTTGTTTGTCCAGAGCCAAGCTCTGCTTGCACCATGACTCCTGTCATGCTTTGGGAGATTTTGTTGGCATCAAAAAGCACTTTAGAAGGAAGCACAACAACCACAAATAAATACTCTCTTCAGCAGTTGACAAGGCAAACAAATATCGTCTGTTATTGTATTGTGCAGTGAAGGCCATTATTGTAATTGCATAAACAGAGCAAACGGCAGTCTAACGCTAATACACGGTCAGGGGTGCTATATGTCAATATATGCATACATTCTCTCTAAGTGTAGCAAGGACAAACCTCAGGGGAGGTATCCGAAAATTACCCTTTTACCAAAAAAGATAATTACATCTTATTTTTCATAAATTCCAATGTATGAATAAAAGACAATTTGAACTTATCTATTTTAAAATAACTAGCTCTGTCATAATACGATTACCAAATGCATGTACTCCAATTTTCAAACATACAGCTACCCTAACAATATAGTTTACTAAAATTACTTTTTTAATCAACAACTTATTTCATCCATACAATGCAAGCGACTTATTTCATCGGTTACTATAATCTCAAACTGGCCCTTAATTTGGGACAAAAAGTTTTCGTTAAAAAGTAAACTTAGTATTTTACTATTGAACTTGATGTAATTATAATCTGACTCAAATATAAATCCCAAAATAAGATAAGTTCAAATAATATATATAATAGTTATACTCAACAAAGATAATTTTTAATTTATTTGACCCCCATACTTCTTCCTACATCAAGGTGGCCTTGGGTCATTGGAGAGTCATTTTCTTTAGCTCTTCTTCAAACTTCTTCATAGCTCTCAACGGCAAGCATATTGGCACCAGAGTCCCATATTCTCCACTATCATTATTTTGATACTTAATATAGAAGCTCATGAACAACACAGCCTCAGGAGGTCCAGCATACACAGGTTTCCCCCACCCAAAATCGATCTCTTCAAAACCACCTCGAGTTATATCTGAAACAACAAAGCTTCCCTTCACCGCAGGCATCGGTCGGCCTTTGATCTCCATAAAATCTATCAAAGATCTTACATACTCTTCACTCGCTGTTGCCTTCACTTTCTTTACCAGGTCCAATGCATATCCCAATGAATATTTACTCAAATCTCCAGCCGTTGAACATGCTGTTGGGGTTGCAATTGCATTCCCATAATATCCATTAGGTAGCTTCATGTTATATTTTGTTCCTCGGATGTTAACACAACATGTAACTCGAACTATCTCATCGGGGTCTATTTGTAGTGCAATAGTACGGCACCTCCATATGCAAGCGGTTAATAGCTCAAATGTTGAGCAGCCGTCTCTAAGATGTTGTGGGAGTTGGTTTCTTAATGCTGTGATTTCTTTGGGGCCAAAATAGAATGATTTATGTTTTATGATATGATCATTTGGGTTCATGGCCAAAGTGGAATCTGTTTGGTCATCGTATTCATGGTGGGCACATGTGATTTTTGGTGGGATTCTAGGACTCAGGAGTTCACGCTCCCAAACAGGCAGCAATGATGGTTCATTTGCGCCCTTAGCCATATCTTCAATGGCTTTCATGAACTGCAACAAAGCGAATGCGTCGCACATTGTGTGGTTCAAGCGCAATGCGAGAATGAATCCTCCACATGCCAAACGGGTCACCTATATATTACGCAGTGGAAAACAAATACAAAATTCAAAGGTTAAGTAAGACGTATTGTTGACTCGTACCCACTACACTCATTTTACATTTTGCATGTCTTTTGAAGTGTTATCTCACTCTTTGGTACTTTTCTATGTGTTTTAAATTAAGAAATAAAAAAAAATTATGGTCATGAAGGTAGATGTTATCTAGAACGGGTGACAGAGGACTTCCTTGTGGTATACGTATGGTTGGCTTTTTGGATGTGACCTTGGCCGATGCACGTGAGTCTCGCAAAGTAGCTCATTCAGAATAGAGTAATGATATAGTCACAAACTCTTGTACAAATTTATTTTTTACAAACTGATGTGGCATGATAAGATAAGATTGGTTGAATTAAATATCATTTGGCCCACTGATTTGTTTTTATTAATTTATATTTTCATTCAACCAATGAATTAATACTATGTCAGTTTGTACAAAATAAATTTGTACAAGAGTTTGTGGCTGTATCATTACTCTAACAACATGAATAGTTATCTCAGAAAGACAAGTAAAAGTCAAAATAAGAAAAAGATACTTATTCAATATTGCCTGTCACCTTAATAAGGGTACGTTTCTCTTTAGTCCCTAAGTTCAAAATGAATAAATACTCTTTTATCGTTGTTACAACCTAGTTTATAATTCCTATTTTAGGGTTGCGTATTAGATTTATTTGAGTTTCAAAATATATTAGAGAAAAGCATCATTTTGCTCATGAACAGTCAGATTTCATTGTTATAGAAGTAACGATATAGAACTTTTGATTAATTTCATGCGTACGATTAAAGAAAATTATCCTTCAACCACTTCAAGAATATTAAAAGTACAAAAAACTACGATGTATATATGATAATATTGTAGAACCACCTAAAGTATTAGTTTATATTAATCAGCCACTTTTTTTTTAACTTTGTTAGTCACAGATAAAAAACTTAAAATAAAGTAATATTTTACCCCTAGACCATCCCAAAGCATTGTTTTACCTTCTTCAATGAATTTAAGGACAAAATAATCTTTTATCTTATATTTTTTAATGGGAGTTAATAGAGTTAATGAAAAAATAATTAGTTCATATAAATTAAACTAAAACTTCTTATGGCTCTGAGATATTATCAAAAGCTCGTGGTTGCCATTTATACTTTTGATATTTTGAGGTGATTAAGAAATAATTTTCCTACAATTAATTATACAAGACTAATTGGGTAATTAATTGTTCCAAATCATCGGAACTAAGAGGAAATTTGCCTTTAGAAAATTACTTAAGATGTTCCTACAGTTATTATTTCCATAGTAATTGCACCTAACATTTTAAATATGAAAACATTTGAAAAATATAAAAATAGCTCTTTAAAATACGTTGATTAACTGAGTAATTAGTTCAAAGTCTCTGAAGTTATATATATATATATATATAGAAGCAATTATGAATGAAGTTGCTAGTGAAGCTGACTTACTTGAATTAACAACAATGGGCAACCAAGGATGCCGTCAGAGCCTGGAACATTATACAGTAATTCATGCAAGTATGGACACGGTGGCCGAACTGCATCACCAACCTCAAGCTGCTCAAGTGTGATGTTACCTTCAGCTTCTGTAAACAAGACGCCTTCACCATTGCAATCCACCATTAGCTTGCGATTGGACACTTCCTTAAGCCTCCCAGCTAGAGGGTAATAAAACGTAAGCGCCTTGCTTAGGGCTTCCCTGATGACCTTAACTGGGTCTTTGCCTTCCATTGCAGGGGAAGGATCATTTTTGTAAAAGAATATCATTGGAATCTGAAACCTTAGACATTGTTGGTCATCTAGACTGGATAGTTGCTTTATTACACGAGCTGTAGGCCTCGCCGGACCAATTAGTTCCGGGGTTTTCCGAATCACTGAGAATAATTGCCGCAATTTTGATGACATTTTATTTTTGGGTGGGTTGGGGGGGGGGGGGGGGGGATTATGCAAACCTTGAAAG
>NW_006262688.1:7647894-7724868 GCF_000493195.1 Citrus x clementina | reverse complement strand
CAACTGGTTCACTGGTCTTATTAAACATGTCGATTTTAGTTTTTGGCATATGTGCCGACAATAAATTTGAAATAAAACATGTTTAAATTGCGTACGGGTGGTAGTTTATCCTCGATTTAGTCAACGGGATACATTTGAGAAAATCTTTCATTATATATACTTGATATCCAAATTCGGTCTATTATATCCTACGATATTGCGTTTAATTTAAAATCAGTAAAACAAAATTTGGAGGAAAAAATTGTAATACAACGTAAATTATTATTGTATTTGTTAAGCTACTAATTTTATTAAAAACAAAATTAATATATACAGAAACTTATTCAGTTGGAATCCGACCTGAAATTTGAACATATATATGAAATTATTAGTTTTTGTTATATGTGTTTGAGTAATATTATACACTTGTATTCACTTTAGATATTTAAAGTTTAGATCAGAAGATGATTTTAATCTCTTAATTGAATACTTATTGATATAAAATCTTATATTATTTATTGAGTAGGTTGTAAAAATAATAAATTAATAAATAATAATAATAAGATCAATTAATATTATGCACATAATATTTATGTGACACATCACTCAAAATTCAAACTAAACAAAACGTAGTCTTATCAGTATAAGTTCTCCCGATCGTAAGGAATAGCAAGTTGACTCTTTGTCCAGGGAGCGTTGAAAAAGTAGAATCCCACAATTGCAAGGCAACTAATTAATTATTGATTAATTATTGGCCCTTCTTCCTTTCCATAATGCAAATGCATTAATGCCAAGGGCCAGCGCAGTTTAATTTGGTCACGTAATGGGACCGTATCAATTCTGTTTTGTTTTGTTTTTTTTTTTTTGTCTTCCTTTGAAAGATATAGAGTGGGAAAGTCTATATTAATTTTGTAGTTCTTATTAATTTCTTTCGGGATTTGGATTATTGGGCTGATTTGAATAAAGTACACGCGAGTGACAACCGAAAAAAAATGGTTGAAATTTGACTGAACCGGAAGCTATTTTTCATATACAAATCACATAAACGAATCAGGTCGGGTTGGATCTTTAATTCAGTACTTTTTGCTCATAGGTTTGAAAACAAATTGAATAAAAGAAGATAAAAATATGAGCTTTGATCTTTTTTTTTTTTTTTTTTTAGTTTTGAAATAAAGAAAACATCAAAACTTTGCAAGACCCACTAGGTAAATACATCTATAAACATGATTAATGACTGGATTTTTGTGATCATGTGGCTGGTTTGATAATTCTTTGAATCTCGTAGATCTGGAAATGTATGTTTTCTGTTACTAGGTCTTTTTCGATTTTGTGTTTTTTTGGCATTTGTTTGTTGTATGTTTGAATGCTAACAAAGTATATAAAAATAATTTCCTTCAATGTAAAGACACATCAACGCTCTCTCCTGAGAAAAATCCCATTTGAGGATTCTCTGCTCTATTCCCGATCCATCCCAAAAATAATAAATTTCAGCTATGAGGTGGGTTTGGGGATGGGGCTGGGGATTATGATCCCTATCCCAAAGCCACTCTATTGCCATCCTTATAAAAAGAAAGCCTAATAATATTAAGCATAACATTGACTAGGGATAAGGATTTGATATGTAGTTGAATTTGTGTTAAGTATTGAATTAACGATCAAAAGTTAATTAAAACTTATGTGGAACTCATGTTAGATAAATCATAATTGTTGATTTGATGCACATAACAAACTCAACTTCATCTAAACACTAAATCTTAGTTTGTAGACTATATGTCGCTTTAGTGTGAACAATTGAACTAATAAAAATATCAAAAGTATAATGAATACGGGGTTATCAACATCGGCCAGAATCCATCCATAATTTGAACATATATGTCAAATTACTAGTTTTTATGATATGTGTTTGAATAATGCTATGCTTACTAATTTTGAATTTTTAATTAAGATATTTATTAATACGACATCTTACATGTAATAATTTTATAAATTATAAAAATAAAAGTTAATAATTAATAATAAAAATATTTAATATGAACACATTATTAAAAATTCAATTAAATAAGATAGCATTATTGACATATGTTCCCACAATCATGGTGAATAATAGACTTTTTGCACAAGCAGCGCAGAAAGAGTAGAATCCCATAGATGCAATTATTGCACTTGTCCGTTTCCATAAGGCAAATGGATTCAGCCAATGTGTTTTCATATTATTAAAAGGCCAAGTGCCACGGTATTTGTTTCATTGGTCACGTCATGGGACCATATATTTTTTCCTTATTTTCTTGTTGTCTTTTGAAAGATAAGAGTGGGTGAAGTATAGTTTAATTTCTGACTCTTATTTCTCCAAAAATTTGAATTGGAGTATTCAGTTAAAGAAAATGATTTAGAATATGTTTGTTGTACATTTGGATGCTGGGAAAGTATGTAAAAATAATTTCTTTTAATGTAAAAATCCATTGATACTCTTTTCTTAATACTTTATTTATTTTGAAGATAAATCTATATATTAACAGAATTGGAGATCGAACCCTAATTTTATTCACTGCCTCAATCAGAAATTTTAAAGGATATTTTCTATTCATCTTTAAAATAATAAATTTTAGGACGAATTTGAGGATCAAGTTTAGGGATGGGGCAAGAATCATGATTCCTGTCTCATAGTCATTCCTAAACTTCAATAATTCTAATTATAACATAGATTAGGGATAAAGATTTGATGTGTAATTGAATTTGTGTTGAACACTTCACTGAATTAATGGTTAAAATTTAATTAAAACTTACGTAGAACTCATGTTAGACAAATCATAATTGTTGATTCGATACAAAGAACAAGCTCAAGCTCATGTGAACACCAAATCTTAGTTCATAGACTAGATGTCGCTCTAGTCCGAATAATTGAACCAAAATCAGGTCAAGCTTAAACGTAGGTAGCATATTTAAGCATTCTTTAACCCAGAAAAGGAGCCTAATATTTAAGCCGCTTGAGGTGGTGGGACAACCCATGCAAATTGTTATCGAAGGTAGGTTGTATTTTGCTTATAAAGGGCAAGTAGTTGCAAAAAGCGTTACATACGTAAACCATGAATCCTCAATCTCCATTCCCCATGTAAGGTCAAAGGTTGTTTAAGTCGCCGTTCTTGATGAACACAACAAGGATATTAACTCTTTTGAGAACATGCACTGGTTCAAAGTCACTAAAAGAAGGCAAAATCATCCACCAAAAAGTTGTCACCCTTGGCCTACAAAACAACATTGCCCTGTGCAAAAGCCTCATCAATCTCTATTTCTCCTGCCAAAACTATGACTGTGCGATGCTTGTATTCAAGACCATAGACAACCCATTAGACCTCTCTTTATGGAATGGCCTTATGGCCTCTTACACCAAGAATTACATGTATATTAATGCTCTTGAGCTCTTTGATATGTTACTGCAAAACCCTTATTTAAAACCTGATAGTTACACTTACCCCAGTGTGTTAAAGGCTTGTGGGGGATTAGGCAGCGTAGGTATTGGCAAAATGATACATACCCATTTGATAAAGACTGGGTTTTTGTTGGATGTTGTAATTGCTAGCTCTACTGCAGGGATGTATGCTAAATGCAATAGTTTTGAGTGTGCGGTTAAGATGTTTGATGAGATGTCTGAAAGAGATGTGGCAAGTTGGAATACGGTCATTTCTTGTTATTATCAAGATGGACAAGCTGAGAAAGCATTGGAATTGTTTAAGAAAATGAGGGATTCAGGGTTTCAGCCTAATTCAGTGACGTTGACGACTGTTGTTTCTTCGTGTGCACGGCTTATGGATTTGGAAAGAGGGAAGGAGATCCATAAAGAGTTTATCAAAGATGGGTTTGTTTCTGATAGTTATATTAGCTCGGCTCTCGTTGACATGTATGGAAAATGTGGTTGTTTGGAGATGGCTAGAGAAGTTTTCGAACAAACCGTCTTAAAAAGTGTGGTTGCTTGGAATGCGTTGATTGCAGGATACAGTTCTAGAGGTGATAGCAAATCTTGCGTTGAACTTTTTTGGAGGATGAATGAAGAAGGAATTAAACCCACCTTGACCACTATAAGTAGCGTACTAATGTCTTGTTCTAGATCAGGCCAACTTAAACATGGGAAGGTCATGCATGGGTATATAATAAGAAACAAAATACAGGGCGACGTCTTTATAAACAGCTCACTCATTGATCTATATTTCAAATGTGGAAGAGTTAGTTCAGCTGAAAATGTCTTTGAGAAGATGTCCAAGACAGATGTAGTTTACTGGAATGTTATGATTTCAGGATATGTGACAGTTGGAGATTATTTTAAAGCCCTTGCCATCTATAGTGACATGAAGGAAGTTGGTGCAAAACCAGATGCTGTAACCTTTACTAGTGTCTTACCAGCCTGTTCGCAATTGGCAGCCCTAGAAAAGGGCAAAGAGATTCACAATCATATCATTGAGAGTAAGCTAGAAACCAATGAGATAGTCATGGGGGCTCTCCTTGATATGTATGCAAAATGTGGTGCTGTGGATGAAGCATTTAAGGTTTTTTATGAATTACCTGAGCGGGATCTTGTGTCATGGACTTCAATGATTACTGCTTATGGGTCTCATGGTCGAGCTTTAGAAGCTCTGAAGCTTTTTGGTGAAATGCAGCAATCTAATGCAAGACCTGATAGTATTACTTTCCTTGCAGTTTTATCAGCTTGTAGTCATGCTGGATGGGTTGATGAAGGTGGTTATTATTTTAACCAAATGATTTCTGAGTACAATATTAAGCCCAGAAATGAGCACTATTCATGCTTGATTGATCTTCTTGGACGAGCTGGAAGATTACAGGAAGCTTATGGGATTTTACAAAGCACCCCAGAAATCAGGGAGGATGCTGGATTGCTAAGTACGCTATTTTCGGCTTGCCGCCTGCATAGAGATATAGAAATGGGAGAAAAAATTGGGAAATTGCTCATTGAGAAGGATCCTGATGATTCATCAACTTACATTGTTTTATCCAATATGTACGCATCTGTCAAGAAATGGGATGAAGTAAGGAAGATAAGATTAAAGATGAAGGAGCTTGGGTTGAGGAAGAACCCTGGTTGTAGCTGGATTGAGATTGGAGACAGGATCCAGCCTTTCTTCGCAGAAGATAAGTTGCATCCGCAGGCAGATATGGTGTATGAATGTCTAGCGATTCTTGCTGGTCACATGGAGAAAGATGAATTGCTGCCATCTTAGAGTTGGCAAGAAAATCTGCAGTCTAATTGCATCTTGTGGTTTCCAAATCAGAAAAGCAATATCCTTGTGGAAAACAGTTGACATGAAGTCTGCATCCAGAAGATTTCAGTAGATAAACGGTTCAGCTTCATGATCCTCAAGAGGGCAAGGAAAGGCATTCAATTACTGTTGGAGCGTTTGATCCACTTCTTGGTCTGCAAGGCTTATTTGCAGAAGTGCAGAAGAGACAGTACTTGAACATCTGGAATCTTATATACACACTGGATGTTGGACCTCAATAAGGTAGTACTTGAAAAGCAACTATGAGACAAGTATTCCCTCTGAAAGCCGGGAGGTTCCAACAACTCTGAAGCGACAGTTACTACAGAATAATAGTGATTACCAAGTCATATGTTAAGCCTTTTTTTTTTTTTATAACTCTGTCATAGTTATTCTGTTTGTAATTTTAACAGACTAATCACACGGCATATTTCATGCCAGATTCTTTATTGAGATATTTGGTATCAGATAAGAATTGCTCAAAGCTGTCAAAACTAATCCAGTGAATTTTAAAATATATGAATTATGCTAATAATTTGTGCGCAAGTTCAGGCAAAAATAAATAAAAAACAAATTTCGGACACAATTTAGCTTATAAAATATCAGAAATTCACAACTCCGATTACTATTGATTCCCTTGGTACTTTGGACGGTAAGCCTTAGTCACTTTGCAAGGTAAGGGAGAGAGATGCTTCGACATTGCTCCAACAGAGCTGTCTGATAAAAATATGACCTCCAAATTGTCACACAATGCCCGGATTTCATAATCCACCCTGCATCTGGAGTTCTTGGGCTCGGGGACATATTCAGATACATATGCTTTGGTCCTGATGGTCACGACAAAATTTACAGCTCCGATT
The DNA here is from genome assembly GCF_000493195.1 of Citrus x clementina. NCBI lineage: Eukaryota > Viridiplantae > Streptophyta > Magnoliopsida > Sapindales > Rutaceae > Citrus > Citrus x clementina. Next base: position 7,718,762 of record NW_006262688.1, on the reverse strand, counting down.
GTACTCAACTCATATTCGATTGCCTGAGCAGCTTGATTAGCAACATATATTGACGAGGCACTGATGCTTGCATAGACCAAGTCCTGCTGTTGTTCATCCTGATAAAACGGTTCAATTCCTGCGCTTGACAGAAACTCTTGTCCATACAATATATCTACATCAAACTGCTCATAAGTGAATTTATGGTCTCTGTCATGATTTCGTATAGACAAAGTAATATTCCAATTCGCAGTTATTCGTGACGATGATGTTGCTGATGCTGAAACATTAAAATGATCGACAGAAACCGATATTACCTCAACTTCTGGTAGATGATCTGTGGGTGTAAAAAAGTATATCAACACTATGCAAAGCAGTGCCATTATCTCGAGAAAATACCTACACTTAAGTCTTGGTTTTTTTGGATCAATCTTCTGTTTATATGTATCCATTGAAGCCAAAAAAAAATTGATTGAAACTATGTAACAAAGGGGAAATCACAAGAACTAAAAGAAACGATCGAAAGAGCTGGTTTCTGGATATGTTAAATGTATAGGAGTATATATACTATTGGGCAGTTTCTATTTGAGTAAAATCCTATGTAGCATGGGAATCCTAACTATAGCAGAAGTTCTACACGTTACAGGATTAATTTTAACACCAAGTATGGGTAGTTAGTTTAGTCATTGTCAGTGGTTTTTCTGTAGGTTAATTATTAGAGCATTACTATTGTATTTGTAGTTGGGATAAAAACTCATTTAGTCCCCGTATTTTAAAATTAATGTCTATTTAGTTCCTATATTTTTTAAAATACCTCGAAACATCCATGTCGTTAAAGTATTGATACACCTACCGTTACTTTTTATTTTTTTTGGTTTACTTTTACAATATTACCCTTTTATAATAATTTTTTGTTTGGACATTAATAAAAAATAATAATTAAATTACCAATTTAACCTTAAAAAATAAAAAAATTATATTAATTTTTTTGCAAGCACCATTTGCACACTCGGTAGTTTGCATACAATTTTTGACAATTAAATTTTTTACAATTAAAAATTAATATAATTTTTTAGGGTTAAATTGGTAATTTAATTATTATTTTTGGTTAATGTCCAAATAAAAAAATTATTATAAAAGAGTAATATTGTAAAAGTAAACTAAAAGAAATAAAAAGTTACGGTAGGAGTATCAATACTTTAACAGTAGGGATGTTTCGAAACATTTTTAAAAATATAGGAACTAAATGAATACTAATTTTAAAATACAGAGACTAAATGACATTTTATCCTTTGTAGTTGTATTCAATTTTTTTTTTTTTTTAATATCAGTCCCACAACGATCAGGAGACTCGATCCTCTACATTTTAGGTAAGAAGAGAAAAGTGGCAATTAACCAACACAACCAAGGAGTTATGGGCTAAATTTGTCAAATTTTCTAAAGAGAGTGCAAGATATACTTTAAAATTAATCCTTTTCGTCTACGACTGCTTATTCATTTAGTTCTCTGTTATTAATGTCCTGTGATCACAGCATAGAAATTTATCATTTATAATTACACAACCATTGGAATGTATATTATTGCCTTAACGCTCAGGCGCAGCCCTAGAAAAGGGCAAAGAGATTGAAAATCATCTAATCTCTTTGCGAGTGAGCTAGAAGCCAACGAGTTAGTCATTGGGGCTGTCCTCGATGTATTTGCAAAATGTGACGCAGTGGATGAAGCATTTAAGGATTTTAATGAATGACCTGAGCGGGATCGTCGGTCATGGACTTCAATGATCACTGCTTACGGGTCCCATGGTCGAGTTTTAGTAGCTCTGAAGCTTTTCGGTGAAATGCAGCGATCTAATGCAAAACTTGATAGTGTTACTTTCATCAGTTTGTAATCATGCTGGACGGGTTGATGAAGGTTGTTACTGTTTTAACCAAATGATTTCCGAGTATAATATTAAGCCCAGAAATGAGCACTACTCATGCTTGATTGATCTTCTTGGAGGAACTGGAAGATTGGATGAAGCTTATGGGACTTTAGAAGGCACCCCAGAATTCAGGGGAGGATGCTGGTGCCACCTGCACAGAGATATAGAATTGCGGAAGAAATTGCAAAATTACTCATTGAGAAGATCCTGATGATTCATCAACTTATATTTTTTTATTTAATTTTATTAAATATATATGCACCTGTCAAGAAATGGGATAAAGTGAGAAAGATAAGATTAATGATGAAGGAGCTTGGGTTGAGGAAGAACCGTGACTGTAGCTAGATTGAGAATGGGGAGAGGATCCAGCCTTATTCTTTTAAGTCACATAGAAAAAGATGAATTGGTGCTATCTTAGAGTTAGAGTTAACAATGCAGACTCATAGCATCATGTGGTTTCCAAATCAGAGAAGCAATCTTTGTGGAAAATAGTTGACATGAAAAGTACTGTATTGTATTTGTATTTGTAGTTTGTTTCCAGTTTTTTTTTATTTTTAACATAACTCCCAAAATAGTACGCTAATTGTGGTTGTATTCAATTTTTAATTTTTAACATCACGCTTTAGCATTGTATTTATTGTTCTTTTTCAATTTTTTTTTTCATTTTTAATATAACTCCCAAAACGATAAGAATACTCGACCTCCACATTATAGGTAAAGAGAGAAGGTGACAAGCAACACAACTCAGGAATCATCGTCTAAATTTACAAATTTTGTAAAGAGAGTAAAGATATATTTTAAAAATTAATCAGATTTACTACCGGTCTCCTCATAAGACAGGAAATTAACTAATCAGTTCCCCTACAAAACTTGCCTTGTGATACAGTATAAAAATTCTCAATGCTGTACATCAAACGTAAAATCATAAAAAAAAAACAATTTTGAAACACATCAAACAGAAACTCTTGATTGAATGTATTGGGTCCAACATCTTTTCTATGTAAATCTCAATAAAAAAAACAAGCTCTACCAAGGCGGTCCAATATCTTTTCAATCTCATCTCAATAAAGATGTTGGGTCCAACATCTTTTCATTCTAAAACAAGTTCTATCAAAGGCCCAAGATGTGAAAGAGAGGATTCAAGTATTATAATTAGTTTGTTATTAGTTTAAATATACCTTGTAATTCCGATATTAACATTATTAGTTAAAAAACAAGAAAATAAAAAATAAAAAATTAAATATTAATTTGAATTAGTAATGCCCTTAGTAACGAACAAAACAGTTTTATTTATAACTATTTTTTAGACTTACAAAAGCTTATCCCAAGTCTTTGGTTTTTCATTCTTTAATGCCATTATCGAGTATATATATTGCAATAAAATTAGAAATTTCAACACTCCGTTGTAGTCCAACGGTTAGGATACCTGGCTTTCACCCAGGAGATCCGGGTTCGATTCCCGGCAACGGAACTGCAGATTTTCACGTTTTGCTTGAATGAGAATTCAACCAAGTCATTCATTAAAAATTATTCTTTCTAACCGAACTTAAAATATGTAAAATCCCCGTTACTTTTAACGGTAGACATTCAAAGTCAAAAAATAACATTTAAACCAGAGTCGTTGAATAAAGCCCATTTTGATTTGGGTTAAAGATCAATCTGACCCGAAGGCCCATTCAATACATGAATCGAATCAATAGACAGAACACAGCAGGCCGGGAGCGATTCAAGCCATTTTGATTTAACCGGCGCAAAGGGGAAAACCCAAGCATTTGCTCTTCCAAGTAAACAAAGGGACAAGAGTCAGTTTTATGGCGAGAGAAACCAGTTGTCTGGCTCGTGTAACCACCGGCGTTGCTGTCGGCGGCGCCGTTGGTGGTGCTGTTGGTAAATTTTTTCTTTTTCCAACTTCGTAAAACCAAATTTGCTTTGCTTCTCCTGTACTGCTATTTATTTAGGATTTAATAATTTTCCCTATTCTTGGTGTTAATCGATTAACTGTTTTAGTTAGTCTAAGCACTAAAAGTTAAAATTTTTATTTTAAATTGGGCTCTTTTCAGTCTGCTGTTACATGGGTTTAGGGTTTTAATTAATATGCACCCCCAATGAAATTGTGAAACTTTTATGCTATTCAGTGTTGGTTAAAAAAGAATTGTTAAAACATGTGATTCCATGTTAACGTATGTTATCTTATAACTTTCTTCATAGTGAGACTTGCATAATGTTGTTGTCTGAAGTTTCGATAATTTTGTGCACCCAATGAAATTTGAAGAAATTAGTTGGGAAGTTGTGGGATTGATTCTGATTTTCTCTATTCATAAAATTGTGCATATTCATTATTTCTATACTTGATTTTTTGTTCTTTTATCTAGGTGCTGTGTACGGAACATACGAGGCAATTAGGTATAAGGTATGTATCTGCTGCGATTCTGAACTTCGGGTATGTTAAGGACTGCTTGTGCTTCTGCTTGACTTCGAAAGCATAACAATTAAAGTATTTAGTACGCATATACTTGGCGACTAATATTTATCAATCACAGTAAAACTTTTCGATAGTGATACTCTATATAGGAATAACCTTTATGTAATTATAAAAAACTTTGGTCCCATTTTCAGTCAGTTATAAATTATATTAAACTCTACATTATAATAAGTTATAATTTTTTTAGATCCCATCTTAAAGAATTTCTCCACATTGTAATAATTATCAATATATTACAAAAAATATATGCTATATTATATTAAAGCTTGAGGATGAAATAAAAGATTTTTCTGAAGTTGTTTGGGCCACTGATTTATTCTTTACAGTTATTACTTTATAGTATAGCATATATTTTTATACAATTTATAGAATTTACATTGAAAGGAAAACATTAAAAGAGAATGCAAACATTTAGACTTTTAAGATGGCTGTTCATATTCCCAACAACACATGATACATGTACTAGTTTTTGAAACTATGTTTATCTTTTATCAATTATTATACATTGGATTTGACATGCTGTATTAATTAATTATTAATGTAGTGCATATTTTACCTCTATATCAATAATGAAGTCTAAACAATAATTTTTGTAACTACACCTTTATAAAGTTATAACCTCATCATAATAATTAAATTTATTTGGTCTCAACATTATGACTGTAGAGATGTTTTACTGTACTCGCCTACTTATTTTTGATAGCCAATGATTCCATTCCACTAGACCCCAATCCCAAGTATACCCTTCCAACTTGCAACTTTCAATGCACATCTAATTTTGGATTCCTTCTTCATTATTGTTGTTATTTATTGAAATGATTACATCTTTTATCTTTTAATTTTGGATTCCTTCTTCATTGTTGTTGTTTTTTTAATGAAATGATTACATCTTTTATCTTTATATACATTTTTTTCCCGTGGATGTTAATGATTCTGAATAAGGCTTCAAATTTAGGGTGACTAGTTTATGGACACTGATTGCAAACACGACAAGAACCAGGAAAAGTAGTTTTCAGTGTAATGATCAATAGGTGAAGCATGATATGGCAATGTAGAACCATGGTAGTACTTTTTAAGAGAGTCAGTTTTCTACTAATTTGTCTCCACAAGCTGATGCTGCAGTTGAGTTTGTTTTTTATCAAATGTGAGTGGATATTTCTTGAGGACATTAAAAGTAAAAGTACACTGAAAAGCCTCCAGCTTGATGATGGATTTGCCAATGGATGGCATCACTAGCTGAATTGTGCTTGGTGAACCTAGATGCGAATTTCTTAATATTTAAGTCAGCTCTAGTTCATCTTGGGTGTCTTGCTAGTTTGATGGTGCATGGAAAATGAAGATCTTACCGGAATCGACATCTATGAATGTAGGTAGAAAAATAATCAAAATTGCAATTATTAGGAATGACTGTCAATGTGCAACATCTTTGGGAATGACTGTCTGTGTGAAATCTATGTTCTCTTATCTTTGGTAAACATCCTAGTTTATTTGCATAGAAAACTGAAGGTGATCCTTTGACCTCCAAACCAGTTGAAATACCCGATGATATCTGACAAGAATTTTTTAATTAGAATTTTCACTATTTTTATTGACAGGGTAGTTCATTAGTTAATTATTTAGTTCATTAGTTAATTATTTAATTTTTGCGTCTGGGGAAATGCAGGTACCGGGACTTCTGAAGATTAGATATATCGGACAAACCACACTTGGCAGTGCTGCTATTTTTGGTCTTTTCTTGGGTGCTGGGAGCTTAATACACTGTGGAAAGTCATATTGAGCAGCTTGGTGTATCAAGTAAAAAAAATTTTTTCTCCCCAGCTTAGAATTATTTGCCTTTGACTCAGAAGTCTTGTTTGTATGAGTAGAATATCATGAATATTGGTCTTTTGTGGTCATCTTGGCTTTCTGGATGCTTTATACAATTTCATAGAAATTAACCTTCTTATTTGGTGAAATTCTATGTTGTGATGTTTAACTGTGGTGATTATAACTAGGGGTTGTATCCGCTTGTCAACTTGATGTGAAATGTAACTTAAGATGTTCTGAATGAGCATTTTGAAATAGAATGGTTAGAACTAGTAAGAAATTTCATCAATTCTGACAAAAAATTTAAATATATCTTCATTTTACCCAGATATATATGTATGGGATAATTTTATCGTTTAAAACTGCATTAATTCATTTTTCTATTTAAACCCAGATATTTATTTATCATTAAGTTTTCAAGAATATCAGTATGAGCATCTTCTAGTTTTCAACATATTAAAGAATGGGGACTAGCCTAAAACAAGAATAAACTTGGAATCCTCTTACAGTAACCCAGTGATCTACTGGTGAAATCTCAGGGATTCATTGGTAAATTTTGCTCCATTCTTCTCAATATTATGGGGAGATTGAGTACTTGAAATTTGAACGTATACGGTTTTCACTTATTAAGTTACAAACTAATGGATACTAGGATGAGGTGAGCTGAGCCTTTGAAGTTTAATATCATCACTGGATCTTTACAACAATATTTCAGATTATAGAACTGAGGAACTAATCCTTTATAGCATTATTCAATACTTCACTTTATATATGAAATTTAGATACAAACTTTGTAAGTCTCATGTTATTCTTTGCTACGATTCGCCCTTGAGCAATGCTCGGTAGATCTACCAAATTTACCAAGGAAAATTTCTGAAGACTATTATTTAACAGCATGCAATGATGTATATAAGATAAGATATATGTAATACAACAGTTACAGGAAGTAATGTGAACAAAATAATGCTGTGTAATTATTTTCATTCATCTCTTGATGTATTATTACTTACTACTGTTTTGCTTCTTCATTTCGTACTCAAACAGAAGAAAACAATTGTTTCACCTGCTTCAAACATGACAAAACATCAACTATCTCGGGATGATTTTCATTCCCTTAAATATTGCTGCAGCAACTGATGCACCATTTTGCAATTTCACCAAGCTTTGCCAAGCTCATGATCTTGAATTTTTCATTTGGAATATATCCAGCCGCTGATTAAGGCACTCCTGGCCACCAACGAAGTCATTTATCTGGTCCTGACTTGAAAAGCTTTTGTAGTTGCCTGTTTTCTAGAGGTTCCCCTCATAAGTTCTCAAATAATTGTATGCCGAAACTCCATACATCCTCAGCCATTTCTGATGTTCTCTCACAATTTCGCCTGTTACTGCCGCTGCTGCAATAATTTGCAGCTCCAAAACCTGCTAACTTGGCATTGCACAATTCATCTAGAAGAATGCAATCGGATGTTATGTTGCCATGATATGTGGGTGGTTTAGAGTACACGCGCAGCATTTGATTTGCAGATATTATTTGTAATGCTATTGCCAACCTCTTTTCCCAGTCCAGCGTACCTCCTTTCTCTCTCAGGTTCCGTCTCAAACCAAGTATCTTCTTTGGAATCTGTCTTGAGGATATCCCAGTAAGGTAACAATGTTTGGGTGAGCAGAGGATTTGAGCAAGATTTCTTCTTCTAATTTTGTTTGAGAAGCCATATATCTCCTAGCTTTAACTGCTACCACAGTAACATTTCTTGTAACTGCTCTATCTCCTTTAATCAGCGTTAGGCCCTCAACTGAGTCCCCAAAGCTTTTAAGCATTCTTCTTCTTTTAAGTATAGCTAATGTAACCAAAGCAATTGAAACACTTATAGCAACAACAGCTGAAACAACAATAGTGATGACAACCTTAATTTTTTTCACCTCGATTAACAGGAGAAGCAATGTAAAAGCTAGCAGACCAACCTTCTCCTTTATCCGTCGGAGTAGTGAACGCAATGGTAACCTCGCCAGTCGGGTTCATTGGCTGGAGGTCAGACCCGGAATAAAGTCCAGAGAAGTTGGTTATCCGCTGCCTTTTGCTATCATATATAGCCAGACAATCCGATCCTTTTGAGATGTTAATGTGACTGAAATTTAAGGATGGAACGGTACCAGATTTCCCATGGAGAATCCATTGGCAGCCAAGACCTTCTCAGCAGGAAAATCTGATTGATGAACTGTAGCCGATTACTCCATTACAATCATAAACATATTCTCTTCCATTGCAAAGTCCTACAAATTTCATTGTAATTATAATAGCTTAAGTTTTGTCTAATTAATTGAATTAAAGAAAGCATTTGGTTACCTGCAGTATAGGTAAGCTCCCATCCTCTTGATTCAAAGGGAATATGATCGCCACATGTAAATTCAACAGAAGTTTTTGAGTCCATCCTGTAGTCCTTGAGACAATATCCATCATTTGATTTAATACTAGAGCATCGCGAGTGGCAAACTAGGAGGTGGTCATCGCTGCCCGCTGCAACTGCAAGGTAGTTAAAGCTTATGAACATCGCATCCGGAATGTTGATTTTCCACTGAAATTTTTGGTTTGGAGCATATGGCTGCATACCATCAGAATGATTCACAACAATTCCTCCCTTCAAAACTCCTATGTGCTGCTCGAGAACAACTGCGTCGCTGCTGCAGGTTTCTGCAGGTGCCACAGTTCTTGGTTTTCTGGTCCCAAATATATGGCAGCATGTCTCAATACCCATTCAAACCAACTGCATTAAAACTTATATTCCTCTCTTCATTAACATATAGAGGAGGACCATTCTTGGCTTTTAAAATGGAGGAAAACAAGAACTACTAATTGTCAATCCATTTCCATCAGTACTAATCCATCCTCTTCCATCTCTGTCAGTTACCTCCTCTGCAATTTGCGCCAGCATATTTCCAATCAAGGTATCAATCTTCTCATCACCATTAGGAGAGCCAACATAATAGCTGCTATTTAAAGATATTGAACAATGAACTTCACAGTATGAGAAACCAAAACATGATAAATCTAGTTCTTGTTCACTTCAAAAACTCAAGCACAATTGAAGTTCCCTCTAAAATTTTCTATAGCAGTCTTGTTAAAAACTGCCTGTGAAATCTGAGCTACTTTGTCTGAAGTCATGTTGAGTTCAGCTCCTGTGAAGAAACGCTCAGCATCAACATCTACTTTATCAGAAACTTGAGCATTTGAACTGTCTCTATACTGTCTTACAACATCCCACCAATCTCCCAAGGTAGGAACTTCCGAACGCTTACTGTTGTATCGAGATGCAGTTAAAGAATTTATTTATTTTTTGGTTTTTGACTATAAGGTATTCTGGGGAGAGCCCCAACTGTGGGAGGCACCTTTAAGCTCGTACCACAACCCAGTTTAGAAGTACCCGCTCGAACTGACAGGCACAGGTTCTCCCAACAAAGGCGACTTCCCTGCAACTCGAACTGGAGAGTAAACCCAGTCAAGCCACTTAAGGGGACTCCATTACCAGTGGAGCCAACACTTTGTTGCAGTTAAAGAATTTATGGCATTTCGTACAGCTTCTCTACCCGGTTCTCGCCATCCAGTACCGAACCGGATGAGAGAATCCGCCACTGGTTCGGTCATGATTTTCCCAGCTTTGTAAGAGAGGCCAAAGGTGCTTCCATCCGAAAATACAGAAGAAAATTGAGGAAGAAAATGAAGTACAAAAAGCTGATAAAAGAAAACCAACCATCTATAATCATATGAAATTATGCTGGTGAAGAAGAATAGCCGTCTCAAGGCTCATGGTGGATATAAAGTATGATGAAGAATGAGAGGAAATTAACCAATGGTCGGCCTTAGAAAAGACAGAAAGGGGACGTTCAGTGAAGTTGCCAGTAAGTTGACAAGAAGCAAAGACATGACAAAAGATTTCAGAACAAGTTAGCTGAAGTTGGAAAAAGCCTCCAAAAAATTTACTCTTTTATTCAAATTATTGCTGTTTATTTCAATGTCATCTTGCTTTGAAGTTTTCTCTCCCAAGAACGTATAATATAGTGCACACACCAATCCAGTATATACTGCTCCAAAGTATATTGGTTGGTTGTGAATGTGTTTTGTACCTGCGATAACTCGAATTGAAGTCAGTCAGAGTAAAAGTTGATATTTAGTAGGTGAGATTTTTCATTCTCATCCAAACCTTTTTAATTGAATATATATGTATATATATATATATATACACACACACTTAACTAATAATCAAACGTTATCTCTACGATTATAAACTGCGAATTATATCATGTAGCTTCAATTTGGTTCAAATGCCGAGTTTGCGCTGCTTTTCATCAAGCTAGTTGCTTGTCACCAACACCCAAAAGCCTAAATATGACAAGCCAACCGAGACAGCCAAACCTTTAACCATTTTAATGATATAAACTCGTTGATGTCAAGGGTGTTGTTGGGTCGTCGTTGACTATTATTACTTTAGTAGGAAACAATAATGGAATAGTTAATTTCTTCATATTCACAGAGATAGGAACACATTTCACATGGACATTGTAAGCCTCACTTGGATTGTTTTAATGGTAGTCTTCACAATTTTTGTTTCACTTGTAATATGGGGTAGGAGTGGACTCTAGAGATACTACTGATTGAGTGACTCTAGAGATACTACTAATTGAATTACACACAAATCAGTTTAATTATGCGTTACAAATCCATACCTTAATTAATGATTCAATCAGGTGAAAAATTAAAACAATCATATTAATCTTATTCACAAAATTGTATACCAAAAATGAATTTTTTTAATTTTTTTTTTACCAATGGTCGCATCCACCTTCTTCAATAGGGTTACCTATTAGAAACAAATTTACTAACATTTCATTCCGAACAAGCAAAGAATTTAATCACACACTAGAAAAATATCCCAAAAAGTTGATAAGACTACTGACTCAAATTTCTAAGAATTAACAAAGATTCAATCATTCAAAACAAAGTTGGGACACGGCTATGATACAGGGACTCAAAGTCCCTGTATCATAGAGGGGGTCAATTTATTGACCCCTTTGTTGTTTGGCTGCCATCTGGCAGCCAAACAACTTTTTTGACTGGCAGCAACCGGTTTTACAGCCGGTTGCTGCCATTAATATGTTTTTTTTATTTAAATAAATTAAAATAAAAAATATTTAAAAAATAATAATAATAAGAAGTAAAAAATGATAAGTAAAGTAAAAATTAAAAAAATATTTTTTATTATAAATATTTTAAAAAATAAAATAAAATGTGTGTTAACAAAAAGACAAAAATTTTATTCATTTTCTATGAAATTTATCTCATGTTTAACATTTTAAGTTTCATATTTTATATTTTATGTTTCATGTACTGATTTTTCAAATACCCCAAAAAAAATTTTTTTGCAGCCGTTTTATGTTTACGTTCTATGTTTCATGTTTGATGTTCTATGTTTCATGTTTTATGTTTCATGTTCACTGTTACGGAGGGACTCATATTTTATGTTTGTTGTTGCATATTTTAAGTGATATGTTTTATGTTGGTTGTGCAATGTTTCATGTACTGATTTTTCAAATACCCCGAAATTTTTTTTTTTGCACCCGTTTCATGTTTACGTTCTATGTTTCATGTTTGATGTTCTATGTTTCATATTTTATGTTTCATGTTCACTGTTACGGAGGGACTCATATTTTATGTTCGTTGTTGCATATTTTAAGTGATATGTTTCATGTTGGTTGTGCAATGTTTCATGTACTGATTTTTCAAATACCCCGAAATTTTTCTTTTTTGCCCCCGTTTCATGTTTACGTTCTCTGTTTCATGTTTGTTGTTGTACGTTTCATGTTCCATGTTACGGAGGGACTCATATTTTATGTTTGTTATTGCATATTTTAAGTGATCTGTTGCATGTTAGTTGTGTAATGTTTCATGTACTAATTTTTTAAATACCCCGAAATTTTTCTTTTTTGCCCCCGTTTCATGTTTACGTTCCACGTTTCATGTTTGCTGTTCTACGTTTCATGTTTGACATTGTATGTTCACTGTTACCGAGATACTCATATTTTATGTTCGGAGTTGTATATTTTAAGTAAGATGTTTCGTGTTTATTGTTTAATGTTCCATGTAATAATTTTTCAAATACCCCGAAATTTCTCTTTTGCCCCCGTTTCATGTTTACGTTCCGCGTTTCATGTTTACTGTTCTACGTTTCATGTTTGATGTTGTATGTTCACTGTTACTGAGGTACTTATATTTTGTGTTCACTATTGCATATTTTAAGTAAGATGTTTTATGTTTGTTGTTTAATGTTTCATGTAATAATTTTTCAAATACCCCAAAATCTTTCTTTTTTTCTCCCGTTTCATGTTTACATTCCACGTTTCATGTTTGCTGTTTTACGTTTCATGTTTTACATTGTATGTTCACTGTTATTGAGGTACTCATATTTTATGTTTGCTGTTGCATATTTTAAGTAAGATGTTTCGTATTTGTTGTTTAATGTTCCATGTACGTATTTTCGAAATGTATTAATTTTTTTCACCTACTCTATAGTATATATATTGTTGCATTTATAACTCACTAACTATTGAACCAATTAATGGCATTGTTCCTTCCTTCATAAATATACCTATATATATATATATATATATATATATATATATATATATATATATATATATATATATTTCCATTTTAAATGCCACCTACCTACCATAACTCACTCACCTTGGATCAACAATTTCTTTTGCCTGCATAGCTACTACAGGTGCAAATTTCAGCCATTGCAAAATCTCAGTGTTGTTTCTCAAGTAAGTGTTTATGACTTAAATATTTGTTTTATCTCAATTTTATTTTTATTTTTTAATATATGAATGACATTAAAATGATGTTGGATGAATGTGGATTGATTTTTAAAAATATACCCATTGTCATTGTATTTTGATCACTGTATTTTATTTGTTTTGTTAAATTTCGTGCTATTACCTTTCAAGATTTACAGATGAGTAAATCCTCTGATAATCTTAAGTTACCTTGGACCAATGTACTTGGAGCTCAGTTTGATTCAGTAGAAGATACAGATGCATGGTACATGAACTATTCAAGATTGGTTGGTTTTAGTGTTAGAAAAAATGAGCTTCGTCGTTCCAAGTCTGGACAAACTACGATCCGTCGGTGGGTTTGTAATTTGGAAGGATATAGGGCTGAAAAATATTTGGCAAATGATAATAGAGTGCGGGAACCAAGACCAATAACGCATACGGGTTGTAAAGCATCGTTTCGAGTGAATTACGACAATTCTAGTGGCAAGTATACTGTGACATAATTTAAAACTGAGCACAATCATCCGTTGACTTCTCCGAATGAAGTACATCTCCTTCGTTCACATCGACATGTTAGTGAAGGAGATCTTGCTCAAGCTAAGGCATTGAGGCATGTTGGCGTGAAGACATGCCAAGTTGTGGATTACATGGGTGATCAAGTTGGGGGTTCACATAATCTCAGGTTCAAGCGTAAGGATTTGCAAAATAGATTAGATGCAGATAGACGTGCTAAAATTGGTGATACTGATTCCGTGGCAACTATAGCATATTTCACGGCAAAATCTGATAATGATCCTGGTCTATATCATGAGTACACATTAGATGATGAAAATAGGTTAAGAAACTTGTTTTGGACCGACTACATGGCACGGTATGATTATGAATTCTTCGGTGATATTTTGGCGTTTAATGCGACATACAAAACTAATGCATATCAAAAACCACTTGTGACCCTTGTTGGCACTAACCATCATCGTAGGACTACAGTTTTTGGATTTGGCCTATTGGGCGATGAGACCGTTGAATCATACACATGGTTACTCCAAACTTTTTTGTCTGCTATGGGTAATCGAAAGCCGAAGTCCGTGATTACTGATGGCGATAAAGCAATGGCAAAGGCTATTAAGACAGTTTTTGTTGGAGCTACTCACCGTCTTTGTTACTGGCATTTAGAGAGAAATGCAAAAGCAAATATTAAAAACGAAGACTTTGTTAGCCTATATGGCTATAAATATTGATTTTGATGATAACAAACCACATGTATTTATTGAGTAAAGATTTATGAATTGTGCTTTTATAATAAGAAAATGATGTTATGGAATTAAAGCATTTTGGACTAAAATGAAAGTAATTTCAAAATCTTTAATAGTGTTTTAAATTTCGGATTTGGACCTATTTGAAACTATTTAAATGTTTTTGGGCCATTTTGTAATTTCATAAAGTTTGGGCGAAGTCATAATTTCAGAAAATTGTGGGATTGAGAAAGCATTATTTAAAATTCTGAAATTGGACCTGTTTGTAAACTTTTATAACTTTTTGGGCCATACTACAGTTTTATAAAGTTTTGGGGTCAAACTATAAATTTTGGGAAATATTTTACTGTAGCAGGTTACTGTAGCAAGCGGCTTACCGGTTACTGATAAACGGCAAGCCGAATTCGGGGCAGTAAGCACCAGAACGAAAACGGCTTACCGAATTCCGAATCCGGCAAGCCGGTTAGGCAAAATTTTGAATTTTGCCTTAACGGTAACATAAATCCGGCTTACCGGATTCCATTAAACGGCAAACCGGATAGCCCAGAATGTGAATAACGGCTAGTTTTCGAGCTCAAGCTATAAGAACTCAAATCCAACTCATTTTGATTCTCTCCGACACTCTCCAACAAGCAAAAACAAAAGGCACACATGATATCTTGAGCTTACAACTTGCAAAACACAAAACATTGAATCATTCATTGTTCTTCATCTTTGAATATCTACTCATTGAGTGAGTTTGATTGTAACTTTCATTTCTTCATTTCATTTGTAAGAGTTTGAGTGTGTGAGACACTTGAGTGAAGAGATTGGGAGATAATCTCTTTGTTGTAAAGGTTTATTGACACCTCGAAGTCAATTGTAATTGTTGAAGCCTTGGAAAGGCTTGGATAGTGAAATCCTCAAGCCCGGTGTGCTTGGAGGCGTGGACGTAGGCGGGGATAGCCGAACCACGTAAAAATCATTGTGTTCGTTTTTCTCTTCCCTTACTCTTTTAATTATTGTGCCTTTATTGAACTTATTGCTTTCAATTTTTATTAAGACATTAGATTGCTTGTTGTGTGGATTTGCTAGGATAATTTTTAAATTTCCAATTCACCCCCCCTCTTGGGTTGCACACTTATATTTTAGACTTCACTCGTAAATTCCGTGATCTTATGTTGACAGGCATGAGTGCAGGTGAATTTGACCAGCGGTGGTTTGCTTTAGTTGATGAGTTTAAGCTACACGAACATGGTTGGGTTAAACAAATGTATGCAATTAGACATAAATGGGCCGAAACTTTTCTTAAAGGAACATTTTTTGCTGGTATGCGAAGCACTCAACGGTGTGAAAGTATTCATTGTTATCTCAATCGTTTTCTGCAGTACAGGTTAAAATTATATGAATTTGTGCTATAAATTGATCGCGCACTCCGCAACATTCGAACCACCGAAGTTCAAGATGAGTTTAAAACAAAATTTAGTACTCCTGTGTTGACCACACACTTACGCAGCCTAGAAAAGCATGCTAAAAATGTTTTCCCAATTAGCGTATTTCATTGGATTAGGGAAGAAATTCGTCAAGAAGCCACTTTGATTCAGTTTGAAGCCTTGAATTGCACTGATACTAACTACTACACGCTGACACAATTTGGGAACGTAGACATAAAGTGGACAGTGGTATATAATAAACCCACTAACAAAATCGATTGCTCTTGTCAAATGATGGATTTTGCTGGAATCCCATGTCGACACATGTTTCATGTCATGAAAGTGGAACAATTTAGAAACATCCCTGATAATATGATTCTTCATCGGTGGACAAAAAAGGCGAAGGATTATACATCGTGCAACTTAGCCCGATCACAAGTTGATAGTGAGATTTCCGATGTTGCTGTTAACATATATGTTTCCATAATATTGATTTTGATGATAACAAATAAGTTTAAGAATTATTAATCTTTTAAGCTCAAATTATTTAATATTCTTTTTAAATAAATCATTATTTTCACATTATAAATGTTTTGTATTTAATGGAAAAATGATTTTATGAAATTGATTGTTTTTATTCTTTTTAAATAATAAATCATTATTTTCACATTATAAATGTTTCATATTTAATGGAAAAATGATTTTATGAAATTGATTTTTTTTCAAAGTTTATGGTTTAATTGAAAGCATTTTGAAAACTTTGAAACAAATAAGTATTGCTTGAAATTTTGGTGAAGGACTTATTTGAAAAGTGTCATAGCATTTTGGGCTATAACATAATTTCAGAAAGTTTTGGGATTAACAAAGCATTACTTAGAAATTCTGAAATTGGACCTATTTGCAAAGTTTCATAACGTTTTGGGCTATAGTACAGTTTTGTAAAGTTTTGGGGTCAAACTGTAATTTTGAAAAATAGTGCACTGTGCAGGTTACTGTAGCAATCACTATAGCAAACGGCTAACCGTTTATTTAAAAACGGCTAACCGATAATTTCCAGAAAGCATGTTCTGCAAAGTATTGTTAAAATGATGATTCTGGAAACTAACGGTGAACCGTTTACTGAAAGGTTAACCGATTATTTCCAGATTGCTAACCTTGAACCGTTTAGTAAGAACGGTTAAACCAAATTTGTTTCGCAGGTCTCTGGAAATTAACGGCGAAAGGGTAAGCCTAAACGGCTAACCGTTTATTTGAAAATTGGCCCAACGGTAACTTTGACCAGCCTAAACGGTTAACCGTTAATGGTTAACGGCGAACCGTTTTCGTGCAGACAATCTATAACGGCTAGTTTTTCAGCTCCAACTATAAATAAGCTCAATCCAATTCAAACAAGAAGAATTCCAACGATCATCATTGAGCAAAATATTGAGAATACAACTTTCATTGAGCTTTAAATCTTTGTATTCATCTCATTCATTCACACATTGAGCTTTCACTTGTGATCAAACACATTGTGTGTGAGAGATTCATTTGTAATCTTTTTTGTAAAATCAAGTTAAAAGATTGTAAGTGTTGGGATACACTTGGGTTAAGAGATTGGGGATAATCTCTTGTTGTAAAGGTCCATTGACACCTTGGAAGTCAATTGTAAGCGTTTGAAGCCTTGGGAGGCTAGCTTAGTGAAATCCTCAAGCCCGGTGTGCTTGGAGGCGTGGACGTAGGCGGGGATAGCCGAACCACGTAAAAATCCTTGTGTTTGTTTTCTCTTTCCTTACTCTTTTAATATTGTGCTTGATTGAATTTGTTGTTTTCGAATTTATTAAGGCATTAGATTAAATTGTTGTGTGGTTTGCCTAGGATAATTTTTAAAATCCCAATTCACCCCCCTCTTGGGTTGCCTAGTTAGTATTTCAGTTGCTAGATTCAGTTCTTTGAGCACCGCAACTAACAAAATGTGTTTCTATGCGGCAAAAAACGAGCACTCATATAAAGAAGCTTTAGCTGTGATCAATCAATTGACATCAAAATTTCAAGAACTGTTTGGAGGACAGAGACCTTGCCCTCAAAGTTCTGTATATGGTCCACAAACAAAATCCACGGTACTAGATCCAGTTGTGGTCAGGACAAAAAGTGTTGCGACAAGATTAAAAAAATCTCCTTCAAACAACAGGAAGTGTAGCGTTTGTACACAGCCTGGCTATACAGCAAGAAGATGTCCTATTGCCAGTAATAGCGCGAGGTATTTAATATGTTTTTATGTTTGTCTTTGACTGTTTGATCCATTTATGGTCTCAATATTAAGTTTTATTCACGATTGATTATTTGCAGGAGTAGCGAAGCCAATGCTGCTAACAACGACAGTTGGGGTACATCTATATTAGCTCGCTCGAGTGAACATTTTTCATTCTATAACACTGAAGCCTCATATGAAATAGAAACTCAAATGAATGTGGGAGTAGTTCTCAACTGTGCTCTGAATCCACAGATCACTTGTGGAATAATTCATCAATGCCACCATCGATGGGAAGTAATACCTTCACATTTCTTCTATATCCCACCATGCACTTTGATATGTGGCCTGGAGACAATTCTTTTCACTAATTGGAAAGCATGTAATGTATCTAATTGAAGTTTTTCACTATTCGAAAGACATGTATTTAATTGAAGTTTTTTTTAACCATGTATTTAATTGTAATGGCAAAATATTTTCCAAAGATAAACCGGTATACCGCTTGTAATCACATGTTTGCCGTTTATCGTATAGATTTATCAAAAATGAGCCAGTTTCGAGCAAGAGAGCTCTGGAACGAAACCGGCTAGCCGGTTGGCGCGAACCGGCAAGCCGAATTCGTGCCAGAGAGCTCTGGAACGAAACCGGCCTGCTGGTTTCGGACAACCGGCTTGCCGGTTTCATGCCAGAGCAGAAAGATCAAATTCACGAATCCGGCCTGCCATTTCGGCAAACCGGATATCTCTCTCTGTCTCAAACTGTTTCATCTTTTCTCTTTCTCACTCCAAAAGCCATCATTTTCAACCATTTTGACATCAAATGGGTTTAGAAAAATCATTCCCATCATGCCTAATGTGTTTGGATAATTTTTAACCAATGTGCTTGTCTTGAGATGCTGATGATTATTAGGGCGAGGTTTTTAAATTTTTGCAATTAGTTTTAAATCTTGCAATATTGAGGGGAATCAACCGTCACAATTGTAGTATGTGTTATGTCATCCTAAAAAATATATTATACAAATAGAGTGTGTGTCTTCGAAGTAGTATCCATGACATTTACTAATTTGAATACAGTAATTAGAACAATGTTAGTGGTAAAACTACAAAAATCAGTGCACTAAATGAACAATTATGATTCCACAGTTAAACCTACAACAAAATGTGGAATTTCACACGAACCCAATGAAGAAGACCTAATATTTACGACCGTAATCTTTTTGGATTTTTTTTCCGACTTTTCCCTGGAGCTTTCGCGCCTATTCTATATGTGTTTGCCTTCAGTGTAGACGGTATGGCCCTTGCCTGGGCAGCATGCTCAGCAAATGTGACGTTTGCTTGAGTAAGCAATCCAGCTCGTGCTTCATTAAAGGCCGAGTCGATAAGTTGAACTGCTAGTCTTCCACAAACATCTTGGGAATCATGCTACGCATGAAGAATATTTTGGAATAAGTTGTTTTGCTTGATCAATACAATAAGGAGACAACGAGATAAAATATCTCTATTAAAATTTTTAATTGTTACCATATATGATTTGATAGGAATGAGCCCTGGAGTCTCCATGAATTTGATGACATAGATTTCACAATCAAATCCATTTGGTTGTTTCGGAACCCCCTCACCAGACCAAATAGGGAACCAAATGAATCGCGTTGATGGCTTGACATTTGGAGGTAACTTTGAATGAAAAATTGAATCAAGAGAATGTAACTGCGAAGTTCAAATCAAAATGGCAAATTAGATTATTGAATAATAAAAATCTACACCAAATTGAGGAACGACATATACACATGTAACATACTATGCGTTCAGCTTGTTGCTCGCGTTTTCGATTACTTCGACCATCAGGAAGAGGGTCCCAAACCTCACCATAGCCTTCCTTGACATTCACGGTGAACATGAACCAATGAAAGGCACCATCGTTAATTGGAACATAAATCTAACAAATAAAAATAAGTATTTTTCTCATAGAAGATGTTTTACAAAAAGTAAAATTGTAATCAGTAGAGAGTGTAGAAAGTAACCTTTTGGCACCTTTGAAAGTCTAGCATGAAAGGTTTTCCGACACTTGCTGCTTGTGCAAAACCATCAACGTCAGCTCCAACGGTAAGTGCTGATTGCTATAAAAGAACAATAAGTAAACAAGTGATATGTCAATAAATGCACAAGTATTGAAAAAAATCTTATTGTACAGAGCAATGTTTGAAAATTATTATAGATAAACAACAACTTCAATTCACATAGAAATAATAGTGGTGGATACTTACTGCATATATTGTCGGTAAATACCAGTTTATTGGTGCATCATTGCGTTTAGCCCGTTCATATAGTGTGAGGTGATATGCTATCATGGTGAGAATCTAAAACAGTGCTCAATAAGTGAAAACTTAGTATTTAATTTTGCAATAAAGCATCCAAACATATAGTACGATGATGTGCGTGCCAATGCACCACAAACCTCTCCACTCAGAGCCGTGTTAGGCAAAAGGCTCATGAAATTATGCCTGGAGATAAATTGATCATCAGTAGAGACAACGATTTCGCTGAAAACACAAACAAGTAATAAAGTGTTAGCTAATCAATATATATGTACAGGGGAATAAAAAATACAAAGCCTTATAAACCACAAGTACCTTCCGTTACCACCTTTATCAAATGCATATTGAATGAGCTTCAATTGGTCAAGAGAAAGGGGGTTATTTACATGGAAAGGACCAGCTTTAAACTTAGCCTTCGCTCCCCGAGACACTTTATCATAAGGAGAGAGTTGGTATCGTCCTGGCCTTCTGTTCCGTACTGGTCGTGTTGCTGGTACGCTCATGCTAGTGGAGGTCTGGAACTCTTGCTTAGTGTCAAGTGGTTCAGCTAAATTCTATATATGTCCAGGGTCAAAATTAATTCATTATCATTAAAACTAAATTACAACTAAAGATCGCTTAGACAAACCTCTCCCTCCTCTCGAGGTATTGGCGTTAAATGGAGATCATGTCCTCTATCAAATTGAAATGAATCGAGTAGAATTTCACTAGTATGTGCAGTAGTCCCAATACAGCCCAACATAACATCAAAGGCTCGTAAACTTGCTTTCACTCTACGATCCACGGTGTCGTCATCACTGACCAAAATCATTTTCCCTTCAGTTTTTGACATTGTTTTTCCATCCGGAGATGTACGATTTTGACTTTTCACATTTGAAGGTGGATCGGGAGCAACTGGTTGTTTGCTTGATCCTCTGTGATACTTTGATGTCAACTCTCCTAATATTTTCTCTATATTTTCCAATCTCCGTTCAATGGTTTGGAACGACTCTTTGTTTTGTGCGACGAATGACCCAAACCTTTCCATTAGTAACTGAAAAGCATCATTATTCGCATTGTTCCACCCAGGAGGTTCTGCTTGTTCAGGCTTATGAAGCCGATCAGGGTCACACATCAAAACCTAAAATAATTCATAAAATAATAACAATTTAGTCTAAAAATATGGTAATTGATTTCATTAAAACAGTATGCATGTATTTTATACCTTATTGCTTTTGATGCCACCAAGCTTTTTTTGCCATTTCAAGAATCGTCGAATCTCATCATTATTCCATACACTGATAGGACACATTGTTCTATCAATAGAAGGTCGATCATATACAACGGAGGAAAAGTAGAACAACTGTCCATCAATGGCAAAGTACGTATGTTATACACTGAAATAACCAAAATACAAGAAACAAGAAACAATATATTTTTTCTTAATTAAATACGAACCTTTAAGAAAAGAACACAGCCGCTAACATAGCTAACTTTATTCTCTTTAAACTTTTGCACACCTTCCCATAAAAAGGTAAAACACCAACTAGCCCAATTTTTTTCTCTAATTGAATTTGTATCTTTCAGTGCACGAAGATACAACGGATTAATATATATTGCACTTGTGGGACATAAAATGGTTCCCAACGCAAAAAGACTAAAAAGTATCTTAAATTCATCATCAGAAGTTGAAGTATTCATTAGCCTTTTTTTCACCTCCGCTATATGAATTCCTCTAGGTCCACTACTATACACTACACGCAAATCAGTTATATCAACTGCTTGATCATTTAAGTCCACACGTGTGCCTCCATCTCTAACCCCCATTATAGTTGCAAACACTGTAGGGCTTAAATTGTATTCTTTCCCATGTAGAATTATACTTTGCCTACCTACATCACATTGTTGAATTAGTGCTGCACATAACTCTTGTCTTAAGCGTCCACATTTTAGGTCAAGTAGACTTCCTAAGCCGGTTTCATTCACTGCTACTTGTTGGTCACTTGAAAAAGATGAAACCACATCGGAGAATGAGGCTACACGACATCGAGATAGAAGGTTGCCACCATCAGTCTTCTCCTCATCAGATTCCTTAATATTTTTACTCGTACCACTATTTTCATCACTATTTAAGCTAGATATCTCATTCATATTACTAACCATCCATTGATGCCTCTCCTCGGGGGTTAGTTTCTTCCAATTTTGTGCAATATCAGCTCTAACCTACAACAATTATAATATATATACGATCAGTGGCATATCATTTTAGGCAAGAGAAAATTGAATATCCAGCAGGTCATTATTTTTGCTACATACCGTTTTATCCACCTTTTCTACCCCTAATAGCCTTAGTCGTTTTGCTTCTGCCTTACTGTGATCAATATTTTAAGTTACATTAATTAAAAAAATTGAACCTTTTAACATAATGGGTACATAAATGCATATAAATTATACTTACAAATAGTATATCCATGCTTTTTTTTTCACTGCTTGCTTTTGCTGCCATAATGATTTTTCTTTCGATTTTTTCCTCTTACTATCAACAGATTCCATGTGTTCTTGTAAAATCTACAAGAAAGCAGTTAATAAACAACAATTACTGCCTCTCGCACACGTGTTGGTGCGACGGTGCCTATCGCACCAAAACACACCTCACACGTGCGATGGGCATTAACCGAAATGCATCTTGCATCAAACGAATGCATACGCCAAACTATCACACAAAGCTACCACATTCGAATGGCCAAGTCTAATTTTTTTCATCATCGAATTATTATAAAAAAAAATTGAAAACACGCCTACAGCATTTTGTCAATTAAAAAAAAATTAACCTATTATCTTAAAAGATGACAAATAGTTCTATAGTTCTTTGTGGCATTTTGTCAAATATTATGTAAGCATTATATTTCTACACTATCATTAACAAATCGTTTTCCCCAAATATAACAAATTACAGATCTAAATCACTTTAACAAATACAAGGCTAAGTTTCAAGTTCAGTAACCTTGATAAGAAGAGTGAAAGTCGGAGCCGAGAGCTAGAGCGAAAGTGAGAGCAAGTTCGGGCGTGAGTGTGAGTTGGAAGAAAAGCCAAGACCAACAGCAACAACAATGGCGAGAATGGGAGCCTGAGTGTGAGCAAGAGCGGGAGCGGGACTGTGAGCCAGAGTGGGAGCGGGAGTGTGAGCCGGAGTGGGAGAGTGACCAAGAACGAGACTGTGACAGTGTGAGGAATGATAAAGATCTGCTCAATGTTCGGGGGGGAGAAAGGAGAAAGAGAGGGAGAAAGGGAGGGAGAAAGAGAGGAAGGGAGGGGAAAATGCTTTTGATTCAACCGGTTGCCTTATTTTTTTCCTGTTTTTGTTCATTTTTTCTCTTTTTTTTTAAATTAAAACCACAACCGTTGGATTCAAACAAGCTGAATCCAACGGTTTAAGTTTGGCCCCTGCACCATACAGGGATTTCATGCCCTGCATGGTAGCTGTGTCCCAAAGTTGAGGTCCAAAATGTTCATCATATATAGAAATGGCAATTGTACCCGCAAACCCGCAAACCTGCCCAAACCCACCCGCCAAAACCAGCCCGTTGCGGGTAATTTTACCCGTTGCGGGCGGGTTTAGTATTATAAATTAAAACCCGCACATGGATGCGGGTGGGTTTGGTATTAACCTTATATCCGGTGGATACCCGCATGGATATCCACCAAACCCGCAATATTTTTTTCAAATATTTTTAATTTAATTTTAATCTAAAAATGTATAAAGAAAATAATGTCATTAATTAAATTACCAAATAGCCAAAGGCTCAAAGTTGTGTATGTGTGTATGTGGCCTATATCCTATTCTAAAGTCATAATCTAAAGAAAACTAAAGGCATTTTCCTTCGAATTAGTATTTGAAAATATTAATCTTAATTATTATTATAGGCATTGTGTTGGATGGGTGCTTATGGTGGTGAATGAAATGAATATCTTCTCTTGGAGCTTGTTTTAAATGATAATATAAAATGTAATTATTATTTTTAGATACTAGTTTGTGTTTTTTAAATGGATTTGTGTAATTTATACTTAAATTTGAGAATTTGTGTTGAATTGATGTGGAAATTTTAATTTTTCATTTACATTATTTAAATATAAAATTGAGTATGTTATATGGAATTTGAGGTTATTATTATAAATTTATATATTAAACATTTGTGATTTTAAATACAGAAACCCACAAAAAATCCGTCGGATACCATTGCGGGTTTGGTAATTATTAAAACCCGCTGCGGGTGGATTTTTGTAAAAAAATTAAAACCCGCTGCGGGTTACGGGTGGGTTTGGTAATTTAAATTTTGTACGAGTTTGAGTTTGGTAATGACAAACCCGCTATGGGCGGTGCCTATTGCCATCCCTAATCATATAGATCTTTTTCATATATTTAAGGAGAGTAAAATTTTCGAAATAAAATAAAAATGTGTCACAAGAAGGATATCATCACATAAATAAAGCACCAAATTTCCTCTCATTTCACAGGAGAACGATAAGGGCAAACCCCAATGTTGGACCTAAACGGCACCGTAGTGCCATTTCTGACGTTTCTCACTCTCATCCTCTTCGCTTTCTCCTTCTTCTCTTCTAAATCCAAATCCAAAACCAAAACCCCATCTCCAGAATTCCATCCCATAATCGGAAACCTCCTCGGATTCCTCCGCAACCGCCACCGCTTCCACGACTGGGTCGCCGAGCAGCTCTCCGGAACCCCATCTTCCACTATTCAAGTCAACTCCTTCCTCAACCTCTCCAATGGCGTGGCCACCGCCGACCCCGCCAATGTCCGCCACTTGCTCCACACCAACTTCCCCAACTACGTCAAAGGCTCCCGCTTCTCCGCCGTCCTCCGCGAGCTCCTCGGCGACGGCATCTTCAACGCCGACGGACCCACCTGGACTCTCCAGCGCAAGATCGCCAGCCACGAGTTCAGCACCAAGTCCCTCAAGAACTTCATAACGGACGTGGTCGAATCTGAGATCACCGAACGGCTCTTGCCGTCCCTGTGCATCGCCTGCGACGAGGGCTTGGTGATTGATTTGCAAAAAGTGTTGGAAGATTTCACTTTTAATAATATGTGCAACGTTGCATTCGGTGTTGATCCTTCTACTATGGTGGAAAATTCTTATTTTATTGAAGCATTTAACGACGCCACCGAGATTTGCTGGAAAAGATTCATGTCCCCAGTTGCTGCGTTTTGGAAAGCAAAAAGATTGCTCAATATTGAACCGGAGAAGCTCTTTAAAGAAGCAATTTATGTGATCAACGAGTACGCTATGGATATTATTGCATCAAAAGAACGGAGCTTAAAGATTAGTAGTGTTGATGATGATGATAAAAATCACCAAGATTTGTTGTCAAGATTCATTGTCGCGAGCTCGGATATGGAGTTTAAAGATGGAGAACAGAGGAGGAAGTTTCTGAGAGATATCGTTATAAGCTTCATTCTTGCAGGTAAAGATTCGACGTCGACGGCGCTGACATGGTTCTTCTGGTTGATCGCCGGTCACCCCAGGTGCGCGGATGCAATTCGCGCGGAGTTGGATTCGCTTATTGAGTCTCCGGATAATGAGTTGTTGTCGGGTAACGAGCCCAGGATTTTCAGCTATGATGAGCTGAAGAAGTTGCATTATTTACATGCTGCTCTGTCGGAGTCAATGCGGCTGTTTCCACCGGTGCCTATTGATTCGAGATTGACGGTGGATGATGATGTGTGGCCGGATGGGACGCGGGTGAGAAAAGGGTGGTTCGCTGATTATTCGGCTTATGCAATGGGGAGGATGGAGAGAGTGTGGGGAAAGGATTGCAGGGAGTTCAGGCCTGAGAGGTGGTTGGATGACGATCGGGTGTTTCAGCCGTGTGATCAGTTTAAGTTTCCGGTGTTTCACGGAGGGCCCAGGTTGTGTTTGGGGAAGGATATGGCTTATCTGCAGATGAAGTTGATTGCTGCAACGGTGTTGCATCAGTTTGAGATCGTAGCCATTAATGGAGGTGCTACTCCAGAGAAGATGATGAACCCTCCTTACAAGCTATCTTTGCAGCTTAAGATGAGAGGTGGGTTTCCAGTTCAGCTAAAGAGAAGATGCCAATAAATTTGAATTTGATGGATGCATCCCTAGCCTTTATTGCTGTAGTATTATAGTTTTGCTCTAAACACAAATGTTATGATATTGTCTATATTGAATTATTTCCCTTAATGACATGCAATTTCCTTGTTCATTTCTGAGCATAAAGAGTAGATTAATTTTATTGAAATAAGTAATAGATTGTAAGAAATTAGAAAAATCATCCACTAAGAGGTTTGAGGTAGAGAAAAAAAACCAACATTTACAATTTTGCAAAATTCAGTAGGAGTGGGAACGGCCAATGAAATAGTAATCTGTAAGCCAACAGTGGCAGCATCAAAAGAAGACAGATCAGAATGAGAGACTACTGAAATATCAAATCATCCGCACATAAACTCTGCTGATGCAGAGATAAACCCGGTGCACCAAATATCAATGCTCAGACTGCCGACAAAAAAAGCAGATTGTGGAGAGGAATCCCAAGTCTATAGTTGGTTTTCTGATGCAGAAATGAAAATTCTGCAGTGCAACTCCTCCATCTGCACTACCCAGAAGTTAAACAGCTGAGTGTTCCTTCAATGTTAAACGCTAATCCCAGTAACTAAAGCCCTTGAACCTACACCTCCCGGATAAAACTTTAACACAGACCAAAAGCCATCAGCTCCGAAAAATCCTTCTGAGGCTACTAATATTAGCCAGATTGAAATGAATATTTTGCTAATTCATGCACGTATTAGATCCACATAAAAGCTCATAAGAAAAAAAAAAAAAGAAGCTTTAAATGAATAACACCACAGTACTTAGCAAATTGTTCAGTGAGTAGGAATGGCAATGGGCACCGCCCGCAGCGGGTTTGCCATTACCAAACTCAAATCCGTACAAAATTTAAATTATCAAACCCACCCGTAACCCGCAGCGGGTTTTAATTTTTTTACAAAAACCCACCCGCAGCGGGTTTTAACAATTACCAAACCCGCAATGGTATCCGGCGAATTTTTTGCGGATTTCCGTATTTAAAATCACAAATGTTTAATATATAAATTTATAATAATAACCTCAAATTCCATATAACATACTCAATTTTATATTTAAATAATGTAAATGAAAAATTAAAATTTCCACATCTATTCAACACAAATTCTCAAATTTAAGTATAAATTACACAAATCCATTTAAAAAACACAAACTAGTATCTAAAAATAATAATTACATTTCATATTATCATTTAAAACAAGCTCCAAAAGAAGATATTCATTTCATTCACCACCATAAGCACCCATCCAATACAATGCCTATAATAATAATTAAGATTAATATTTTCAAATGCTAATTCGAAGGAAAATGCCTTTAGTTTTCTTTAGATTATGAATTTAGAATAGGATATAGGCCACATACACACATACACAACTTTGAGCCTTTGGCTATTTGGTAATTTAATTAATGACATTATTTTCTTTATACATTTTTAGATTTAAATTAAATTAAAAATATTTGAAAAAAATATTGCGGGTTTGGTGGATATCCATGCGGGTATCCACCGGATATAAGGTTAATACCAAACCCACCCGCAACGGGTAAAATTACCCGCAACGGGCGGGTTTTGGCGGGTGGGTTTGGACAGGTTTGCGGGTTTGCGGGTACAATTGCCATCCCTATCAGTGAGCAACAAAATGACTGAAAATTTTTACATTATAAATGGAAACTACTATTGAGCTTAATAAAGTTACTGAAAAATGCATAAGCTGACGCCATTCTCTGGATTTTCATAATGTCCTATTAGCTGAGAATTATGTTTCCATAATCTCAGCTAATATTTTACAAAGAAAAAGAATACCTATTGTTGCTAGTGATCATCATTGCTGACAATGTCCTCTCTAGTTGGTCAGGGATTACAGGCTTACAGCCTAACTTGTTGGCTCTCAATTTCCTTTCTTAATACCCTTTCAGGTCTTCTTCACCCTTCACTCAAATTTCAGTCTTTAGACAGCAGAAATGAGTCACAGACTCTGCTAACCATAATAATATTAACATGCCATCTCATCTTGTGCAGCTCAAGTTTCTGACCCTTTTTCTAGTATTTTCTCTACACCTCTTCAAAAATCTGCTTGCTTATTCAACAAATTGATCTCCATATCTCATGTAGCTCACAAGCCATCGGGTGTTGTGTAGCATAAACTTAAACCACTTGGAGTTGTTCCCTTTATAACCTCATCAATTCAACAATTTTCAAGATTTCAAACAGGTGGAATAAGGGGGTAAAGGTACCAATTTGACTTCGACTCCAAAGTGTTATGATGTCCCTAGTAGCTCTAGAGGCATTCTCAATAAGTCCGAACCAGCATCTCTGAGATTAAGAAAGAGGCATAATTAGATGATTTACCATGATGTGAATTATTTTCTAAGATAAGCAAAGCACTAGGTTCGGACATCTTAAAGCCATAGTGCTGGAAATGCAACAAACAAGTCAATTATAAGTCAAAGAAGATGAAAATTCCCAGACCATAAACTGCAAAATGCAAACTTAACGTTAGAAGGCTAGGGGACTTTTAAGTAGATGATAAAAGCCAGAAACTAGAAGATAAAAAAGTGAAAGATTAGGATCAAAATTAGACAGGGAAGAGGAGGAAACGAACTTCTATTCAAAAGTAGCAATAACATACAACAGCAGTGCTTTTGCAGCATTTTAACCCTCTTTCAGATACATCGTCTTAATAGTATTGTTCCATTCTAAAGTCAATCATTATAACTCTCTAAATAATTACAAGCATTGGCATAATGAAGCAACAGTCCATGTTGTTATAATGCAGGGCCTTGTTGAAAAAACGTGTGATTTCTCTTTATTTTGAGATGCTTTAGCACTGAGACAGCAAGTAATTAATCGTTTTTCCCAGCAAAACAAACAAATGGACCACAAAGTTCTATTATCAGAACCAAAACTGTTTGCTTCAGAATTGTAATATCTTTCACTATCTTTTGGTTGAGAATGTCTCAATGTCTTAAGCTCTCCAGATACATATCCCACCAATAAATTGTTGCCACATTTCCATGTACAAGGCAACAAGTTTTGGAAGGGTGTATTACACCAGAGATTCTAAGACTTTGGACTATTGGTGTTAGGATCTTCAGCTAATACAACAAATAATCATTTTTCTGTACCTGACTTGCAGAAAGCCAAGTTCAAATCATACTAAAATGGAAACCTAAGTGAAACAGATGCTTGTGGCAATGAAACCAGCAAGAAAATACTCCCTTGAAAATAGCAGTACTATATAAGAAAGAAGTTAATCAAAGTATATAGAGTAGAAAATCTATATAAACTATGACAGAATTATTTTAACTGTTACGGACGATTGAAAAAACGACAAGGTGTGAGTATAATACAAAATGAAACCAATTTTGGCTTGCTTTTCCTAGGCAAAAGTTTTCTCAGTATTTTCCTTTCCTTAGCAATAGATTGTTAATTTGTTTATTTATTTAGAAAATACTTAATCAGTAAAAAAATCAAATAAATATGTAAAACCCAACCTGCAAAAATTCTGATAAAATATAATTTACTGCTCAACTCTCAGAGGCAACATTCTTACGCTTGACTGTATACTGAAGCGAAACTGAGTCCTTAAGTTGATGCTCAACTGTCACGCACCGACTTTTTTGAGCTGTAAAGGAAACTTAGAACTGAGTTGCTACAGCATTTGGGTACATCCATCATTGAAAGGCATGGTGTTACGAGGTCTTGGAAAGGGCCAATTTATTTGAATTTCTAAGATATCCAAGATTTTAAACTGAACTCTCAAAGGTTACACCATTATTGGGTGATGAATGGCAAGCAATAACTAAGTCATCAGAAACTGCAATAGGTTCATCAGCAGATTTAATTTGCAATCCGTATTCCCCAGTTCTTGCTGGTTGCCTCTCTGTCTCTGAGCATGGTGTTGGAGATGGCAAATTGAAAGTTTCCATTGAGTGCTGAGAAATATGTAACAGATGCAACTCATTAGGAACTCCAACTTCCAAAACCTGAATCTTCCATAGCCTCTCTTTCAGATAAGGAGAAAGTGTTTTACATGAGACCAAGACATCCAATGACTGAACTACTCCTTTATGAACAAGCGTAGCAAAAGCTGATTTTACTCCTCTAGCTATAACATCCTTCCGGTCAACATCATAGTTGTCCACAAGAAGGAATAAAAAATCGAGAAGAGTGTGAGTCATGTCAATGTATCTTGGTATTGAGCATACCATCAGCAACATTGCAGGCTCAATATTCATGATATTGTCCACACTTTCATAAAAGAAAAGCCAATCATAGAACAGTGCAAGCTTCGCATTGGTTTCAACATGATTCTTTTGACAGCTCTTAAGAAGCCAACCTATAACAGCCCATCTAGGAATAATATCTGATTGAATGATTTCATTAGAGGGGTGATGTCCACAACATATAAACCGTATAATGTCAACTATCAGAGTCTCTCTTTCTGGCCCAAAAAGAAACTTCTTAGCAAACCATGCCTGATACCGCTTTTGGCTACCCAATTTCACATGTGTAAGTAAAAACCGCAATTGAGTTTCCATTTCAGGAGTGATCCTTGTTAAGAAATACCGGGACGAAGTCCTCAGATGATACAATTGTGAAATATCCGAAAACCCTGGGGTCTTAAACTCACTCGGGTTCAATACTAAATCTTTCCATATAGCACGAAATACAGGTACATGAACCAAGTCTTGCAGTAGCCGAATAAGATCTCTACCAATCTTCAAACATAACTGAAACTGCTCTCTCAACATTTTGACACAAAAATCAATCTCTAAACACTTCAACACGTCTAACTTTGAATTAGTCAATAATCTACAATGATCAGCTAATAAACGAAGAAAAGTATACAAAGCACTACTCAGAACCAACGGTTCCTCCTCTAACAAACAATCCCATTTACCCAAAAACAGGCTCACCAACTCAAAACACAACCACAAATTCCCATCACTAAAATCTCCACCAACAATTTGCCTCAACAAACTCACTAACAAACCATCAAACCCTACAGCCGAAACATTAATCATCTCCTTTGTAACCCAAATCAACTGATTCTTCACAGAATCAAACAGTTTAACATACAACTCCTTAACAACTTTAACAAGCAAACTCACAAATAAAGCATACCCATCAGTGACTATAGCATGTAAATGCTTAATATGAACTTTGGCAAAATGAGGTTCACATAAAACCCCGTAAAGAATAGCCCTATTGAGCTGCATGTATTCTTGTGGATTTGGGACTGTTAAAGCAAAAGGAGGTCGCAATTTTGATTCAAGAGCATCAAAAGCCTGCCTTATAGAGAGTTCGTAAGGATTTTCAGCTTCACGAGGTGCTGTTCCAATTAGTTTTGAAGCCATGCTGAGGAAAAATGCAAATAAAACGGATACTGATACCTTATACCTTATACCTTATACCAGCCAGGGTTTCAATTCAGTGAGGGAATTTGCCATCTTGTCAGAATGAGAATCACCAGTACCCTTCCTTAGAGTTCAACGACGTTGTTCTTCACCATATTTACTGTAATTGACAATCAGTTCACTGATTGAGATGGAGAATTATTTAAATCCAAACAACTGTTAGTTGGGTCAACCTCAAAAATTCAATCGGGTTATATTCAATGAGGTAATATGTTTAGGGTTCTGTTCATTGTGGTGAGCGAGTCTCCAAGCATTTAGGCTTTAGCTGGATTTTGGGTGAATCACTTGCCATTCACAAGGATGTGAGACTACAAATATATATTTTTTGAGTATATCATTAGGAAGTTAATAAATTACAAATGAAAGAAATTTAATTCTCCCTGGCCCTTGCTAGCAAGCTTATGATCTCTAATTCAGGGCAAGTAATCCTCCACTAGCTGAATGATTTAATTCATTCCTCATATTAAGCATATGACCCCCATAATAATGCAACCAAATGATAATTGGTTGCAAGGAAATTCAATAAAAAATCCCAAAAAATCCTAAAATGAGCTAAAAAGTTCTCATTTTTATATAAAAATCCTAACCCTAAATATCCGTTCTTTCTCAAGAATTAAGAATTCAACATTCATGGAAGCCTATGTTTAACATAAAAAATCAGCAATTTAACAATTTACCTTGGGACAGCCGAAGTGGAAGCAAGGCAGCGTGAAGAGTGAGGACGACGAACGTACTCAGCGGCGCCGGTACATGGCAACAGGAAGTCGAATTACGGATTGCAGCGACGGACGGACGGACGGACTCTTCGCTGTTTGAGTATTTGTTCTTCCAATTTGGAATTAGGGTTTGTTTCAGGTTTTCTTCCATCCGGTTGGGGGAACCCGAACTGTTTGTTCCCAGGCAGTTAAAAGCTTAAAATAGTTTGAAGAAAAAAAACCAAAAAGAAAACGACTCCACTGGGGATCGAACCCAGAATCTCTGGTTCCGTAGACCAGCGCCTTATCCATTGGGCCATGGAGTCTTTGTTTGCGCATTACTTCTATCCAGAACTATAATTCGAATTCATTAATTGACATAACTCATAAATTTTTGCTTCATAAATAATTTAGAGTGCGTTTAAAATTAAAGTTGGGCAATTATAGTTTAAAAGTTACAGTATTAAAGTGTTTGGTAAATAATAGCTACTATAACTTGAAAGATATGTTGATATAATTTTTCACTTGTATAATAAAAATCTATTATATCTTTAATAAAATTATTATTTAAAATTTACATTTACTATATATTACTAACTTTTGTTTTATAATTATAGTTTTGTTTTCACAGCATCTGTAATTTAAAAGTTACAGCACCTCAATCTCAAATACACTCTTAATTAAACAGAAAAATATACAATGTAGATTGGAAAAAAAAACTTATATTTTCACTGTAATAAAATATTTCGATAATAAGTCAACATTGATATGAGCATAAGAAATGATTAGGAATTTCTTCTCTTTTTTTTCTTTTTTCTCCCACTTCAACCACATATATATTTTACGCAGCAGAGCTTCTCTCCCTTTCCCTTAGCCTCTCTTTGGCCTTAGTTGCCTACAAGGAGAGTTGAAAGTGACAATGAAAGCAAATCAATAATGGGGCTTAATGCAATCCTCAAGATAAGCGTAGGATCGATGTTACTGAACATGTATATATATAGAGAGAGAATTAATTAACCTGTTTGTTCCAATTTGTGAAGCATGTAATGAGGCATAGAAGTGTTGACTGCACAGCCGAACCAACAACAATGCCAGTCCAAAGCCCTTTCCCTCTCAGATGAACTACAAATCCAAGCACACCGCCAACAGGGAGTCCAACCAAATAAAACGCTACAAAATTGATGCATGCGCCTATATGCTGCCATCCACAACCTCTAGAAACTCCTATATTGAAAAAGATCTTATTCACATATAACCCATATCATTCATAAGAGACACATTAATTTAGAAACTGACCTTGAAAGACCGCATGTAAGGTGTCTAGAATGATTGACAAACATATTAGTGGAGTCATGGCGGCAATGAAATCTACCACTTGTTTGTCATTGCTGTAAGCATATCCCACAATGAAGCGGCAACTGAAGAGAATTGTGCTGGCTATGACTGCCTCTAATGTAGCAACAAACACAGCACTCCAAGCAGCCCGCCGAGCCGCTTCTGGGTTTCCAGCTCCTAGTTCATTCGAAACCCTAGTACTGTATGTCATAAAATAATTGATATATTATTTTTAGTATATAATTAAAGATGATTATCATATGCAATTGATATATACCTTGCTTTTATATAGTATATAGTTACAGATGTGAAATATTCTCAAATTTAGAAAATGTTGATAACTATTGGATATTGAAAGTACCTTGCTGCTGCTCCAATCCCATATGGTATTATGAAGTGCAGCGTAGTGATTGCAAGGCTGATCACAAATATAGCAACAAATTAGAGGAATACTCAATAGTAGTAGTGGAACTGGGAATTTATTTTACAGTTGTTTTTGTCCGAATTCAGTCTAAATATCGTTGGTCTCTTTCTTCATAGATGTGTATCAATTAACACGCTAAAATAGACCTGTTTCGTAGTTGTTTTTTATCAGCGTTTGGTAGATTCTTTATAATTTTTCAAGTTAAAAAAAAAAAAAAAGTCAAAAACAAGTTCAATTAGGAGCTTACCAT
Source organism: Citrus x clementina (assembly GCF_000493195.1). NCBI lineage: Eukaryota > Viridiplantae > Streptophyta > Magnoliopsida > Sapindales > Rutaceae > Citrus > Citrus x clementina. Next base: position 7,684,305 of record NW_006262688.1, on the reverse strand, counting down.
ATGGAAAGTCCTGAGGTTTCTAGCCTAGGATTCGGAAGAAACCCCGATGATAATATCAACATCTCCATGGACCACCATCGGAGACTGCAATCACAGCATAAATACAAAGATTAAAGTTAAAATAGAAGTCAATGTCTTTCAAGAGTAATTATAAGAAAAGATGAAATAACTAAAGAATTACCAAAGCATTAGCGCAGAAGGAAGACCGAAGGCAAAAAATTGTTTGATAGCAAGAAAAGCCTCTTTGGATAATTTTGCACGTGTATCTTTGCATGAAGAAGAGTACATCACATACGGTGAAACCAATACCACATTGAGCCAAGTAGATAAGCTAAATGCAGCAGCTGCTCCAAGAATCCCTAGCTTTAGTTTAAACACTAGGATCCAACATACAGGAATGTGAAAACAAAGAATGCAAAAGTAGGTTATTAGCATAGGACAAATCAAGCTCTGGGTTTGCATGAATCGGGTTATGGGTTGAAGGATTGCATTTGCAAATAATGCGGGGATTAGGCACAATGAGTATTTTTTTGCGTTGTGGGAGACTAATGGATCTTGGCCCAATGCAAGTAACAATTTGTTCATGAAGATCCAAGGGATGCATATTATGGGGCAAATGGCTATGAGACTTATTATGGCACTGTTTGTATGTATCCCAAGCTTTTGATATTGCTGCGCTCCAAACGCTTGCCCACACAATGTCTCCAATCCACCGGCCAATCCTGACTGATTCCCGCGTACAAAATGTAACCAAGTTATTAACATTATCAAAACATTGGAGACGATTAAAATTCATCAGAGGTATCAGGTCATCTATACACGCTGATTTATGAAATAATTAAAAGAAATATGAATTTATAAAAAATGACAAGGATTCTCTCTTAATTTTTTTTTTTCTTAATCTCTTCTAGTAAATAAGTGATTGAGAATAAAAAATATATATCTTCTTATAAATTCAACTTTGACATTAGATTTTATTGAATTTTTTACCTAATTCAAATTTAGTTAGTAACAGTCAAGCTAACATTGACATAAAATCAATGTGACAGAATTGACTAAAATGTTTTTTTTTTCTTTTATCAACAAAAAAAATGACAATCACGTAGTAACGTACCATCTCATTTCACTTTTTCTTTTCAAATAAAAATACAAATAACTTAGACAAAAATAAAACGCACGGCTTATAAATCATTTCAAACTTCCTGTCATTTTTGTCTTATGTACGAAAGTAGTAGTATATTGTTCTTAACCCAAAATGGTCGCTATATTTTCAGAAACTGAACCTTCAAAATTGTGAATTGTTTACTTTATCCCCAATGACTTCTTATTTATAACACAATGACCCCCTAGATTGACGATTCTTGGCTGCTCCGCTCCTAATGTCATTTGTACAACAACAATGTCTAAGAAAATACCACAAAATACAATACGTAGGTCATATATAATATCACTAAGTAGTAGCAATGCTAACTCTCTCATGAATTCAAAACTCTAGCGTATTGGGGGAAAAAAAAGAAGAAGAAATTAGAGAAGAGAAAATTAAGGCTTACAAGAAAACTAAAGCCGACGACGTTGGTGACGGAGGTGGCAATGGCGACACTGGCAAGCTGAAGCTGACCAAGGTGACCAACCATCATTGTTGACACAACCTGTAACAGATAATCAAAAAGAAAAATGCCCACCATTGGAGCAGCTATGCGACTTAATTTCTTAAACTCTTTCACAAACTCACCCACCAATACTAATCTTGTACTAGCAGTTCTTGCATCAGTGCTCAAGCTCTGTTGGATTTCTGCCATAAGCACCTTCTGCGTAAATCAATTAAGAGGATTGATCAAGACTTGAAATAGCTGAAAGTTTTTATATATCCTCTTAATTAGAGTTTAGACATTGCTTGCCAGCTAAATTATTTACTAGACTTTCAAAATGAGCAATTGATAACTTTTAAGAGTATCTCTATATCTATGTCTAGCATATTCTTCCCAATTTTTTTTGTGCTTATTGCATTGATTAAGTGACGTTACTTTGCTGAAAATAGAGAAGTGATTTTTCTATAATCAATGACATTAATTATTTGTTCCCGGAAGTAATAAGCTTACTGACAATAGAAAATAAATGTCATTTGAAAAAATTAATTATTAATTATTAGCCAGTTAAACTTTGTTCTGGTTCTGGGTATGTATGTGTACATCTTTATCATTCAGATATGCACTCCCTTTAACTTGTGGTTCAAGACAGAACACGGAGATGATCTCAATCAAATATGACTGGTTGACTAGGGATTTTTATAAGGGATTACTTTTACATTATATTTACAAACTAATTTCTTGTTGTCGAGTCCCACACAGGCTTTCTTTTGAAAAAAAAAAAATCATGGAAAGGTAAAAAATGTTAATTAAATAAGTTTCAAGGAAAAAAAGAAGAAGTGAGCTTTGTCAATGGAATTATTGAAATTTGATTTTTAACCAGATTTTTTATTTAAAATTTTTAAATATTCCGGTTGATAATAATTTACTCACAAAAAATTAAGCTGTTACAAAACTACCTACTTATGTTTTCATTTTTACCAACTTTATATCACTTTGAGTTTAAAAACTACCCAAAAAAAAATGTTTCTCAATAAAAAATGTCATAATCTAGCAAGATGCATGATCTACTACAACAAGCAACTGCATCGTGCAATTTAGTTTTACAAGTACGCAATATATATGAAGGTTGTTACTTAAATAATTATTTTTTGTAACGCACAGTATGTGTGTGAACGTTGTCATAAACAATTAATGACAACATGCAGGGTTCGAATATTGTCATTACTTGTATGCTTGGTATGATTTATCTAATGGTCATAAGCGTTTATTTAATCTCCTAAACCCCAATAACCAGCTATAAAAAAAGCATCTATATACATGTTAAAAGCATTAAAGCATTATACCATTACAAGTTGTAGTATAGTAGTATTTTTGCATTTTAATAATGTGTTGAATCCTCAATGGCAAATTATATATATATAGAGAGAGAGAGGGAAATTTTTCAATACAGGATTTTGAAGTGTGGAAAAATACGAAAAACCTTTAAAATCGTGCGATTTTAAAACTTAATTTCATAATACTATCAAACCTCACAATTTTAAAGGTTTTCTGTACTTTTCCACGCTTTAAAATTTCAGACAAAAAAACTTCTACTACCACTACTAATAATAGTAATAATTTTTCAACCAAAGATTCATGATAATATTAAGGTCAGGGACAAGATAAAAGATAAGAAAATACAAAGTCTAATACAATATATTTTTTTATAATATATTATATCTGACTTTAATATAATCAGGGATCATTGATTGTGTGTGTGTGTGATTTCATTGAAGATTCTACACTTTCATTAAAGTATGAGATCCCAATTGAAGCCATTGGATTCAAATCCAATGGCTCTTAAAATTTACACATGATGGATCCTATCACGTGCAGATTTTTAAAATAAAAATAATAATAATGGACTATCATATTCAAATTCAATGGCCCAAATTTGAATGCCGCACTTTAACCAAATTTTTTTGACATATATGTATTTATGTGTGTGTAGAGAGAGAGAGAGGAAAAATATCCTTTTCATCCCTAAGGTTTGTGCAATAGCTCACTTCATCTTTACTATTTAAATAATGGCGCATTTCATTCCTACTTTTTAGATAATAGCCTAAAACATCCTTTCATGAATTTACTCATTAGGAACTGTATACTTCATTCGGGATATAATAGGATTTTCAAATAATGATATATAAATTATTTTAAAATAAAACTCTCAAACACAATAAAAAAAATCTGTATTTCTATATAAATTTAAAGAGAACTTATTAACTAAACAATAATAACACTAAATAGTACATAAAATATACATTTAGGACAAAATAAAAAAAAATAGATTTCACAGGCATTAGAGTGAATTTTTTTTTGTCCTTTAACTTATTATTGACTTTAATATGGTCTAGATAAATAAATAAATAATCAATATGTACCATTATTCTACCAAAAGTAAACACAAACTTCTTCATTTTATTAAAAAAATACATACTAAAAACATAAAAGCACATATTTAGAAATACTATATAATAAAATACATTATATTAGAGTGTGTGTGTGTGTGTTTTTTTTTCTTTTTTATCTTTTAGCTTATCTTTGACCTTAATATAAAAGTGATTCCTGATTGGATTATTATTATTAAAAAATTTAGTTTACTTCATTTAAAAAATTTAATAGACACACATATGCATGTGTCTGTGTGTTGCATATTCTTTGGTGTTATTTTTAAATTTTATGCAGAAAATCATTTGTTATTTGATTGTTCTTGAGATTTTTATTTTAAAATGATTTGCATATATTTAACTGAAAATTTTATTTTCACCTCAATGAATTATAGACGTTTACCGAAGGATATTTTGTGTTATTGTTTGACAAACATGAACGAAATACACTATTTTTTTTAAAAATAAGAATGAAATGGATTATTGTATTAAACGTGAGAGGTGAAAAGGGCATTTTTCTTGCGCACACGCGCGTGTGTGTGATTTTTTCTTATTCTACGTAATGGAAGATGATGTAAAGTATAAGTGTTCACCATATGGTGGACACCTATAACGAGCTTCATAAATAATATTTGAGTTGTGAATTAATTAGACAGCTTTAGATGATATTATTGGTCATAATAAGCTGAACATAATCATCAATTAACTAATTACTCTCTAATTAATGAAGTCATAACGCTTCACGCTACTGCAGTGAAGTCATAGGAAAAGCATACGCGTGCATCACATGCCACACTACAATGTGCAAGACGTGACCTTTTTATATGGCTTATTCTAGGGGTATGGTAAATTGGTAACATACGTTTACAATTTCCCATTAGTCTTCCACCATTCATGCTATCTATTTCTTTTCTATTATTACATTGAAACATCGAGCATTAGTCAAATTATTTTTGAAAAAGAAAAGGAAAAGAACACAAAATAAAACAATAATTACAGCCTTGGAACAGAAATAGCAAAATAAATATTTTTGTCTTAGCATAATTATGTCTATATTTGTATCAAGATTAACTTTGAATATAAATACGACAATGGCCTTAGTATGATAATAACAATAATTAGATTGTTGTTATTAACATAAAGGAGATTAACACTTTTGAGACGTTGTACGACTAACAATTAAAGGAAAAACATGATTGTTTGGTGATTGAAGGAAATTTAATTAAAAGACATTAAATTAAGAGGAGTGGTTTGCTCTTTTGTATTTATGTAGGAGAAGAAATGATTAATAAAATTAAGGCGTTCAAAGTGATACTTACAACTTAATGGACTAAATTATCACACGCATACATGTGTTCTCAAAATGTTGCAAAGGATTTTTTCAATTTATTTACTTTTCAACTAGCTCTCAGTCCCCACAAAAGTATTGTGGGGGTTAAAATATTTATAAGTCATTCTCCCTTACGAAATGCGAGTAGAGTAGAGACATTCCTCGTCTGTGAGGGTATTTGTCTGAGCATGTACTTCATTGAATTTAACGTAATAATGGGAAATGTGAGTCACAATTATATATATATGATTGTAAATATTAATGTAATATCTGTTATAATAGCAGTTATAAATACAGTAATCTGATGTGTAATCAGTATTTAAAAAAAAAAATAAGGTTTTATAAATTTCAAAGCAACCTTAGAATTGTGAATGATTTTGCCACTGCATCAGATATCAAATCAGCACTGAATTCAAATATATCAGATCAATCGATTATACTCCTCTAGTAAAAAAAGAGTAATAAGAGGCTTAGGAGAAAGCTAAAGCCAATTGATTGTGCCGCCGGCAAGCTGGCTATAGCTGGCCATGGTGACCAACCATATATGATTGGCTGATAATACAATTTGTAATACATAATAAAAAAGAAATATATATGCTCACCACTGGTGCGGCTATGTAACTTAATTTCTTAAGTTCTTGAATCCATTTCAAGCAATTGTGTAGTCCACGCACTCTATAAGTTGCCTCTCTTCCATATTTTTAGATTAGCAGAAGTTTTAATTCTACAAAATTGGGTTTAATATATAAGGGTTTCAAATCAAATGAAAAGGTGAAGTCAATCTTAATATTTAAGGGATTCAAATCAATTTTTATATATTGTTCAATATACCCTATGGAGATCTTTATCAATTAATGGTGAATTTCCTAAGTACGTAAAACTCATAATTAAGAAGACAAACAGGGCTTTATCTTATCTTTTAGTTTATGATTGAGAAAGCAATTAAATTGTGTTTGAAACCACAAATTTTAAATGAAAATCTCTTAAGATATCATAAAGTACATTATTATTATTTAAAGAATTCACAGTAATTTGTGGGTATCAGCATTTAGCTGGTGAAAAGTGGTCATGGAATCACAAAAGCGTTAATTCATTTTTTAATTATATTGTATAATTGAGAAATTCGAACGTCCTTATAATAGTTTGATTGTAAATATCAACAATAGTCTAATAGTTTAAAGAAATAGCATTCAGTTGGTGAAATCTCTAGGTTGATTTAAGAGATTTGGGGTTTAATTTTACTCACACATTTGTGGCCAGAAAATTTAATTACTAATCATGGTGTGCCGAAAAACAAATCACATCAAATTACTAATATATATATACAAGCATTATTTTTTCCTGTTTACTAAAAGAATTTTTTTTTTTTTGCTTGAAAGTTCACCTGTTACAACCATTTCTTTTATTAGAACACTAAAAACTTGTAAAATAACTCACATTAGTCTTTTTTTTTCATCCATTTGTTAATCAAAATCCTCATAAATCTTAATTTACAGAAGAGTACACTTTAACACCAACAGAGAAACATCAAGGTTTTCTATGCTTTGGCAGTTCTGCTGCTTGTTCTCTTCATTGCAGGTAAAAACTCTCATCCATTTTTCTTCAATTATTGGGTTCATATTTGGTGTTTCTTCACTCATTTACAATTTTAGATCAAATAAACAAAGAAAGAAAAATCATGCAGAACACTAAATTAAGTCCAGAATTATTGTATTTTTTCCATTCATTTTTTGACATTTATGTACATGAAAATTTTCATAATTGATTAAAAATCACACATGATAAAAAGTGAATAGAAAGAAAACAATACTTCTTTAGGAGACGAAGGGTTTGAGTAAAAATATACTCTTAGCATAATAATGACTATATTTGCACCAAGATTAACTATGGGTGTATCAAAACGACAGTAACCGAATTAGCATAATAATAACAATAACTATACTGTTTTTATTAGTAAAATAAACGAGATTAACATTTTGCAGTTTTACTGCTTATTCTTCTATATATGGTTTTTTTATAACACTTTGTTACGTGCTCCGATAACAAAAAAAATTTTAAAAAAAAAACAATTGTTTTATGACTGGGATGAGTTTTCCTATAAAAGGATTGATATCCCGCCCTTAAATTCTCTTTGTAAAATCTAGTTTATGGAGAAAAATTATGCCACCTTTAATTTACCAATTTCAAGTTCATGCATGCACGTGTATATGTACATGTATGTATGTATTTATGTATGTATGTTTTTTGATGATTGTAGGGAATGAGGAGGTGACAGCAGCGCATACAGGGAAATTTTGTGGGCTTGCGTTTAGTTTCCCCAGTTGCAAGGAGGCTGCATGTAATACCTTTTGTGTTAATAAACACATTAACGTTAGTGGAGCTGTGAGAGGACTTTGTGAAAAGCAAGCTTGCCTTTGCATTTGGGGTTGCTAATGACATATCTCCATAGCCACAGCTCAAAATCATTGATGAATATAATCTTAAGGGAAGGGTTACGTACACACCTCAAAATCATTGATCTGTCATTGAATTTCAAAATTCAATTTTCACAAACTAAAAGTTTCATTTAATTTATGGAATTTCATAGTGATGAATCAATATCTTGTGGAGTTAGCTGGACTAACTTTATGGTGCAAGCTTCACTCTATTGGCAGGAGAAGGTAATGTTTCTACTCTTACCCAATTTGTTTAGAATTAATGCGTGCCCTGACAGAGTTTATAGATGTATTATTGCATAATTAATATTTTTCTAGAAACATTTATTTATGTTTAATGATTGTAGGAAATGATGACTGATGAGGTGACAGCAAAGTGTGCACGGGAAGACATTGTGGGCTAGGGCATAGTTTCCCAAACTGCAAAGCCGGTGCATGTGATATCTTTAGTAGATATAATAAAGTGAGTTTTGAGTGAAAACCCTGGTTGCCTCTGCATTTGGGGTTGCTAATGAATGCTAATTACATATTCATATCAATAACCTCTCGCCCTATAAACCCACAGCTTATTTAAACACTATGCTAAATAAAGTCAGAAAATTTAATATCTGAATTCTGTGTCCAATTTGTGTTTGATGGTGTTGCATTGTTTATATTATCAAAATTTTGTCATGTTTAGCTAAAGCAGGAATAATAATAAATAACATCAATATTTATATCATGAGTACGTCCGTCCTATAAATGAAAAAGACAAGAGCTATACACACACACACACACACACACACTTGTGCAGGCATCTTAGTAAGAGAAGAACCGAACATAACATTTGCTTTCTCAATGATAATTAGCTCTATTCGATCACTCTTACAATGCTATAAAAATATTGCACATGCATTTGTTTCTTGGTGAAACATGGAAAGAAATGAAAAACAAAATTGTCGAAAAATGAATCCCTATATGATGTATCTTCTGTCTAAAAAGCTCATCCCGCATACAAAAATTTCATGGTGCAAATACTTCTGAAGAGGCAGACATCAGCTGTCCCCACCAAAACTAGAGGCTTCTGCATCTTCCAAGAAAGGAAAATTCACATTACAACCATCCCATCTTATTTGATGAGTCAAGCCAACCAACCGACCAATTTTAAAAAGCCAGCAATATATCACACACTGTACAAAGAATGCTCCTGAAAGGATGCTTCTATATCTTAAGCCAAAACTCCACTAGGAATCTCAATGTTGAAATTCCATTGGCGCACAAGCACGAGGCAAAGGCGTAACAACCAATACCAATTTTGATCTTGAAGATGTCATGTCAAGCACTTTTGGACCTGATCCATAACTCGTGTTGATATCCTTTTGGCAATTCCAATTGTCAAGAGTTCCCAAAATTCAAACCTTTGAACTGCCTTGTATTTAGACAAGTTCGGAGAACTTCTTCTCAGGAGGTAGACTCCTAGTACATTTCTTGTCTACAGAAGTCCTCAGAAGGCACATCTTGATCGTGCTTCAACAATTCACCATTTCCACTGCAGAGTCGGGTAGATAGTGTTGGGGTTATGGGTGATAATCCAGGGGTTAAAGATGAATAGCCACCTACAGTTCGTAAAAAATGGTTAATTGAATGTATTTCATGGTCTGCTAAAATAAATTTAATGTAACAAAATGCTGCACACCTCTGAAAGAAGGACTTCTCTCAAAGTCCTTCGTTGTGTGTAACAAAATGGTCCCAGAGAGCACAACTACAAAGCCACATATTTCTGATATGATGCTTGCTGCAGTTTGGCCATCCCAGTCCTAAGATGATAAATGTCACCACATAATTCGTTACATCACATGAGACACATGAAAAAATTGACTAGGATGAACTGGAGATAAAATGAAATCCAACATTTTTTCTGAAAAAGTTCAAGAGTATGGGCTGCAGGTCTATTTATCAATGTGTTGCAGCCACTTCAAGAAATCATTGGTAAATTTATCACTTTTTTCATTTTTGGCTCCTACTTGCTAACTAGAGAAAAATTATAGTTAATCTCAGAAAAAAGGTATACAATAACAATACCTTGAACATTATGACACTGGCCAGGATTGTAAGTGATGTGAACATGACGTAATATATGGGGGACACAACTGCAGTGTTGAATGTGTCGAGCGCCTGCAACATCATTTGGGATTCCTTAGAAAAGACATGTTGACGTGATTACAAAATCACCATATCAATGTATGAAAACTGCGGGCATAGTCCAAACTAAATGGTCAGTATTTCACATTACTAACCTTGTTTAGATAATTCATTTGCATGATGACACATATAGCTACAACCAACATAAAAAACCATGTATCAGGGTATAGTAACTGGTTCTTTCCTTCAAAGGTTAATTTCAGCGAAGTTCCAAGTGCTTTAACGCTCATCACCTGCAAATTAGTTGCAAAAACCCAAAGAAGAAAATAAGAATTTGTGATTATATATTAACTTTATTTTTATTATCATGTGACGCTCTTCTTCAGGTCGAAGAGGTATTCATGATCCTTGATCTGCCTCCAGTTAAAGTAAATTTCTATCCAGTTTAGTCTGAATAAACAACAGATAGACTCTTTAGTAACTCAAAATTTCTTACAGCCCAAAATTTCTTACAGCCTATTTTTTGATGCCCAGAAATGTTTGCTACCTTCAAAATTCAAAGTAGAAGAAAACGCAAATTCCCATAACTATCATAGCCAAAACTTTCAACACCGTGATGATAAATTTGAAGTTCACTGTGATGGTTTTCAATAATGATCAAAATATACTCCATCAATATTGGATAAGTTAATCAAAACTCTAAAAAATGAAACAAATTCGAAATCTTTACCGAGAGAGAACCCATCAATGAACAAATGCCAATGAATACTAAGGCATTTGTATTTCCGCACCGTGGTGCGAAATGGAAGATCAAAATGAAAACCAACACAATTACGGATGCCACGTAAAGTAGAAAAGCTGAAAGATTGGAAGAAATATAGTTAGTCATCAATAAAAGGCAACACGAATATAAGGAACAACTAGAAAGAAGTGTAAGCACTAACCTGGTTGGGTTGCCAAGCTCCAAATTTCTTGAACAGAAGTTATAGGACTCTCTTGTGGTGCATGGATAACAATTATGATAGAACCGGCTATGCACATCACACATCCCAGAATCCCCAGCTGCGGTAACTTCTCATGCAAGATAGAGTGTGCCAATACAGCACTACACAGTCCAAAACAGTGAAACAACCACAGACAAATCATACAAATGCATACATAGTTTCAAGAAGATTCTGGAATAAGTGAAACAATATAAAAGCTGTTACCTCACGATTATACTTAATGCACCAAGAGGTGTAACAAGAACAGCAGGGGCAAATGCATATGCCACAAAATTTGCCACCTCTCCAACAATCACTATATCAAAAATCATACAACAAGAATGATTCTGCCAAAGATCAGTGATAGACCAAATGCACATAGTAAATCAAAATTAGCATACTCTAGTAAGTAATAAAAAATGTAATAGAACAAAAACATGAAGATCTGCAGATGCTAACTTTTCAATGAAAGAGAAATGATCCAATGAGCAACTGAACACAGGGCTGAATTTTGTAACTCCCTGTTAATATTGTTGAAGCTATAGATTCATCAGACAATGATCATGACGAGAGAAAAATGGCCTACTAAATTTTCAATAATCTATGGACCTAAATTCGAAGATGACATGAAACATGACATTCAAAATCAAATTCACACAATTGCCGGCCTATAGGATAGACAGAGAATTTATCTAGCAGATAATGGTGGCATTACATAAAAGCAGCAAGTTCTAAAATAAAGGTAATATACTTCTTATACTACAAAGATTTAATCAGTACTTCCTTTAAAAAAAAAAAAAAACTACAAACACAAACACAAAAAGACAGAGAGAGAGAGAAACACTTACTTATTGCCATGCCAACCCACCAAAGAGGCTCCAAGAGATAAGTAAAACCACCAACACCTACAAAATAAGATCAAGAATAAAAACCAAACCAAATTGAGATAAGCAAACTCCGAATAAAAAAAAAAATCCCAGACATGAGACCAGATAATGTAAACTAAAATAGAAATATAAATACCAGCTCGAACGCCGGAAGCAGCAGCAGCTCTTCTGAGGCCTTTTTTCTTGATGATGAAACTTGAGCCTATAAAAAAACTTGACAACAATGCCAAAACAAATCCTTTTAAATTGTCTTTAGAGAAAGCCATGTTCTTGAACTGGTCTCTGTTTCTCCGATTTTGATCTTCATCGAAATCTATCAATCATTGGCTCTTGTTTGCTCATCATATTCGTCTGTCGTTGCTTGATGTACTCGATTTTGCTGTGAATCACTATGGTGTGAACATGTGTACAGCTACTCCTTGTGTGCACGCTTTGACACGGCCCCCACCAACTACTAACTTAATTATTAATCATACAATTTACACTCATTGAATTTGGAAATATGATAATAATAATAAAACTTATTATTACCCTAATATTTACAATAATATATATAATAACAGATCATGTGATCATACAATTAAATATCGCATTTGGTAGAAGAGAAAGACTTATAAATTAACTCTATATAATTATACTTAATTGAATGAAGTTGAGCTCATGAAAACTCGAACCACTGTCCTCATAATCATGCTTAATTTTGAGGGAAGTGTTTCACCACTCGGGCAAAGGGAAATATGATTATAATAATAACTTATTATTACTCAGATATTTACAATCAGATATATAATAACAGATCATGTGATCAAATATCGCATTTGGCAGGAGAAAAAAACTTATAAATTAACTCTACACAATTATACTTAATAGAATGAGGTTGAGCTCATGAGAACTCAAACCACTGCACTCATAGTCATACTTAACTTTAGGGTAGTGGTTCACCACTCGAGCAAAGACCGTGTGATAGGGCTCATTTCCTTTTAATAAAAGTAGAAATTTCTCTTTCTAATATCAATGGGGATTTATTTTTGAATTAATGCTTGATAACTTCTCAATCTTATGAAATTTTAAATTTATAATATATCCATAGTGTTGAGAAAATATGCACTTTAAAAGCATATATGTTTATTTAATTGTAATAAAAAAATTTCTGATTAATAAAATAAATGAGGTATTTTATTCAAATATCTTAATTGCATTAATATTTTGATTAAAGATCATTTAATCATATTATATGTATTTATGTAATCACCATGTGGATTCACAGAAGATATAAATACAAGTTATCTTATGATTAAATAAATTTAATTTGCAGTTGATAAATAAAGTTGGGCACTTTATTTAGGTATAGACTGTAATGAAATTATTAAATGATTTGTCTTTAATCATGTATGAATTTATTGATGTAGTACAACTACATTGAACAAGATCACATATGAGATTTAATTAACTTTACAATAAATATCAGACTTATTAAATCTCATAGACATTGATTTTACTGTAATCTTAATGTTGAGTTAATTATGATTTCATGATTGTAATTATTGTTCCATTTGAGTTACTAATGGACACGACACATACTTGTAGTCAAGATTACTTAGTATATTGGTAGGAGCAATTATGAGTATTAGAGTTATAGATTAACAATATAGAATTTATACAATACATCTCTTGATGGGTTTTCGGCACTTGATCATAAAATTCTCTAGCCAGAGTGTGCCAACATATTTAGTATGTTGAAAATGATCATTAGAGAAAACCAGTGAGTATTAAGGAAGAAGATGTAATTAAATTGATTGGACAGTTGAGATATCGATTTAATTAATGACGTGGTATAAATGATTGTGCAGTAAAGAAATCAATGTGGCTTGAGATGAATTATTATTCGAACATACAATTATGGAGATCAGTTTCAATCTTATAGTGCAGTAGAGTTGGAATTAAACGATTAGGCTTATTTAATTACATGCTTAATTGTTGTAGTCATTATTGTATGTTTCAAAATGATCCCTGAGTTAGCTCATTTAATTGACTGCACCACTACTGAATTAATAAGAAAGATAATTAGTTATTTGGGTCAAAAACTTAAATATATCATTTAGTGGGAGACTCTATTTAATTTGCTTATGTGTAAGGGGCCTTATGTTATTTTACATGGTGAGCCCCTATAGAAAAAACAATTAACGTGACTTTTGATTTTTATTATTTGAATCCTAGTGTTTTCACTAAAGGAAGATATAAAAATACTTATTTTCTCTAAAGAAAAAAGAGAGAGTCCACATTATACAGATTAGAGAAAATAATTTTTTCTCACTAATTTTAAGAGAAAAATTTTCTCCTACTAGTTACTTTTAGTGGTGATAAAACCGTCCACACGTCAAGTGCAGATTAAACCTGATCATAGCCTGAAAGATTATTTTAGTGGTGGATCGTGATCTAATAGGAGTGGTGGTGACTGATCTAAGAGTTTAAATTACTTTAACAAAAAAAGTAAAAATTATTTATTTTCTTAAATTTTTAAGGTATAATTTTTAAATTACGAATTCTTATATATTATATAAGATCGATTCTAAAAATTTTTTTTAAAAAAAATTATTTTATCCCCCAACACATGGATGGTAATAATTTCAAAAAAGAAAAAATCAAATTTATGTTTTAAGTTTTGTTTTTTAGTCTTTTGTCCTCTTAAAGACCATGGTACGATGAGTCTTCGCTGTGATGTGGTAAATGAAACCGTGTGTGTGGTGAAGAGAAAGGTTGATTGTGATGAGATGGCCGCGGTGTTTGTTGATTGTTTGTTGGCGTATAAACTAAAGACAACATTCACAACCTGTTTCGGTGACGTCACACTTCATGCTAGTACACGTGTTCACCCATTTCTTTTTATTATTTATTATTATTATTTTTTGATAATAATTTATGTGGTCTGCTTTATTGACCAACACATATGAGACCACAAGAATTACACTCTGGCGGCTCTTCATTTGTGCATTTCTTTTTTTACTTTTGTTTTTGTCTCTTCACTTTCATTCCCACTTTTGTGCCTTGAATTGGGTTAACAAATGAAATTAGGTGGAGCGGTTGTCGAGCACCTTTTCAACTATTTTTATTTAGCCGGTCATTCGCCTTCAAATTCAATGAACTAATCTATTAAAAAAAAAATCAATGAACTAATTGATAGTCGCAAATATACTTGAATTGAAATGAAATGGAATCGAAGTGTGGAATGAAAATTAAAAAAAAAAAATTTAAATAATTGATTATTGAATGTTAAATTTAATAAAAATTTTATATCAATTAAGTAAATAATAGTTATCGTTGTTTGTAGTTTTTTTTTATCACTAAATTTTTTAAACCCTTCAATTGAATAATGAAAAAAAAATAGTATTGTGAGATTTTTTTTTTGAAACTATAGTACAATGAGTAGAGTTGGCAAAATTTGACACGACCCGATTACCCGACACAAACACGATACCAATAAATAGGTATGAGTTGTCGAATTTAACACGATTATTAAATGGGTCGGGTCCGAGTCAACACGATTTTTTTCCGTGTCAGGTTAGGGTTAAAATTCTTGACCCATTTACCCGATCAATGACCCGATTATATTTTCTATTTTAAAATAATTTATAGATTCTTGTCATCAAAATTCAAATATTAGAGATGATTTTTTTATTCTTTAAAAGGATGAATATAAACACAATATTTTATTAATAAAATTTTAAATACATTTAGAGCTTTAATAGTGTAAATGTATAAAATATTGGTAGACATGTATATTTTATAATATTGATATATAATATTATTTACATATATATAATTAAAACCTCAATAGTGTATGTAATATTTTAGTAGATATGCATATTTTATAATATTGATAAATTATGCATGTATGGATGGATGTATGTATGTATGTGCATACATATGTATGACAAAGTGTAAATATTTTATGAAATTTTTGTTTAATAAATAGATATTAAGCAAGTTATTGGGTAATCTGATTATTTTTTTGTGTCAGATTTGGATCTCAATATTTTGACACGATTATTAAATAGGTCGAGTTTGGGTCGACTTAAATTTAATACGATACAAAACTGATACGACACAAACACGATCCGATAATCCGTTTTGCCAGTTCTAATAGTGAGATTTATGTAAACTAAAAGCATGCCGTTCAACAGCCGACTAGATTCTAGACACCTAAATATGAAGGTGTTGTAGAAAAGGGTATTGAAATTTTTCATTGACATTTGATTGAAAGCAACATGATGAATTATAAATACATTAAATCGAGAAAATGGTTTGATTTTTTATTTTTCTTTCTTTCTGTCATTAATTTGGCAATATCTAACTTGATTAATACAATGGGCCACACCAGACAGCAACTTGGTTCCAGAAGAGCTCCAACTGTATATCCATCCACTTTGCCAAGTTGCGTTACGACTTACGAGTTCGAATATTCTCAAGGTAAATTACATTAAACTTCACATAATTTTCCTTTATTAATTTAAAGGTCGTGAATTTTAAACAATATACCTTGGAAGCCTGTACAGTTGTAAATTGACTTGAGCTAAATAGATTTCTAAATGAACAACTATCAATATGTATGTGGCCCAAAGACATTAATTTACAGAACACGCGACATCTTACGGATTAAATTTTTGAAGACATACAATCGACTCATGTTTATTAAGATCTAAAAACATATATATTTTTTTCTTATATCATAAAGTATAATTTAATTGGTATTATTTGTAACATTCTTTTCTTATATGACTTTTTAGATTATAGGCTTGAAACTTAAAAAGTCACAACCTTAGTTCCTTGGCATAATAAAATAAAAGATATAGAACTTTATTGTAATTTTCGCATGTGACAAATGACAAAAGCTTTCTTTCTTTCTTTCTTTCTTTTTTTCTTTCTTTCTTTCTTTCTTCCTTCTAAGCAACCAACAAGAAAACCATGTTTCCCGTCCTTGGAAACTTCTCTTAAACTATGGTCAAAACCGTGTATCAATCAAATCCCTTTTGCCATTTTTCCTTTTTTGCTTTCTCTTCTTTATATATAATCTCCTTTCACCAAGCCAAGCAACCCATAAAGAGAAAGAACAATCAAATGGAAAGAATTGTACTACAAGAAGAAAAAGCTGATGATTACTTTGATAGCCTACCCGACGCCATTCTTCTCGACATCTTCAACAAATTACTCGATGCCAAGTCCTTAACTCGCTGCCTTGTCGTCTGCAAACGCTTCTCTTCGCTCATTCCCCAAATCAACAATCTTTTCCTCTCCATCATTCCTCGTCCTCGTCGACAAGTACTCATCGGCAACTCATCAAAGCGCAGCGTTTTGAGAATCTTTTTAAGTAAACTCAAATGCTTTCGTCGTCTCTTCATCATCACTCCAAAGTCATCAGCAGCTAATAAAGATTCAATTGCTACTACCGTTTGGTGTCCTGCTTTGAGCAACAGCAAGTTCAGAGATATCAAATATATGAACGTCCAGTTTCCGGTCTACGGAAATGGGAATGACGATGATTATTGTTTCATCAAGTGGAAGGCTGCGTTCGGGAGAGAGCTCAAGTCTTGCATTATACTCGGTGCTACGTTGTTTTGTAAAAAGAATCTTGCATGGGAAAGAATTGCTCCTGTTCAAGAAGAAGAGCATTTTTTAACTGATGATCAGCTTAAACTGCGAATTGTTTGGACGATTTCTTGCTTGATTTCTTCATCGGCAAGGCATCAGTTCTTGAAACCGATTGTGTCAGAACATTCCCAGCTTCAAAGGGTCGTTCTGAGTGATTGCAAGAATCAAGGACAGCTCTGCATGGATGAAGAGCAGATTGCTCAGATGAGAAAGTCTGTGAACGATTCATCATTAAAGGAGAGGACTCCCTTCCCGGATTTGAGCATTAAGATGTTGTACTTGCCGGTACTGGAGTTGCCGGCTTCAGGGTACACGATGAGGGGAGCAACACTTGTCGTGATCAGACCCGATCATGATGATAATGATGATGATGATGCTGGTGGTGATTTGTTGGGAGGATGGTTTGATGGAGACGGAGAAGAGAAAAAGAAGGCTTTTGGTGAAGCTGTGAGGGAGTTGATGAAAGTGAAGAAAAGTTATGTGATGACTATGAATTCTTTCTGAAATGTTACATGTTAGAAAGCAGAAACTAACAGATTTTGTTTATGTGTGTATGCAAATGTGCTAATGATTCAGCGGAAAAGAAATTTATTTATTTGAACCATTTCAAAATATTTTGCCCCCGCATTTGGCTTCCAAGCAAAAACAGAGCAAAAGAGCATAAATGATACTCAGAATCTGCTAAGAAAAAATAAAATACTTGGCTGGACTAATAAGACGTTTCAAGTACATCACAATACAAGAAGCAATGATTAAAGGAGAGTTTTCTCGGTGAGCCTCTAATAAGAGCAAGCATAGGAAATTATACATTCTTTGTACATAGTGACCTGAAGCGCATGAATAGAAGAGAAGTAATTACATTGATGAAAGATGACTCAGATCCTGGATGGGATCATAGGAATGTTGTTCTGTAGGTATGCAGAAGCAGCTGCAACCCCGCTTCCCAGCTTAACCGGGTAGCCCACGTCTTTTAGTATCATCTCCACACCAGCGAGACAGCCCAACAATTGCAACTGAAATTGATGAGATACACGGATTAAGCAAGTTCACGCGACAAAAGAAGGAGCACTTTTGTAGATTATATTTTAGTTTCTAATAATGTTAGGTTGATCCATGGTAGATTATATTGCTGAATTACTATAAACAATGTCATAGCAGTTAAACTGGAAAGGCCTTGATAGTCCAGTTTTTTTTTTTTTTTCCTGAAACTAATTAGAGCGCTGTATAAATGATCATGAAATAAATCGAGTTGTAATATGATTGAAATATGATAGCACTGGTAACAATAACACTTCTCCAGTTATAATTGAAATAGGAACTGAAAATTGAACATTACCTCATTCAGGTGGCCGAGATGCCCGATTCTAAATACTTTACCAGCAACTTTGTTAAGGCCCAGACCTAAGCTTAGATTGTATCTCTGCCATGCCCTTCTAACAATTTCTGAACTATTGATATGTGGAGGAACAATCACAGCAGTCACAGTGTCACTGAACCATTCTTCTTTCTGGGTGCAGTTCTTTAATCCCCATGCCTCCACAGCAAGCCTACATTTCAAATTTTAAAACTTTTTTAATCAAAAAGTATATTCTTTCAACAGAAGAGCAAAACGAGATATACGGATTATCAAGAGTTTCAAAACATCCATTATAAATTTCTTTCGGGATGGTTTTACTACAGGCTCCAATTACCAAATAAGATGTTGTATTTTAGCCATATTCATACATTTGGTGGAGGATTAAGAAACTTCTAATATCAAAGAAAAATAGATGAAGAAAAAGCCGAAATGTCCTCACCTGGTTGCTTTGCCCAAACGACGGTGCCTTTCGATCACATTTTCAAGCCCTTCCTCAAAAATCAGATCCAAAGCTGCTCGCAGCCCATACAGCAGTTGGATGGAAGGGGTATATGGCCAAAATGTTCCCAAATTGTAAAACTTTATGTAGTCTTTCCAATCAAAGAAAACTCTGACAGATTTTGCAGTTTTGGATGCCTCTAGAGCTTTGGGGCTTGCACAAACAATCCCCATTCCAGTAGGAAGTGAAAGAGCTTTCTGAGAGCCAGTTAGAGCCACATCTATGCCCCATTCATCCATACGGAAATCGATGGCACAAATGGAGGAAACCCCGTCAACGAGAAAAAGAGCCGGGTGCCTGTATTCATCTGAGAAGAGATACCAAACATATTAAACAAGTAGATTCAATGCATGATCAAAATAAAAGAAGCAGAAGAACTTATATTTTTTTCTTGTAGATGTACATTGCAAAATTGATTAATCTTACAAACATTGAGGCATGCCATCCGCGCATCTCAGTTTAGCTTAGGTACACAGGGGACGTGATGTGTAAAAGAAAGCATGTAACCCTTACAATCATAGCTTTATTCTAAAGTACATAATATACACTTACCAAGAAGTTTTCTCACTTTAGACAAGTTGTTGGTAACTCCGGTCGCTGTCTCGTTATGAACAATGCAAATGGCCTTGATAGTGTGTGCAGTATCTGCTGCAAGTTTTGATGCCAAAACATCAAGCTTTGCACCTTCACCCCAGTCACTTTCGACGACATCAACGTTGAAGTTGAGGCGCTGCTGCTGATCAATCCAAAGCAAACTGAATTGACCAATCAGAAAAGAGATAATGCGATCTCCAGGAGACAGTGTGTTTGTAAGTGCACTCTCCCATGCACCAGTTCCTAAAACAAAACAGCTATATCAACAAAGAGAAAACCGTAACTAAAACATATGACAAATATTAGCTCATTTCAATTTTGGTTGCAGGATTTCAATTAC
This sequence comes from Citrus x clementina, assembly GCF_000493195.1. NCBI lineage: Eukaryota > Viridiplantae > Streptophyta > Magnoliopsida > Sapindales > Rutaceae > Citrus > Citrus x clementina. The sequence continues at coordinate 7,664,098 of NW_006262688.1, read as the reverse complement.
ATACATACACATGTATTCGTTTTTATGAATGATCTCACACCAAAAATTTGTACATCTTAACAAGCAATTAAGAATAAAATTTGAAGCAAGGATGCAATAAAAATACCTGTGGTTGGGATCAGAAATGGAGTTCCAGAAGTGGTCTTAAAAATTTTCTTGATATCCTCAAGAAGAGTTTTTGTTAATGCTGGAACTGCTGGAGAACGGTAGTCCTCATTGTTCCTATTCATTGCTCGGATGACTTGATCAGGGATCTGAACAGGACCCGGAACAAAGAGATGGTTCTTCCCTGGTGCGTACATATAGTCCATCTTTCCCTACTTGGAATGTCACGGATACCTTAAAGTTTGACGAGTTCTTGTTGTTTCACCACTCCAAAACACCTGACCTACAGGATTCCAAAGAAATAAATAAATCAAACCAACTTTACAACATCCTTTTGCTTTCAAATCACCTAAGCAGGCATAAGATCATTTTGATTCACATTTATAGTCTTCTCTTTTCGTCACTCCATGTTTCATTATTATATATATATATATATATTTAAAAAAAAAAAAAGGAGCCTGCAGAAACAAGTGCCAACTAACAAAATGTAGTAATTGGTAATAACTCAAATCACCTGTTTTCACAACAATCCGTTTAGATTCTAAAACAGAAGTATTGTCCAACAAAAAAATAACACAAGAAGGAGTCCCGTATCTTTATGCATGAATTCTGAACATTTAACAAATGGAAAGATGTCTGTTACTTCAAATTTATTTTCGAGATTTTTCCTTATAGTGATGATGAAAATAATTTCTTGGCTACCTACGTAAGATTATCAGTAAGAGTATATTGCAGTTAGTTTATTGTCCTTTGTAAAATTTTGTTACAATTAGACAATATTTCCCAATGTTTCGGTTAAACAAAACCTTTCTTTTTTATTAGAAAGAAACAAAATATAGTAAAGAGTTCAACCTCTACTAACTGAACTAATATATGCCTTATATTCTTACTTCAAAAAAAAAAAACATGAATTCATAATTCTTAATATACGAAAACATCAACGTCAAGTCTATTGTCACATCCCAAAGATGAAATTTTTTTTTACCCAATTCTCTTCCCACCGCGGATTCCAAACTTCATATTTCAGACTCAAGAGATTTTACCAACTGAACTAATTGATAAACAGTTTACTAAAATTATCCACAGGAAAATCATCATGCGTCCCAAGATTGTTTAGTAGATTTCTCAAAGTATTCGTTACGTTTTATTTTATTGTATACTGATATGTCTTTTACAATAATTCGTGAAAAAAACGAAAAACAGAGAGCAGTCAGAGGACCAAACTGCATCTCACATGTAAGCACAGAATAATATGCATTCAGTATATGCATAATACATGCATGACGCATGCAAGAACAAGAACAAGAGCAAGAGCAAGAGCAAGAGCAATTTTCTGAAACACGCATAAACAAAAAAAATGAAACACAGCAACAAAAACAAAAATATAAATCAAATGAGTAACAGTTCGGAAGATTACCTGAAGAGGAAGAAAGGTTACAGCTCAAGTGTTAAAACTGCGAAAGCCAAAGAGAGAATTCATTTTTTATAAGAGCGCGGGAGAGCCAATCAACAATGGAATGGGACCCACCAATTCATCAGACGTGGCAGATAAGAGTGGAAGCGTTGGAATCCTGCGGCTCATAATTTGTTTATATCAATGACATGGGAAAGATTTTCGCTCCAGCATACGCTGAGTTAGAGCCTCCTACTTCCACTAATTTTTTTTTATTTGATTTTGTTTTATTTTGGGTTGCCTCCTGTTTTCACCATCGCCCTTGTTGTTTTAGTTTATTTCCTTTCAGCCCTTTCTGATTTTGATAAAATTTAACTTTTGATTAAAAAAAAAAATCTAATATTATAGTTTTGAGTGTACTTCATTCATGCTGTCGTTTAAATTCGAATAACAATAGGCTGTAAACATTGGTGTTTGATGTGTGAAATTTTTCCTTCCATCCAAACTTTTTTTTAAAAAAAAAATAAATAAAAGAAAGGAATTGATAATCAAAGTATGCCTCAATAATTAGAAGGTAAAATATAGTGGGCAAATTGGATAAATGCCCAAATGAATGGGCACAAAATGGAAAATGCATAAGAACTTGAGCTGTACGCAAAATATTTGAAAGTTATACAATTGGAAGTATGAGGTTGAGAGGGCAATGTGAAAGATAAAGTGATAATGTCTGTGAACCACACCATCTTTTGTGGGAAGCAACACCACACATCACTTCTCGTCTTGTATTTTTATGAACTTTGCTGTCTTGATTTTGTGCTTGTTCCCAATTTTACTCTTTGTCCCACTAATTTGGTAAACCTTTATCCATTATTTCGATTCTGTTTATCTTATTTTCTTGGTACTTCTTTAGGAACACCACTGCATGTTCATTTTCCATGCATATGCTTGAAACCAAATGTACTCTTATCACCAGTGTTGCTGCTTTCACGAAAATTCAGATCATCTCTCAGAAGCTCTCAGTGGCATCTTCGGTTGTCAAAGAATATGGATTCATCGTTCAATCCCAATCATGCATGATACAGGGAAATATCACTCAGTAAGCAGAAACACCTCTCACAAGATAAGTTGACCCTATAAAAGAAATACAATACCTACGATACATAAATTCAAGATGATGCGCTCAACTTGGCCCTAAGAACTTGATCAAATGGTTTTCAAACAACTTTATTTGATTGGCCACCCAAACTCAAATCTTACAGGGCTAAAAGATTTGTATGAGCTTAGACTATTATATTGATAATAATTGGGGGACAAAAAAAAGATTATGCACTCATCACGTTAACAGCTACTATTTTCACATTGATCCCATAATTTCCAGATCATATCCACAGGCAAAATTTATAAACATCTCACTCAACTGAACACAAAAGAGTTATCTTCAATCAAGTATTCGATGGCATGATATTAAAAATTAAAATACACACACATACATTACATGATTGTAACAACACTGCATTCTTTATCCCCTCAGGTGGTGCTAAAACTTCAAAGATATAACATCCCAATGTGCATAAGTTCTTGATGCCTACCTATTTTCTTTTAGAATTATTAAGCTGAAACCAAAATGAGAAATACATACATCAGCCAACTGCTGGATAAATGTCCAAGCAACTAAGCAAGTGTCATAAAAGAAGGAAAAGGCCTACAAAATTATGCAAAATTGATAATGTACACTTTCTCAATTGATTAATACACATATATATTGTCTTGCTCATGCCTAAACATTTTCCAACTGAATGAGGCTCTCTCTTTTTCCTTTTTTTCTCCCACTACTTTTGACTATATACGTAAAGGGGAAAAAAAAAATACTCTACTCATTTTCCTGAAAGGAAAAAATAAAAAAAACAAAAGTCCTGGCAAAACCTGCATGTGTCTTGCTATGTTAATCCACCCCTGGCTTTCTTCCTCAGCCGTCTACACATGTGATTCCCCAAATGATGGCGGATAAACTCTTCAGACCAGCTGTTTAATACCAAACTGGACTCTGCCTCTTATTCACATCGTAAAAAAGAATTCCAAGAGAATATCCAGGTGACTTAATCGGTAAATGCCACCAAGTGAAAGCCAATTGGTGTCAATCTTTCAATCAGAGCTGCACTCGTACATCTGAAAGACTAATTGATGCCAGACGGGAAACCCTGTCTAGGAGGAAAGCCGGTTTGACGCATTGGGTAGCGCCTCTCAGTAACAAAACGCCTGTTGTCAGTTGGTGCCGCACCAAGAATTCCTAACGAGTTTGGATCTGGTAGACGAGTGCCATTATTCATAGGTCTTTGCAACATGGGCTGAGCTTGGGAATACATATCCGTTTCTGCCCTTCTCCTTCGTTTCCATGCTTCAAACTTTTTTGGATCAATGCCTTTGTGAATTGGTTCTGTCATTTGATAAGTAGACACATTTTTATGTCCCTTTTGCCTCTCAGCATGGCGGTTGAATGTAGAAAAATTTAGATCATTATCAATAGAACCAGAAGCAGAGCCATTAATGTGGGAATGTCCAATCCCTGCTTCCTCTTGCCGCTCCTGCTTGAGTTTGGAATAAATCTGATGCAGTTTCTCCCCAGAAAGATTTGAAAAAGTAGAGACGTAGTTCCATAATCGCATAGTCATCCCTGTAATGCAGCTTCTTTTAAACTTTCATACAGTAAACAAATCCAAAGAATGACATGTATATGACATACAAGGCAATGAAAATAATTTTCACCAAGATACTTCCAGCAGATAAAGAGAGCGGCAAAAATAGCAGATTGAAATGCAATGTACATTAATCATGTCAAATGATGAACAAATAAAGTAGGACCCAAAAAAAAAATAAAAAAAGACATACTATCTTGCTTATATAGTTCCTCCTCATGTTCTAAGACAATTTGGTCTATCCTTCGCCCTATAAGCTGCAAGTAATTCCGAATTTTTGAAAGCACCTGGATAAAATGAAAGAAAAGCAATGAAGTCAGATGTTTAATCCTCGAATACAAAGGTATATGCCAACAAAAAGATGGAAAAACAGAAGCAACCTTTTCCTTTGGAAGATTGTCACTGGTAGCTTGCAATCGTTGAAGGCGCTGCAGGGTTCTAATTTCATCAGCCATGACATCTTCACACCATTCCATCCATTTCACTTCCTTAAATTGTTCATATACTTCCTCGTTGTCCGACATTTCACCCTCCTCTTTTGTTAAAGGTTGTTCAACTCTTTGAGGTTTATGAAATCTATCTTTGGTAGATTGGAAATTGACCTTAGCAGAACCAGGCTTTCCTTTCTTGTCCCTCAAGCGAGATATTGGCATGTTCAAAATATTCTCAGATTTCTCTCTGCCCTTCTTGGAAGCCTTACGTCCCACTTTAGCATTCGCATTCTTTGCACCAACAGCTGCAAGTTCCTGAAGGAAAGGTCCCAGTCATCAGAATAGGCAATTGGTAACAAGTCCAAAACACTGGCATAACTATGCAAACAACATGAAAGAAGTGTAAGAATAAAATGTGCCAGTTGCCCCATTTATTGCTAGATCCACTCAAGATCGTGCTAGAATTACCATCCAGAGTTCCCTCCGTTAGAAGAATTGCAAGATCAAACAATTTAGAAATCGGGGGGGTTATCATGAAAATTTAACTTCCTGTCAGTTATCATTCACACTAGCCATCCATCTTGTACACCCTTATTTATCTAGGCTTAAATACGTCAATCCACCTCTTCCTTCTCACACAAACCACACCTTTGCATCACCATAATACTTGATCATGAAGTCCTAAAAGTAGAATGAGAAAAGAGAAAGAGAAGAAAAATTGACAGCAAAATATAAATAGTAGAGATATATGCAGAGATTAATAATATTTTCATGGCTTTAAGCCTTGAACTTGGAATATTGAGGCAGTGAAGGAAAAGAAGTAATGTAGGTGCAGTAAAAGATCAAGAAAAAACAGATGAGCTAGTATAACAAAAATGAGCACATGTTGACAAATATTGTTAAAAAATAAAAAAATAAATTAAGAATCCAAAATGAAAGGATGAGCAAATTTGGGTAGAGGAAAGCGATTGCCTACCATTTCCAAAAGTGCATTAGCACGCTCCTTCAAATTTGGTGCACGTGGAAGGAAGGTCTCATGATGTTGAAGTTCAACAGGAGCAATCTTCTTCGTAAGGCCAAGCCTCTCATCTAACCTTATGTTTTCCCAATTGCCGAAACCATGGTAGTGTATTCCCAGAAGCAATCTTGCATCATCAACTAAGAACATCCAGAGAGTAAGACATAATAAACCACCAAACACTAACTTTGGGTTCCCATCTCTTGAATAATAATAAAAATAAAAGAAAAAATATTGTATATATAGATATAAAGTCGTGGAATAGCCGTATGAGAGCAGGAAATACATACACTGATTCCAGCCGCAACCTTTGGACCAATTTGACGGTTTAAGATATGACAACACTCGGAATTGCTTAATAGGATCTTCATAGCGACTTATACGCTTTGCTAGAAGTTGAAGTTCTTCAACACGGTTAATTAGATCATTAGCCTTCACAGAGACACCAAAAAAATCCAGCAAAGGAGGGCCCTGGATGTAATCAGACAATTCATTTTATGAGGACAAACTTTCCGTATGCCAATAGAATGAAAATTTACATTAGAAGAAATCAATTAGAATCAAGTAGAATAACTTTCAAAACTGACCTTTGGGTCCGGACTTCCTACTTCAACTGCTTCTCTACACCCATCAATTAAAATATCAAAAAGTTCAACCACCACTTCTTGTGGAGCTGTTGCAACTGCACCACCAGCATCTCGAGCTATTAAGCTGATTTGACTCTGGTTTCCGAATTTCATAACCTAATTTGAGAAAAAATATATATATATTCAAAATTACACACAGAATCTGTGCTGTAATGAAGCAATGAGAAAGCAGAAATGATGCTTCAAGTAATCGCAACAGAAGAAACCATACAAAAATCACCCGTTCCAGAAGCAATTTAATCCAGCAAAACAAAAGTGGCAGCAAACTAATATTAGAGATATCCCAAATATGGCACTTAAATAAAAAATAAGATGGGCAAGGAAGGACATCTACAGAGATTGAAAAGTTTCAGGACCACAAACCTATCTTTACATTAGTTTTCAGTTTATTTTCTGCCTCTCAGAAGCTAAAATTATTATTAGAAGTCATACAACGATGGGGCAAATCTACCAGAATCAATTAATGATATTGATCGGACGTTTCTGAGAGGAGCTCAGATAATATAAGCCCTCATATTTAAATAAAAAAAATGCTGGGTTGAAGTAGTGAGACAATACTGCCCACAAATTAGAATTCTTAGCACATTAAACAGCAAAAATAAACTAGTGCTTTGGAATCAGAACCTTTCATTATACACATAGTGATACCAAAAGAGGTCATGCTCCAATAAATAAGGTAAATTCAGTGATCATTGGTTCTAGTGACTACTATTCAAACTGGTTGAAGCTCTTAATAAGGTTAAATATAGGAGCATAGGCCCGCTACCAGCCCATATCCATATGCATCCAAAGGTATAAGATTGATTTTTTTTTTTTTAGGACACTATCAGACACCCAAACTTGAGAGATTTTTTAACCTTTGGATAAAAATATCATTTCACAGATTAGCAAGCACGTAAATATGCAGGATATATTATGAATGATCCATCCACAAAAGAGAAAATATATATACACACATACGGGGAAGGGACTTTTTTGACTTAAATCTAGACATCAAAATCTGGCCATTTATTTAGTTCAATCCAAGAGCTAAGATAATTGTTTATGTGGCATTAAAAGTATTAAATATAAGATTTTCTTCTTCTTTTTTTAATAAAAGAAAGCTCAAGTAGCATATTAAAACTTAAAAAAATGAGAGAGAGATTGGTATCTACTCCTTCAATGATTATACAAGTAACAAAAAAACCATCCCTATTTTAGCAGACTGTATACTTTCCAAAAAAATCAAGACTCCATGACTTTGTGAACAACATTGTTCTGAATAAATTAAGTGAGGATTCATTTATCACCACGCAATGTACAGCATCAAGGTGTGACTTGCTAAGTTATGAAACCAAAAAAAAGCTTAAGATCACAAGAAATCATTTTGACAACCAGAAACATCACATCACAGCTTGGCAAAATGGACAACCCAAGAAGATGATCCAAATGAGAAAACCCAGCTTCACGCAAACAATAATTCCAAATATTCATAAGATTTCAGGAATGAGAATAGATTCGCAAAAAAAGAAAAGTTCTTGTTGGTATAATCTTGTTAAGGAAGTTAATATTTCAAGAGTCAGTATTCTCTCTCTCCCCCCATTTTAAGTTTTAATATGCCGCCTCAGCATTTTGTTTTTTCAATGTTATATTTAAAACGTGTTTTATGCCACATAAGCAATTATCTAATCCTTTAGATTGAACTAAATAAATGGCCAATTTTGATGCCTAGATTTAAGTCATAATCTTAAGTATAGATATATATAACAAATACCAACATTGTTTCAACTTAATGAACTTATAGAAGATAATCAAAAAATGAAGATGCATAACTTCTTTAACATCTACAAGAAATAAACAGAACACTTTGAAAGCAATATTTTTGAAGCAGCATATGACAAGGATATGAATAGATTTCACAAGAGTAATCAAATGAGGCATGCCCAGGTAGAAAACTATACAATAACAATGAAGTATCATAAACCATACCGCACGATAAAAACGCGTGGCATCTCTCTTGGATAGATTCCCATATGACCAGTCTCTCACTTGAGCAGATGCTCCATCAATAAATGGAACAGATGGAACCGAAAATTCTGCTTTGCGGCGCTTCTGAACTCTCTCCTGAGGCTCCTGAAGCTCAGATCCTTTCTTCTTCCTTTTATTACTTCTCTCGGGTTCATTTGCTTCAGCATAGCTTTTGGTATTCCTTGCAGCACGAGGAGCTAAAGCATCCTAAATGGAGAGGAAAAAACGAAGACTTGAGCAGACAGCTAGAGCTAAATAGAATTTCTAAATATCAGTCCTGCAAGAAGCAGGTAGAACAGCCATATTTTTGAAGTTATATTGAAAATCAACAAAGTGGGTTCATGCCTCAGCTTGAGCTACAGCTTCAGGTTTAATCCAACGACTCCAGAAGCTACCATCATCTTCAGCACCACAGAAATTGGCAACCTAGATGATCAAAGAGAGGATAAGGTTTCACGAAAATTTAAGAGGAGAAAATAAAGAGATTGACAACCAAATAATGGAAGATGGATAATAATGACGGCACATCATTTTCTTGCCTTAAAAGCACTCAACAATTCATTCCCTCCTTCTCCTTCAGCTTCCTTCTCCTCTACTTTCTCTGCTCTTTCAAGTATTTCATCAATATCCATGCCTAACAGTCTTTTTTTGCTCTCCTCATCGTTTCTGTCCTCTTTAAAAAGTTCCTCTGCTCCGAATCTCAAAATTGCCGAAAGTTCATTCTATAATCATAAAGGTAAAAGTTAGATTTTGCTAAATAACAAAAAGTTACACCTAATATCCAAGAGATAATAATGAAAAGAATACAAAAACAACAAATGGTTTTCAAATACAGGCTATATGATAAATAATTAAGCATACACCCATATGCATATCCTTACTTTATCAAAATAACTCCCTTTCTTTGTTTCTTTCTTCTCCAGTCTACCCTCAGCATTCAACTTTTGGATCACCAAATGATCAAGAACCTATATAGAACACATTTTATCCAAAAGAAGATTGTTAAATAAGTAGCAAAAAAAATGAAACTGAGCAGCTACATGTAGGTCTCATTACATGCACAGAAATATAAACACAGACGCATGTATACCCACGCATCCTTTGGAAAAATCTAATAAAACAACAAAACTTCCCCATATCACCATACCATCTTTTTCTTAGCACGTTCCAGGATATCCTCCTCGACACTTTTGCTTGTAACAAATCTATAGATGTTGACAACTTCTTGCTGTCCAATTCTATGAGCTCTACTCATAGCCTGAACAAAATAGAATCAAGCATATATAATGAGAAATGTTATGCTATTTATAACATGCAAATGAACTGAAATATATAACAATGAAAGACAAAGATGTAGCCATTGAAATTTACAAATTAAAAAAAAAAAAACCTGCAAGTCATTTTGAGGATTCCAGTCGGAATCAAATATTATAACAGTGTCAGCTGTTGCAAGATTGATACCAAGACCACCAGCTCGAGTTGAAAGCAAGAAACAGAAATCCTCACTACCAGGTGCATTAAAATGATCCATAGCTTGGTGGCGCAACTCAGCCTTTGTACTACCATCAAGCCTTTGAAACTGGAAACCTTTATACGACATATACTCAGCTAGTATATCCAACATTCTAACCATCTGCAGTAATTTATTAGTGTAATAGCCACTGAGTCAGGCTAAAATCTTTGTGTTAAAAAATAAAAACCAAATAAACACATATATATTTGTAAACAGGAGCACAGATTGTTTTCATTTTGATAACCCAAATGAATAGATAGTATTAAGGAATTAAAAAGAATATGAAATTAACAATAACTTTGAGCATAAATATCTAAATTCAAAAAATTATACAAATTATAATTGTAGATTGATATTACAGGTAGAGGCACGGCCTAAACCCCACCATCTTGGTGGTTTAACCCCCCCCCCCCAAAAAAAAAAAATCTATGCATAAAAGTAAATAAGCATTGAAGGATAAAATGGTATACAGAGAGAAGGGGGATATATATGTGTGAGGTGAGAGGGAGGGGGGGTGTTATTGCTCCTCTAATACATTCTGCCAACTCTCCTATCATATAAGTACTTAATTCTCATATTCTTAGTATCAGTCTTTTTGCCATTTCAAACTTCACAAACCTCTTAATAATGTTTTCTCCTCAACTAATGAGTTTTATCTAAGGTTAATTATCGACAACAAATATCTTGATCCGTTGATGCGTTTGGATTCCTGGAGGTATCTTGATTAAAATATCATTCCTACTCTAGACAATTGAATGATCCCATTAAACCCTATAAGAACTAAAAGATAATAGGCAGTCAGGTTTTACCTTGAAAATTAAGTACCTTTACTACGCAACTGTAAAAAAGCATTCTTTTTTTTCATCATGATTTATTAACATCTTTAAGAATGCTTTATACTAGATTGTGATCCCAGGAGGACATTCGTGGCATTTGACACTAAACAATGGGAAAAAGCCTAGGCCATATGACGGGCACAATATAAAAGTCCAAAGATTCCGCACCATAAACAAAAATGCCATACACATGCAAGAAAATAAGACCAAAAAAGATCATGGAACACCAAAACAATAATTTACACCAAGGATCTCAAAACAAGTAAAGGCAAAGCGAATACAACAATAAAAAGTATGACATCATTTTCAACTAACGGAGACATTATAATCAAGCTCCATGATTTTCTGTGAGAAAGTTTGCCGAAAAAACCTGAGAAAAGATCAGAACACGATGTTTTGTCTCATGCAACCTCACAAGTAGCTTGTCCAGTATCACTAGTTTCCCACTGCTCAAAATAATTCTCTCCAGTTTGCTGGTATCATTGATGCTGGTGTCCCCACCATAACCATGGTCTGCACTCTCAAAAAGGAAGGGATGGTTGCAACATTTCTTTAACTCTACCACAATATTCAGAAGTGAAACCTGCAAAATCCAAATAACCAATATGCATGAACAATTATCTCATCACCAAAAGGAATGGTGACAACGGTAAAATGTTATCGCAAAAATTTATTTTAACAAAACCACTTATAACAGCACAACAGGAACAAACATACCGTATAGTCAGGGAATTATAAACATTAATTGTCATACCCAGCATGAAAATAAAAATTATCAAAATGGCATTTGATAAATTCTTACTTGATTCCCACGAACTCCTTTGTTCAAGTCGTGGAAGTTGCGTTCCAAAATCCACTTGTAGTACCTACAACAGTCAAAAACAGCAACAGATGTTACTTTAGCAGAATAGAACATTTTCATCATATTTAGAATCTATTACTTACTGCTTTTGAAGAGGGGACATCTCAACTCTAAGAATACGTTCAATTTTCGGAGGCAAAGACTTCTCCACGTCTTTTATAATTCTCCGAAGAATGTGCGGCCTCAATTCCATATGAAGATTTGCAAGCTACACATTTATAGAATACATAACCAAATGCGTTTATTGGATTAGACATGGATTAGACAAGAATACTTGCTGAAAAAATAACTGAGGTGCCAAAACAGGACAAATTAAAAGCCAACGGTACTTCCTACCTCATTTTCATTGAATGAACTGAGATTCTTGTAATTTTGAACGAAATCATCCTTACTCTTAAACTTGTCATGATCAAGGAAGTGAAGCAGAGCCCTGCAGAAAGAAAGATAAGGAATACATATTTCAGAACAAGACATGAAACAGAAAGGCTTGTGAAAATTTATTGAATTAAAAAACAAGGGCAGAGTATGTAAAAGAATAACATAGTCGATAGATCAAAATAAGTAAACTCATCTCAAGCAAGACTTGCAACCACTTACAAAGAAAAAATTATGATATTAACATCAATAACATCCGGGTACAAAAAACAATGTGAGAATAAGCTGAACAACTACAATCATTAAATTCTATATAGATATTGATTATGGATGATCCACAAAGTCAAAGGAAGATGCCACATACAAAACCACCATGGAACTGATCAAATAATTTAATAAAAATTCTGATAGGAAGTAATTCGAACACCTCTGGCCTTAGGTGCATACTTGGATAACTATCTTCAGAATTAAATTAAAAATTACTGGAGTACCTACAAAAAAAGTCGAAGCATTGTCTATAGTTCCAAAAGGCTACATAAGTTATGCAGAAACATCAACACTTGTTAGCACAACAGCTGGAGAGGCAATTTCATTTGCACCCCTCAGAGGTTCAAGGATGCTATAAACTCCCTCTTAAGACTCCCAGTATCTAAAACGACAGTGACCGTCAAATGAAGGTTAGGCATGTCAAATGAATTAAAGCATGGATGAAAATTACTTAAAAATCTGGAGAGCATTAATATCAGAGCTGGTAGAACACATCTGGATACCAAAGATGTCCAGAACTAGGATTTTTTATCAGTGTAGAACTAGGAATTTTTTTTTAATAAGAGTGTAAAACTAGGATTCACCACCCAGAAACAAATCCATAAGATAATGAACAGAAATGACTTCATTCTCATAAGAACCAAATATATCCAGTCCATTCCACCGAATAGGTGGCAGGGTGGAAAAGTGTTATCAAACCTAACATTCAAATCTTCACTCTCTCAAGTACACCTCCTATTTCAAAATTCCATCATCAGAAACCCAAAGCTCCACCAAGAACCTTACTTCACTAGTCCTCAGGTGGTGACCAAAAATGCTAGTCAGTCCTAGTCCCAATGAAAGAACCTTTGAGAGGAGTTGTTTGGCTAGCTGATTTACATTATTGGAGGTTGCAGCAACTGAACATTTACTACCTGAAGATGATTGTGTCACCACCAGTGTCAACAGCCGCCAATTTTATTTGGAATTTCAGAATTCTTGAGTTACTATGAATTTGCCATATTAATGAAATATGTTTTGCTTACGACAAAATTAAAATGTCGAGAGGTTTCCTTCATTTCAGACTCTAGGAGGAAGACTTTCCTTCTTGAAATCCTCACACATCAAGGGTGCAAATAAAATTTCATTCATGAAACAGCAGGCCAATCTGTATAGAACACTAGTGTGTGCAATAAAACCCATAACAGAAACATTTTCCAGAACGTTGAAAAGCCTTTATTTAATATATATATATATATATGGCAAATTACTAACAATAATAAATTACCCTCTGCATCCAAGATTGCAAATGTTTTGCTAATATAAAGAGAACAAACATACCATAGCTCTTCCACACTGTTTTGCAAGGGTGTGCCAGTAATAAGTAACTTGTTCTTAGTGCTAAATTCCTGCAGAGACCCAAGTACATTATTTTATAGAGATCATGGTGAACTAGCACCTATCTAATATACACTGTGAAACAAAAATTAGTTAAAAATGCTGCCTACCGAGAGAGTTGTATACAACTGTGCTTCACTGTTCTTTAACCTATGAGCTTCATCAACCATCAAATAGTTCCACTTTATCTTGGACAGAACAGCCTTGTCCTTCAGGACAACTTCATATGTGGTTAACAGTGTATTAAATTTTATAGGCCTGCCGACTTTCTTGTCATTATAAAATTCATATTGCTGACAAACCTGCAACCGAAAGAAATGGTTGAAAAGAGTAAAAGAAGAAGAATATAATTTTCTTTTCTTTTAATTTTTTGAAGTAACAGAAATTATTTTTATTGATTGACTGAGGATTCACAAAAATTACATTGGATGTCCGCACAAATCCCAAAAAAATAAATAAAATAAAAAGTCAATATCTACCCTTATAGTATAGCAGCTCAGATAAAAGATTTCATCAATTGGACAATGAAAACAGAGAGACAAATCGATTAAGGACTAATTCGCTAGCATTTATAAGCAGATTAGACAGAAAACTCAGATTGGACTTGGATAAAATAAATATCTGACCAAAATCAAACAATAAACAAAGAGCTGATTTTCAGATCTAAAATGCAAAAACTACGTTAATCAGGTTTCAATATGTTTCAGTAGATTTTATAGAAGTCAGATTGAAACGAGGCAAACAGGTGTATGATAAAAGCAAAGTATCTGCAAGAACTTATGTACTAGAAGCCTGCCCAGTAAAGTCAAACAAACCTTGCACAATCAATTGCGGGGGTAGGGGAATAGGGAAGTGTCGGTGGCGGTGCCATGGGAGTAGCAACAAATGTCAAAAGTATCAGAAACCAGAGCCCTATTTATATGCACAACTCAAAACAGATATATCAACAAATATGACTTACCTCTCGGCTTGCACGTGTACCAACATATACAATCACATTCATGGTAGGAAGCCATTTTCTAAACTCTTTCGCCCAGTTTGACAAGGTGGATAATGGTACAACTACAAGAAATGGACCAGGAATTTGTTGAGCGTTCTGTGAAAACAAAATAAAATTAGATTCAGCATAATCAATACAACAACATTTACAAGTCTACCACTTCGAAAAAGAAAACAAGTTCACCTGTAAGAAACCAAGCATTGACACTGACTGGACTGTTTTTCCAAGACCCATTTCATCAGCTAAAATGACATTGGTATCATTTCGCCAACTGTCGGGTAAAAGAAGAAATAATTAGTACATGTGTCATCAGACTCCACGAGTTTATGAAATCAGAATCCCAAGACCTCAAGCAATAAGAAGAGCATACCTGTTCACAAGAAAGTTTAGACCCTCAAGCTGATAGTCACGAAGCTTTCCTCCTCTTAACCATTCAGGTTGTTCCTCAAGCTTCCGTAAACTCGCTGAATAATAGAAAGATTTTCACATTAAATAATTTGTTCACAAGACACCATATAAGTAATGTTTGAGGGACACTTATGTCTGTTAAAAGTGTTACATTTACTTACATTTATATGTAGAAATATCATCAAGTTAATTAATTTTAAAAAATAAATAAAGTTGATGAATATATTAAAAAAGCATAATTTTGAGTTTTAACTCACTAAGATATGATAAATAATTCAAACAAAAATACATGTCTTACATTTTGTAAATAATACTCTATAAAAGTTTTTGAACAGTAGGAAAAGTGATTTATTTTTTAAAATTTATGATAATGCCTTGATGTAAATTATTGGTAGACAAAAATTAATTAGGTTTTTTAGATGGTAGTAAAAAGATTAAAAGGACAAGGTAGTTTTAAAGTTTAAGCTTAATTAATGCAGTGTTCAGGCCAGTGTTGAGTCAAATTTTTTATTTAATTTTATTCTAAATGTCCCAACTTCAGTGTTAAGAAAACGAGCGAGCGAATAAAAAAAAAAAAATTGATTCACTGAAACCGAATTATTCAAGTGTTTAGAACTAAAAGCCAATGATTCCTGGAGATAAAAGGATTGATAAAATGAAAAAGAAAAAGGGAAAGAGAGAGCATAAATATGTCATATATGTTTTAAGAACTTCTCTCATGCAAGCTTCTAAATTTGGCCACCGTTCCAAAAACTCCAAAGCAACATACCTTTGCCTTTCTTACGCTGGAGATCCACCATTTTCCCTTGTTCAGCCATTGCAGCCTCACGAGCCTGACAACAAAAGTAAAGAATCTCAAAACCTGAACCCACACGTAAAATCATTCGGTGGTTGTTGTATGTTCATATTAGCCATGCATATTTTCTCTTTCACTTAAGACATATCTTCAAGACCTCAACCTAAAACTCTCTATTCTTGAAAATATTTGCCATGGCAGCTTCTGCAAAAACTCTATTTCCATGTCATTTGAGTAGATCCTTCCAAAATTTTAAAAACTTTAAAAGGTGAAATGTTAAATTACTTGTAGTGTTTATCAAAATGACAACCAAATTGAATGTAATAGACATTGGATGTGAAAGCAAAAGATACTAGAAGAAAAAAAAAAGAAGTTGAAACCAGTATAAAAGATTCTCTACCTTGTACTCATCAATAGCATCTTGAGCAAAATCAATAATTTCGTCCTTCTCCCTATCGCCAAACATCAATATTACC
>NW_006262688.1:7517214-7646130 GCF_000493195.1 Citrus x clementina | reverse complement strand
TCTTGACCAAGAGAATACGTGGGCCCTGTCGTTTCGTGGAACTACACGCTTTCGCCAAAATAGTGGTGGGGGGGGGGGGGGGGAAGATGTGGGCGCACTGGGCTTAGAACAAAATAAGCATATTAGAAGTTGGAAATATAGTCCAAAATATATGGTTTAGCTGAAGTAAACTAAACTTTTAGTTTTGAATAAAAATTTAGTTTACTTAAAATATATGTTTTAGCCAAGTAAACTAAATTTTTATTCGAAACTAATGTGGATAGTTAAAAATTAAAAATTATAAAGAAAAAAGCTAATGGTACACAGAATAAAGCAGCAGTTGTTCAAGAAAATTAAAGAAAAATGAATATTTTTTTATGAGAAACAAAAAAGAATATGTTGGTTAGAAAACAGAATCTACAAAGTGGAGAAATCCCCATAGGACATAAAACAACATGAAAGAGGTTAAAGAATTATAGCTGTTCTAATTTGAACCATGAATGACCACAGAGCTAGGTTGGTTATACCATGTTGCTTCAGCATACGAAAGGCCTTTCCATTTGACTAAATACTCCTGCGTCACATTACCCGAGCTATCTTTACTAATTCGATCAGCAATTATTCTCTCAACCTGAAAATCCAAATAATCAACCAATTTCAGAAACATTAAGCAAAAAATAAAAATAAAAAAGTACACAAAAAAAAATTCTGAAGATATTTAAGGGGAGAAGTGGAAACCAAGATGATAACAAAAAGCAACCTGACTGTTTTGCTTGATGATATCTAAGTCCATTTCCTTACTGACATCATTCAATTCTATCTGACATGGAAAATCAGACAAAACAAGTTAAGAAACAACCAAGCTCCTTCGGAAAAGCTTACGTTGCACATTGATGACATATGAATGATCATTATCAAAACACAGAGGCAAAATTCTCCAATACAAGAGCAATAAAAGAATTTGCACCCAATGGTGTGCCATTTATTGTGGACACTTGGAGCACAAAGAAGATCCAGACAGAAAAAAAAAACATGCTTTTAAAACAGCATATAATCATGAATTTCTTATCACAGTACCTAAATTTCATAATAATTTGGAGGTGATGGCCATATCAATTTTGTATCCTTTACTATTCTTTAACAAGTAGTCTTCTCTTTAACAACGAAAGTGAATAAAAGTACACAGCATAAAAAACCAAAGCAAAATCCAAAAATCAGATGATGGGATTTCAGGCAAGCTAATATTTTGGCCATTGACAATTTGTCACACTTCCAACAACATTTGGCATTCTTCGAATAGAGATTAAGAAAGCAACCTATCGTCCCATGCACTTTTTGACAGCTCAAAGCACAGAGCTCTCACTAATTTGAATGCCTCAGAAAAACAAATGTTATTTCACCACACGACTGGCTGCTAAAGAGCCCTATGTACCTCAACATGTCCTTTTGATGTTAGAAGATCAAAGGCAATATGCCATATTACACAAAATTAAAGACTCAGAATAATTATGATATGCTAAATAGTAAATAAGATGTCTGGCTTACAGGAGAAAAATAGATCAAATGGATAAGAAGTAAACAACCTTTGAACTTAATGACACTAAACAATGTTTCTTATTAATACTTGCATATAGGAAAGATAGTCATCAACTAATGTAGTCATCAACTAATGACTGATTTTTGCCTCGTCATCAACTAGTCACCAATTTTTGCTAACATCAGAAGAAAACAAGACTAAGGAAAGACTCTGTGACATATAAAGTCATGGAGTCATGAAGCCATAGAGGCTATGCAAACTCATATACACGCTACCAGTAACAATGATATCATTCAGATTAGTCACGAAAAATTAGACTTTCAAAACACTTACATGTCCATCAGCACACCAAAAACATGAACTCCATGAAAAAGTTTTGGCATTTAAGAAACCAAATATTACCTCCTCACGAGAGACCATCTTCCGGAACCTCACATCCTCCACTACTTTCTTTGCATAATTCAAAACCTTCTTAAAACCACTAAGCTGCAAATTCTCACAGACAGAGTACAGAGCATATAAACAATAGAGGATAAGAGATAAAAATTAAAATGATATAAGAAGTGGGATGCAAAATGAATTCTCCAAAATTATGTTCAGACTCAGCTACAAATTAACAATACGCATAAATAAAACCAAAAATTAAAAGCATACATTTTGTAGCTCAGGAAATGATTTCCACTGACAATGCAAATGTGACTGGCCTTTCCATTTTATCAAGAATTCCATCTCATTCCAATCTGGTTCAGAATCAAACAAGTGACTCATCAGAACAGGTTCCTTTGATCTACCGTTCTTTGCAGCATCTTCAGCCGTGCCCTTTGGCTGATGCCAAAGCACCTTTTCAATGGAATCACCATCTTCCTCTTCAATCTCATCCTAAACAATTAATAGCAGATAAAAATTAAAAATAAAAATAATACAATCCAACAGAAAAAATTAAAATTCATTATACTAATGGATAAAGAACAAAGATACACACTGTATGCAACTAAGGAAAAAGCCAATTAATATACTTGGCGCTCACACATGCATAAACTCCCACAAAATGAACTGAACCCATTTTCAATTGGACAGTCAAGGACCCTTTTTCTTGCTATGGAACTACAACTAATAACTAGAATGGAAAGTCAAGAACCTAATAATAACTAAAAGAGTTCCATTACACAGAACCTTTAATAACAAAATCAGTCTAGGTTTATATGTGCAATTAACTTCAGATAAAATACATCACTTTCCGGCATCTCATAAATACTCACAAAAACAGAGGTAAGCCTATTAATGAAATGTGAGTAACTCAATAGAAAACAAATAAAGTTAGGTTTAGGAATCACATGCAGAGAGATCAGTTGTTGGCTTTCTATTCTATATATTTCAAGTGACACTGGAAATTCTAAACTATGTTCCAGTTATCATTTGGTTAGAAAAAACAACACATGTTCAAGGGTAACCAAACAATGCAACTCCACATATAAACACAAATGATGAACGGTACATACTTTAGAATTGCTGAAGGTCATATAAGAAAATATCATTCTACTCCTGAACTTCTCTAGATAATTAACAAGGCTTTCTTCTCAATGTGGAAAAAGCATCAATTTCAGAATCAAAAAATCAAATAAAGGCAGAAACCAGCATGTAATAACTCATAATCTAAGATTGTATTCAAAAAAAAGGAAAAAAAAAGAAGAAAAAATTTAGAAGACTGCACCTTTTGGGGCTTCTTTTTCTTGCCTTCATCAAGTTCTTCACTTCCATCACTTTCAACATATGATACCTTACGAACTGACCTACTAGAAGTGCGAACCTCACTGTTTTGTCCACTGATTTTTGTCGACATTGTGGATCGAGCATTACCTTTACGTAGTTGTGCACCTCTCCTGGTTATGCTCTTAAAGTCTTCATCACTCTCACTGTCAGAATCCTCTGCGGAATAATTGTCCTCTTCAAATGATGGTTTTCCTCTCCTTTGTCGACTGGATGAATACAATGATTTGCGTTCTCTAGCAGGTTTTACATTACGACCAACTTTAACTCCTCTTTGTCTGCCCTTAGATTTCTTATTAGAATAAAAATCATCTTCATCTGAGACATCTAGATCATCATCACTATTATCATCTTCATCAGAATCTTCTGCATCCCAATCTTTATCCTGGTATTACAGGAAAAAGCACTTTATCAGTGTGCAGAGGGATCAGATTGATTACAATGCAGAATGTTAGCATACTATCCAGAAGCCAGCAGTATTTTCCCAACATAAGGATGTAGACGTGTATACATAAAGCAGAAAACAGGGGGAAAAATAAATACTTTTGATAGTTGATCTATAAATTGACCAGGACCAGTCATGTAGTCTGCAATTCACAAGGAGCAGTCATGTAGTCTGCATTGGGCTTAGTCCCACTGCCACAACCAGTGCATCATGCAAACACAGAGCCATGTCTAAAATCCAAATCCTTACATCCTGTATAGAAATAATGATGCTCCACATGTACTATTACCACCAGTAAAATTACAAACACTTTACACAAGGACTTCAAATTTAGGAAATTAAAATAAAATAAAGGAAAGAGAAAAGAAAAGAAAAACCCAAATACTTGTGTATGCCCTCTGCCCCCATATAAAGTAAGATCCAGGAGACCATGGAAATTCATGCAATCTTTTACGATTATTAAAAAGTAAAATAATTTTTCCGAAAGAGTTTTTACATTTTCAAAAAACAAGAGCTTCTTTACTGTCTCTCCATAACCTATCCAGCTCTCTGTTTTCTTTTGCACTGATTATTGATGTTAATTAACAACCCACAACCAAATCTTGACATCTACCACTTCAACCTCAAAAACCTCATTATTCTCAAGATCTCCCTCCATCATCAAATAAGAATCAGTCCCTTACTATTTAAAGCCAACCAAACCTTCAAAATGAACCCTAAATCTCTGATTCCAACGTATTGTGAAAGAAGGCTCTCTATGATTTTCATATTTTACATCCAACAGCACCCCCCCCCCCCTCCAACTGTAATCAGATTCATATTGAAAGTTCAGCACTCATTTCCTTATTATTCCAAAACCCAAAAACTAGCAAACTAAGCCACCAAAAAAGGAACATTAAGCATTTTCCTAACTCTACCAATGCCGCTAATCTCATGATCTCCAGCAATACCATTTATCAACCACCTAAAAAACTGTCTTAGTCTTATACATTTCTGATGTTTCCTGACTTTCAGAACCAATTTTATTAGATAATCTAGAGTTTCAGCACTAATTGATCCAAGATTTGAGAATCAAATGCTAAACAAAAAGGCACAGATAAAAAAGTGTTTTCTCAGTCATTAAGCTTCATAATAATTATCAAAAACAATAGATTCCTCTCCTCAAAGCAGATGAAATGAAGACAACAACCCAAAAATATAACAGTCTAGAAAATATATGCATGTGTGTGTGTGTGTGTATACCTAATTCATTCGCAAACAACATACTGATATCTCTATTTTACTTATTTTATTTCTTTTTTCTGAAACAACAACATATGAAATAACAAATAACAGGAGTAACAGCAGTGTACCAGCAGTCCACATGACATAAAAAAATAGCTTAATATGATCTATACAAAACAACCAATAAACTCTCAAAACAGTATAATATAACTGTATCAAAAAATTACAAAAACAACATATGCTCCCCTAAACCCCCCCCCCCCCAAAACAAAAAACACAAAAGCCAACCCCTCCAAAGATATCACTCATGACAAGCAGAAAATAAATAATCACAGAAAGTGAAAATGGAAGCCAGCAGAGATAGTAATGCAACAGCCAGGCATAATTACACAGTTGTCTTAATTGTAAATTCACAGCATAATACAGCAACAACACTATAAGAATACAGTAACCTTGTTGCCTGGGCGACTGCCAGTAACTCCATAATCAGGCTCAAAATCTGCATCATCAGGGTCATCTGGAAATAATAAGGCAACCAAGTTTCAGTAACAACTTGCCCCAAAGAAGTGAAGTTAAGAACTAGTGCATTCATTCTTTTATCTTGTCCCTGTTTTTGAAGCAGGAGGACCGTTAAATCCGCAAGAAATACAGCAATAAAAAAATTACCTTCTTCCTCATCCTCGTCTTCATAATCAGCATCCTCATTATTATTATCATCATCGTCATCATCATCGACATCTTTATGCCTCTTTAAAGCTCTTGATCTCCTAGACACACTGCTATTAACGGCTACAGTCTTTGACTGGGATCTAGAGTTCAACCCAACAGAATTGCTAAACCCTCTATACTGCATTGAGTCACTTTGTTCTTCCCCATCCTGCTCATAGTACTCATCAGACAACATCTCATCTGCAGGAACATCTGAGTAACCCTTTGCAGCCTTGTTAGCTGGTTTTTGGCCCTCATCTTGAGACTCTAATCTATCTTCCCTTTCATCTGATGAATTATAGTAAGACCCTTCCATATTTTTATATTCATATTTCGAATCCTGCCCAGAATCAGACCCGGCAGTGTTGGGGCCCCTAGGCTGGCAGTCCTTCCAAAATGTAGAACCCCATCTCCCAGCCAGGGCAGTTCTCCTACCAGAGGGCTGCATGTTTAAATCCCTCACGCCACCATGGTCAACAGCGGCAGCCTCATTTTGCAGTCTATTAGCATCATCCGGTTCTCCATCACTTTGATACTGTACATCCATGTTAATATCAAAATCTCGTTCACCGTAAGTCCCATCTACATCCTCCTCATTCCCTACTGAACTGATGCCCCCAACACTTTGTCCTTGAGCTTTGTCTTCCAGGATGCTCTGTGAAACTGCTTCACTTGTAAAGTTCCTAAAAAAAGCCATCCTCTCACATGGAACTTCTACTGGTTTACTTCACACCTCTCAAACCGGTTCAAACACCTGAACAACAAAGAATAGGCAAAATGAACATTGTAAATTAACCCTCAAAATACAAATAAAACAAAACCCATTTTAGCCTCAGCTAACAAAACAGTATAATCCAATATTAAAACCAATGTCTAATCAAGTTTTAAGCTTATATTCACTTCTATTTTAGCTTAGCATTGAGAGAAATGTAAGCGTGTAGTGATTCTGATCATTTAGCATGAGTTGGACTCTCAAAAAAATTTGAATTTGACACAAATACGTCAAAACATATTGATTTGAGAGCATTCTAACACAAAGGAAACCCTAAATTGTATTACCAGATCAAGCACACGAAAAGAATAGATCCATAACGTCAAACTCCAAATCGAACAAAATCCATTTCTAAAACCTCTAAAAAAACTCCAATTTGAGAACCGAATTACCCAAAGGAAACCCTAAATTCACAATCAGAAACCTAAATTACTAATTTCCATCATCACAGTGAAGAAATCGACGTGAACGGAGTGGAAAAAATGATTCAAGCACGTGACTAACCTCTAAAACTATAAACAAAGCGAAACGAGTTTTTGACTAATCAGGCCAAGGTATTCTATATCTAAATTGGAAAGTGCGCAGGTTAATAATCGTGCACACCTTCTATACCGCCGGGAACTGATCACCGGTCGAGGAAATTTTAAAAATAAAAAAATGAAAAAAATAAAAGGAAAGGACGACGTCGTTTTTCCTGGTTTTTTTTTCTGGTTTTTTATTTTGGTTTTCTTATTCGGATTTTTCCAACGCGGCGGCGGTCGTTAAAAGACCCCGGATTGTAAAAAGTGATTCCGATTTGAAGAGGAAGACGACGAGTTGTAGATTGTGGATTAATCGTTGATCAGACGAGAGAGTAAGAGAGAGAGAGGTTATGGCTATCAAAAGACAATTAAAGATGCGATATGAAGGGTTTTTAATTTGTTTTTTTCTCCATTCTTTTTTTTTTTTTGTTTGGAGAAACGTGTTTGTAAAAGCTTTCGTTTTATTTTTTTTATTTTTTTCATTTTTATTTTTAATCTGATTTTTAACTTGTGAGTTCAAAAGCGAAGATGCGAGTCCTGTCGGATTTTATCCACGTGGCGAGGAAGGTTTGGGAGGGACGTTAATCGAACGGTGAAGAATCCGGGCGAGTTTTTGTAGCTGTGAACGCGGTTTCGGGGATAAATCTTCGAAAAGACAAATATAGCCTTAAAGCTTCTCTCACTCTCAGTACTGAAATGCAAATGCCGAAAGAAACGTTGTCGTTTAACGGAGGCAAGTCAAGGACTTATCATTGACCTAAAAACGAAGCGGATTTGGTTGCAGCGAAAAGATGACAATTGGCCGGCCCTAAAAAGATGGACGCGGGTGAAGAAAAGAGGTTCCCGATTTTGGTAGTGTTATAATGATGTACTATGGTGGTGTTGTACGCTACATTTTAAGATATATTTAATTTTGCTTAAATTCTGTTCAATGGGATTTTCATTTCAAAAAGGCTGTGAGAATGTGTTATATGATTATATTACAGAAAAGAATTTGAGGTAGAAATCAATTTTGAGAAGAATTTTTCTAATTTTAAGTGTTAATAAATAGAATAACGCTATATTTATCATCATAACAAAATTTTCTAAAATATTTGTAAACATATGGCACATTTAATGTCATAACATTGGTCGTGGAACTGATCAATGTTGTATTTAGAGTATTGCACTAGACTAATAATTTTTTGTTGTACTATACTATATTAAACCAATTTGTATTGGGTGGATTATATTTAAAATCATACATCGTCCGTTGTTAAATTATACAATATTATTTATTAATTTGTCTTGTGTTTGGATATAGAGCGTACGAGATTACATTAATTTTTGATAAAATATAAATAATTTAATTAGCACAACTAACTGTTCATATAACATTTACCATCAGCATTTTATGAAGATGTCACATAATTAAAAGGATTACTTAATCTTTGTTTGGAAGGTTATTTGTTGCTTTCTCTACACAATTATACAAATGTAACCATCATATAATCCACCGGTAGTAAATAATTCAAAATAAATTTTCAGTCACCGTTACATATTGCAAGTTAACCAACACCGCACGGCCAATAGTTCCAGTAGCAGTCGATATTCGGCAGGGGTGGTGAAGGTGCTGTCAATGCTCTACCACTTAACACTGACCGAAATGACAGCTCATGCGATGGTGATATCTGTACGTTTGTGAGTTTAAACAACGAGGATTCCAATAATACTAAATTTGACTTTTATAAACAACAATAATCGGACTAATCGTAGATAAATAATGGCGGTGGTAAATAGGTTCCTTTAATAAGTTTTCTTAATAATAGATTGAAATAATATTAACTTAATATAAATTATTAACATATATAGATAGAAAAAAAAATTATAGTTCAAGATCCAGAAACAGATCCTTATTAATATATTTGATCCAGAATTTTAGATTTTATTAAAATTTGAGAAAACTATTAAATCATGCAAATTAATAACTTTCAATCATTACATTATTAAACCATACGGTTTAACTGTTTTTTTTCAAACATTAATAAATCTTGTCGTGGAACATTTATATATATATATATAGAGATAGGGACACACACAAAGAGATATATATATCTGTATGTGTGCGCGCGCATGTGTATTTATGTATGTATAAATTTTATTACCCATTAACGTAAATACTTCATAATTGGGCCTCAGGCCCATTTCGTTATTTTTACTGAAATAAATTTTATGCCGGTTTGAAGAATCTATAGCACCAACGGTTAGTGAGAGTCTTTCTCGAAACAGAGCAGGAACAAAACAACCGCACGAGTGGGGGAAAAAAAAACAGTTAAAAACAAAAAGAGGAGATTTAATGGTGGCGTTGTTTGTAAATTGTAGTTCAGTGAAATCTTGTCTTCAGCTTTCTTCTCATTCTTACATATAAAGTTCGATGTTAAGCTTTTGTTTAATGCTCAAATCGCCTTTATTAACCACTTCTTTAACTAGCTTTAATGGTAGTAGCAGTGGTAGTAACTACAGAAGAAGAAGGAAGCGTCATGTACTCCTTCCAAGTCTCTGCAGTTTCTTACCAGAAATTCATAGAATTTGCTGCTAATGAAACCAAATGGCATGCCCTTTAGGCCCCTTCGCCTCTGCAAGTACACCTCTTACTTGTGTGTATATGAATCTTTCCTTTTGTGTTATTACGTTATATGAGCAAATTTTGGATTCTTATTGGGTTGTTTCGACCTGGGGTTTTTGTTTTTGTTCTTGGGCAAGTGAAGCTTCTAGCTTGGAGCTGTGGAATGAGTATTTTTGAGTTATGCTTGTGTCTTTGAAAATTGTTTTACGAAAATGAAAATGGTGTGTTTTTTATTTGATGTTTTCAGGCCTCAGTTAGTTACTTGCTCCTCCATATTGCAATAGATTAATGGACTCATTATCGTGTTAAAATTTGTGATTTAGGCAAAAGTTTTTTTCGCAGGCAAGATCACGAGAATAATGTTATGTCCGCTACTCAAATGAAGAAAAGTAAAAATAAATGAGAAAACTGAGATATGGTATTATTTCATATGACGCTATCATATCAAAAAGATACTATGAAAAATTAGGATCTCTCTATCTTACATGCACGTAAGATACATCTCCCTCACATGAACAGTGTATAAACCCCACGACGCTATCATATCAAAAAGATACTATGAAAAATTAGGATCCCTCAATCTTACATGCATGTAAGATACATCTCCCTCACATGAACAGTGCATAAACCCCACACATGAACAGTGCATGTGAGGGGGATATATCTTACATGCATGTAAGATATGGATTGCCGAAAAATTATTGTTTTTGTATTCATGCTGTGATCATATGTCTGCATTTATGCTATTTATGGAAACATAATATTTCTATATAATTAGTAGAAATATTATACCTTAATTTCTATGTTCAATATTTTTCAGCCACCTAGCTGAACATTTAATAAATATTACACATAGTGTACACAAAGTGAGATTTTTATTCAACAAATATAATATATATTTTAAATAAACAATGATAAGACCTCTTTATTTACATTAGGTAAATCTACTTGACCAAACTAATTTAGTTACAGAAAGTGAATCATATTTAACTAAAGACATAATTTGTTTTTAATATGATTTTAATTAAATTGAAAAAAAAGTAAAGATAGAAGTATAAACTCTTGTACGAACTTATTTATATAAACTAATAATTTAATTAGTTGTATTAATCATCTCTTGTCCCATATGATTTATTTTTTTTATTATTATTATTTTCATTTAATAAATGAATTTATGTTATATTTCCTATAAGAGTTTGTACCTATATCATACATAACCGCCCTTAAATTAAATTAGCCACTTTTTCTTAAGTATCGGGAGAAAAGCATGAATATGGAAATAGATTAATTCTCGTTCTCCTTAGTCCTTACAAACATATTCTTCTACAAACCATTAACAAATACCACGTTTTAGTAATCCATAAATAAATCCATGTATGTATTTAAAAAAAAAATGCTTTGGATATTACTATTAGCAAATTTGATGAGGAGTTTGTGAGCTTGACAGTGTGTGATGAGATTGCTCGGGAGCAATACTCAGGAAAATTACGACAATAGGATTATGGATGGCAATGGGGCGGGGTGGGGGTGGGGATGCCTACCCCATTCCCCACCTCATTAAAATTTTTTGCCTCCATTCCCCAATAAATTTAGTGGGTTGGGGATAGGGAATCCCCACGTGGGGAATGATTCCACCAGCCCCACCCCATTCTCCATTTACTTATTTTATAGTAGATATAAAAATATAATTTCAGTAAATTAAAAATTAGAGACTTAAAATAAAATCATCACCATATTATAAAATGTTTAAATTTTTTTAAAAATCTCTAAAAGTTTGAAACAATATTTTAAACTGATATTAAAAGTGAAAAATATTTAAAGAGAGCAGCACCTTAAAAGAGAAAAGAAAATATAATAATATTTTAAAGTTAAAAAATATTGTAGGGTTTTCTTTTACTTATATTATGTTTATATTACATAAAAATTAAAAAATTATTAATTGACATTATAGTTGATAAAATAAAAATTAAAAACATATTTATATATAATGGGGATTGGGGTGGGGGTGGGGTGTGGAGTGCAATACCAAACCCCACCCCGTTAATAATTTGGGGATTACTTTTCTCTCACTCCCCATTCCATTCCCCAAAAATTATTAAAAAAAATTTTCCATTCGGGATGGGGCTCCAAACCCGTGGAGGATTTTGCCATCCCTAAACAAGATGACTATAAATTACTTAAGAGTTATTTGCCCAGAAATATCTTTCAGGTGTGTAATTTGACAACACAACTTCACCGTTGCATAAGTCCGAGAGAGCAAAAAGAGATAATGGGTCTCTTTTTCGAAATTGTGCAAATTAAAAACTGGGTTATGTTTGAAATTACGATTGGTGTTAAGAGTAAGATATTAATTTATAAACTATAAACATGAATGCAAAGAATAAATTGCGCAAATTATCAATCCATATTCCCTAAACCAATTATTGTAACATCAAATTATCAATCAATTAACAAAAGGGAGGGAGACCAGCCAAAAGTCATGTATTTTGTCGTCGCAGAAGAAGCCACACGCGAACCCATTGCCTGCCAAACTGAGTGACATCGCTGCCCAGCCCAATTTGGCAGCAAGAGAGTTAAATTGCTGATAGTTCGCAATATGGCTCAAGATTCATTTATTCGATTCGAAGTAAATAAATTTAAATTCGAAAGAAAATAAATTCATCTTAATACATGAATGAATTCATTTTGAATCGCTGAATAAATAAATCAAACCAGAACTTAAACTTGCTAATTTGTATAGGATTTGTTTAATGAATGATCATAATAAACAAATGAATACAAGTCCATTCATTATATTTGTATTACAAATAATTTTAAAATTTGAAAGTTAAATGTTACTCTTCATCAACTCTCTCTCTCTCTCTTCCCTCGCTTCTTTACTGCTTTGTTGCTCTCCAATCTCCACTGCCACTCTCATCTTCATTCTTCGATTTTAGTGCTTGGCTCACTGCCTTATTCGCCAATAATATTAATAGGTAACGAATTGCAAACGAATCTAAGGTCGATCTGTTTATTTATTTTGCTAACGAATTGTAATAAATTCAAGGAATATTATCATTTTCCCACTAAATATATTATGACACATCATGTCAGTATTACGGTTTGGTAAGACCATCAATTTACCATCAAACGTTTAAACTGTTAGCATTTTCCCACCATTCTGTTAAAACTCAGTTAATATGTAACGGAAAATTCATAAAAGGTCAATTTTACCCCTGGAGCGTAAAAGACGATTTTACCCTTTAAGAATGAAGAACAACAAATGATGATTTAATTACAAAATTCATAAAAGGTTAATTACATGGTCTTTTAAAAGGTCAATTTTACAAAATTCATAAAGGGTAATTTTTGCCCATTAAGAAGGAAGAACAACAAATGATGATTTAATTACAAAATTCATAAAAGATTAATTACATGGTCTTTTACGCTCCAGCGGTAAAATTGACCTTTTATGAATTTTTCGTTACATATTAACTGAGTTTTAACGGAATGGTGGGAAAATGCTAACAATTTAAACGTTTAGTAATAAATTGATGTTTTACCAAACCGTAGTACTGATATGATGTGTCAGAATACCTTTGGTGGGAAAATAATAATATCCCTAAATTCAAATTCAATTTGATTTGGTAATTAATTTTGATAAACAAATTAAACAAAATTTTCAAGCTCAATTACATTGTAGTTCCTATTATATGCTAAAAGCTAAAAATCAATACAGCTTTCAAAATTTTAACATAAATGTCTTGTTTAATATATACACGATGGTCTCAATTGGAGAAGCATCTAGGAACATCTAAAGGTGACCATTTGGCTATCCTTAATGAGCTAGAGAATATGCAGCCAAAAAAGTAAAAACGTTTGAGTCCGTTGGATTTGATACAAAATGGGAATCTTAAGCGTATGATTTCCTTATATATATTTATTAATGAAAAAAAAATAAAAAAAGTCAAGTGAATTGGAGTTTTTGGCAGAATTTTTTCGGTAATAAATTTATAAGTCAGAAAATCTTAAGTAGATGTTCAATAATTTCCCTGAAGCTTAATTCATTTTGGACATGTTTAGTTAAGGTATTAGAACTCCTCAGTTTATTAAATTAATACAAACCCATGTTTGACAGATAAAAAAGTACAACAACATTGCATTAATGGACCTGCCGCATTAGCTTGCCTCTTCCTCTTTTTTTTTTTTTTTTTTTCTTAATAATAATAATAACAATAATTAATAAATAAATAAATATAACTTTTGAATTTAATATAATAGTATGTAATATTACTATTAATTTTTTATTTTTATGTTATAATTTGTTAGTAAATTTATAATTTAATATAAATAATAATAAATATTTAAATATCAATACATTTAAATAATATTAATTTAAAATAAGTACTAATATAAAATATTAATACAATTTAAATACATAAATATAACATAATATATAATTTAAATTAATCACAAAAAATTAATATAGTATAATGTAGCACCAAATATTATACAATATTATTATAATACAATATTAATATAATATAACATAATATAATATACTAATATTAAAATAATATAATACACCATAATATAATATATTGTGCCAACGTACGTACCCTTTATTTTATCTAATACATTGTAGCCTGCCATAAGGCACGTGTTTCAAATCTTCTTACAATCGGATTCAATTATTCATAACCACTCATATCATTGGGCCTCAGGCCCATTTCATTTTCAAATTATTTATTTTTTCCTTATTCCTAATAGAAATTCGATGCCGCTTTTGAAGAATCTGACAAAAGCGGATAGCGATAGTCTTTCTCGAAACAGAGCAACGAAAGAGATTCTAACGGTGCTATTATTGTTTGTAAATTGCAGCTCAGTGAAATCTTTTCTTCTCCTTTCTTCTTGTTATTCTTAAAGTGCAAATGTTAAACTTTTGTTTAATGCTCAAATCGCCCTCATTAACCACTTCAGTAAGTAGCTGTAATAATGGTAGAGGTGGTAGTTGTAGTGTTTACTGGAGAAGAAGAAGGAAGGCTCCTGTACTTCTTCAAGTCTCTGCAGCTTCTTACCAGAAATTCGTAGACTTTGCTGTTAATGAAACCAAAAGGCATGCCGTTTTGGCCCCTTCGCCTCTGCAGGTACAACTCTCACTCGTGTGTATATGAATCTTTACTTTAGTTGGGTTCTTACTGGGCTGTTTTGATCTGGGGTTTGAAATTGTTTTTGTTCTTGGGTAAGTGAAGTCTTTGGCTCGGAGCTGTGCTACGAGTACTGTTGAGTTATGGTTGTGTTTTTGAAATTGTTTTATGAAGATATAGTTAGTCAGTTGCTTGCTCCTCCATATTGCAATGAATTAATGGACGCATTATCATTTTAAAATTTTGATTAGTGAAAAGCTTTTTAGAAGCAAGATCATGAGAATAATGTTCAGATGTCAAATGCAAATGAACAAAAAGTCAAAATAATGGAGAACCATTTCATTTGTTACCTTCCTTTTAATGAGAGCGATTACAGCGTCGGTGCCTTAATTATTTCCACAATGAAATCTGGTGTTTTTATTTTTCTGGTACTACTGTTTGTAGGACTACTTAATAGTTTCAAGTTACAAGATAACTGTTATCAGGGTTATTTTAACTGAGATTATATTAATATTATGGTTATCCTTATTTATTAAATTCCTTAAGCGAACGGCAGATCTGCAAATAAATAGAAGCATGGTAGATTTGATATGAAGCATTCCTATCTTATGAAAAAAGATGCTAGGAAAAATAATGCTTTAGTATTTATGCTGTGATCATATGTCTGCATTTATGCTATTTACAGAAACTGAATATTTCTGTGTAATTAGGAGAAATATAATACCTTGGTTGCAATGGATGGGAAAACAGAGCTTCAAATGTCATCATTTCAAGCTCCCAAGATTAGACTCCTACGCAGTATGAGCATACAAAATGAAGTAATGCAGGTATTGTCTCTTGGTAAATCACTAGATTGCATTTTTGGGGGGCGGGGGGGGGGGGGGGGGGGGGGGGGAGATTATCTTCCGCTACAATTTGTTTTGACTGTTAAAACTCAGATATCCGTTCTTTCCAGTTGGTGAACGAAAATCTTGCAAACAAGAGACTTTCTTTTCTAGTTGAAATAAATTTCTATATTGGTAACTGTGTTTACCTGCTAAATGGATGAATGAAACCTAGCAGAAATTATCTCCAAAACACATGAGGAACTTTTCTCTATGTTCATTTGGCTCATTGTGCATTTAATATTATCTGTGTTTTTGCTGTTAATAATATCTGTGTATATAACCGCTTGGGCTTAGCCCAAGTGGCTAGAGCCACTCCCTCACAAATGTGAGGGAGGGGGTTCGAGCCTCCGCAGACGCATTGCAGGGGTTTAATTTAAATGTCCTTCCTTGGAGCCCCAGAGCTTGAGTGAAGACAGTCTTTCTCCCAGGATGGGAGTTTGACGTCCCTCGAATATTTGAGAGGGTTAAAAAAAATCTGAGCAGTGTCATATCAGCATTAATGTCAACAGGACTCAGTATATATATATGATTGTACATATCAGTTATACTCTCATGTAATATGAGTTGTAATTTGAATTGTAATTTGAGCAATAGTCTCATGCCATCAAAAAAATAAAAAATAATATCTTTGTATATTACTTTGCCTTGCTGCATTGACTGGTGAAAATTTGGTTTGAGCTGCAAAGTGTCTCTTCAACCTTTGCGCCTTCATCATCAATGCATGGATTATTGTGGTAAATAATGTACATTGTGTGATTTTATTTGCCAGCTTTTCTCAATAACTTTATGCAGGTTTTGGATTTTGCAGTCTTCCCAAAACCAGAATTTGATGTACCCATCTTCTGCGCCAACTTTTTCACAGCAGCGAGCACAAACATTGTCGTCTTGTAAGTGTTTGAGTTTGAGTTGTTCCTAATAATGACTATGACAAAGAGTTTAAGATGTATTGTTTGGAATAATCATTATTGATTTTCCTGAAGTATGCTCATATAATTTCCTAGATAAGTATGTTATTTAAATGTATGTCTATGTTGATTTACAATGGGGAGTCTGTCAATATATGTCATTGACCCAGGACTTAATATGTTATTGAAAGTTATGCATCCCCTATCTCATTCTCCAAACTTTTTTCGCATTATCTGTTTTCATGACATCTCATTTTCTCAACATAATTTGCTCTTCAGTATGTTGATTGGGGTTTCGTGTGGCATCTAACCCTTTTTTTTTTGGGTCCGGGGGGGGGGGGGGGGCGCATGAGCCTGTTCCTTTACTATATGATAGGAGTAATCATGCCAATTAGTTCACCTGAAGACAGCACCCAGCCTTCCCTTTAAGAAATGAAAAGCAGCACACCGAAGCAAAATGAGGGAGAAACCCAGAATTCATTTGGTCATTTTGAGAGTTATTAGCTACCTTTTAGACCACTTTTTCTAATTTGGCCATGGGAAAGAAAGTTGAATCACTGATGATGGAAAAAAAAAAAAAGGTATTGTTGTTAACCTCTTTATCAAATGAGTGGTAATGAAAACCAGAGTGATTGTGAGCATGGCCTTATTTTTTTATTTCTTAAACTATTGAAAAGAATCACTGTAGACAAGAAAACAGAAATCAGCTTTTGCTAAAGTGTTTTCTAAAAGAGCAGTAATAAAATACTCTAATGAGGAAACAAAATGAGCATTATTGGAAACAAGAGTTGTTGGTATATATCTCTGAACTTATCCCTGTTCTATTATTTGTAGGGACCTGAACCCCTTGCATGATGTCATTCATCACAGAGACTACAAGGATAAGTACTATAAAAGCTTAATGCCTCTTGGTCTAAAGTATACCAAGGTAATGTGCAATGCTCAATACCGGCACATTATTGGCACCTTGATCTTGTAAATTATTATTGTTTCTGCTGATCCTTCTAAAGTTTATTAAATGGTGACTGAACACAGATTTCATGCAGCTTTTACCCTGGGGAGGAAGACTTACAAGTGAGTCTATAAAATTTTTCTCGCCTATAGTGATATGGACTAAGTTTACTTCAAGCCAAGACAAGCATGATGCTTTGTATTCTGCATTTATGGAATACTATAAGGTAGAATCTACTTAACTTTCATGGCATTAATTGTAATTTAAGTCTTATTTATTTGGTTTCCTCTTAATAATTCTTATGTGTAACTACTTTCCATTGCAATTCTAGGCATGGCTTAAGCTGATGGACCAAGCAGTTGAGGAGACAGATGTATCTCAAATTATGTGCAATTGCGAAGCACAACATAGATATTTAACTTGGAGAGCAGAAAAGGTTAGTTCTTCGCAAGCCGTCACTAGCAGGAAAGGACACTTGTCAGACCGTAGCTGAGTTATATGTGTCTTTCGTATCATAGAGATATGGCCATACCATCTTTTACAGAAGCATCCTTGTTACATGCATAAACTAATGACATAGTACTTTAGAGGTCCATCTCGTATTTTTGGTCGAAAGGTATTTGATAAATTATTTTCCCTAAAATTATGTCATGTCAGATATAACTCATCTAATTTAAGAAGACAAGTTTCTAGGACTAGCAGAATTGAAGGCAATATTTATATCAAGGGATATTTAAGCTTTAGAACTTTACCTATCTGTATTCCCAGTTCACTGATATGACTGGCTACTGATAACGGATAGGAATGAGACAATTGTCCTGATGCTTTTCTTGTTGAGTTGCTGAAGCATGGAAGCTTATAAATTTTATAGGTTTATGTTGCACTGATTCTTATGAATACCATGATTGTTTTTCAAACTTTTTTGGTCACTGCAATTTATGGAAAGCAGGATCCAGGCCATGGAGTTCTGAAGAAGTTGATCGGTGAGACACTTGCAGCAGTATGTTTCTTGACTTCAAAAGTTATGTTTTCGCTATCAGTGGATTGTGCAACTCCTTCCATTCCACTAGGTTTAATATTATTTCCATCACCAAGTAAAATATCGTGCTGAGTTTCCAACTTAATCTGCAGGACCTGCTGGGAAACTTTCTCTTTAATGGAATCAAGGAATTAGGAAGCAAGAAATTCTTGGCTTACTTTCCAGAGTACTGCTGTGAGGATGGTACTGTAAATGAGAAGCGCAGCATCATCGGCAAGTCTTTCGAACACCGCCCATGGGATTCAAGAGGGGAATTTGTCGGTATAATCTGAAAGTTAATTAATACATAAAATCTTGTCTTCCCATCCCTTTCATTTTTTTTTCTTAGTTTAATTTCATACTATTTGCTCTAACCTTATGATCTTTACCGCGCTGGTAAAAATGTTGTTTAGATAAGATAGTATTCGAGATCTTGTACATTGAATATGCTTTATGTGTTATCTTGAAATATGTACAGTCAGACCAAATGCATCATGTTTGCTTGATTGTGTTGTTCCTTGATGAACTCATGAAAGACTTGAGTCTGGGAATAGGTTCTGGAGAAGATGATCATATGATTGGTGGACTTTTAAATACACATAATATTGTAGATATATTACAGTCAGAAAATGACCATGTTCTGATAAGTTTACAGAAAGATAGAATCTGGGTAGCAGAAGGGCTAATGCAAACATACAAGTAGCGTAACCAAAATAAAAATATCATTAACAAGGGAGATACAAATAAAGAATAAATGAAAATTCACTTAAATGAAAATTCACTTTGCTCTCTAAAGAAATCCTTTTTTACTATTGCCCCTGTACATTTTCATGATATATTGTTACACTCCCTTGATTTAAAAATGTTAGAAGAAAAGAATAAAGAGATTGTTCAAAACGAGCTTTGAAACAGAGAGTGAAAAAAAAAATGATAAATGGTGGAATTTACTACATCAGGGTTAAAATATTAAAAGAAAAAAAATTTGAAGATTAATAGTTTCTTTAATGTTAAGGGAGTTTTGATAAATTTTAGAACTTAAAAGGTATCTAGCAATGATTATTTTTCTCAAACAACAGTTTCTCAGTATTTTTTTTTAACAATATATTTTAACAGGAGCCTCCGGCGGCACCATCACCTCAGTATTGCCTGCGTTCTTAAAGCATTGTTAATACACTTGCATGTTGTATATTTACTAATGCCATTCGTAAACGCCATTTTGCTTGTAGTCTGAGGGTACTCCGTACTCATGCCCTCAATATATGTTGAGGAAATAAATTCGAGTTCTATGGGATTAATTCCCTTTCAAGTAATGGTAAAATTCTGTCTGCATTATTAGTGGAAGAAAATTATTGAGTTTATTGCAGGGTAGACCACTGGGCACATAGTTCGTAAATCCTAACCCTAAACCCTAATAAATATATTAATTCTTGTGAAAGCTATCTAGCACCACCAAAAAGCACATTAAGAATTACCTTGAGTTTCACACTGACAGAAATAATATAATATATTTTCACCATGAACTTTCACCATTTTTCTTCTCTTTCTGTTCACTGCTTATGGTGAATTTTCTTTTTTCTCTTTTTTTTTTTGGTTAATAATTATATATCTACTTTATCAGTATTTTTTTGTTTAATATTTCTATGGTTAATTTTGTTGATAATTTCCTGCAGGCAATAATTATATATCTAGTATAGGAAGTTGTATTGAAACTTTGCATGATGGAGGCCGAGAAGTTAATGTATGTGATGGGGGATGTAACTTTCTTCTTCTTCTTCTTCTTTTCATTACATTCACGTTAGTCTTGAGCACTGGAGCTAGATTTTAGCCTCAATAACATAGGTCATTTATGTGTTACATTAACAATATCAATAACACCACCACAAGTGTGCATAACTTAAGAAATGTAAAGAATATGCCACAAATTACTGAGGTTCGTAAAATTTACAAAATAAGTTTCATGTGTAATCTTGTTTCAAAATAGAATGATATGGCACAATTTGTATGAACCTGGATGAATGTGAGAAAAGGTCGATATCATTTGGCTTTGGCAGCTTTAAATAGCTCTCGCCATTTTTGTGGATCACTTCCGGGACCTTCTCCCTGGAGAATATAAATTTCAGTGCAGCAAAATGAAGCAAGCACCTTCCCACAAAATACAAACACAGAATGTGTGCTCCAAGTTTTTAACGATTTAGGTTCAATAAAACTCAAGATTTTTTGGTGCCATTATGAAATATAACAAGCATTACCATAAACAAGCGTGAGCATTCATACTAAAGTTCTGATGTTTTTCACTTCACACACCCTCATTATCTGGTCTTGCATGTTCCTTCAGGCTTTGAGATTCATATGTTTGTGGCTTTTCATGGGAAATCATAGAACAGAACAAAATGCAGTGTTATATTAAAATTCAAGCTTTTCAGATTTGTCTTGCATCTAGCCTTAAAAGGGTGACTTTTGGCAATTAAAAATTTATGGAAATAAGAATAAAATCATCTAAAGTATATGGAATGGCCCCAAATGCTCTATATATTTGAATCATCGTTTATAGGTTACCTCAACTGAGTTGATCTCATAGATTTCACCTTCAGTAAACTCTATGTCAAGTGCTTGTATGCAAGCTTCAGCAACCACGATTCTGCTAACCTCTCCAATGAGTTTATCTCCTGTGACCCAATTATGTACCCCATTAATTTAAGAGACACGGATAAAGAAGACAAGACACACATATATCTCAAAAATTTGATGTGGACAAGGCCAAATGGCCAATGCATTATTCATCAGCATCACCGTGAATAACGCTATTTGCACATACCAAAGCACAAAAATTCATAATTGACACCAATTAGCTTTAGTCAGATGAACACTTTAAACGTACCAACTAAACTGCCTGATAAACCTGCGGTAAGTTCAAATTATGATGACAGATTCAAAGTTAGGGCCACGTATAAGTGAGACTTCAACTCCCTCCCCTGCTTCTCTGATTGGTAATGATTGTATGTAAAGTATTTCAAAGCCGTTGGTTTTAGAAAGTAGAAAAAATTATCAATAATCCACAGCAGTTGGAAGTTTTCAAACGAGCACCGTAAGAGTAACAATAAATTCCCACACTCACTGCAGTTATCATTTTCTATAATACTGATTGTGAGAGGCCAAAAGCTAGATATACATGGTTCTACATTTCTCGCCCTTCACATTTTCAGGGAGACGGGGAATTACTAAACTTCAAAACAGAGTTTGAGACAAATGATGGTAGATTAATATGCTTGTATTAGTTTATTGGGAGATACATTACAACCATGGAATTTTCAAAATGAAGTCTTAAAGATTAATTTATACAATGCTTCTTTTACTAGTTAGAAATGGATACAAAATTGAGAGGCAGATCTAAGTACTTATAGTAATCCTCCTTTTCTTTACTAATTTTCTTTGTCCAAGTAGGAACCATTTTAATTTTGCTCCATTCGAAAGAACTGCAAATGGCTTACCTTGGCCCATAAGAACTGCACGTCGTTCCCCAGCTGTAGCCTTTAGCAAAGTATTCAAGTCATATGACGTGTAAGGTCCATCCGTCAATCTACCAGCTCTGGTGTTCATAAAATGTAATAAATGCATAAACTGATCAACATAAAACTATAAGCATTGAAACTTAGAATCCTTCCAAATCCTAATATGGGCTCGTAATTTTCCAGACAACAAGCAAAACACAAATAATAAATCACTGACCTGATTATGGTAAATGGAAGACCAGATTTCTGAACAAAATCTTCACCCATTTTTTTATACTTGAGAACACCAAATAGATTCATTATGCTGAAAAATAAAATTGAAACAAGATTATTGAACCAAAGCTATCAATTATGCAGTTTAAGATGAATAAGGAGAAAGTACGAACAGCCCGTTTTCATAGCAAACCAACCATCAAAAAGTAATAATATAGTTGATTTTTTTTCTACAAAAGAAACAATTCACTTGCCTCCTGAATATTGTGTCACATTACTAACATTTAATCAATTAAAAGACATCCAATCCAACCATACTACTGAATGCGAACGGATGGTACGGTATAATTTATTTTAGAGCTTACATAAAATTTCTATATGGTCGTTTCCTGAAAGTACACCACTGAAATTCTGCTGCATTAATAAAAGATAATGCTTTATACTTCAGTTTTAACATAATCCATAATTTTCAATGTCTCTCATTTTCCATTGTCATTTGTCTTCTTTTCGTTCTGTCTCTTCTCTTCACATAAACTGTGGTCCTAGTGGGTAGCAAACTATATTGCAACAAGGAGTCAATCTTGTCTTTCTAAAAGCAATGAATGTTTCTGACTTTGCCATCAGTGTCAAAAACCCAGTAGGACAATGGATTATAAATATCCTTTGCATGAGGTCTCAATGGCTGTGTCCAATTATTTTTATAACATTGAATATATCAAGTGTTTAAATGACGAGAGAAAGAAAGGGGGGAGCCAGGGAGAGTATCTGAGAAAAAAATTTTCTGGAAATCAAATCATTAGTTTTTGTGAGTTAATAAAATGTCCACACACTATAACACTAGAGGTAAACTGGAGGCGCCATCATGCAAGAAACCGAATCTAAGATTTGCCATACTTTACTACAAACTTAACCACTTACCATCTAAACAAGAAGTTTCTTACCTCCATGGTAGTTCATTGAACTTTGTCACACCGACTGATGAGACAAGTACAATTCTCTTTAGAGATGAAGGCAATGCTGATACAAGATTTCTCACACCCTCCCAATCTTCAAAAAGTTCAGTATAGTTAAAACCATTGATATCGTATACCATATGTTTTCATGAAAAGACATGTAACTTATATAATTGACTGGCTTTTATGCACTCAACCAAGAATAATATCAAATAAATATGAAAAGCTGTTGCTCAACAATGCCAACTACAAATTCATAGGTGATAATATTTACACAAAGGTAATGCTTGTTATAGTTTAAACTCTTATCTCTGGTCACTTGAAGTTTTTCGTGTCAGCAGTTGTTCAAAGTGATACTGGAGCAATTTGACCAAAAGGTCTCTAGTCTAGAAGCTTAAATTTTTCTGTTAACTGTTTTTCAGCAATAATTATGTTCACCTTGTTCACTGCAAAGCTAAAATATAACAGATAACAAGGTATTTGGCAATTTCAGTAATAGAAAGGTAAAACCCTTACCTACTTTTTCAGGTGTATTATCTCCATCCCATCTCCTTGAAGGGAAGGCTGTTGTCCCAGTGCAACAGATCACATGTGTGACACCCTAAAAGATAAGGTTTCGAAGTTTAATACATTTGTAAATATTTGATAACCAGTTAAATTCCGTAATGAAAATAAGGCACGATGCAGCCAGACGAAGAATATGTAAATAACCACCTCAAATATAGCTGGATCTAGATCCTTTGGATTCCGAGTATCCCCTTTACAAACCTATAAGACAAAAGGGAAAATGAATTTTACGGAAGTTCCATTTTCACTGCAAAATTAAAAGAATGAAATGGTTTGCATTCTTATTTCCTCACCAGTAGTGTCTCCTCATCTTGTTTACCAAACAGAGTAGTTGCCTTCTCAGGATCTCGTAGTAATAAGCGAGACTTGATATTGCGACTAAGCAGTGATGCCACTACCAATTGCCCTGATAAATAAATTTGATTAATTTACAAATTAACTAAATTTTGGCTTCTAGTAAGAGAGAAAAGGAAAAGCAGGAATCAGCTCATACCATTTTATTTCACTTTACTAGTAATAAAAACTTTCCACGGTGAGTAATAGGAATCCAAGCACATTAATTAACAATCAATTAAGAAATTTATGGCAATATTTGAATCTATCCTTCGAAATCTTATGACCTGAAGGCAAATTTGATATTACTTAATCATTAGTCAAAATATAATTATATTGATTCATTGTCACTCGTTACACAGTCTCAAATGAAATTCTAGCAATAAATTCAAGAAACATACCAACTACAAATTTTTTCCAAACAAAATTCTGAAAAGGGTAATGTCCAAAAACAAAAATCAATATTGTCGAAAACTAAATGCTCAAAATTCATGCACAAAATCATGAGAAGGAAAAGACCAAAAACTGTGTGTACCTACACCACCAGAGCCACCAGCAACGAGAACAAGCTTAGAAGAGGAAGCGGGGGTAACTTTGGAATCTGAATTTGGAGTTTGAACTACTTCTTCCTGCACAGCATGAACAACAACTGTTGATGATGATGGTCTGGCTTTAGAGCTTGAAACAGTCTTAAATCTGGAAGAGATGGTGGGTGGTGCAAGTGAAAAAAGAGGGAGGCTTTGATGGTGTTTTGGGAATTTTATAAGTGGGAAAGGAAGATTGGGAATGGAAGTGAAGAAGAAGAGCTCGGTAGCCATTAATGACACGAAACATGCAAATGCAAGTCCGCAGAGTTGCAGCAGAGCAAGGGTGTGGACAAAGAGAGCCGTTGGTGTTTGTGGTGGTGGTTATTTTTGCCACCGGAATGCCGATATTGGCCCCAACAAATGTACCACATTTGTTTCGTTGCATCATTTTACTTTAATTTGATAAAATCTGTAAAAGACAATTTTTTTCAAATATTATTCTATTATTGTTATTTTATTTTGACAGGATTGTTCAGACTGATTTTTTAATAGTTTTATTTCACTGAAACTAATAAAATAGATTTAAACTTTTCTCCAATCCTTATTTATTACCCAAAAATAATAATAATAATAATAATTAGCCAAAAGTGGTGTTGCCTTATACTGTTCTACATTTATTTCCTTGTTTTACAAAGATTCTAGCTCAAGTATATATTTCAGTACTTATAAGAAAAAGTATATATTTTAGTAAGCATGGATCACATAGAGATATATTAGGAGATAATATTAATATAACAAGCTTGGTGCAAAGGGAGAAAAATATAAGGCAAGCCTTAAAGAGTTCCAATTTAAAAAGATTACTTCCTCATCAAGTTAATCTATAAAGAAGCAACATTAGTTCTTTTCACTATGGTTTGGGTGAATCTCATTCTGTGGGAAGCGTTTTAGACATTGGATGCAGAGTTCTATTTGTAAAGCATAGGGCCTTTTAGTCTCTATTCAATTTATTTTTATTTTTTCTGCTCTTTTGAGTCCCGGAAGCAGAGCTCATTTTGGTGAACTGAGTGATGATTGATTGCTAAAAGTCTTTTATCAACTCCCCAGCCAATCAGCTTGGTCCGCTATCCTCACACTAATGGCAGCTGCAGCTACAGGTTGGTGAGTTTTCCCAGTGTTCCTCAATATCCAGGCTTTTGTGATGAGTTTTCCACGGAGATTTTCTGCTCTGACAGTTGAAAATGGAGCCAACGTTTGATTTCATCCCCTAGGGACTTGAATAGTTTGCATTGGTTTGATCGTCCTGTTCTTGTTGCTTACAGAGGGATCCTGCATTGGGTAAATTTTGATAAAACAATTGTTGCATACAGTCGTTTGAAGAGTGCAGAGAGATTTCGTGTCACTAATCCACCTACTGCTGATGGTCTGCAGAGGCAATGAGCGAGTGTCATAATTAGCATTAAATTCATTCGCGGCAGCTGCCAATAGCCAAGTCCATGAAAGTGCCCAAAAATATCGCTTTTGAACAATGACAATTGCTTGCGCGTTAGCTTACGCCGGATAGCAACGGTGACTTTTTTAAATTTTGACGTCTTTGAAATACGGCTCGGGAAATGATCATCAAAGCATAACTTCAGCACGCCCTGCTCCTTCTCAGGTTCAGGTGGATTGCATTTTGCCAACTTAGTTTTCGCCATCTATCTAAAATAAAATCGAAATTCTATTCATTATTGTGCTATTTATAAATTTTTTATAATAATAATATAAAAAAATTATCTAAAAAGTAAAAAGGAATCTTTTCATTGTGTAACGGGTTTAAATTTGGAGCCGACGACCACCCATCGCACAAAATTTGGTGCGAGGGGCACTAGTCGCATGACCTCGCATGCATATCGCACAAAAAAACGTCTGTTGCAAAAAAAATGGGTGACCCGGCAATGTCCATTACAAAATAACACACTCCCAAAATAACAACCACCACTACAAGCACCACCACTACCATTATTCTCAAACTACTACTACTATTATTCTCAAATTTCATTCTTAATTAATGAAATATGAATAAAATGACTAACCTAGGTTTTGTTGAAGTTGAATAGTGGATTTTGTTGGTGGATCGGACACTGATGATGGATGGAGCCATCGCCGACGATGGGTGTTTTTGGCTCTTGGAGAGATTACGTGAAAGAGAGAGAGTTGTGAGAGGGGCACTTTAGTATGAAAATTTTGTTTTTGGCTAATGTTGATATAAATAAGTTTGCCGTCGTGATCTGTTGGAGTCTTTGGCAGAATCGAAATGCTATGGTTTGGAGCGGGAAGACTTCTGGTCTGTTGGACATTTTCTTTATCAATGGCAGACTGTCAGGAAGAATCAGTTTTTGGTTTCTCTGCCTTCTACTATAGGTCATGGTGCAGTTT
Organism: Citrus x clementina; assembly: GCF_000493195.1. Classification (NCBI taxonomy): domain Eukaryota; kingdom Viridiplantae; phylum Streptophyta; class Magnoliopsida; order Sapindales; family Rutaceae; genus Citrus; species Citrus x clementina. The sequence continues at coordinate 7,619,167 of NW_006262688.1, read as the reverse complement.
GTTGGGAAACTCCTCCAATTGGCAGATTAAAGTGTAATGTTGATGCAGCCATGTTTGATTCCAGAGGACATATTGGGTTGGGTAGTGTTATTCGAGACTCAAAATGTGCATTTGTGGCAGCTAGGTGTTGCTGCATTCTTGGAAGATTTAGTGCTCGTGATGTTGAAGCCCTTGGTGTTCGAGAGGCCCTTAGTTGGATTAAGCAAATACATCTGTCCAATGTTATTATTGAGATGGATTGCTTAAACGTGTACAATACTTTAGTTGATAACCTCTCGGATCCTAATAGTTTTAGTTTTATTATTGAAGACTGTTGTGTTTTGTCTAATTCTATGCGAGATGTTTCTTTCTCTTTTGTTAGACGGTCTGCGAATTCTGCTGCCCACTCTGTAGCTCGGGCAAGGAATTCTTTGTCAGGCCTCCGAGAGTGGAGGTCTATTCCACCTCCGTTCTTAATTGCTAAACTGTTTAGCTCTTCTTCTTAATGAATATCCAGTTTCATAAAAAAGAAAAAAAAAAAGAAATAAGTTTGTGGGGTTAAAATTGAAAAATCAGAAATTTTTGAGGTTATTTTTGTAAATTTTCCATGCACATGTCACATAAAAAATGTGGCAGTGTGGCAAGAGAGGACTGGCCCAAAATGTCAAACTTGATCCGTTCAAGCCCATTTACCCTTCCGTTTGGTACAAATTATAGTGATTTTAAAAATTTGGTTCAAAACAAAAATTGCGTGCCGATATTTTTCATGGATGGTTTATATATAGGTGTTTTTTCAATACTTTCTATCAAGATAAGCATAAGCTTCGTATATTTGATGCTGGATTTAGAGATAAGATTGAATGAAATTAAAGAATATACTTATCCATTAGAAAGCCATTGAAACTTAAAATTTTTAATATCTAATATATCTTGTCCAAAGCCAAGCCATGAGCAAATCTTGATTATTCTGCTACTTTTGTTTGAAATACGAATTGACACGGGGTGCAGAAGTCAAGATTAATTTACTAAATTTTTCTCGAACATGAGTTGATACGGGGAATTTTTGCTCTCATATCTTACTATTTATTTTTAATTTACTCCAATATCTTAAATTATATATAACTTTATGCTTTGCGAGAAATTTTAACAAACTGAATTCAAAATTCTCATACTTATATCCACTCAGAATTATAAGAGAAGTAGAGGTTTAAAGAAAAAAAAAGAAAAGAAAAGAAATTCTTATGCCTACTATCTGATCTGTGAGAAGTTTTTCCTTGTGTCTAAGAACCACGACGAAATAAATTATGTGAAAAGTAAATAAGTCGCTTAGATTGATTGGGACGTCACCTGAGGGTTAATATAATAAGTCGCTTACTAAGTTACATAATCATATAATTTACGTTCACTAACACACATTTAATTTTTATTATTTATATTTTTATGTTAGTAATAATAAGTGTTAGGTTAATATAAGTTATACAATCACGTAATTTAACAACAACCATATAATAATATGACGGCTCACGTGAAATTTCATACCTTTTCAAAAACTGGTAAATAAATATGAAATTCGAAAAACAAAATAAATATGATTCCCACCGTAAGAATTTAAATGAATTATCTTGCGTCATTCTTCTCGCTCACTTTCAACAAAAATGGCGGCGTCTTCTTCTGCTTCTTCATCATCGGCTCTCTCAAGATTGTCCAATATTCAAAATCACTTAAACCCCATTGATTCACTTGCTAAAGTAAGTAAAAGCCACTCTCTATTCAATTTAATCGTTTTTCTAATAAAAAATTCATTATTATTATTATTATTATTATTATTATTTTTCATACAGAATTTAGTGAAGATATCTCCAGAGGTCAGTGAAGCTTTGTCGCATGGCCACGCTGTTGTTGCTCTTGAATCCACAATTATTTCCCATGGTGATCACTTATTTATTTATTTATTTATTTCCGTCTACTGAGTTTGAGATTACATCAAAAATGAACCCAATTGATGTGTTTTTGTTGTGAGCTCTAATTTGTGTAAAAAAAGGTGCTGATTATACAGTGTTTTTTGCCTATGTTCAGGGATGCCGTATCCTCAAAATTTTGAGACAGCCAAGGAGGTTGAGGCCATTGTGAGAAATAATGGAGCAGTTCCTGCAACGATTGCTATTCTAGAGGGCCTTCCATGCGTAGGTGTTTATATCAAACTTATTCTTTCTAGGCCATTGTGATGTAAAAATCAAAGGAACTTCATGACTATTGATTAGATTCTGATAATTTGACTTGGGACAATCGTTGCATTAACTCTTGTGAGTTCCCTCTTTGAGTGATAATTTATTTATTTTTCTTTCTACTGGGGGAAACTTATGCATACTGCTGCTGTGACAACCTTTGGATGCTAGACTGAATGAAGTAAATTTCATAGTTGATATTTCCTGTAGCTTTTCTTTCTTAGTGTTATGGGATTTTAGCTTCAAGCATCATTTCTCGTGATATTTGGACCCTTTTTTTTTTAATTTTCTTTTCTGATACAAATAATAGATTTGCAGCTTTTTCAGAGTTGGTTTGGAGTTCTATTCAGCGTTAATCAGCTGCGATGGCAGATTTGAAATGGGTAAACAGGAAGAATCCATTATGTCCAGTGAACAATATAATGCAGCTAAAATTGTCTGTTAAATGAGTGAAGTGTACTGAAATTTAGATGAAAATTATCTTTTCCATGCTTTAAATTCTCTGTTCGATGCCAAGTTAGATGGATTAATTGACCATTTAAGTATAATCAATTGATATTCAGTATAGATGAGGTAGAATGGTCAAGAACGTTTTTGAATGCAGTGATAGTGCATGCTTTTTCCTTTGTGAGTGATGTTCCCATTGGTCTTTGCCCAGCTTTGTAGAGAATTTGAGGGTACTTTTTTTTTTTTTTGTTTGGGGGGGGGGGGGGGGTCTTGTTCCATGGAGTTCATTTATTTATTTCACTAATTTTCTCTCTTGCTTGCTGCTGGGTTGTTGCTATTTGTAGGTTTGAGTACAGAAGAACTGGAAAGGCTGGCTAAGTTAGGAAGTAAAGCTCAAAAGACAGCTCGGAGGGACATTGCACATGTTGTGAGTAACTGTGAGAACTGATCACTACGTTTTCACTACGCTCAACTTTAGCTTATCTGTCTACATGTGTATTTTTTGTTAGCTTCTTGTTTTAGATGTCTTACATCCTGTCTCATAATAAATTTGCTGTGTATGCTAAATCTTTTTAAAGTTGTAGCACTGATTTTAACAGCCTGCAGTGAGATATGTAGTGGTCACTGCAGGAATGGCAAGGCAGATTATTTGTTGTGCTGTTTTGTGCAAGAAGCTGTCTCTAGTTATTTTACAGTTGTCTATGCAAGACATGCAATGTCCTTATGATAAACAGAAATAATTGGAAACATACGGTAGAAAATATGAGTAACCTGGAGATGGCTTCTATTCAAATACTTCAAAATAATCCAACAGAATGAGAACTAGTTTATATAGTTGTTTATTTTGCTGAGGACAGAGTAACTGAATTTAAGTTTTAATAGTTCAACTTCTGAACTGATAAAATGAAAAATCAAGCTGGCATATCATTGCCTTTTAAGTTTTAACACTTCCATGGCGGAGCAATATAAATCTCTTCTGCGAAGCCAGCGAATATCATGCGTAATCCAAAGTGGAGGAACTGTTTAGTTATGTCTGAGTATTTTAAACCCGACAGCTGAATTCTAGCAGTTTGCATATTTTGCTTTATTTTAGGATATAATTTGACTAAACATTATTGCATTTGCCTCCTGTTCCGGTTCTTTTGTTTGTTTTTCAAAACTGGAACCACTTTCAGTTCGCATATTATCTCATATCTGTGTTGCAGTTTTGGTCAGCATTACATGGAGCTTGCAAAAGTAGTTTATGTCTGCAAGAACATGTACATTGCAATTTATGAGTCATCAGGGATGAGTTGTTTCTCTGTTCCTATAGGAGCGAATTTTGACAAAAAGCATCTTCTTCTGTGCAGAAGCATTTTCACAAGTTTACAACTGACTAATGCACTTTTTCAGGTGGCTACCAGAGGGAACGGAGCAACTACTGTTTCCGCGACCATGTTTTTTGCTTCTATGGTGGGCAATCTAGGCTAACTTTCCTAGAGCTTCTTGTTTGCACTCATAAACGTTTCTTTGCATTATTTTCCTCCCAAATCCTTGTATTCCTACCATATATTTTGCTGTTGCTTAAATCTATAAATTTTTCGTAGGTTGGCATTCCTGTGTTTGTAACTGGGGGAATTGGAGGTGTACATAGGCACGGCGAGCACAGTAAGATTACTTTCTTTAACACCATGCTGCCAGAAATTTTTTATTAATATGCTCTCTCTCTCTCTCTCCCTCTCCTCCCCTCCGCCCCCCCCCCCCCCCCCCTTTTCTCTGTCTCTCTGCGCAATGAAAGAGCTACCTAGTGGCCCTTTTTTTTTTAGAAAACATCATTGTCAGCATGGCTGCACAAACAGAACACTAATTGATTTCCCACCAAGGTTGGTGTGTGTGGAGGATTGATCTGTACAGTTCTTGCTCTATTGCTAGGATTTAACCAACTACACTACCCCCATTAGATTGGTTGTGAAAATTATAAAGGGCTTATTTCAAGTGTTACATAGATCACAGCCTTGCTTTTCAGAAACCACTGTATCATTAACTGTGTTTGGATTGCTACTTTTGATGCATCTTTGCAGCTATGGATATTTCATCAGATCTTACAGAGCTCGGAAGGACTCCAGTGGCCGTCGTCTCTGCTGGCATAAAGTCAATACTAGATATCCCCAGGACCCTCGAGTATTTGGTACTCTTTATCCCAAAATAAACTTAAAAGTATGTAACTTCAAATTATAAGTTATCTAGGACTAATCTTTGCAACCGCTGGTGTAGGAAACTCATGGAGTTTGTGTTGCTGCTTATAAGACGAATGAGTTTCCGGCTTTTTTCACTGAAACCAGTGGCTCCAAGGTATCAATGCTTGACTTCGTCTTGGCGCATTTTCAGGAGCTATTTTTTTAATGGAAATGTTGTTAATTTTCCCCGAAAATGTTTTCCTAGCTAAAATGATAGGTATTAACAGCGTCTAACAGTATTTTCTGGTTTTTGTTGTGGCTCTCTCTTTTTTGCCATTATATGTTGAAGTGAGATTTATCCAAGCAGAAAATTCTGTCTGATGGTCAGGGTGGTTTCTACATAGTTAGCCAGAACTCCTTTAGGAATAATAGACTAGTTGATGCATCTTGAATATCCAGTGAAAAATTTATTTTAGCCTGGAAAAAGATTAATGTCATTAGCAGTATTGTAGGCAATTATCTGAACTTAGATGTAAGATTGCATTCACTGATTTTTGAGCAATTACACATTTTAGCAATTGTTTTTGTATATGGATTTTGTATATGAACTCTTGTGTTTGATCTTTGACAATTGACAATTATTTAGGTGCCTTGTCGCGTTGATAGCCCAGAAGATTGTGCTCGGTTAATAGGCAAGTCAAAGAGGCAGCTCATTTTAATTTATTCCACGAAAGAAATTTTTGAGTAATTCCTGCTTCCTGTTCTTGTGGTCATCGCTGATTGCAGATGTAAACATGAAACTTAAGCTTGGATCTGGAATTGTGATTGGTGTCCCAATCCCAAGAGAACATGCAGCTTTTGGGAGAGTAATTGAGTCTGCAATACAGAGTGCCCTCAGAGAAGCTAGGTCAGAACTATTTTTTGCTTTGAAATACTACAAATGCGTTTTGGTTTTAGAATTTATTTGTTGTTAATACAACTGCTGCTGGTTTACACAAAATTCTTGTTGGTTCTCAGGGAGAAGAATATAACAGGTAATGCAGAGACTCCTTTCTTGCTTGCAAGAGTGAATGAACTAACTGGAGGCTTGTCACTTGCTTCAAGTATCCTTTCTCTGAAGTTCATTGAACAATACTTTTGTTTATTTGGTATTCTGTGGACATAGGTTTGTCTTAATTCTCTGATACAGCATGCTGAATTGACTGATTTAACCTGTATGGTGGCCGGTTGTTTGTGAATAAATTTATAGAATTTATTCTCTTCTATTCGTTAACAACTACTTTTAAGTTGTTAATGCTTTTGAAAATTTAAATTTGTTTTCTTGACTTACTTTTAGACATTGCACTTGTGAAGAATAATGCTCTTATCGGAGCTAAGATTTCTGTAGCACTTGCCCAGCTCAGACAACAAGAAAGTAATTAAAGTACTTATATTTCATGCAAGATTTCAAAATATTGAGCTTTTTCTGGACTGCAAAAGGTAAGGAAATAAGTGTTGGACGAACATTACACTGGAAGCGGCACATGAACGTTGTAGTTTTATCTTTTCTGGCTGGTCATTTTGCTCTATTATTGACATCTGAATGTTGTTTCAAATCCTCCTTGTAAATAGTAACGGTACATGGAGGTCTCTTGAAAGGGATCAACAATTAGCGTTCTTTCCTTCTGAAAGAGAAGACATTTAGTTTCCCTACGTAAGAATTTTACTATGCTTTCAAACTGAAGAGAAATGGTGGTCGGTGGATCATTTTAAGTAAGCCTCTCATTGCACTCTTTTAAGACATCCTTATGTGTTTTTTTTTTAAAATGGCCCTCGCAGCTGCCTGATCCTGATCAAGTTTCCTGGTTGTTACTCTGCTTGGCTAAACTGAAGTCTGATTGACAACAGGCGATGTCAAGTTAATTTCAATATTGTGTTAGCACTAGAAATTCTCCAAACAATGAAAGTAAATAGAACTTTTTATTTTTCCCTTTTTTTTTTAATTCTAGTGCTTCTTGTTCCTCTTCAAAAGTATAGAGGCCTTTTTATCGACTAGGAAGGTTCATTTAAAACACGTGTAGATTAATAAATCAGTATTCGTGGAGGCGCTTTTAGACCATTGTAGCTCAGGACGGATACTTTCTTGGAAACTTGTCGATCCCATTTGGAGAAGAAATATGTGAAATGAATGCATGGAAAATGTCAAAATTATTTTCTGATTCAAAGTCATGTATGGCCAAAAAAGTACGTCCCGTTTGCGTTATAGTGAGGAAACATTATCTTCTACGTATTTAAAAGCATGTTTAATTCGTTTGAGGCTTAGAATTGATATGGTGTGTGCAATCAAGCAGAATCCGTATATTTTTTTGTAAATCTGGATGCAGATCCAAATATGAAAATTTTATTGCGGATCTGGATCCAAATGTATCTACATCCGAATCTAGATTTGGATTTTGCCATCTCTACTAAATAGTGAAGCGCACCATCCCAATTTATTAACCCATCTAAAAGATTTTTTGGTTGATGTAAAAAGTATTTTTAATTGTGAATATCTAACTAAATTAATATGGTTTTAAAAAAAAAACAAAGTAATAGTGAGATGTGCAAGTGTCCAGATAATTAAAGCTGGACACAAGTACTAAACTTTTGTAAGTATGTGTATAGCTTGAGTTTCATGTCCATTCATGCCAGCTGTGTGATTAAAGATCCTTTGTATCCAACTGTTAACCTATAGTATTTAAATACTCCCAATTATGTATAGTTGTAGCCTGAAAAATCATAAATCAAGCTTTCTTAGCCCATAAATCTTCTAATCTTCTAATCAAGCAACTACTTATTGATGATGTGCCCAATTTTTTGTTATTGGAAGCATTTATGTGATATTTTTCACGATGACGTGGCAGAAAACTAAAAGAAAATGATCATTATGATATTTGAATAAAAGAAAAGGAAAAAAAAATTAAAAGGGTAACTATGGTACTTGAGTTTGAAGAATTCTCACCTGAAAGTCCACGAATTTTAATAGAGATAAATATACCATCTATCCACTTTTGTATTTTAGCTTAACCTCCTGTTCTCTTTTTCTTTAATACAACAAGATAGCACCAAGCGTAAAGTCATTGTTAAAATTAAAGAGAGAAAAACAAAAGCAAATTTTGGAAGCGCTTTTGAGGGGGTTTCTTGCATTTCCCACACATTACCCCACAAGGAAACAAATCTGAGGCCTTTGTTTGTCTTTGTTACGGCATGTTTGGATTTTAGTGACCTTTTAGAATATTAAATGGGACGTTTTAAGCCAGCTGATTCCCAATCCACCTAAGTGAAGACAAAAGCATTAAAAGTTGAAGTCTTAGAAAGAAAAACAAAAATATGGGCTAATATCAATGGAGACCATCATGCTTTGATGTACTTTTAACAATAGTCTCTTAGTTTTATTTTTCACCAACTACACCCTTTAACCTTACTTTCTAGTTTCCACCTAATAAGATATTAAAACGCCCCCCAATAAAATTATAGATACATGTAAGTTATGTTATTGTTATTTTTTTTAAGGTGGGGGTGTTAGTGAATGCTAATAATATTTGGGCAGGAGATCACTCATCTAAGATTTATCTTTTTTATTAAAGAGACAATTCAAACATGAGAGATTTTTTTTTACCATATATTTTGAGAAGTAATTAAAAATAGAAGTAAAAGAGTAATTATAAAGGATAAATTTAATTTATATTTCTTAACTATGTTAATTATTATTTTACTCATCAGTAGATTTTTTTTTCTTAAAAATTGTCACACGTGCTTTATTAAAAGAAAATTCCATCATTTATCAAGCGATAAAAAATTCCTCACATAACTTTTGAGATTGATGGTTTGAGTCTTGCTTCGTATATTATATAAATTGATTTTTTTTCTAATATTTAGAAATACATATGCTCACTTTAGAAGCAAATGTCTAGATTGCATCATTATAAAATTAGTTTAAGAGGTTAAGTAGATTTTTTATCAATATATGTGACGGCAGGGTGTGACTGATAAGAAATGAGACAAATAGGCCATCCTGTGAAGTTTTCAAGATATAATGGGTTGTAGTTGACATTAATTCTTAAAAAGAGAAAGAAGAGACAAAAATTTGTGCAGTAAGGAGAGAGCAAAGGGGAGTGCAACTGTGCCAGCTAAAGTCTAAAGAGGCTCAGGTTCGCACAAATTCCACATTCCCACTTAAACGAGGCAAACGACAACAAACAAATCACCAAACGACAAAAGCACCCTCTTACGCATTGTCGACTCCAACGTTCCCCCATCACCATATTCAACTATAAACCAAAGACTTCTCTCTTTCATTTCAAAACCCTGTGCAGTTTCTGTTTCAGAGGAGCTTTCTTTACCTTTCTTGTGATATTCTTTGTGGGTTTTTGATGATTTACAGAACACACTAAGGAATTTTCACCTCTCAATTTGTTTGGTTAGTTCTGGTTTTTCTTTCTTTTATTTTTTTTTGGTTTTGCACTGTTTCATACTGTTGTTTTCTTGTGATTTTGATTTTAACTTGCTTAAATTTTCGTTGATTCTTGTGAATGCTACATGCACACTTAGGCGAGTTCTGATTCTTGACTATTATTTTTGCTTATTTAATGGTACCAATGTTTCAAGATGATGGATCTTCGTCTGTAACATCATCATCATCTCCTCTTCAATTCTTCTCAACGATGTCTCCTAGTTTAGGCTCCCCTTATCAGTGGCTTAGAGAGCTTAAATCTGAGGAAAGGGGCTTGTATTTGATTCATCTATTGCTTAGTTGTGCAAATCATGTAGCAAATGGTAGTCTTGAAAATGCTAATCTTGCTCTGGACCAAATCTCGCAACTCGCCTCTCCTGATGGTGACACCATGCAACGCATTGCTGCCTACTTCACCGAGGCACTTGCTCAAAGAATCCTCAAATCTTGGCCTGGCCTTCACAAGGCCCTCAATTCCACTAGAATTAGTTCAGTTTCTGAAGAAATGCTTGTTCGGAAACTATTTTTTGATATGTTCCCGTTCTTGAAAGTGGCTTTTGTGCTCACAAATCAAGCTATTATTGAAGCAATGGAAGGGGAAAAGGTGGTTCATGTGATTGATCTAAATGCAGCTGAGCCTGCACAGTGGATTGCACTCATTCAAGCTTTGAGTACAAGGCCTGAAGGGCCACCTCATTTGAGAATCACGGGGATTCATCCGCAGAAGGAGGTGTTGGATCAAATGGCTCATAGATTGACCGAAGAAGCAGAGAAATTGGATATCCCTTTCCAATTCAATTCAGTGGTTAGCAAATTAGAAAATCTTGATTTTGACAAATTGAGAGTTAAAACCGGTGAGGCTCTCGCGATCAGTTCTGTTCTTCAGCTGCATTCCCTTTTGGCCGCTGATGATTATGCCTCCTTGATAGCATTGAAGAATTCCCTTTTGGCTAATGGGTATGGGTATAGCCAGAGTCCTGATTCAGTCTCATCATCGCCTCTGTCTCCAAATGCTTCAGCAAAGATGGATAGCTTTCTTAATTCTCTGTGGGGCTTGTCACCAAAAATTATGGTGGTGACAGAACAGGATTCTAATCACAATGGCTTGACTCTCATGGAGAGGTTATTGGAGGCTCTTTACTCGTATGCAGCATTGTTTGATTGTTTAGAATCTAGTGTTTCAAGAACATCAATGGAGAGATTGAAGGTGGAGAAAATGCTGTTTGGGGAGGAAATTAAAAACATTATAGCTTGTGAAGGATTTGAAAGGAAGGAAAGACATGAGAAACTCGAGAAGTGGATTCAACGTTTTGATTTGGCTTGCTTTGGGAATGTGCCTTTGAGCTACTGTGGTATGTTGCAGGCGAGGAGATTGTTGCAGAGCTACAACTGTGATGGGTATAGGATCGCAGAAGACAACAGGTGTGTGCTAATTTGCTGGCACGATCGACCTCTATTTTCGGTATCAGCATGGAGCTGTAGGAAGTAAGACTGGTGATTGATTGATGGTGACATTGAAATGATTCTGTTTATCTGCAATGCATACTGTTGTAATGATATAAAAGTCCTAGTCATGAACCTACCTACTGGTCGTTTGTTTCATTCGTATCATTTTACATCGAATGAAATTAGATTGGATCTTAATTTGGCATGTATAGATAACTATAAGCTTTTGTTTTGATTATGTTGTATACTAAATTTTATTAATTTGTATCATTGTTTCTGAAATGATGTATTGTGCTGTGGATTAACTTGAGCTCCCTCGAAGCTTAATATATTTCACCCCTGTTTGATCTTTTATCTCATACATTATATGGTTCGAGATTGAACTGATTTTATAGCCTGAAATGCGCGTATTATGCATAATGCAATATCAAATTTGTTCTAGTTCATTGCATTGTAGGGAGTAATTGTGCGGGGCGCCCAAGTGACTGTCATTGCCTTGTCTATTGAGTATTTTTGCCGTAGATTGCATGTTTAAACTTAAAATGCATCAGCAGAGTACAAACCAAGTACTGCTCATATTGTTGTATGATCTGTGAAAAATTTTCCTTCTGCTTTTGATGAGCTCACTGTTCATACTCTGCACAATAATTTGTTCAACATTGCTATAAATTGACTAGTACATTCCTTTAGACTACTAAATTATGTAAATTTGTTTAGGCCTGGAGCAGTTCAGCTAATAAAAAAGTGAACTGCAGAATTCAGATAGATGCATCAAAATTGCAAATTGGAGGTTCATTTTTTAGAGAGATATATTCATTTGCTTCTGTGATTAGAATTCAGAAACATACGTGAATCGCACCGCTAAAATACAATAGAAAACAACAGGAGTTGACGGATTGTTCTCATTGATTGTCTATAAGAAAGAAAAATGAACATTTTCAGTTGTGCCAAACAAATTCACAGAGCTACTAAACTGATTCCAAGAGATAAGGAGTTAAAAATTTTATTTAGGAGATGCCAACCTCTTATCTTTTGGTGGGCCAAAAAAAAAAAAAAAAAAAAGAGAGAGAGAAAAAAGTTCATTGAAATTCATTTTAACGATACGTAATTTTTTTTATCCTAATCCTAATAAAATACTAAAATAGGCAATCGTATTTTGAATTTTCTTGTAGATTTTCTTCCTTTTGTGAAGATTATATTAGCATATTCTATAATACTACCATGCGGTGTACAGTAGGCTTTATATAGTGTTATGGTGCTATTAAATGGATGCTCGAACTATGATATAAAAATTAAAAGTAATCAATATTTGAGAAAATACTTTTAGTTATATAAAGTTTTCATTATACGGTACTGGAATAAAATTATTTTAGCTTTGAAATCACAGTCAAAACACTTTACAGTAATTTCTACTACAACACCAAACACCAAATGGAGCCTTAATTTAATTTAATGGCACAAATAATTGCCCCATTTGGCCTTAACTTATAGTCAAAGTATAGCCCCACATTTCTCCTTTAATAACCTCCCATTTCAACGCGTTAGTGACAACTTTTGAAGATAAGAACAAGATGACAAAGAAAATAAAATGATCCATGTCGATATGAATCGGCACAAAATTTTCAGGTTTCTGCACTGACACATACAGAAATATTTCAAGATCATGGCAACTTCAGCAGCTCATTTCTTGAGCTTAAAGCTGGCAATCGTCGCCGCCGCCGGAATCATACTTGTAGGTGGCAAAAATCAGGCCTTAGCCCAGCAAGATGACTGTGGAAATCTCTCAGGGCTTGGTGTTTTGGTGGGATGCCAGGATTTTATTGTGAAAGAAGGACCAAAAGTCTCACCAAATGCTTTGTGCTGCAACGCTGTTAAAGAAATTGGGATGCCATGTACATGCAAGCTCGTTACGAAGCAAATTGAAGAGTTACTTAGCATGGAGAAATTGGCTTTTGTGGCTCAATTTTGTGGCAGGCCCATTGCTCCTGGAACAAAATGTGGAAGTAAGATTTAATTATTATGATATCATTGTACTTTTTTTTAAATTTAATTCTTTTGGCATCGGCTTATCGGTGATATTGTTGTTTAATTTGGTTCAATTTAAAAAAAAATGAAATTGCGCAATTTATCATATTTAAGAATGTGACTAGGGTATCAAATGGCTACTGTATCCCAAAGCCTGGACAAATCAGGTAGTCATATTTCATACAGTATAGGATGGAGTTCTTTAACATCGCCCGTTTGTTTGGGAATGTGGACATGTTAATGAATAATTTTATCTGTTTTTGCTGTTTTTCATAACTAGCAATATATGAGATAACAAAAAAAGATATAATTGTTTACTTTTTTCTGTTATTCATCGACATATATTGAGTTCTTTTTAATACGGGCACCCTTATCTATTAAACCACAAGGTTTTATAGTGAATTAAAAATTAACTTTATTAAGTGACATGACTTAACAATGTGTTTGTAATAAAAAAGTGAGAACACATACACCTGAAAATGATTAGACATATATGCTAAAATAATTATTTTTATCTACAGGCTATACAGCTCCACCGCCACCGGTGTTAAAATGAGAAGGCAACATTACTAAAGTATATTGTAAACATTATTGAAAGGAACTATCAATTGCTTGAATGGCTCGGTATTGGTTATGAAGAAATAATATGCCCTGTTTTAGTTAATTGATGCTTGTTAATTTGCTATTGGATTTGATCCGGTAGCTAATATATAGTTTGGATACAGGCATCATACAGCTAATCTATGTAATTACAATATCGAATTATTATAATTTCTAGGAAAGTAAAATGGTCATAGGGATCATAAAATAAATACAGATGTAATATTAAAATAATCGAATATATAAAATAATGTATATTTTATAAATGGTCCGATGATTGCTTAAATTTTATTAACTGCCACCATATACTTCTTTTAACTATTATATCTTTAATTATAGCAACTCAAAAATAATTTTTTAAGATATCAAAAATTTGACTTTAAACTTTTATAATAAATTAAAATTTAATATGAAATTGGAAAAGATCGTGTCCATAAACTCCAGTTGCTTCACCACTCTTGGTCCCCTGTGACTCTTCTCTATTTGTTGGTAATTTTTAGGGACCTTTCATAAGGTTTGGTGTATTAACACTTAGATAAAATGTATCAATATAATTACATATATCTCCTTTGTCGTTAGTATAAAAATATGTATAACATCAGTATATAAGGGTAAACGTGTAAAAACATATTAAAAAATAAAATATATGCTTTTACTAGATCAATAAATTTTTGACCATCACTTGCCCCTGTTGACCCAACCTTGACCAGCCGATCATGGCTCCACCGGTGCTGGTGGTGGTGCTTTACTAGTGCTGGAGTTCCCTCGTCACGCCGGCGACCAACCCCATTCACGACAGTCTTTGAATCAACTGTGTCCACCAATACACATTAACTCAAGTACACGGCTTTTGTCTCACAACAACCCCAAACCGTTGCTGCCCCTTTGGCCATCGCCGACGCCACCCAACAACAGCTAACATCACCCTTGAACCATCCTGATACCACGCCGCAACCTCCGAATATCCCAAAACCCAACTGCACACAAATCACAAAACCCTCGCTTGCGGCTTGTCACTCCACATGCCACAGCCACAATTTCTGCCGACGGTGATGGTTACAATTTTTTTTTTTGGGTAAAGAAACTTCCAAGCAAAAACCAAATGCCCATTCACATTTAAATAGAACGGCACAAAACGCCATTGTAAATAATTCATACAAGTCAAAATTTCATAAGAAAATTAATAATTTATTTCAAGTGACGAATTCCTTAGATCCTTTTTCTAGTGACATGACACTTAGGCCCACTTGCTCTCTTCTTGGTTCTTTGGTAAAGCAGCTTCCCTCCAAGGGTTTTGACGACGCAGTGTTGGTTGGACTTGGTGGCATAGCTGTGGTGTGTGCGGTGTGTGAGACGTTGAACCATTTTCGCTCACTTTCGAGGAGGCCAGCAAAGCAACAACCAGAGGACAGTGATGGTTCCATATCGTTGCCGTCCATTCCATCAAACAACCCTAAACTAGGTAGCACGCTTTTTCACACCACCAACAATCATTTTGTTGAAATGGATTTTCAACGGAATCCTCGCTGCGGAATTCTCAAAACTATATTTAATAATTTATTATTTCAGTAAGAATGATATTTTAATAATTTCAAATGTCTACTAACGGTCAACCTAATTGGTAACTAACGGTAGGAGATATGTATGTAATTATATGGATACATTACATCTAAGCGTCAATACACCAAATCTCCGGAGAGGTCCCTAAAAATTACCCTAAAATGTTATTGTAAAATAGGAACATTATCAAAATTTTTTAACTGAAATCAATATACATCACTTACTCGTAATATTTTTATAATATCCTAAAATTTCTTAGCATAAATTATTTAAAAAAAGAGAGGAATAAATGAGCCATTTCTTTTATATTTTGTTTTGGGAATATAAATATATATTTTTTATAAGAAAAATATTTTATTATTAATTTTTCAAACCTAAATCTATATTTCTTATTTTTAGTATCTAAATTTTTATTTTTATTTCAATTAATATGGTTTACTTAGTTTACAGTTAATATCAATAAAAGCGAATTTAAAAAAAATAATACTGTAAAATTATTGTTCTAAGGAACAATTAGTTGTTATATGAAAGCAATATATGGTAAATAATATACATTGATTTAAGTTGAAAGCACAAAAAGGTTATTGCAAAACATCATTCTGACAAGACAAATGCAAGAGAAAAGGATTTAAAGTGGATTGAATGGGGAGTACTAAGTCACATAAAAAAATTTCTTCAATTTTAATAACAATAGATGAATTGCCAACACCTCCCAATTACATTATAAATTACAATTTCAATTAAAGAGGAAAAGAATCAAACACAAACCTAAAATCCAAAATTTTATTCCCTTTTAATACCGTAGTCATATTGCCAACACCTCCCATATCAATTACATAATAAATTCGGTATTACATTATTAATGATGAGATTTTAACATTATCCACCGCTGCTCGACAATTTCTCTTTAATTATAAGCTAAAACTCTGCAAAATAGTGGATGAAATGTTGAATTTAATCACAGAATGACCATTTATCTCCTCATAAAATATATATCCAGCCTAGTAAAGGGGCTTGGAGATAGAGGGGATGAAATATAACCTTTGCATCGATGTTTAGCGCGGGTCGCTTGAGTGTCACAACCAAGCAGTGGTGTGCGTGTGTGTATACTATTTTCAGAACAATCTTTGTGTTTGGAGCCTTGGAGGGGTCAGGCCTCTCGTCAAAGCAAAGATTTGTGATTCATATTCATTCATGACGAAATTCTCAGCCGATAGATGTAAAGATAGTGTTAAAACGAAGACAAAAAGGAAAAAAAAAGGATTTTGTTAGGTTTCAAATAGTACTAGGAAAATGGGCTACTATAATAGAGAATATTTGTCATTTAACTCCTTTAGGATAAAATTTCTATGTGAAAGGAGTGTTCAACACTTACAATTTTTATTTTTTTTGGTGGTTTCAAGATACGGTGTCGTTTCATGTCCAAATTTGTCCATGCAAAAGTCACCGTTTCATTAAATGTCAATATGCTATCATACGTGTGTGATAGATAAATAAGCTATCACAAATCTATCATGTCTTTATGATGTATGAAAATTCTGTCACATAACTATCAAATTCTTGTGATAAATGACTAATTTTTTATTATCTATCACAAAAATTCTATCATGATAGCCTATTTTTCTAGTAGTTAATCAGATAAGATGGTTCACATAACTATATTCCATTAAAAAAAGTAGAGAATCATTAAGCAAATTTTAAAGAGAACAAGATATGACATGAGTATTTTCAGTAATCTTTTAAAATATCGGAATAACTTGATAACAAGCTTAAATATTAAAGACTAAAGGAGCATTTACTCCATTAAAAATTTTAAGTCATTTTTTATATCACAAGATTATTTTAACGTATCCCACACTAGTAATTTTTATTACATAAAAGATACATTCAATCATTATTTTCTGCGATATTATAATTTTGTCTAAAATATTTTTTAGAGTCAGACACATACAATTACACATAAACTAATTAATCTTTACCCTTTGATTGGACTCTTTTTTTATTTTTATTTTTATTTTTATTTTTATTTTTATGTCCATTACTTATCGCATTATAGTCTTCCCCAACAATTATGAAATTCAAATCCAGATCTTTTGTAGGCACCTCCCACGGAGGTTTTACCTTTGAACGCACCACATCTACTCTTCATATTTGCATTGTGATCATTTGATTCTGGCGTTCTGCTGTTATATATGCAAGTAACGAAAAGTTTCTTAATGTTATTGGAAAATGTTTTGGTATAGGCGTGAGAGTATTAATTAATAGGCACATTATCAATTCCCCTACTATAATTAATATATATCATTTTTCCTATTGTTGTTTTTATAATAGTCAATAATCCACAAACAGTATAAGTTTACAATATTACCCTTATTTTCAAATACATTTTTATTTTTATTTATTATATATTAAATAAATTACATGTATAGAAATTAAAATAAAGAAATTAAGTATTAAAAATAAGAAATATATATTTTGATGTGAAAATTTTTCTTGCACTTTTTTTATTTTATAAACATTATCTTATAATAAATATAAGAAAATTATTATAAAATGATAAAAATTTATTACAAGAAAAGCCTTAATGATAAATAAAAAATTATTATAAAATAAATAATAGAATTTTTTTGTACTTTTTAAAATATTGAAAAATATGTATTATAAGAAAATGTTTACAAAATAAAAAAGTAGAAAAAATTTTTTTGTTAATTTTTTTGTTCACATCAAAACATATATTTCTTGTTTTAATACTTAATTTTTTATTTAATTTCTATTCATATGATTTATTTAATTTGTGATAAATATAAATAAAAGTATATTTCAAAATAAGGGAAATATTTTAAATTTATACTGTCAAGGGGTTATTAGCTAATATAAAAGTAGCAAAGGGATAAATGATATATATTAATTACAATAGGGGAAAATTCGCAATCTCCTTAATTAATATTTTGTAGCTTATCAAGCTTAGATTAGATGAGTGTCAGGTTTTGGAAGATAAAATAATAATAATAATAATAATAATAACAAACAAACAAAAAGATGATTTATAGATTAAGACAAAATCAAAATATTGTTGAGAAATTTTAATTCCCCGTTTATTGATAATTTGGCATTTACTCTTATTTAATCAGTGCAAGCACAATGACCCTGATAGCATTTTGTTTGTTTATCAATGCAGTGGAGGTAAAGGCAATCATTGTCATTGCTACAACGTTTCGGTTCCTGCTGATAAAATGTTTCTCCGATTGTGCCACTGCTGCCAACACCGGTGGAAGATTGAGTCTTCAAGACCACGTTCCTGGCTTCAACTTCCATTAAATGCCCTGTTAGTTAGCATCAATACCATTTGTTAATTACTTGATAGATATACGGCAATATAGATGTATAGATAGAAAAATAAATTGTGTGCGCGCGCGTGCCTGCGCAAGCTTGAGAGAGGGATATAACAACTAACAATATGCGGTGACCATGAGGGTGACAATCAAAATCATTTTGATAGAAATGATATTCTTCGTCAGCATCATCTTTCTTGAAGCAAATTGAAAGTAATTTTTTTGCTGGGATTATTTGATAGTATGTGAAGTGAAGAACATGTCAAGCTTTGAGCATATATATACATAATTAAGAAACCCATTATTTTTGCAAATATTAATTTCTTCCTAATTGTAAATGGAAAAATATCCAAAAGTTGTTTTGGTTACATTATCCCGCAACTTTCAAATTGAGAAGGAGATCATTTACTTTGATTTTGTATGATATTTAAGGAAAGGGAATTTAAGGGCTGCCAAAAATGCTCCATCAATTTTAGATTTTAGAATGCCGAATTAGGAATAACATCATTTTCCACAATAGATGAAAAGCTGTCAAGATTGTCCAATAAGGGCCCAAAAAGGAAATAAATTTGTTTGTTTTGGTTTAAAATCTACAAAAAATAAATTGGAACAGTATGCAAAATAGATTCATCTGCCCAATGTCATCCTTGCACGTATTTTAAATAATATATGAAATAGGAAAAATCCATCAAGCATTAGGGTGGGGATATTTCTACCATACTATTTTTGTGGTATTTATGACATATTTATAATATTTTTTAAAATTATAAATCTACAAAAAGTTTAGACAATTAATCAATTAAATCTTTCTTAGTTTGTATTACTTAGGTATCTTTAACCATTAAAATTGCTTTAAGATAAAAATTTATTTGACTATTTTACCCTACCAAATTACCTCAAGAAACATAAGCTCTTGTATTTAATAATTTAGGTATTTAATTTTATTTGATTAAATCTCCAAACTTTTCCTTTATGTGAATCTTTTATAAATAATGTGAATTTATTATAATTATTTCTTAGAGATATATGGTAGGTTTACAAAAATTATGGGGTAAAAAGATCACCTCCCTTATATTATATATCTCACACCTACACCCCTGTTTGTTTGCTTAAATTGTCCTTTTGTAGCATTTTTTTTCTTTCAATTACTGTAAATATATAAACTAGAAAAAAATAAAATTGCATTTATTATTGCTTACTCATCAAATATCTCTAACGAGCATTTACTAAATTGAACTAAAAAAAGGGTGAAATTTTCCTTCACTTAAAAACGGTAAAATTTTCCTTCACTCCCTATGATTTAGGCCAAATACTTAGTTCCCGTACTCAAAAAAATTATTTAAAAAATTAATTCGAATCATTTTCTGCTCAAACCTTAAAGAATAAATAAGCGTTTACTCGAATAAGTATTCAAGTAATCTTTTTATGGCGAAGTATCATTTTCACACAGGCATCACCAACTGTATTTAATAATGTAAAGGTTATACTATAACATTATTTTTCAATGGTAATATAATTTTCTCAAAACACATTCTAGAGTTAATCACATACATGCAATGGCACAAAAACCGTTCCTTACCCTTTGATCGGACCATTTTGTTAATGTTATCCCCATTACCTATCACATTCTTCCCCAAAAATTTTGAAATACAAATCACTTATGTGAAGGAAAAAAATAATTCGTTCAGGGTGTCAAGAGTTCATTTTTAAAGTGTTTATCATTATGTACGTGATACTTTAGATTTAAATTTACTAATTTCTGTGATTCTCTGAATTTTTCTCTGAATTTAGCTAAGAGTCTTTAGTTTGCTTGTTTCAGTGTTACAGTGATAAGAGACTAGGATAAACTAACCAAGAAAGAAAAGAAAGAATTATATTTTTGTGACTGATTCTATAACCAGGATATTATTCTTGGACAGCTTTATTCGATTCATTATCCTATTAGAATAAGCTAAGATTACAGTTGCTTAATGGATTGTAAAATTTTTTGGTTTTAGTTGAGCATGTTTACATTTTTTGTTACTGTCTTCAATTTTTTTTTTTTAAATTTTATGTACTGTAAGAACGGAAATCAAAACCAAGACCTTTTGCACGCACAAGCCCAATTAGTGCCTTTACCTATCTGCTCCTTTTAATTTTCAGTGATCGATTGTTTAATTCTTCTATTATGCAGATAATGAGAAGTTTCTTGAATATTTATTGTGTAACGTTATGTACTAACATAAAGCTAATTTATAGAATAAGATAAAAATAAAGTATTATTAAGAAATTTTATTCCCGGTTCACTGATATTTTTACATTTACTCCTCTTGTAATAACCAACGCCTTATTTACTGCAAACACAATGGTGATCAATGCATTTTACATGGCCACTCTCAGGAATGCAATGCCAGTAAAAGCAATCCGAGTCTCTCACACAAGCTTGCTATGTCTGATAAAACGTTTCTCCTATTGTGCCGCTGTTGCCAGCAGCGGTGGAAGATTGATGGTGTGTTTGGGATTGAGGTGCTGTAGCTTGTTGTGAAAAAAAAATTGTAATTATGAAACAAAAGTTAATAATATATAGTAAATATAAAATTTAAATAATAATTTTGATAAGATTATTAAAGATATAATAAATTTTATATTATACAAGTGAAAAATCATATCAACATAGCTTAAAAGCTATAGCAGTTAGTATTTACCAAACACTTTAGTGCTGTAGCTTTTAAGTTAAAGCTGCCCAATCTCAATTCCAAACGCACCCTGAATATTCAAGGCCACCTCCCTGGCTTCAACTTCCATCAATTGCCCTGTTGGTGAGCATCAATACCATTTGTTAAATTACGTACACAGATAGAGATACATAGATTAAAAAAAATAAACAAATAAAAAGTGTGTGCGTGAGAGAAAGGCATAACGACTTACAAGATGCAGTGACCACGAGGGTGACAATCAAAATCATTTTGATAGAACTGATATTCATCGTCAGCATCACCTTTCTCCAGGCAAATTGAAAGTAGTTTTCTTTGCTTTGGATGATTTGGTAGTATATGAAGTGAAGAACATGTCAAACTTTGAGTACGTATATATATTGATAAGAAATTCATTATCTATTGCAAATATTAATTGCATCCTAATCATAAATGGAAATAAAATCCAAAACTTGTTTCCTAATCATAAATAGAAATAAAATCCAAAACTTGTTTAACACATTACTTTATACCTGTAACTTCCAAATTGAGAAGGAAATCATTTAATAAATGATAACATTTGAAAATCTACATTGTAATATACATGCCAATTAATCATGTGTTTATTAAAATATTCCTTATTTGTTGTCGATTGGCATAGTGTCACAAAAGGAATATATCACATAATCATACCCGTTTAGTGCTTATATTATAAAAAGTGCACAAGATATTTATGTTATTAATTAGGGAGTGAGGCTATTTGAACTCATAAAATTACTCTTTAAACCTACCTTTTAATGAAAAATTATATTACAAAAATAGCCTTAAACAAAAGCGAAAAAGACACCTACTCCTCAAAGTTTGGGAAAATACTCACAAGGACTCCCAAGAGTTAAAAAAGAAACACCAAGTCCCTTTTTTACTTATAATATCCTTTGACTTTAGTAATTAGCAAATTGGTTTTAAAGGCTTTTAATTAATACAAATTTAACATAAATAATATAATCGTGTAGTAGACTAATAATATTAAATTATTTTTGATGTTCAAAACAATATCAAAATTTTAAATTATTATATTTATTTTAACAATGTATTTGTAATATTATAAAGATTTTAAATAAATCTTTAGGTTAAATGGATTTTACAATTAAAAAAATTCCCTATTAATAATATTAAAATTAACTTTTACATAATATTCAAAATAATTTTAATTTTAATTTATTTATTTTAATATTATGATTCTATCTATTATTAAAAATTACTTTAGTATAAAAAAATAGGTCTAATAGATTGGAAAATACAAAAATATTTTTAAATATTAAAATTATTTTAAAATGTATATTAATACATTTATTTTAATGTCATATTTCTATTTATTATAAAAATTTAGGGTTTAGTTTTTTGGATTTTATAGAGTAGAATTATGGTCAAAAGGGGGTCTTGGTATCCCTTATTAAAAATTTGGAGGCCTTTATAACCATTTTTCTAAACTTTAGGGTTGCAGATGTCCTTTTATTTAACAAAATTGTTTTTTTTCTTGTAATTAACAAGAATATATATATATATATATATTTTTTTTTGAAGACACAACCTGAATTTTTGACAGATATGCGCCCTATAGCATTATGTAATGTGTTATACAAAATAGTTGCTAAGATGCTTGCGAATAGGATGAAGCTGGTCTTGGATTCAGTTATCTCAGAATCGCAGAGCGCGTTTGTTCCGGGTAGGGTGATCACTGACAACATCCTCATTTCGACTGAAATTGTTCACTATCTGAAACGTAAGAAACAAGGCAAGACTGGGATAGCTGCGCTTAAGATAGACATGTCTAAAGCTTATGATTGCATTGAATGGTTGTTTCTGAAATCTATGATGCTGCGGATGGGTTTCGATGAGGGTTGGGTTACACTTATTATGATGTGTGTCTCTACTGTGAGCTACAAGGTGTGCAGGAATGGGGAGGAAGTAGGACCAATAGTTCCAAGTCGGGGTCTTCGACAAGGGGACCCGTTGTCTTCTTATCTATTTATAATTTGTGCGGAGGGGCTCAGTTCCTTGATTCGGAATCGGGAAAGGGCAGGACTCATACATGGGGTTAAAGTGGCAAGAAGTGCTCCCACTGTTTCTCATTTGTTTTTTGTGGATGATTGCTTTCTCTTCTTTAAGGCTACCCACAACGAAGCTCGCATTATGAAGAGTCTGCATCTGGGCAGCAGGTGAATTATAATAAGTCGGTGGTCTCCTTCAGTGCAAATATGGATGAGATTTCCACACGCCAAGTATGTGGAATTCTGGAAGTTTCGGCTACTTGTAATCATGGATCCTATTTGGGTTTGCCGTCTTTGATTGGAAGAAAGAAGAGTGCAGTCTTTGGTTTTATTAAAGAGAAGGTATGACAGCGACTTCAGGGCTGGAATAAGAAATTCTTAAGAAAGGCTGGGAAAGAGATTATGCTGAAAACAGTTGCTCAATCCATTCCAAATTATGCTATGAATATCTACTTATTATCCCTTGAATTATGTAAAGAGTTGGAACTTATGATGAATGCTTACTGGTGGGGTAAGACTAGCAATGGTGGCTGCGACATTCATTGGTTTCGATGGGATTTAGTGTGTAAACCAAAAGTAATGGGGGGTATTGGCTTTAAAAGGCTTCATGATTTTAACATTGCCATGTTAGGCAAACAATGCTAGAAGCTAATTACTAATCCGAACTCTTTGGTAGCACGGATTCTCAAGGCTCGATACTATCCAAGATCATCGTTTGCTGATGCCACTGTCAGCTTTAATCCAAGCTACACCTGGAGATCAATTATGGCTGCCAAGCATGTCGTAGTTAAGGGTAGTCGCATACAAATTGGAAGTGGACAGCAGGTTTAAATTTCTAAGGATCCATGGCTTCCTGATGCTGATAATGGTTTCATTACCACTGAGTTGGCTGAGAATATTGCAGAAGCTAAGGTTAACTGTCTTATGGTTCCGGGACATCGGCGATGGGACACCGATCTGGTTGCAGATGTGTTCAATTCCAGAGATGCAGCTCTGATTTTACAAGTGCCTCTCAGCACTCGACAAGTCAACGATCATTGGTTTTGGCTTGCCGATCCAAAGGGTGAATTTACTGTCAGAAGCTGCTACAACTTACTAAATTCTGTTTTTGATGCTCCAAACAGCAAGGTGTGGAAGTTCCTTTGGAGTCTGGAGGTTCCAAGTAAGGTGAAACACTTTCTTTGGCGTGCCTTAAAGAATATTTTGCCTACTGCAGATAATCTTTTGTCTAGGAGGGTTGATGTATCACCTATTTGCCCCATTTGTAGTGCTGTTAATGAGTCAGTATTCCACTGTCTGGTTGATTGTGTATTGGCAAAATCTTGCTGGTTTATGTCTTCTCTTGGTTTGGGTGGGAGTTGCTTCTCTTTTGTTGAGTGGATAGAGCAAATCTTTACTCACTGTCGTAAGGAAGATTGTAAGCTAGTTGTAATGGTGTGTTGGCGGCTTTGGCTTAATCGGAATGATAAAGTGTGGAATAGACATAGTAGTAGTGCTAGAAGTCTAGTAAATGCTGTTGGTAATTATCTGTTCAGTTGGCAGGAAGCTAAGAGGAAGCATTTTATCACTGTTGAGGAAGAGCAAGAGCAGCTGGGCCATGGCTCAGTGTGTTGGGGTAAGCCCCCTCAGGGCTGGTTAAAATGTAATGTGGATGCAGGGGTTTTTAGCTCTCAAAGTCGTTATAGCTTTGAAGGAGTGATTAGAGATTCTAGTGGGGCATTCATTGTGGCTAAGTGTCAAAGATTTCCTGGCTTGTTTCGTCCTCGTGAGGCTGAAGCTTTGGCTGTTTGTGAAGCTCTGAGTTGGATCAAGAACTTGCAGCTGTCGAAGATTATTGTTGAAATAGATTGCCTGAATGTCTATTATGCTTTAACTAATCCAACTACTAGTCCTAACAGTTTTGGATTGATTATTGCGGATTGTCAAACTGTAGCTCAACTTATTCGAGAAGTGAGATTCTCTTTTGTGCGTAGATCTGCGAACGTCGCTGCCCATAACGTGGCTAGGGTGGGGGGTTCTATGTCAGATCCGGGAGAATGGAGGTCTGTTCCACCTCCATGGTTATGTCCAATGTTGAATGTCTCTTAAGATTAATAAAATTCATTTCAAAAAAAAGAAAAAGAAAATATTTTTTCTTGTAATTCAATTGAGGTTATTACAAAATAGAAATGGAATTAAAGCTGCCTTAATTCGTTAGATAGTTATGCGCATGGAAAATCAGGCAGCACGAACAAAAGTGGGAGCCGGAAAAATTAAGCAAAATGGAAAAATGATCAAAATCCTTTGCTATTTATTCCGATAATTAAATAATGGTTTTGCCTATCATGTTTTCAAAACTAATCAAAATTCGCTCTGTCACTAAAAGATTATACTAACACTCTGTACATAAAAGTATATAATAGGGGAAGGATCCGTGACCCCTGAAAATTAAACTTTTTGCACCATTTTTTCATCTTAAGAGTAAAACTGAAGACGCAAGTAAATACGATCATGTTAACTAATAAGGGGTTTTGATGAAAAAAAAACTGTTAAAATAACCAATCTATGAATGCCATTTATGTGTTCATATATACTTGATGTTGTTCCCCATGTCAAATAGAAAAATTAAAAATGAAAGACCAAAAAATGAGGTGTAAAACATGTAGAACGAGCTAAGTCATGAGAATTGAGAGTATTTACCTTCAAAAATCGACAACACAGTGAAAATTTCATGCGTTTTAAATCTAAATTTTTTCTTTTTTCAACTCACACTTAAGGAGGAACAATAATCGTCTTTCAGTAGAAAAACAAAAATTGAGAGAATTTAATGATGGCCATGGTGCATTTTGCAATCACTGGTGGAGAGGTAATACCAGAGATTGAAATGCCAATGTTTGCAACCATTCTTGATTTAAAGGAGACGATTGAAGAGATTTTAGATGTGGATGTAGCAAGACAAACTCTCAACTTCAACAATCAAGTGTTGACGAATGATCAAACTATTGGTCATTTGAACTTGGGACCCTTTGCTGCACTTGCTCTTGTTGTAACACCTCTGGCTGGACAACAAAAATTCAACATTCTGGTGAAGTCCATCAATGAGGAAATTAACATCAGGGTGAAGGAAACAACATTGGTCGTTGATTTGAAGAGGAAACTTGAGAGGCGCTGTGGCATTTTAATCGAAAAAATTACTCTTCATCGCCTTTCAAAGGAAATGGAGGATGCTTTTCCCCTCTCTGCATATTATGTTTGTGAAGGTTCTGAAGTTGAGATGACAACCAAAATTGAACCTCGTTGATTAATGTTTCATCTAGAAATATTAAATTTAGTATAAGCTATAGGCATATCTAGTCATTTTGATCAATAAGTCTCGATGGGAACATATTTTGAATAAGTGCACCTTCATGGGCAAAATTAATGCTACTTTTTTTTTATTACAAGGGGCTCAACAGAACGAGCTAAATTGGAACAAAACGAGGTTGAGTAACGCCAAACATGTATTGCAGCATAATTGAATAAATAGCCACAGGCAGGCTAGTAAATAAATGCAATCCATGTGGAATTGAATGAGTCATATTAGCCATAAAGTTCGCAGCTGAGTTCGCTTCACGAAAGATGTGTGTGATAGAAATTTGCCAATTTCTACTTAATAGATCCCGGACAGCAGCCACTATAGCATAGAAAGCATTAGGCACGACCACCTACTTAGAAATCATATGTGAAACGCAAAGACTGTCCACTTCCACCAAAAAGCGTTTTATACCAGTATCCCACGCCATGATTAAGCCTTGGTAAAGACCCCATAGCTTAGCTATAATCATTGAGCACTCCCCAATATTCATACAAAACCCAGAAATCCAGTGCCCAACAGAATCACAAATAACACCACCAGCCTCTGCATCCCAAGAATTTCTACAAGATCCATCCATATTTAATTTGCACCAAGGCCATGGAGGAGGCTGACAGCCGATGAGCATCTCTTTTCTCCTTGGTTGCTGACTCATGTGAGAATTATTCACTCTATAAATTTCATTTGCTCTAGCCATAATATCCATATTAATTGTTGAGCTATCCACCAACTTCCCCTCCACCATGAAATGATTTCTCCAGAACCATAATCTCCAAACGGCCACGCCGAAAACACACTCCCAAGGAATATGGGAGACGAACTTTCTCTTATTCTGAAGATTAGCCGTGATCCATTCCTGTAAATTATCGTGAAAGAAAAAGAAGTGCTCACCCTCTGGAACAAGACGAAGCCAAACTTGTTTAATACAATGGCAGTCTCTCAATGCATGAAGGATATTCTCAACCGAAGCCCCACATCTATCACAAGCCATAGACACGGGGATATGACGCCGAGACAGCTCAACGTGAGTCTTTAACTTCTCATGCATGATCTGCCAGAGAAAGATCGGATGGATTGAGGCCCCTTCCACGACTATACTAGGTTCCATGCTTCATCTTGAGTTGCTAGGTTTTGATGACAGATGGAGTCATAAGCTGAGCGGACAATAAACAAACCTCTTGGATCAAAGCTCCAGTAAATTTTGTCAGCGCTTAGATGCGACGCAGGAGGCATAACCGAGGCAATTTGCATGAGGATATAACTTAGCAGCAAATGTTCAAAACTCAGCCAATTCTAACCCCCGTGTTCATTTATAAACTTATTCACAGTAGCATTCACAATCTCATGAGGTATCGGCTGGAGGGCAAAATTTATCAAAGGATCTTGCTTCGTTACTTAGCAATCCAGCCAAAACCGAGTTCTCGCACCATCACTAACTGCCCAGCGGGCTCCATGCATGGTGGCTGACCACATTCTCCTGACAGCCATTCAAATACGGGAACCTTGTTTCTCCGGGAGAGAGTGCGGTAGGTTTCCAGGGTCCAAACCGTACTTAGAGCAAAAGACCTTCACCCATAATGTGTCCGAGTTGGAGACAACTTCCCAGGTCAGCTTCATCAGCAGCACATAGTTCATCACATCTAGCTTTTTAAACCCCAGTCCCCCATGATTTTTTGGCATACAGATTCTATCCCAACCCACCATATTCATCTTGTTGTGCGCGAAATGCAGAATCAAGCGCACCAAATAATTACAGAAAAATAAAGGACACAAGAATTTACTTGGTTCAGTAATTAAACCTACATCCACGGAGGCAAGAAAGAATAATTGTTTACTTGACAATTAATAGAGTACAATATTTGAGTAACGAATCTCACTTCCTAGAAACACAAATATATCCAGTATTCTCACACTCTGCAGGAAAGATAAATTCCCCAGACACACTTCTCTCACTTCTCTCACTTCTCTCACTTCTCTCAAAAGCTTAGAAACTTATAAGTTTAACAATTTTGGGATGATTTCAAATGAATGAAATCATTAGCTATTTATAGGAGAAATGAATTACTAATTATTATTAATTTTCAAATCCATCCCCCATTCTTTCTTTTCGGCTTTACAAAATCAACAAATTGTTGGTGCACCAACAATTTGTTGACTTCAACAAATTTGCACCAATAATTTGTTGACTTCAACAAATCTCCACCTCGGCGAAAATTTTTCAAATCTGAGTCGACTATAAAGGAGCCATCATCCCCAAAGTGGCTGCATCTCTATGACTGCCTACGTACCCAAAATTTGGGATCAAACCAACCGTAGTTCAAAATTCCCGAAGGACATATCTTAACACAATCGAATGATTTGAATTAATTTCAAGCAATGTTGAAACATAACTCCAGAAACTACCTTCATCAACATATCTGATAGATTATCTTTGGTATCGATCTTTCTCAACAACACAACACCGCTCTCGATAATCTCTCTCACATAATGATATTTCACATCTATGTGCTTCGTCCGAGCGTGATATGTTTGATTCTTCGCAAGGAATATTGCACTTTGATTATCACAGAAGGCCGTAATGTTCTCATGGATTACTCCCAAATCACCTAACAAGCCTTTCAACCAGATAGCTTCTTTTACAGCTTCAGTTGCTGCCATATACTCTGCTTCCGTAGTGGACAAAGCAATTGTCGATTGTAGAATCGACCTCCAGCTAACCGGACCTCCACCCAATGTGAATACGTAGCCTGTTGTTGATCTTCGCTTGTTAAGGTCTCTAGCGAAATCAGAATCACAATACCCAACACATTGTTGACCACAATCCTTTTTTAACAATAACCCAACATCAACTGTTCCATACAGATATCAGAGAATCAACTTTACCGCAAGCCATTGATTTTTACCCGGATTGTGCATGTATCTACTAACCATGCTCACTGCTTGAGATATATCGGGCCTTGTGCATACCATAACATACATAAGACTACCCACAGCACTAGCATATGGAACACGAGCCATGTAATCGCACTCCTCTTGAGATGTAGGACATGAAGAAGAGCTTAATTTGAAATGAGGGGCTAGAGGTGTACATACCGGTTTAGTTTTGTCATTCATACCGAATCTTTCTAGCACTTTCTTCAAATAAGACCTTTGAGTGAACCATACGCTCTCATTCTTCTTGTCTCTACGAATCTCCATTCCAAGTATTCTCTGCATCACCCAAGTCTTTCATCTCGAACTCAGAAGCCAGCTGCTTCTTTAATCTTTCTATCTCATCTCTATTCTTCGAAGCTATAAGCATATCATCGACATAGAGTAACAAATAGATGAAAGCTCCATCTGGTAGTCTTCTAAAGTAAACACAATGATCGTGTTCACTTCTGGTGAATTTCTGCCCTTGTATAAATTGATCAAATCTTTTGTACCACTGTCTTGGCGATTGCTTCAGTCCATACAAAGATTTAATCAACCTACACACATGATTCTCCTTTCCAGCAACTCTGAAACCACAAGGCTGAATCATATAGATTTCCTCCTCCAAATCTCCATGTAAGAACGCCGTCTTAACATCCAATTGAGCCAACTCTAACTCATATTCTGCAACTAAGGCAAGTAGGATACGAATGGAAGTATGTTTTACAACTAAAGAGAAAACTTCATTGTAGTCAATACCTTCCTTTTGAGCAAAACCTTTTGCCACGAGCCTTGCCTTGTATCGAGGAGTTGTTTGATTCGGAGATCTTTGCTTTTTGGTGTGGACCCATTTATTGCCAATAGCCCTTTTCCCCTTTGGTAACTTTACAAGTTCCCAAGTCTGGTTTTGATGGAGAGATTTCATCTCTTCCTCCATGGCTAACTTCCACTGATCACTTTCACTACTGCGTAATGCTTCACCGAAAGTGTTAGGGATGTCATCATCAATAACTGGAAGTGCATAGGCTACCACCATATCTTTAGTAAGCCATCTGGGTTTCTTTATCTCTCTTCTTGGCCTCCTTGTTGCTATAAAATTATCATTATCTACATCATCAATTGTTTCTTCATTTTGTGGGACATCAGAAAAAACAACCTCTTTTTCAACTCTAGGTGTCACCTCCATAATTGAACTATTCTTTGATGTAGAACTAACTGGTACATATGGAGTTGCATCAAACTCCACTTGCTGCAATATCTCTTTGGTCTTGTTCTCCACCTGCTGAGAACTTGAAGCTTTCATTATTGAATCTTCATCAAATGTGACATCTCTGCTACACACAAACTTTTTATCTTCGAGATCCCAAAGCTTGAAGCCCTTTACTCCACCTTTGAATCCCACAGAGATAGCTTTTCTAACACGAGGATCCAGTTTACCATCTTTGACATGATAATAAGCTGGACACCCGAATACACGAAGGGAATTATAATCTTGTGCATACTTTCCAGACCATATTTCCATAAGAGTTTTACCTCCAATTGCAGTAGAAGGCAACCGGTTTACTAAGTCACTTGCGTAGCTCACAGCTTCAGCCCAACACTTTTTATCTAAATCAGCATTAGATAACATACACCGTACCTTCTCCAGTAAAGTACGATTCATACGCTCAGCCACACCGTTCTGTTGCGGAGTATGTCTCACCGTGAAATGTCTTTTAATACCCTCATTATGGCATACTTGCAAGAATAGATCAGAAGTATATTCACCCCCATTATCAGATCGTAATACTTTGATCTTTCTACCAGTTTGAGTCTCCACCAATTTCTTCCATTTCACGAAAATCTCTAGAACCTCATCCTTTGCTCGCATGGTGTACACCCACACACGTCTAGAGAAATCATCAACAAATGTAACAAAATAATGGCTTCCACCAATTGATGCAGTCTTGGTTGGTCCCCATACATCACTATGAACATATTCAAGGATCTCACGAGTATCGTGATTAGCTGTACCAAACTTGACCCTTGTTTTCTTGCCTACTACACAATGCTCACATAAATTTAATTTACAGGTTTTGGTACCTTTTAAGAGTCCATGCCTCATCAGAATTTGCAAAGACTTCTCTCCAACATATCCCAGTCGTACATGCCATAGCTTGGTGGTGTCACTGTGCGCCTCAACAACATTTGCTTCATCAGTTGTACCTCCCTTCAAATAGTACATATTGTGACGCCGAACCCCTTGCAGAATCACCATAGCCCCATGTGTAAACTTCATTATACTATCTTCAATGGTAACCTTGTAGCCTTTAGCTTCCAAAGCACCATAGAAATTAGATTTTTCTTTAAAGCTGGAACAAATCTAATCTCTTTGAGTTCTCTGACCATTCCATCAAACATTTTGAGCCGAATTGTTCCTATCCCCATTGTGCGACAAGGTTGATCATTCCCCATCACAACTGCACCGGATTCCAGATTACAAAAATCCGCAAACCATTCCTTAGTTGGACACAAATGATAGGTTACTCCAGTATCAAGTATCCACTCGCTCGAACTAGCCACGCATGCTGCAGGAGTAATACTTAGTGAATAATCAGAGCCCTCATCTTTTCGTGCCATGTTTGCTACTGTTGGTTTCTTCCCATCTCTCTTTTGAGCCTTTGGACAATCTTTCCTCCAATGGTCCTTTTCATGACAAAAGGCACACTCATCTCGAGCTATATTTCTGCTTCTTGATTTGGATCGAGAATTCTTTCCACCACGCTTCTTCTGTTTCTCCATCGCCCAATCTCTGCTCACCAAAGCTTCAGACGATGCTCGTTCAGAATTTTTATCATTATTCCGAATCTCTAAGCTAGTCAATGCTGTGCAAACATCTTTAAAGACGATCACACTCTTCCCATATATCAAAGTAGTCACAAAATGGCTATATTCCTCTGGTAGTGAGTGTAACAGAATCATAGCCTTGACTTCATCCTTAATATCTTCATCAAGATTTTTCAAATCAGCAAGTAACTTTTCAAATCTTGAAACATGATCGTGCATTGATACCCCAGGCTTCATTCGAAAACCATATACTTGGCTCATTGCATAAAGGCGATTTTCAGGACTTTTCACCAGGTACTTCTCGTCCAATGTACGCCACAAAGTCACCGCACACTCCTCATCTTTCACCAAGTATTTCACCTCCTTGGTCAAACAAGATCTGATATGACCACATGCTTTTTCATTCATACGATCCCAAATTTTCTTCATCATACAAGTGTCTTTTATTTTTCAGAACAACATCGAGATCGATTTGAATAAGGGCATCCATAACTTCGCGCCTCCACATGCCGAAGTTGATTTTCCCATCAAACTTTTTAACATCGATCTTCTGGCCTCCTATAACAGGTGCTGAATAGCGATTTGACAAATCTCGCCTCCCACCTGAAGTGTCTCCTGAAATAGTCTCGGTAGATCTCTCCCCAATTCTGGAAGTTTCACCTTCTACCATTTTTTCAACGAACTATTTCCACTTGAAAAACAGCCTCTATGATGTTAATTTCGCGTGAATAAATGCACCAGGAAAGTTCCCAGGAGACTGGACGGGAACTCGGTCCCAATTAAAAACCAGAATCCTTAGACTCTTATCGCCTTTGTTGACAGAACTTTCCTAGACATGCAAAAATACACACTACTTACAATAGACTGTCTCCCAAGTACAAATGGTCGTCTCTACCGTATTCGTGAACAGTACCGTATGTGAACAATATCGTATACGGGAATAGTACCGTATACGTGAACAGTACCGTATCCCCCCAAGTACGAACCTTCGCTCTGATACCACTTGTTGTGCGCGGAATGTCGAATCAAGCGCACCAAATAATTACAGAAAAATAAAG
This sequence comes from Citrus x clementina, assembly GCF_000493195.1. Lineage (NCBI taxonomy): Eukaryota > Viridiplantae > Streptophyta > Magnoliopsida > Sapindales > Rutaceae > Citrus > Citrus x clementina. The sequence continues at coordinate 7,586,075 of NW_006262688.1, read as the reverse complement.
GACACAAGAATTTACGTAGTTCGGTAATTAAACCTACATCCACGGAGGCAAGAAAGAATAATTGTTTATTTAACAATTAATAGAGTATAATATTTGAGTAACGAATCTCACTTCCCAAAAACCCAAATATACCCAGTACTCTCACACTCTGCAGGAAAGATAAATTCTCCAGACACACTTCTCTCAAAAGCTTAGAAACTTATAAGCTTAACAATTTTGGGATGATTTCAAATGAATGAAATCATTAGCTATTTATAGGAGAAATGAATTACTATGCTAAGAATAAAATAATTAAAAATATAATTTTTAATTATTATTATTTTTCAAATCCATCCCCCATTCTTTCTTTTCGGCTTTACAAAATCAACAAATTGTTGGTGCACCAACAATTTGTTGACTTCAACAAATTTGCACCAACAGTTTGTTGACTTCAACACATCTTGTGCCTCTTCGACTTCCCATCCCAAATAAAACGACGACAAGCTTTATCAATTTTATGACACACCGGGGAAGGAAGCAAGGTTGTTTGCATTGCATAAATGGGCATTGCTTGAATCACCGATTGAGCCAAATTTACTCTTCCAGCAAAGGATAAATGAGCCGCATTCCAACCAGTAAGCCGCATGTCCACCTTATCCAAATTGATTGGTAAGTGGCTTTATTCATCCGAGAATGGATTAAAGGCATTCCAAGATATTATTCTTGGACAACTTTATTCGATTCATTATCTCATTTTTCTTCCAAAATTACAGAATATTGGTCCATCGCTGGCGGCATGTTTTGCATTGACAGCAATATTAAAACGTTTTTTGTCACAGACAGTTTCGAGATTCAAAGAACGTTTTTTTTTTCATTTTATTTTTTCCGCAAACATTAGTTTGGAGATTAGTTTGTTTTCATGCATTCTCGATCCGACGCATGGCTTACATTAAATGGACAAAATGTTAGTCAGTTCAATTCATAGTTTCTTAAAATACAAAATAATAATAATGATAAAATGACCAACCCTAAATAAAAAATTTCGGACTCCTACTCCTCTGTCCTCTCAAGGCCCAAGCGACTAATTCTGAATTGATCTTCATCCTAATCACCTTAGAGAGTCATCGTCGTTTCATTTTGTGAACCAATTTCTGAAGCAAAGCTGGTTCGGGCGGTATTATATATATATATAAATAGTCTTTTTTTAGTGCGGCGCTTTTTTTTTTTTTTTAATGCGGACACATTTTAAAATCGCAGGATTTAAGAGAGTTATTTATTAATAAGTACTAATGTTATATTTACAAGTTTAATTTTTTATTAAATAATTTTTCTTTGCAGATTCATGGATTTTTGCAGATTTGCAGAAGTAAATCCAATCCAATCCACCAATTGCGGATTTTCAAAATTTCAATCCAATCCAATTTACCAATCTATGGATCAGATTTCTATGAATCAAATTTTTACAGATCAGACAGATTGAGCAGATCGAATTGGATTCGAACGCCCCTAGTTTTTTATTACTGTCTTCAATTTTTTTTTTGTTTAAATTTATGTACTGTAAAAATGGAAATCAAAACCAAGATCTTTTGCACGCACAAGCCCAAATAGTGCCTTCACCTATCTGCTCCTTTTAATTTTCAGTGATCGATCGTTTTATTCTGCTGTTATGCAAATAATGAGAAGTTTCTTGAATATTTATTGTGTAACGTTATGTACTAACAAAAAGAAACAAAAAGATGATTTATAGAATAAGATAAAAGTAAAGTATTATTAAGAAATTTTATTCCCGGTTCACTGATATTTTGACATTTACTCTTCTTGTAATAACCAACGCCTTATTCACTGCAAACACAACGGTGATTAATGCATTTTACATGGCCTCTCTCAGGAATGCAACGCCAGTGAAAGCAATCCGAGTCTCTCACACAAGCTAGCTGTGTCTGATAAAACCTTTCTCTTATTGTGCCACTGTTGCCAGCACCGGTGGGAGATTGAGTATTCAAGGCCACCTCCCTGGCTTCAACTTCCATCAATTGCCCTGTTGGTTAGCATCAATACCATTTGTTAAATTACGTACACATATAGAGATACATAGATTAAAAAAAAACAAACAAATAAAAGTGTGTGCATGAGAGGAAGGCATAACGACTTACAAGATGCAGTGACCACGAGGGTGACAATCAAAATCATTTTGATAGAACTGATATTCATCGTCAGCATCACCTTTCTCCAGGCAAATTGAAAGTAGTTTTCTTTGCTTTGGATGATTTGGTAGTATATGAAGTGAAGAACATGTCAAACTTTGAGTACGTATATATATTGATAAGAAATTCATTATCTATTGCAAATATTAATTGCATCCTAATCATAAATGGAAATAAAATCCAAAACTTGTTTCCTAATCATAGATAGAAATAAAATCCAAAACTTGTTTGACACATTACTTTATACCTGTAACTTCCAAATTGAGAAGGAAATCATTTAATAAATGATAATAATTGAAAATCTACATTGTAATATACATGTCAATTAATCATATGTGTTTATTAAAATATTTCTTATTTGTTGTCGATTGGCATAGTGCCACAAAAGGAATATATCACCTAATCATACTAGTTTAGTGCTTATATTAAAAAAAGTGACTAAGATATTTATGTTATTAATTAGGGAGTGAGGTTATTTGAACTCATAAAATTACTCTCTAAACCTACCTTTTAATGAAAAATTATATTACAAAAATAGCTTTAAACAAAAGGGAAAAAGACATCTACTCCTCAAGGTTTGGGGAAATACTCACAAGGACCCCCAAGTTTTAAAAAAGGGACACCAAGTCCCTTTTTTACTTATAATGCCCTTTTTTTTTTTTGGTTTTGATCACGAGGTATCCTGGGGAGGGTCCCAACTGTGGAAGACACCTTTAAGTTCGTACCACAACCCAGACTAGAAGTCCCCGCTCGAACCGAGAGGCATATGTTCTCCCAATAAAGGCGACTTCCCTGCGACTCGAACTGGGGAGCAAACCCAGTCAAGCCACTTAAGGGGACTCCATTGCCAGCGGAGCCAACACTTTATTGGTACTTATAATGCCCTTTGACTATAGTAATTAGCAAATTGGCTTTAAAGGTTTTTAATTAATACAAATTTAACATAAATAATATAATTGTGTAGTAGACTAATAATATTAAATTATTTTTGACACTCAAAACAATATCAAAATTTTAAATTATTATATTTATTTTAACAATGTATTTGTAATATTATAAAGATTTTAAATAAATCTTTAGGTTAAATAGATTTTACAATTTAAAAAATTCCCTATTAATAATATTAAAATTAACTTTTACATAATAATCAAAATGATTTTAATTTTAATTTATTTATTTTAATTAAATAATGGTTTAAACAAAATGGAAAAATGATCAAAATCCTTTGCTATTTATTCCGATAATTAAATAATGGTTTTGTCTATCATGTTTTTAAAACTCATCAAAATTCGCTCTGTCACTAAAAGATTATACCAACACTCTGTACATAAAAATATATAGGGGAATGATCCGTGACCCCTCAAAATTAAACAACTTTTTGCACCATTTTTTCATCCTAAGAGTAAAACTGAAGACGTAAGTGAATACGATCATCTTAACTAATGAGGGGTTTTGATGAAAAAAAAAACTGTTAAAATAACCAATCTATGAATGCCATTTATGTGTTCATATATACTTAATGTTGTTCCCAATGTCAAATAGAAAAATTAAAAATGAAAGACCAAAAAATGAGGTGTGAAACATGTAGAACGAGCTAAGTCATGAGAATTGAGAATATTTACCTTCCAAAATCGACAACACAGTGAAAATTTCATGCATTTTAAATCTAAATTTTTTCTTTTTTCAACTCACACTTAAGGAGGAACAATAATCGTCTTTCAGTAGAAAAACAAAAATTGAGAGAATTTAATGATGGCCATGGTGCATTTTGCAATCACTGGTGGAGAGGTAATACCAGAGATTGAAATGCCAATGTTTGCAACCATTCTTGATTTAAAGGAGACGATTGAAGAGATTTTAGATGTGGATGTAGCAAGACAAACTCTCAACTTCAGCAATCAAGTGTTGACGAATGATCAAACTATTGGTCATTTGAACTTGGGACCCTTTGCTGCACTTGGTCTTGTTGTAACACCCCTGGCTGGACAACCAAAATTCAACATTCTGGTGAAGTACATCAATGAAGAAATTAACATCAGGGTGAAGGAAACAACATTGGTTGTTGATTTGAAGAGGAAACTTGAGAGGCGCTGTGGCATTTTAACCGAAAAAATTACTCTTCATCGCCTTTCAAAGGAAATGGAGGATGATTTTCCCCTCTCTGCATACTATGTTTGTGAAGGTTCTGAAGTTGATATGACAACCAAAATTGAACCTCGTTGATTAATATTTCATCAAGAAATATTAGATTTAGTACAAGTTATAGGCATATCTAGTCATTTTGATCAAGAAGTCTCGATGGGAACATATTTTGAATAAGTGCAAAATTGAATGTCTTTTGCAGTAAGTTTGAATAAGTGCAAAATTGAATGTCTTTTATAATTCAAGTAAGTTTAGTCACTCACTTGGTTGCCGTCTTCGACACCAAATTGAATGTCTTTTGCAGCATAGCTTCTGATATAACTCAATCTGCTATCAATCTATTGCAGAGTTTTAGAAAATTTTATTTGATTAATGACTCTTGGAAAAACAGAACCCTCAAAGAAATTAAAAGGTGCATACACACACATACATTGAAAATACATTAAAAGAGAATCTCACCAGACGGCTGTTATTATTAGCAACCTAAAATTGACATGCATAAACACCTAAAAAATCAAAACGACCAAAAAAAAAAAAAAAGAAAGTGATTTTTGGTAACAAATGATTAATAGACTAAAATTTAAAAGGTTTAAAAAAATGTTTAACCAGCTTTGGAGGCTAACTGGATCATTGTTTTTGTGGATTTAAAGATCACAGTGCGGGTCAGGTGTGTAAAGTGCTTTACTTGCTCAACAAAATGAACAGATGATGGTGAATGGGCTACTTGCTCTCCAGGGCTTGTAACACCCATGCTGGTCCTTGGATTGGGCCTCAGTTGAACCTTTCGGGCCTGTTTGCCAACGGTTTAAAAGTTTTTTAATTGTATTTTTTGTGGAAGGCACCCACCAAGCAATGTACGCGGTTCGATTTTTGGACCTCTGTTAGAGAACACAAATATTGGAGTAAACAAACAATTTTTTTACAACAAAAATAATTGGAAAAAAATTAGTCATAAGCAAGCCATTTTCTACATGCAAATTTATGCTCTGTACAGTACAAGTCATGAGGAAGAAGAGAATACTTACCTTCCAAAACATATCAAGGGAATGAACCTAACACGCATTTTAAGTCCACTCTTTCCATTTAAATTATACCAGTCATCTTATATTTTTTGCTTGTAATTTTCCAAGAGATATTGACACTAAGAAATTAAAACGTTTGGAAGAAGCTTTAATTAGTTAGTTGAATTTTGCTGTGATTTTATTATGGCGATGGTGCTTCTCAAGATTGTTGGTGGGGAGGTGATTCCGGAGATCGAAATGCTCGAGTCTGCAACTGTTCTTGACCTGAAAGAGAAGATTGAAACAATACTCAACGTGGGCGTGGCGAGACAAACTCTCAAGTTTAAAAATCAAGTGCTGATGAATGATCAAACTATTGGTCATTGGAACTTTGAACAACATGCTTCAATTGTTCTCTGTGTCAAGCCACTGGCTGGACAGCCAAAATTCAGCATTTCGGTGGAAAGCAACTATGGTGAGAAAACTATTCTCAAGGTGAGGGAAAACACTTTGGTTGATGAAGTGAAGGGGAGACTTGACAAGGAATGGTTTTTTTTCAAGCTCATGGGTGACTCTCAAACATCTTTCTGTGGAAATGGATGATGATTTCCCCCTCTCTGTATACTACGTTTCTGAGGGTTCTAAGATTGAAGCCACATATGATTTTAAATGAACTTCGTTCGTTTAACAAGGAGTTAAACTTAGTATTAATCAAATAAATTATTAGCAATAATAACAGATGTGGTTTATTTTTAGGGTTTTAAATATGCACTGAATAATTGCCTTTCTCCCGGGCAAGTTGCTATGCTATAAAGTTCATATACATTATTAAATGTTTGATCATGTGTTACTTTAAATTGAAATGTATTGTTATTATGTATGATCATAATGATGTGACCTTAACCTTAGCTTTATATATTCTAAATATATGTCTTACAAGTTGAATAAACCACGATCATATGCATAATAGTACTCCAAGCAACCAACTAGACTGCGCCACTTGAAATTCCCATTTTACCCTAACATTCGGTAAAAAACAGTTTGATGCCAAGGCCCACTGCTCCCAACTCTCAAGGAATGGTTGTCCGCTCAACATAAAGTAAGAACTGACTTTTTATTGGTGCTAATTAATGTTGATTTACATTTGATGAGGTGCGCTTGAATAATTTAGATTCTATTCACTGTTGATATAATTGGGGAATTAAAAAGTGTTATGTGCTAAAATTAAGACCACATATATATTGGAGTTCATTCTTCTATCATTTTATTCTAACCGCATATTGTTATGATATTGATGTCTTTATAAGATAATTACTAATCTTATATCTTATTCATCTCATTTTACCTACACATGACAAAATTTTAAAGATATATAGACAATAACCATCAAACACAAACTCAACCAGACCAAGTGGATCGGACACAGAATTCAGATACTAATTCTGACTTTATTTAGCTAATAGCATAATGTTTACATAAGCAGCCGGGTTGAGAGAGAGATGTACAAGTTATTGATATAAAAAGGCAATTAGCATTAGCAGCCCCAAATGCAAAAGCCACCGGGCTTACAAAGTCCTCTCGCGACTCCACTAATTTCGATGTATTTGTTAACGCGAATGGTATCACAAGCAGCATCTCGGCAGTTGGGAAACTATAGCCAAGCCCACAACGTCTTTCTGTGTACTCTGCTGTCACCTGACTCAACTTGTTATTCCCTACAATCATCATAATACACACACATACACAAATATGTGCATGCAAGAACTTGATATTGGCAAATCAAAGGTGACATTATATTTTCTGTCTTGCACTTTGTAGTGGCAATGGTTGAAGATTGTGGTCCAACACATAAGTTCTAGTCAATATACTGGGTAGAAACATAACGGTTCTCTTTACAATTATGACTAGTAATGCTTGCGCGCACTATAAAATTTGTCTAGCTAACTTCACAAGATGTTAATTCATCAGTTTGAAAGTCATTGAATCAAACATATTCCCCATAAAATAGAACCTTCAGTTTGTTGTTATGATATTAAAAATCAGTGTTCAATGGTTTTAAGACGCATCATAACATTTTCCTTAAGACTTTGTCTTATTCGTGATCTTGTTCTAGCTAAACATGACAATTTTTTTTTAATGTGTATTTTCTAGCTACAAAGGACTCTTTTTTACAACCATTTCCTCTATTAGAACCATGTCCATTTTCCTCATCAGAGTCTGACTCAAAATTCTAAGCCCTTATAAATTTTAGCAAAGCATACTTCAACATGAAGGTTCTCAACGTTTTGGCTACTTTACTACTTGTTCTTTTCTTTGCCGGTAAAAGTCTCATCCATTTTTTTTTTCTAATTTTCCTTTAATCATTGGGTTCATTTTTTCTCCATGTATTATTATGATTTGTGTATTAAAACCATAATTCATGTATATTAAATGTTTAGATTTTTTAGTAAACTTAGTATACCATTAAGCTTAAATTTTCACATCAGTTTATATTTTTTAAAGCTATAAAGCGCACTTTGTTATAACCATGATTCTGTTATGGTTAATTATGGTTACAAGTTCACTTATCTTTGTGAAGAAAGCTCAGGATTCTATGAAAAAAGCATCAGCAAGCTCGCTGCTGTTGGGTTGTGGAGGAGTTGTTTGAAGAGGGTTCAGCTGTGCTTGCTGAAAGGTTTGTTCATCATAACATTCCTCTTGCCAGCAATTTATTCATTTCCCTTGAACTTTTATCTTTTCAATTCCCATAGCTACATGCATGCATAGAAACGTACCCACTTCTTATTTTTTGGGTTTTTTGGATTTTGTTTAAGTGACTATTTTATACTAAAGAATGATACAACAACAAAATGAACTATAATGTTAATCGATTATTTTATATTTTTCTTCTAACATCGCATGGGGTAATAGTTCATTTTATTAGAGGTAAAATTCTATTTACCCTCTATATTTTGATATTGGTGCTCGTTTAATTAATGACACCTCTATGATTATTTTTTATTTCTTTTTGTTTGCTTTTACACTAATACCCTTTTACAATAATTTTGGTTTTGTTTTTCATCTTTTTTGATTAATTTGGTAATTTAGATTAATAAAATTATTAATTTAATTTTTTGATTCTTGCTTGTTTATCTATAAAATTTTTACCGTGATCGTTCTTCAAGAATTTTCTATGATCAGAGGCTGAAATGGATGAAATTGAATTTGGGATTACTTGTTCTTCATTTTTCTATTATTTATTTTAGATTTTCAAACTCATCCACGCTCTGTATTTGGAAAGCCAATTTGAATTGCTCTAGAGCACAAATCGGATTATCGGAAATCGGAATGCTTCTTTGATAAATTTTGACAAAATAAATAAAAAAAGACCAAATAATCCGTTGTTTTATAAGAAATTGATTAGAATTGCCTCTTTTTATTTTTATTATTATTATTAAAATCAAGAAACATAGAATAAGAAATTAAATATAAATCGATCAGCACATTAACACAACACCATGAAACCTGCCTCTTATAACATCAACAGACTCGTCACAAAACCCAGCTGCCTCCCAGTGCTTCAGACATTCATGCACTCCCATTTTCAAGCAGATCGGACAGTGAAGCCTAAGACAATTAATTACAACACAGCATTAGCAAATTTATTCTTCACCATATCGGACTTAATTTGACGTCCATTACAGTAGAAAATTTCTCAAATCTCTCTTGAATTCTTCAATAAATTTTAGTAAATGATCGAGTGTTATTACAGAAATAAAAAATTAACAGAGTCACAAACTAAAATTTCTTTCTTTGTAGAACAACAAAGAGAGCTGACCTTTAACAATTTGTGTGAATGTAAATCAAAATTAATGAAAGAATAATGCTTCACTTCCTAAGTAGATTTCAGTATATACATCGCAAATACTGAGATGATAAATGATCATCAATTGAATGCCAGTTTCATGAACCTATAAAATTACTTATTAGTTCATATTATTATTTTACAGATAAATGTCGCGTCACTTATGAGAAATAAAGTCGAGATACTATTTGAGAAGTGCATTATCTAATAGAATTTATTGGTAATTGCACGAGGAATGTTATTTACTTACTTCCACATTTTGTCCCGGCAGAAATCTTTATGCCACATGACCTGGCCACATAAAGCATCTTCTCAATGCTTACAATTTCTTCAATCTGCTTTGTCACAAACTTGCACATACATGGCACATCAACCTTCTTCACAACCGCACAACAACCAGGAGATGGCCGAATCTTCGGCCCCGATTTCAACACATATTTCTCACATTGTGATACAAGCTGGCCCAGAACATTTGTATTCATTCCACAGTGTTGTGCGCCGGAAACTTGGCCGGAAAATTGAAAAACTGCAGCGACAGTAAATATCGCGACGAGCATAAAATAAATCCTAGAACTCATATTTCTCAGTAACACTAAACTTTGGATATCTATTTCAGTTTGGTTATGAACTCTTAATTCATGCTGATCAGCTGATGCCGACTTATATATATAGAAGGGAAGCTGGGAATTGTGGTTAAAAAATACCTGGGTTAGCTGTAAAATTATTCAAATTTTAATCGATCAAATAGTAATTTAAATACAAAGTGATTATATTAAAACGCTGAAAAAGACAATAATTGCCAGGTTCACGGGGGATTTTGGCATTCACACCACATGGACATTGTCTTGAATGGTGTCTCATGTGAAAAAAAAAATTATAAAATACTCAGAACAACTCTTTGTCTCCGGATTTTAAAGAAACTAAAGCACTAGTCACGGGCATTTTCTACTTCACTAGCTGCTAATACGTACATATTGTTAATTAAATGAATTCATATGTAGTTGTAAGGGTCAGGCTTGAGATCCTAAAGGCTATTAAACATTAATTCATGTAAACAAAGAGGTCTAAAATAAGCAGTAAACTGGGTTAATGTTGTTGGGAAAATATGCTCTTTAAAAGCATATGTGTTTATTTAATTGTAATAAATAATTTTTCTGATTAATAAAATAAATGAGGTATTTTATTCAAATATCTTAATTGTATTAATATTTGTATTAAAGTCCATTTAATCATATTATATGTATTTATGTGATCACCATGTGGATTCACAGAAGACATAAATACAAGTTATCTTATGATTAAATAAATTTAGTTCGCAGTTGATAAATAAAGTTGGACACTTTATTTAGGTATAGACTGTAATAAATTCATTGAATGATTTGTCTTAATCATGTATGAATTTATTGATGTAGTACAACTACATTGAACAGGATCACATATGAGATTTAATTAACTTTGTAATAACTGTCAGACTTATTAAATCTCATAGGCGTTGATTTTACTGTAATCTTAATCTTGAGTTAATTATGATTTCATGATTGTGATTGTTATTTCATTTGAGTTACCAATGGGCACGACACATCCTTGTGGTCAAGATTACCCGGTATCTTGGTGGGAGCAATTATGAGTATTGGAGTTATGGATTAACAATATAGAATTTGTACAACACATCTCTTGATAGGTTTTCGGTACTTGATCATAGAATTCTCTGGCCAGAGTGTGTCAACATATTTAGTATGTTGAAAATGATCATTAGAGAAAACCAGTAAGGATCAAGGAATAAGATGTTATTAAATTGATTGAACAGTTGAGATATCAATTTAATTAACGATGTGGTACAAAGGATTGTGCAGTAAAGAAATCAATGTGGCTTGGGACGAATTATTATTCGGGCATACAATTATGGAAGTCAGTTCCAATCTTTTAGTGGAGTAGATTTGGAATTAAATAATTGGGCTAGTTTAATTACAGGCCTAATTATTGTAGCCACTATTGTATGTTCCCAAATGATCCTCGGGTTAGCTCATTTAATTGACTGCACCACTACTGGACTAATAAGTAAGATAACTAGCTATTTGGGTCAAAAGCCTAAATATATCATTTAGTGGGAGGCTCCATTTAATTAGCTTTTGTATAAGGGGTCTTATGTTATTTTACAAGGTGGGTCCCCTATTGAAAAGAAAATAACGTGAGTTTTATTTAGGGCATTATTTGGAGCCTAGGGTTTTCACTAAAGGGAGATATATAAGGCTTATTTTCTCTAAAGAAAAAGGAGAAGCCACTTTATACAAATCAGAGAATAAGATTTTTCTCTCCATTATTGAGAGAAAAATTTTCTCGTGCTAGTTGCTTTGGTAGTGATAAAGGCGCCCACACGTCAAGTGCAGATCGAACCTGAGTCATAACCTGGAAGATCATTGGTGGCAGTTCGTGATCTAACAAGCGTGGTGGTGACGGATCGTGATCTAACAGGAGTGGTGGTGGCGGATCGTGATCTAGGAGCCTAAATCACTTCAGCGGAAAAAGCCAACTCGGATTTTCAAGGTACGATTTCTAGAATACGAATTCTTATATATTATATGAGAGCGATCTTTAAAAGGTTTTATAAAAATTTAAAAACCTGATTATTCCCCAACAAATGTTCCCTGGGATCTAATTGAAATCTGGTCATTCTTTGAAAATCTTATGTTTTGGCCTCCATTTCTAGATTTTTAGCCTCAAATTTGTAGTTTCTTCATGCTGACCTTGTTAAACCAAGCTCTTAATTCCGTAATTAATTATTTACTTGTCTAATTTAGTTATGGAGTCTATGTAAAAGAACTTATTATACATTTTTCCTGGGGGAAAATAAACGTTTTCCACTCTATTAAAGCCGTATTGAACTTTTCTAATAAGATATTAAAGTTAAATTTAAGTTCAATTATCACTAAAAGTTTGTCTGAGTGATTTTTAAATAACTTTCTATAACTAGCCACCTGTGGTCGAATCTTGGGGGAGATAAGGACTCAAATCTAGTTAAGAATAAAGGCATACTACACTACACTGACAATGACTATGAAGAATACTTTTGCTAGCCTGAATCAATCCTCGCTTTATTAACACAAACACACATTCTATTCATGCTTGATGTGCCTCCAGTTCTCACTACACAGCTTGCTTACTTCAACCATTTTGCTTCCCTCCATCTATGTTTTCTTTGAATCGTTTCATTAAAAATATCAGCAAAAAAATAGTTTCAAGCTCAATTCTTTTACTCTCACTACAAAACTAGGATCTTCCACGCATCAGTGATTTTGTAATACATTATCCTTTTTTTTTTCTTTTGCGCGCGCGCGCCTAGGCGGCTAGGACTATCTATTTCGGTATTGCCCCGTTGATTGTCAACGACTTTGAAAACAACGTATAATAAACCAAATATTCGATGAAATGCAATAGTAAACAACTTAAAAAATTGATGGGCTTACAACGTATAATAAACCAATCATGCTTTAGTGATGGAGCGAGCTTGTCTTACATCTTAATTATCACTTTAAAGCATGTTGGGTTAGTTTAAGGCCTTTAGGGTTAATGGGCTCTGTATTCCATTACTCCAAGTCATGGCTTCATTTATGACTAGAGTGGGGCTTCTTACACCCCTCCAAAATTCTTATAAAAACCCACCCCATAATTTTAACTTTTATTATCAGAAAATCTTTACACCCATATGCCGTAACAATTGACAATTCTAACAGAATTTTGGAAAGGAAGAGAAATTAACAACTCTTGGTTAATTGCTCATTAAGGTTCAAATTCTGAAGTACACAAATATTGATTGTAATTACTTTCTAACCCTTTTGCATGATCGTACAGAAACTGAATGGCTTCTAATGGTCAGTTGAAGTATAAACTAAATGATGAAGAAGAGACTCAGAAAATATTTTCAAATTTGTTCAGAGTTCTGATGATTCAATGAAAATAATAAGGAAAGTTGTGGTTTAGGCATTTAGCCCCATCTACACATTTGAAATTTGAAAAAGCCCACTATATTGTTAAATTTGAATAAGCATATTAATTCTGTGCAAAATATGCCATTCATTTTAATCTTCGTAATTGGTAAAAAAAAAAACAATATTTATGAACTCTTGTGGTCTCTTAACCAAATATTAAAATTTTATTTGACACTCTATTTGACTGGTTAGTTAAGTAGTCTGCATAAGTTTAAACAAATTGTTACCGTAAGTTGACAAAGTTCCATTGCATATCGTTTTGCATTAGCGCGCGTTAGGATAAAATTAGAGCAACAATGTTAAACGTACATCGATACAAGCCACAAAGGGGCTGCTTAGTTGAAAACAAAATTTGCCCTTTTCAATGGACAGATGGGGGATGTGAATAGCACACATCTGGTTTTGGGGTCAGAGTCATCTAGAATTCGAACTTGGATAGTCAGTTAAATAAAATAATTAAAAAATCGCTCGGTTAAACTTTTAAGAATAGCCGTCCTTTTGACATAACAAAATGTATACAAAAAATTTTATATGACTTTTGATTAAATATGGTGGTACTTGGCCTTCTCAATAAATTTGCGAAAATGATAAAAGAACAAAAATCTACAAATTATGACAAAAATATGTAATTTTCTGTGGACTCCAAAAATTTAATATTTCTGGACTCTCAAGGTGGTCCAACGTTTTGATGTGTTCTGTGGAAAATCAAGAAAAGTAATTTGGAGAAAGGAAAGCGGCCTAAAAAGTAAAGAAAGGAAAAGAGAAAGGAGGAAAAAAAAGGATGCTAGATTAATGTGATTGTTAATCTTGAATGTATTTTGCCGATAGTAGTTTGTATACATTTCGTCAGACTGAATTTTGTTTGATTAAATCCTTGTCTTTTCTAACGTGAATTAATTGGTAGTCCTTTGTGTTTCACAAGTGACATATATGCCGATTAATTAAGCCTCGTGTGAATCCGCAGTACATCATTAATATAGAATATAATAGACAACGAAATTAATTTAGTATATAATATCCAGCAAAATGCAATCATGAGGTTATATTGTAAGGTAAGGTTCATGCATGTCATTTTCCCCAAACCTTAGAGTATGGGTAAAATTTTCTCTTGAAATATATAAGACACATTCAGATATAGATATCAAACACCATTTGGGAGTGGACTTCATCTATTTAGAATACATCATTAATGTGGTATAGAATACACAACAAAATTATGTATTACTTGAAAGGTAATATTTTTTAATGATTATTTTTTTAATTGAAACACCTAGGTACTAGTCTTTATATTTAATTATTTATTTTCTTATTGGAAATGTTTTTAACACCTTTGATTTCTCTTTTGTAGATTGACAAGTGATGATGCAAATATAGCTTCGGATGATGATAAATGATGTAATTATTGATGAACTTGGTAATTATATTTTTTCTGTACGAATGGAAAAAATATTGTTTAGTGTAAAAAACCATTAGCATTACCAATACATAATTACCGTAAATTATAGAAAATGTTGTACTGGAAAAGTGGAAAATTTTCCTTTGAGATTTGGCGAAATATGGTATTGGGCTTAATTCTTTGCTAATTAATAACAAATTTTAAAATTTCTCAAGATTATCCAATATTTTGATAGTGGTTTTTGTATAACTATTTTCAGTATGTTAACTTCCGTGGGACTGAATTTTGTTTAATTAAATCCTTTACTTTGGATAAATATAAAATATATATATTCTAAAGTGAAATTCATAGGTGCTTCTTTGACGGGCTTGACAAGGGACAAATATGTCAATCAAGCCTCAAATGTGAATTCGCAGTACACACGTCTTCTTTTCCTTGTCTACAAGACCTTGACTCCAATTTTGCTTTAATTTATGGTCGGCTCAGAAAAAGCCATTGACCTGAAACGTTTTCTATTCACGTGTTTAATCACACGGCATCCCCCTGGCTGTGCGTTTCAAATAATTGGCCGCTAATGAGTTTACCCGTTTAAATGTGTCGGTCTACATTATCCCTTTTATCATTGTGAAAAATTTTCCATATATTTTCCAAATTTTTAAGACAATCAATTTTAAACACAACTAAAATGACAGCTAGTTTGAATTATTAATTCCCACAAATATAAAAGAAAAAGATACTTAAATTCCCCAAAATTTATTTCAGTAAAGTTATAAGACACATGGATATCGTCCTATCAGACACTACTTGGGAGTGAGTTTCATCTATTTAGAATTCATCATTAATATAGTATATAATAGACAACAAAATTAATGAATTACAAAATATCTACCAAAATGTTGTCATAAGGTTATATTGTATGGTAAGGTTCATGCATGTTATTTCCCCAAACCTTGGAGTGTATGTATATTTTTCTCATTAAATTATAAGACACATCATTTTAGATGTAGATACCTGATACCACTTGGGAGTGAACTTCATCTATTTAGAATACATCATTAATTTAATATATAATACACAATAAAATTATGTATTACTTGAAAGGTAATTTTTATTTTTTTTTTGTCAAACATATATGTACTAGTCTTATTTCTAGATCGATAAATTGACGATGCAAATATAGGTTTGGATGATGATAATGATATACGTATTAATGAAGTCCTATCACATGTTGGTAATTTATATTTTTTTCTGTACGAAGAAAAAAAAAAACTTTATTTTGTTCTCAAAATAAATAACAAAATAGACAGTTACTATAAATTATAGAATATGTTGTACCGGAGAATGGAAAATTTTCCTTTGACTTTTGGCGAAATAAGGTAGTCGGCTTAATTCTTTGTTAATTAAGAACAAATTTTAATATTTCTCAACATTATCGAATATTTTGATGATGAAGGAAAGTGGACATAAAGTAAAGTTACTGGAATAGAAAAGTAATTGGGAGAATGGAAAGCGGACTAAAAAGAAAAGAAAGAAATAGAAAGTTGCTAGAATATGAATCACATGTAGCCTTTAATTTGCGAAATTAATTAGAAATAGTAATTAGTGGCCTCAAAAGACATTAACTCAACTGACCCTTGTGTTTGATAACGCGTATGCAAATTTTGACGATGAGTGAGAAAGCTCAACGCGGGCTAAAAACGATTGAGTGTTGCCGTATTATTGTTTGGTTATAAAAGCAGGCATGCACTGGCTGAATCTAATCAACCAAAAACTTATAAAAATGGCACCGGATTCCTCCATTTCAAACTTGGTGGTCATTATAACTTTTATAAGCAGTATTATTGTTCCTGTTATAACTGATAATGCAGTTGTAACAGCATCTGCTGCATCGTCAGCCATAAAGTTAGAAAGGGAAGCTTTACTTAATTCTGGCTGGTGGAATAGCATTCGGGCGACGGCCAACTATACTTCAGATCATTGCAAGTGGATGGGAATCACTTGCAATTCAGCAGGAAGCATAGTCGAGATAAGTTCTGACGAGATGGATAATAATGGCAACGCAGCAGAGCTTAGCCAACTCAACTTCACTTGCTTTCCCAACCTCGTAACTTTCAGAATTCGGGGCACTCGTTTTCTCTCCGGAAGGATACCATCAGAAACTGGTGCTCTTTCAAGACTCAAAGTGCTTGACCTGTCCTATAACCGTCTTACAGGTAACCATTATATATAATTTCATTGCATATACAATAATTTCCTATCGGTACTGGATAATATTGCTCATTTATCATTAATTAATCATATGCATATGTATATATATGATAGGTACTATCCCTTCAGAGATCGGGAGTTTGAGGAATCTTCTCAAACTGGATCTGTCTGACAACATTCTCAAAGGTTCTATCCCATTAGAATTTGGGAATTTGAAGGATCTTGTTGAACTGAGGTTGCAGGGTAACAAACTGGATGGTCTAATTCCATCGAGCATAGGTAATTTAACTAACTTGACATATTTGGACCTTTCTTTAAACCAACTTAGTGGTCGGCTGCCTCAAGAAGTTGGAAATCTGAAGAATCTGAAGTCTCTGTTTCTGGATAATAACCATCTAAGTGGGCCTATTCCTTCAACGCTTTATCATTTAAATCAGTTAGCAACTTTGTGCTTGGGTTACAACAAACTTGCTGGTCCAGTGACTAAGGAAGTTGGAAATATGAAGAATCTTGATCGTTTGCATCTGAATGGGAACAATCTCACTGGATCTATTCCTTCGACCATTGGTTATTTAAACTTGTTGGATGAGTTGCACTTGTCTCACAACAGACTTGATGGTCCAATTCCACCGACCATAGGAAATTTAACCAATTTAATAGCTCTAGATCTTTCTTCAAACCAACTGAGTGGTCTGCTGCCTCGAGAAGTTGGAAATCTGAAGTATCTTGCTTCTCTATCTCTCAATGGGAACATTCTAATTGGACCCATTCCTCCAACAATTGGTTATTTAACCAACCTCACCTATTTGAATCTTGGTTATAATCGGCTCAGCAGCTCCATTCCTCCAGAACTCATGAATTGCTCGCAGTTACTGAACTTGGTATTAAGCCACAACAGTTTAAGCGGAAGCATTCCATCGGAGATAGGAAACCTTATATTTTTGAGACAACTTGATTTAAGCCGTAACTTCATAAATGGCACGATACCTTCACAACTCGGAAAAATTCCAAACATTTCTGCCGTGGATCTTTCCAAGAATAACCTCTCCGGCGTTATCCCTGCATCTGTCAGAAGAATTCCCAAATTGATAGTGTCAGAAAATAATCTAGAGTTAGAAAACTCAACTAGTTCAGAAAATGCACCGCCACCCCAAGCAACACTGTTCAAAGGCAACAAAGGGAAGCAGCGAAAGATCGTCATTCGGTTGGTCACAATCATTCTTGCTATGGTGGCATTTGTTTTCGCAATCTTAATTTTTGGTATCTTGTTTGCCCATAGACGAAAGGATAAGAAATTTAATCCTAATACCCGAGAAATGACCGAGGGGGCTAATGAGTTCTCCATATGGAATTATGATGGTCGAATTACATTTGAAGAGATGATTGAAGCGACAGAGGATTTCCACATCAAATATTGCATTGGAACCGGAGGTTATGGCAGCGTTTACAGAGCGCAATTGTCTAGTGGAAAACTAGTTGCTTTGAAGAAACTTCACCGTTCAGAGACAGAGGAGCCAGCTTTCCTGGAAAGTTTCCAAACCGAAGCTCGTCTACTATCCCAAATACGGCATCGTAATATAGTGAAGCTTTATGGTTTCTGTTTGCACAACAAGTGCATGTTTTTGATCTATGAGTACATGGAGAGGGGAAGCTTGTTTTGTGTGTTACGCAATGATGTTGAAGCAGTTGAGTTGGATTGGACAAAGAGAGTGAACATTGTAAAGAGCATGGCTCATGCTTTGTCTTACCTGCATTATGACTGCAAGCCATCCATTGTTCACCGCGACATATCAAGCAATAACATTCTACTTAACTCAAACCTAGAGGCATTCGTTGCTGATTTTGGTTTGGCTAGGCTCCTGCATCCAGATTCCTCCAACAGAACTCTAGTGGTGGGAACATATGGATATATTGCTCCAGGTAACCTTTATCTATTCTTTTCATGCTTCTTACTCATGTTTATACATTGACTGTATTTAGAAATCAATCAGATATCTCTTAAATATCTAGCTGCAGAAGCTTTCAGAAACAGATAATCAAATGTTTATCCTTTTTTTTTTTTGTGTTGTTTACTTGTGCAATGAAATTCTACAATGGGTTCTATTTTGTTGCAGAACTTGCCTACACTATGGCTGTGACAGAGAAATGTGATGTTTATAGCTTTGGCGTAGTGGCACTAGAAGTATTAATGGGAAGTCATCCAACAGATCTTCTTTCATCTTTATCGTCATCATCTGGTCGGAAGATTAGGTTGATCGATGTTTTAGACCAACGTCTCCCATTTCCAGTTGATCGAAGGGTTGTTCATGATATTATTCTTGTTTCAACAGTCGCATTTGCATGCTTGCAGTCAAAACCCAAGGCTCGACCTACAATGCAACGCATATCTCAAGAATTTCTCGCAAGGAAATCACCGCTGGGAAAATCTGTTGTTCAAGAAATTTCCATATCAGAACTTATAAACCAAGGGATGTATTTGGTTGATCAATGCGATTGTTAATCCTGAATGTATTTCACTGATCGCATTTTGTATGACTTTCGTGAGGCTGAATTTTGTGTAATTAAATCCTTATCTTTAGATAAAAAATAAATAAATATTCTAAAGTGAAATTTGAAAGGGGTCCATTGAGCCTGACAAGTGACAAATATGCCAATTGAATTTCATGTGTAAATTCACACCACACAAGTCATTTTCCTATCTAAATAGACGTTGACTCCTAGTTGCCTTCATCAGTGAACACAGCATGAATTTTTAGACGCAGCAAATGGCTATCTGAAGAAATGAACAATGCAAGCACTTGCACTGATAAAATTACCTTTCCACAGGCTGAACATTGCAGAAAAGTTATGGATGATTTGAAAATGCGGGGGGAGGGGGTAGAAGGGGTAAGAAAAAATCGAACAATGGTTTTTGGGGAATCAAAAGCTTGCATGATTATTTATGCTGGAAATACAAAATCTGAAACTGAAACCATATAATTGATTTAAAATAGTGTAGTTGTATTGCATGACTGAATTTGGATATTGAAAGTTTCAGACACGAATGTTCAGTTTCAGGAATCCTGGATTTATTTACCTCAAAAGTCGTCCACCTGAGGACTCTAAAACAAGTATATGTTGATTATCCAATGAGAATTAATGTTTCATTCATTAATTGAAAGATAACTAGAGTGCGTTTATTATCTTTCAATTTGAAATAAAAAGATGTGAAGAACTTTGAGAAGATGAAAATACTGAGATGATATATGATCATCAATTGAATGCCAGTTTCATGAACCTATAAAATTACTTATTAGTTCATCTTATTATTTTACAGATAAATGTCGCATCACTTATGAGAAATAAAGTCGAGATACTATTTGAGAAGTGCATTATCTAATAGAATTTATTGGTAATTGCACGAGGAATGTTATTTACTTACTTCCACATTTTGTCCCGGCAGAAATCTTTATGCCACATGACCTGGCCACATAAACCATCTTCTCAATGCTTACAATTTCTTCAATCTGCTTTGTAACAAACGTGCACACACATGGCACATCAACCTTCTTCACAACCGCACAACAACCAGGAGATGGCCGAATCTTCGGCCCCGATTTCAACACATATTTCTCACATTGTGATACAAGCTGGCCAAGAACATTTGTATTCATTCCACAATGTTGTGCGCCGGAAACTTGGCCGGAAAATTGAAAAACTCCAGCGACAGTAAATATCGCGATGAGCATAAAATAAATCCTAGAACTCATATTTCTCAGTAACGCTAAACTTTGGATATCTATTTCAGTTTGGTTATGAACTCTTAATTCATGCTGATCAGCTGATGCCGACTTATATATATAGAAGGGAAGCTGGGAATTATGGTTAAAAAATACGTGGTTAGCTGTAAAATTATTGAAATTTTAATCGATCAAATAGTAATTTAAATACAAAGTGATTATATTAAAATGCTGAAAAAGACAAAAATTGACTGGTTCACGGGCATTTTGGCCTTCACACCACATGGACATTGTCTTGAATGGTGTCTCATGTGAAAAAAAAAATTATAAAATACTCAGAACAACTCTTTGTCTCCGGATTTTAAAGAAACTAATGCACTAGTCACGGGCATTTTCTACTTCAGTAGCTGTTAATACGTACAAGTTATTAATTAAATGAACTAATAGATAGCTGCAAGGGTCAAGCTTGAGATACTAAAGGCTATTAAACATTAATTCATGTAAACAAAGAGTTCTACGACAAGCAGTAAACTGGGTTAATGTTCCCTGGGATCTAATTGAAATCTAGTCATTCTTTGAAAATCTTATGTTTTGGCCTCCATTTCTAAATTTTTAACCTCAAATTTGTAGTTTCTTCATGCTGACCTTGTTAAACCAAGCTCTTAATTCCGTCATTGATTATTTACTTGTCTAATTTGGTTACGGAGTCTATGTAAAAGAACTTGTTGTGCATTTTCCCTAGGGGAAAATAAACGTTCTCCATTCTATTAAAGTGGTATCGAACTTTTTTAATAAGATATTAAAGTTAAATTTATGTTCAATTGTCACTAGAAGTTTGTCCGAATGATTTTTAAATAACTTATATAATTAGCAGATTCTATCAGTCGTGTTGGGACATCATTTGCCGTGACTTGTTAGATGTTGTCCTCGATTATTTCAGAGGTTCGGCTATGTCCAGGGGTTTCCAAAGTACTTTATTGGTCCTTCTGCCTAAGAAGGCTTCTCCAGATTCTTGGGCTGATTTTCGTCCGATTAGTCTTTGTAACGTGAACAACAAGGTCCTTACCAAGTTGCTTGTCTAGAGATTGTCCCCTCTCCTACCTCGCATTATTTCTCCTACTCAAAATGGCTTTGTTCCTGGTTGAGTGATTCATGATAACGTGCTCCTGGTTCAGGAGCTCGTTCAAGATCTTAATCGCCGTACTCGAGGGAACACTGTGGTGCTGAAATTAGATATGGCCAAGGTGTACGATCATATGTCATGGCCTTTTATTCTTCAGATGATTCGCTGTTTTAGGTTCTCGGAGCATTGGATTTCTTTGATTCGGCGAGTGATTTACGGCCCTTGGTTTTCAGTACTTGTGAATAGGGTCAGTCAAGGATACTTCCAGTCCCTGAGGGGTCTTCGGCAAGGTGATCCTCTTTCCTCGTGCTTGTTTATTATTGCTGCAGAATTTTTCTCTCGAGAATTGGATCATTTCTATTCTCCATATCCCTCGGTTCGGTATTGTTCAACCGCACCTACTTCTAATTCCCATTTGAGCTTTGCGGATTATATTATTATTTTTGCAAATGGGAGCCAACCTAGCTTATAGCAGCTTATGGATTTCTTGCACCATTATGAGGCGATCTCGGGGCAGTTGATTAACCAGGACAAGAGTAACTCCTACATTAGGAAGTCGGCTTCGGCCTCTCGCCAGGCCCTTGTTCACTCTGTTACTAGTTGTCAGCAGCGTCGGCTTCTGTTTACTTATCTCGGGCACCTAAAGATCTCCCATTTTGATGACACGGCCCGTAAGGTCAGGGATAAGATTTTCGGTTTGGATAACCGTCTGCTTTCTTTTTGTGGGAAGCTGGTCTTCATTCGCCATGTGTTATCCTCTATGCCCCTGCACTTATTTCACGTCCTTCGTCCTCTTGTAATGGTAGTTCAGTACCTAGAGCGATTGTTCACCCAATTCCTATGGGGTGATTCTGAGGGAAGGCGCCGGATCTACTGGTGTAGATGGCCGAAGGTTTGTTATCCAGTTGACGAGGGTAGCCTTGGCATACGATCTTTTGATGATATGGAGGAGGCTTTTGAGATTAAACTTTGGTGACAGTTTTGTTAGCAGAGTTCGTTATGCGCTTCCTATATGAAGTCCAAGTATTGTAGATCTATGCATCCGAGCCTGATCCAGTTTCGCTATCCTGCCTTTCCTCTATAGAGACGCCTTTGTAAGATTCGTTGCACGACTAGACCTCATGTGCATTGGCTCATTGGGAGTGGAGATTATAGCTTCTGGTGTGATTGTTGGCTGAGTTCTTGCCCTCTATTTTTTTATAACCCTACAGCGGCTTCGTCAGTGCCGGTCTCGTTCTTTTGGCAGGGTACAGTCTGGGACAGAGGCAAATTGGAGGATGTTTTGCCTTTATCTATTATTGAGCAGATCCTATTAGTGTTTATTTCTAGTGGGAATCCTGACCTGATTCGTTAGGACCTTACCCCTGACGGCACGTTTCACTTGCGGACTGCTTGAGAGCTTGTACGGTGCTCTAGGCCGATGGATGAACTTTTCTCGATGATTTGGCAGAGGCATATCCCATCACGAGTTTCTTTTTTTCTCTAGTAACTACTACATGGATTCTTAGCTACTAATGATGCCTTATGCTCGAGGGGTTTCTTTATAGTTTCTTAGTGCGTTTGTGGGTGGGTTGTTGAGACTTCTTGGCACCTGTTTGTGAATTGTCCACGGGCCAATCATATTTAGGTTCACTACCAGCGAATCCTGGGGATGTGAGAGCTTGGTTTTCTATCTCCCCATGCTTTACTTTTATTTTGGAGACACTGTGCACCCTCTCGGAATCATCTTCGGGTCCTTCTGCCATGCTTTTTGTGGCAAATTTGGAAGGCCCGAAATGCTTTCCGGTTTAATTCATAGTCTTTCTCCACTGGTGCGATTATCTATCAGGTCGACTCTGATCTCAGGCTCGCTAGTTCTACTTTTGGATTCAAGCCTCTTCAACTGAGGGGAGTTTTGGGTTCTCGTATTGCGGAGGGCTTGCGAGTTATGACTCCCCCTAGGAGGTCGATTCGTCTAGTTGCTTGGACGAGGCTGCCCCCAAGGGTGGCTAAGCTGATTGTGGATGGTTGCTCTAGGGGCAACCCTAAGATGGCTGCTTCCGGGGGTACTCTTCGGGATCACCGGGGTGTGGTTTTAGCGGCTTTTGGATCCTTTTTGGGCTACAAGCCAATCTTATATGCTGAGCTCATGGCGGTGTGCGAGGGTTTGGAGCTTCCCATTCAGTTTGGGTATTCAGTGCTTGAGGTTGAGTCAGACTCGACTATGGTGGTGTCATGAATTCACACCCAGGGTCCTTTACAATGGGAGTATTGTTATTCTCTGCGCTGGGTGTGTCGTTTGGTAACGTCATTCCCCATTTAGGTGAGAGATGTTCTTTGCGAGGCTACTTTTGCTGCTGATTTTCTAGCCAACTGGGCGTGCACTCATCGGATTAGCCGACGTTTTTAATCTCCTCGGGAGCTTCTCAAATGCTTATCTGGTATTTTTTACTTGGATGCCCATGCAATCCCCTATGTCAGACGTTAGGATTTTATCCTTTTCTTGTATCTCATGTCTCCCTCCTTTGTATCTGATTCATTTTCAGATTTATATTACAGGTAGGGGTCCCGGCTAACCCCCCACCACTCTGGTGGTTTTAAATTAAAAAAAAAAAAAGAAGCTTTCTATAACTAGCCACTTGTGGTCGAATCTTGGGGGAGATAAGGACTAACATCTAGTTAAGAATAAAGGTATACTACACTACAATGACAATGACTATGAATAATATTTTTGCCAGCCTGAATCAATCCTCGGCTTATTAACACTAACACACACACACACACACATACACAAATTCTATTCATGCGTGAATCGTGATGTGCCTCCAGTTCTCACTGCACAGCTTGCTAACTTCAACCATTTTGCTTCCCGCCATCTATGTTTTCTTTGAAGCGTTTCATTAAAAAAATGAGCAAAAAAATAGTTTCAAGCTCAATTCTTTTACTCTCACTACAAAACTAGGATCTTCCATGCATCAGTGATCTTGTAATACACTATCCTTTTTTTTTTCTTTTGCGCGCGCGCGCCTAGGAGGCTAGGACTATCTATTTCGGTATCGCCCCGTCGATTGTCAACGACTTTGAAAACAACGTATAATAAACCAAATACAGGTTTTAGATGAAATGCAATAGTAAACAACTTCAAAAATTGATGGGCTTACAACGGATAATAAACCGAACATGCTTCAGTGATAGAGCGAGCTTGTCTCACATCTTAATTATCACTTTAAAGCATGTTGGGTTTGTTTAAGGCCTTTAAGGTTAGTGGGCTCCGTATTCCATTTCTCCAAGCCATGGCTTCATTTATGAGTAGAGTGGACCTTCTTACACCCCTCCAAAATTCTTATAAAAACCCACCCAATAATTTTAACTTTTATTATCAAAAAATCTTTACACCCATATGCCGTAACAACTGACAATTCTAACAGAATTTTGGAAAGGAAGAGAAATTAACAACTCTTGGTAAATTGCTAATTAACCCTTTTGCATGATCGTACAGAAACTGAATTGCTTCTAATGGTCAGTTGAAGTATAAACTAAATGATGAAGAAGAGTGTCAGAAAATATTTTCAAATTTGAATTTTCAGAGTTATGATGAGGAAAGTTGTGATTTAGGCATTTAGCCCCATCTACACATTTGAAATTTGAAAAAGCCCACTATATTGTTAAATTTGAATACGCATATTAATTCTGTACAAAAGATGCCGTTCATTTTAATCTTCTTAATTGGTAAAAAAAAATATTTATGAACTCTTGTGGTCTCTTAACCAAATATTAAAATTTTATTTTACACTCTATTTGACTGGTTAGTTAAGTAGTCTGCATAAGTTTAAACAAATTGTTACTGTAAGTTCACAAAGTTCCATTGTATATCGTTTTGCATTAGCGCGCGTTAGGATCAAATTAGAGCGACAATATTAAACGTACACCGATACAAGCCACAAAGGGGCTGCTTGGTTGAAAACAAAATTTGCCCTTTTCAATGGACAAATGGGGGACGTGAATAGCCCACATATGGTTTTAGGGTCGGAGTCATCTAGAATTCGAACTTGGATAATCAGTTAAATAAAATAATTAAAAAATTGTTTGGTTAAACTTTTAAGAACAATCGTCTTTTTTGCATAATAAAATATATAAAAAAATTCTATATGACTTTTGATTAAATATGGTGATATTTGGCCTTCTCAATAAATTTGTGAAAATGATAAAAGAACAAAGTCTACAAATTATGACAAAAATATTTTATTTTTTTTGTGGACTCCAAAAATTTAATATTTCTGGACTCTCAAGGTGGTCCAATGTTTTGATGTGTTCTGTGGAAAATCAAGAAAAGTAATTTGGAGAAAGAAAAGAGGCCTAAAAAGTTAAAAAAGAAAAAGAGAAAGGCGTAGAAAAAAAAAGGATGCTAGATTAATGTGATTGTTAATCTTGAATGTATTTTGCTCATGGTAGTTTGTATAAATTTCGTCAGACTGAATTTTGTCTGATTAAATCGTTGTCTTTTAATTAAACAAAAAAACACTTTTCTAACGTGAATTAATTGGTAGTCCTTTGAGTTTCACAAGTATCTGCAGTACACAAATCTTTTTTTTTTTTTAAATTGTCTAATAAACGTGGCCGTGGGTTTCAAGTAATTGGCGATTGACGAGATCATATGTTTAAACGTGTCAATCTACATTATCCCTTTGACGGGGTATCATTTGAAAATTCTTCCATCTATTTTCCATATTTTTGATACATCAATTTTTTTCTTTTTTCTTTTTTGATAGTTGATACATCAATTTTAAACACAACTAAAATGACAGATGGTTAGAATTATTAATTCTCATATATATAAATATAAAGGAAAAAGAAACTTGAACTCCCCAAAATTTGTTTCAGTAAAATTGTAAGACACATGGAAATCTCCGTATTGGACACTACTTGAGAGTAAGCTTCATCTATTTTGAATACATCATTAATAAAGTATGTAATAGACAACAAAATTAATTTACTATATAGTATCCGGCAAAATGCAATCACGAGGTTATATTGCAAGGTAACGTTCTTGCATATCATTTCTCCCAACCCTTAAGAGTATTGGTAAAATTTTCTTTTGAAACATATAAGACACGTTCAGATATACATATCAAACACCATTTGGGAGTGGACTTCATCTATTTAGAATACATTATTAACGTAGTATATAATACACAACAAAATTATATATTACTTGAAAGATAATTTTTTAATGATTTTTTTTTTTTAAATTCAAACACCTAGGTACCAGTCTTTACATTTAATTATTTATTTTATTGTTAGAAATATTTTTAACATCTTTGATTTCTCTTTTGTGGATCGACATTCGACAATTGATGATGCAAATGTAGCTTCGGATGATGATAAATGCTGTAAGTAACTTGGTAATTTATATTTTTTCTGTACGAATGAAAAAAAATATTTACTTTGGTTTTAGCATTGTGTATGACTTGGGTCTGAAAATATTGTTTAGTGTAAAAAACCATTAGCATTACCAATACATAATTACCGTAAATTATAGAAAATGTTGTACTGGAAAAGTGGAAAAATTTCGTTTGAGATTTGACGAAATATGGTATTGGGCGTAATTCTTTGTTAATTAAGAACAAATTTTAAAATTTTTCAAGATTATCCAATATTTTGATAGTGGTTTTTGTATAACTTTTTTCGGTATATTAACTTTCGTGGGACTGAATTTTGTTTAATTAAATCCTTTACTTTGGATAAATATAAAATATATATATTCTCAAGTGAAATTTATTGGTGCTTCTTTGACGAGCTTGACAAGGGACAAATATGTCAATCAAGCCTCAAATGTGAACTCGCAGTACACACGTCTTCTTTTCCTGGTCTACAAGACCTTGACTCCAATTTTGCTTTAATTTATGGTCGGCTCAGAAAAGCCCGTGACCGGAAAAGCTTTCTATTCACGTGTTTAATCACGCGGCATCCCCTGGCTGTGCGTCTCAAATAATTGGCAACTAATAAGTTCACATGTTTAAACGTGTTGGTCTACATTATCCCTTTTATCATTTTGAAAAAATTTCCATATATTTTTCAAATTCGTAAGACAATTAATTTTAAACACAACTAAAATGACAGCTAGTTTGAATTATTAATTCTCATAAATATAAAAGAAAAAGATACTTAAACTCCCTAAAATTTATTTCAGTAAAGTTATAAGACACATGGATATCATCATATCATACACTACTTGGGAGTGAATTTCATCTATTTAGAATTCATCATTAATATAGTATATAATAGACAGCAAAATTAATGAATTACAAAATATCTAACAAAATGCAGTCATAAGGTTATATTGTATGGTAAGGTTCACGCGTGTTATTTCCCCAAACCTTGGAGTGTATGTATATTTTTGTCATTAAATTATAAGACACATCATTTTGGATGTAGATACCTGATACCACTTGGGAGTGAACTTCATCTATTTAGAATATATCATCAATTTAGTATATAATACACAACAAAATTATGTATTGCTTGAAAGGTAATATTTTTTAATGATTTTTTTTAATCAAACACATAGGTACTAGTCTCATTTCTAGATCGATAAATTGATGATGCAAATATAGGTTTGGATGATGATAATGATATAAGTATTGATGAACTCCTATCTCACGCTGGTAATTTATATTTTTTTCTGTGCGCAGAAAACATTATTTACTTTATTTTTAGCATTGAGTATGACTTGGGCATGAAAATATTGCTTAGTGTAAAAATTATAAAAGCAGGAAATATTGCCGTCAAACTTAATGTTTGGTTATAAAAGCAGGCACGCACTGGCTGAATCTAATGAACCAAAAACTTATAAAAATGGCACCGGATTCCTCCATTTCAAACTTGGTGGTCATTATAACTTTTATAAGCAGTATTATTGTTCCTGTTATAACTGATAATGCAGTTCTAACAGCATCTGATGCATCGTCAGCCTTACAGTTAGAAAGGGAAGCTTTAGTTAATTCAGGCTGGTGGAATAGCAGTCGGGCGACGGCCAACTATACTTCAGATCATTGCAAGTGGATGGGAATCACTTGCAATTCAGCAGGAAGCATAGTCGAGATAAGCTCTATAGAGATGGAAAATAATTTCACCGGAGCAGAGCTTAGCCAACTCAACTTCACTTGCTTTCCCAACCTCGTAACTTTCAGAATTTGGGGCACTCTTCTTTCCGGAAGGATACCATCAGAAATTGGTGCTCTTTCAAAACTCGAGGACCTTGACCTGTACGATAACAGTCTTCCAGGTAACCATTATATATAATTTCACTGCATACACATTATTTTCCTAGCCGTACTGGATAATATTGCTCATTTATCGTTAATTAATCATATGCATATATATACACACGATAGGTACTATCCCCGCGGAGATCGGGAGTTTGAGGAATCTTCTCAAACTGGATCTAACTAATAACATTCTCAATGGTTCTATCCCATTAGAATTTGGGAATTTGAAGGATCTTGATGAACTGAGGTTGCAGGGTAACAAACTGGATGGTCTAATTCCATCGAGCGTAGGTAATTTAACTAACTTGACAAGTTTGAACCTTTCTTTAAACCAAATTAGTGGTCGGCTGCCTCAAGAAGTTGGAAATCTGAAGAATCTTGTGTATCTGTATCTAGATAATAACAATCTAACTGGACGTATTCCTTCAACGTTTTATCATTTAAATCACTCAAGTACTTTGTACCTGGCTTACAACAATCTTGTTGGTCCACTGCCTAAAGAAGTTGGAAATCTGAAGAATCTTGATTCTCTGCTTCTAAATAGGAACAATCTCACTGGACCTATTCCTTCGACCATTGGTTATTTAAACTTGTTGGAAATTTTGGACTTGTCTCACAACAGACTTGATGGTCCAATTCCATCGTCCATTGGAAATTTAACCGACTTAACATCTCTGGTTCTTTCTTCAAACCAACTTAGTGGTCGGCTGCCTCGGGAAGTTGGAAATCTGAAGTATCTTGATTCTCTGTCTCTTGACGGGAACAATCTAATTGGACCCATTCCTCCAACAATTGGTTATTTAACCAACCTCACCTCTTTGAATCTTGGTTATAATCAGCTCAGCAGCTCCATTCCTCCAGAACTCATGAATTGCTCGCAGTTACAGAACTTGGTATTAAGCCACAACACTTTAAGCGGAATCTCTCCGTCGGAGATAGGCAACCTTACACATCTGAGACAACTTGATTTAAGCCATAACTTCATAAATGGCACGATATCTTCACAACTGGGAAATATTCCAAACATTTCTGCCGTGAATCTTTCCAAGAATAACCTCTCCGGCGTTGTCCCTGCATCTGTCAAAAGAATTCACAAATTGAAAGTGTCAGAAAATAATCTAGGGTTAGAAAACTCAATTAGTTCAGAAAATGCACCACCACCCCAAGCAAAACAGTTTAAGGGCAACAAAGGGAAGCAGCAAAAGATCGTCACTCGCTTGGTCACAATCATTCTTGCTATGGTGGCATTTATTTTCGCAATCTTAATTTTTGGTATCTTGTTTGTCCATAGACGAAAGGATAAGAAATTTAATCCTAATACCCGAGAAATGACCGAGGGGGCTAATGAGTTCTCCATATGGAATTATGATGGTAGAATTACATTTGAAGAGATGATTCAAGCGACAGAGGATTTCCACATCAAATATTGCATTGGAACCGGAGGTTATGGCAGTGTTTACAGAGCACAATTGTCCAGTGGAAAAGTAGTCGCTTTGAAGAAACTTCACCGTTCGGAGACAGAGGAGCCAGCTTTCCTGGAAAGTTTCCAAACTGAAGCTCGTCTACTCTCCCAAATACGGCATCGTAATATAGTGAAGCTTTATGGTTTTTGTTTGCACAACAAGTGCATGTTTTTGATCTATGAGTACATGGAGAGGGGAAGCTTGTTCTGTGTGTTACGCAATGATGTTGAAGCAGTTGAGTTGGATTGGACTAAGAGAGTGAACATTGTAAAGTGTATGGCTCATGCTTTGTCTTACCTGCATTATGACTGCAAGCCATCAATTGTTCACCGCGACATATCCAGCAATAACATTCTACTTAACTCAAACCTAGGGGCATTTGTTGCTGATTTTGGTTTGGCCAGGCTCCTGCAACCAGATTCCTCCAACAGAACTGTAGTGGCCGGGACATATGGATATATTGCTCCAGGTAACCTTTAGCTCTTCTTTTCATGATTCTTTCTCATGTTTATACACTAAATGTCAATTATAATTAATAAAATATCTCTTAAATAGCTAGTTGCAGTAGCTATCAGAAACAGTGAATCGAATGTTTCTTTTTCTAACTGTTATTTACTTGTAAGAAATTTTATACACTAAATGTCAATTATAATTAATAAAATATCTCTTAAATAGCTAGTTGCTGTTATTTTCTCGCAAGGAAATCACCGCTGGGAAAATCTGTTGTTCAAGAAATTTCCAGATCAGAACTTATAAACCAAGGGATGTATTTGATTGATCAATGCGATTGTTAATCCTGAATGTATTTCACTGATCGCATTTTGTATGACTTTCGTGAGGCTGAATTTTGTGTAATTAAATCCTTATCTTTAGATAAAAAATAAATAAATATTCTAAAGTGAAATTTGAAAGGGGTCCATTGAGCCTGACAAGTGACAAATATGCCAATTGAATTTCATGTGTAAATTCACACCACACACGTCATTTTCCTGATCTAAATAGACGTTGACTCCTAGTTGCCTTCATCAGTGAACACAGCATGAATTTTTAGTCGCAGCAAATGGCTATCTGAAGAAATGAACAATGCAAGCACTTGCACTGATAAAATTACCTTTCCACAGGCTGAACATTGCAGAAAAGTTATGGATGATTTGAAAATGCGGGGAGAGGGGGCAATGGTCTTTTGGGAATCAAAAGCTTGCATGATTATTTATGCTGGAAATACAAAATCTGAAACTGAAACCATATAATTGATTTAAAATAGTGTAGTTGTATTGCATGAGTGAATTTGGATATTGAAAATTTCAGACACGAAAATTGAATGCTCAGTTTCAGGAATCCTGGATTTATTTACCTCAAGAACCAGCAGTATAACAAAAAAGGACACAAAACCTCAAAAGTCGTCCACCTGAGGACTCTAAAACAAGTATATGTTGATTATCCAATGAGAATTAATGTTTCATTCATTAATTGAAAGATAACTAGAGTGCGTTTATTATCTTTCAATTTGAAATAAAAAGATGTGAAGAACTTTGAGAATATGAAAATACTGAGATGATATATGATCATCAATTGAATGCCAGTTTCATGAACCTCTAAAATTACTTATTAGTTTATATTATTATTTTACAGATAAATGTCGCATCACTTATGAGAAATAAAGTCGAGATACTATTTGAGATGTGCATTATCATTCTTAATAGAATTTATTGGTAATTGCACGAGGAATGTTATTTACTTACTTCCACATTTTGTCCCGGTAGAAATCTTTATGCCACATGACCTGGCCACATAAACCATCTTCTCAATGCTTACAATTTCTTCAATCTGCTTTGTTACAAACTTGCACACACATGGCACATCAACCTTCTTCACAACCGCACAACAACCAGGAGATGGCCGAATCTTCGGCCCCGATTTCAACACATATTTCTCACATTGTGATACAAGCTGGCCCAGAACATTTGTATTCATTCCACAATGTTGTGCGCCGGAAACTTGGCCGGAAAATTGAAAAACTGCAGCGACAGTAAATATCGCGACGAGCATAAAATAAATCCTAGAACTCATATTTCTCAGTAACACTAAACTTTGGATATCTATTTCAGTTTGGTTATGAACTCTTAATTCATGCTGATCAGCTGATGCCGACATATATATAGAAGGGAAGCTGGGAATTATGGTTAAAAAATACGTGGGTAGCTGTAAAATTATTCAAATTTTAATCGATCAAATAGTAATTTAAATACAACTGATTATATTAAAATGCTAAAAAAGACAATAATTGCCAGGTTCACGGGGGATTTTGGCATTCACACCACATGGACATTGTCTTGAATGGTGTCTCATGTGAAAAAAAAAATTAGAAAATAATCAGAACAACTCTTTGTCTCTGTTGAATTAGCTGATGAAGCTGAACCTCATGCAACTCACGTTGGAGTGCCAGCTGGAATCAAGCCAGCTGTAAATCCAGTAGCTAATCTAGGAGTGAAAGTGAAAGGTGCACATGATGTTAGGAAATTGGTGGGTGAAGCAGACACGCAGCTAAAGTAAAATTGGAAGAAAAATAAAGAACAAGCACAATAGAGGACACTAGAAATTACGTGGTTCGGCTTTTAGCCTACATCCACGGGCGAAGACAAAAGGAAATATTTTACTAGTGAAAAGGAGTTACAAGTATTGTAGTATTTTAGCAAAATAGGGTTGCAAGGGGCACTTCAGCCCAGACTTAAAGCTTTCCAGAAACAGGGTAACATACCCCCTAGGAGGCCGGCTAGGCGTATCTTTCTTTCCTGGGACCTTAAGAAGAATTTCACTAGGAATACTATACCTAAGTCGGAGGTCATCCAGCTCGGTGAATGTAGTCGTGCAGGTCATGTAGTCAATAGCATAATCCTGCGACAAGGCTCTACCTCCAACTGTTGTACCCCCTTCTGATCGCGGGGTTCCCGGTGAAGATCCCTCACCAGAATCACCCCCTTGATCCGCACTTAGGGTGTCTTCCGAGCCAGAAGGTCCCTCCTCACCACTACTTCCGCTCATGGAGGTTGTTTGGGGGGACATCCTCCTAGCGCTAGTGCCAACACTAGATTTAATGGGCTCTAAGGGGATCGCGGGGTCAAAAGCAGAATCGGTGAGCAGACTAGGCAGGAAGTCCAACTCATCGTTGTCAACCTCAATGACCTTCTCTTTGCCTTTCGACATTCCCTAAGCTCTAACCACAACACCACCAGCAACTACTACCCAAGTAAAGAGAAAAGAAATTATCTACAACTAACCAAAACCGAGAAAATAGAAGAAATACCTGAAGCGGGGACTCGGTCAGAGAGAGACAGCGATGAAAGCTGTAATGCCGAGTTTCGTTCGCCGGAGAGACAAGAAGAGAGAAAAAGGCGAGTTCGTGTTTGAGGATTTTAGGTTTTTCTTACTGAGAAGCAAACTCTTGGGCTGCCAGCATTTAATGACGCGTATTCCGAGAACCTTGTAACCGTAAGTTTGAAATTCAAATGGAGGGGTAGATCTCTGCCACCTCACCTCATCCGCAATTAAATGCGACACGACTCTTGGCAGCCTTTTCCAGTCCCACGCGAGCAAGAGCTATTAAGTTTCTACTGCTGATCCATTACATTACCCAACACCAGAAACTGGGGGACCGGTGTTTGAGGGAAATACATCGAGGAGACCAGACGTGATGAGCAGGTGTTTGGTGGCGGAGTTCTGCGAGCAGGAATATTCTCCTCGTCCACGAATATGCCATTCGCGAGGTCGAATTCTTGTTAGAGGCATAAGGTCATTTCTGCTAAGGGTCGAGGCGAGGAGACCCGGTCAACGGCAGTTGGCAAGATGTGCCTTCCTATCCGAGAATCAAGGCACGAGGTCCATCTCCATTTGCCCACAATGACGACAATGGGGCATCCACATCCGAGGGTGGGGAGAATAACGGGCGTAAACTGCGGAAGATCGGGACTCAGAGGAAGCCTATAAAAAGGTAGCCAACAAAGGTAAAAGGGTTAGATTTTTTGCTATTTGAACTAAGAAAAGAGAGAACTCGAAGGTCTGAGATTAGTGAAAAGCCATAAGATCCGTGGCAAGCGTTCCTAGAACCTTCATATCTGACTTGAGCGTCGGAGGGTTTACGCCGGGAAAACAACCGGCGTGCTCTGACCTGATTCTGTGGACGCAGGGATACTTAGAGAAGAAAGCGTACGAGGAGAGATCCTGATCGAGGTGAGGTTGATCGAGCAGACATCCTGGTCGTTGGAAGGCGTAACCAGAATCTCGCATCAACAATGAACTCTTGTGGTCTCTTAACCAAATATTAAAATTTTATTTGACACTGTATTTGACTGGTTAGTTAAGTAGTCTGCATAAGTTTAAACAAATTGTTACCGTAAGTTCACAAAGTTCCATTGCATATCGTTTTGCATTAGCGCATGTTAGGATCAAATTAGAGCGACAATGTTAAACGTACATCGATACAAGCCACAAGGGGGCTGCTTGGTTGAAAACAAAATTTGCCCTTTTCAATGGACAGATGGGGGATGTGAATAGCCCACATCTGGTTTTAGGGTCGGAGTCATCTAGAATTCGAACTTGGATAATCAGTTAAATAAAATAATTAAAAAATCACTCGGTTAAATTTTTAAGAACAGTAGTCCTTTTTGCATAATAAAATATATAAAAAAAATTCTTTATGACTTTTGATTAAATATGGTGGTACTTGGCCTTCTCAATAAATTTGTGAAAATGATAGAAGAACAAAAGTCTACAACATTATGACAAAAATATTTAATTTTTTGTGGATTCCAAAAATTTAATATTTCTGGACTCTCAAGATGGTCCAATTTTAACCCAATTCTTTTAAAGGCTTTCAAATTGTAATTACCAATTCTTTGAAAATTTTTTTTCAAATTGTCGAATAGACGTGGCCGTGGGTTTCAAGTAATTGGCGACTGACGAGTTCAAATGTTTAAACGTGTCAGTCTACATTATCCCTTTGACGGGGGTATCATCTGAAAATTCTTCCATCTATTTTTTCCAGATTTTTGAAACATCAATTTTAAACACAACTAAAATGACAGCTGGTTAGAATTATTAATTCTCATAAATATAAATATAAACGAAAAAGGAACTTAAAACCTCCCCAAAATTTGTTTCAGTGAAATTGTAAGGCACATGGACATCGCCGTATTGGACACTACTTGAGAGTGAGTTTCATCTATTAATATGGTATATAATAGACAACGAAATTAATTTATTATAAAATATCCAGCAAAATGCAATCACGAGGTTATGCTGCAAGGCAAGGTTTATGCGTGTCATTTCCCTCAAACCTTAGAATATAGGTAGAATTTTCTCTTGAAATATGTAAGACACATTCAGATGTAGATATCAAACACCATTTGGGAGTGAACTTCAATATTTAGAATACATCATTAACGTAGTATTAGTATATAATATACAACAAAATTATATAATACTTGAAAGGTAATTTTTTTTAATGATTTTTTTTTAATTCAAACACCTAGGTACTAGTCTTTATATTTAATTTTTTATTTTATTATTAGAAATATTTTTAACATCTTTGATTTCTCTTTTGTAGATCGACAATTGATGATGCAAATATAGCTTCGGATGATGATAAATGATATAAGTATTGATAAACTTGGTAATTTATATTTTTCCGTACGAATGAAAAAAAAATATTTACTTTGGTTTTAGCATTGTGTATGACTTGGGTCTGAAAATATTGTTTAGTGTAAAAAACCATTAGCATTATCATACACTACTTGAGAGTGACTTTCATCTATTTAGAATTCATCACTAATATAGTATATAAATAGACAACAAAATTAATGAATTACAAAATATCTACCAAAATGCAATCATAATGTTATATTGTATGGTAAGGTTCATGCACGTTATTTCCCCAAATCTTGGAGTGTGTGTATATTTTTCTCATTAAATTATAAGCCACATCATTTTAGATGTAGATATCTGATACCACTTGAGAGTGAACGTCATCTATTTAGAATATATCATTAATTTAGTATATAATACACAACAAAATTATGTATTGCTTGAAAGGTTATATTTTTTAATGATTTTTTTTAATCAAACACATAGGTACTAGTCTCATTTTTAGATCGATAAATTGATGA
This sequence comes from Citrus x clementina, assembly GCF_000493195.1. NCBI lineage: Eukaryota > Viridiplantae > Streptophyta > Magnoliopsida > Sapindales > Rutaceae > Citrus > Citrus x clementina. Next base: position 7,549,602 of record NW_006262688.1, on the reverse strand, counting down.
TGCAAATATAGGTTTGGATGATGATAATGATATGAGTATTGATGAACTCCTATCTCACGCTGGTAATTTATATTTTTTTTCTGTGCGCAGAAAAAAATATTTACTTTATTTGGGTCTCAAAATAAATAACAAAATAGACAATTACTATAAATTATAGAATACGTTGTACCGGAGAATGGAAAATTTTCCTTTGACTTTTGGCGAAATATGGTAGTCGGCTTAATTCTTTGTTAATTAAGAACAAATTTTAATATTTCTCAACATTATCGAATATTTTGATGGTGAAGGAAAGTGGACATAAAGTAAAGTTACTGGAATAGAAAAGTAATTGGGAGAATGGAAAGCGGACTAAAAAGTAAAGAAAGAAATAGAAAGTTGCTAGAATATGAATCACATGTAGCCTTTAATTTGCGAAATTAATTAGAAATAGTAATTAGTGGCCTAAAAAGACATTAACTCAACTGACCCTTGTGTTTGATAACGCGTATGCCAATTTTGACGATGAGGGAGAAAGCTCAACCCGGGCTAAAAATGATTGAGTGTTGCCGTCAAACTTAATGTTTGGTTATAAAAGCAGGCATGCACTGGCTGAATCTAGTCAACCAAAAACTTATAAAAATGGCACCGGATTCCTCCATTTCAAACTTGGTGGTCATTATAACTTTTATAAGCAGTATTATTGTTCCTGTTATAACTGATAATGCAGTTGTAACAGCATTTGCTGCATCGTCAGCCATAAAGTTAGAAAGGGAAGCTTTAGTTAATTCAGGCTGGTGGAATAGCAGTCGGGCGACGGCCAACTATACTTCAGATCATTGCAAGTGGATGGGAATCACTTGCAATTCAGCAGGAAGCATAGTTGAGATAAGCTCTATAGAGATGGATAATAATTTCACTGGAGCAGAGCTTAGCCAACTCAACTTCACTTGCTTTCCCAACCTCGTAACTTTCAGAATTTGGGGCACTCTTCTTTCCGGAAGGATACCATCAGAAATTGGTGCTCTTTCAAAACTCCAAGTGCTTGACCTGTCTCGTAACCATCTTACCGGTAACCATTATATATAATTTCACTGCATACACATTATTTTCCTAGCCGTACTGGATAATATTGCTCATTTATCATTAATTAATCATATATATATATATATATATATATTGTTTTTTTTCCTTTTGTCTTCAGGAATGATACCATCAGAAATTGGTGCTCTTTCGAAACTCGAGGAGCTTGTCCTGTCCTATAACAATCTTACAGGTAACCATTATATATAATTTCAATGCATACACATTATTTTCCTAGCCGTACTGGATAATATTTGCTCATTTATCATTAATTAATCATACACATTATTTTTTTTTCCTTTTTTTCTTCAGGAAGGATGCCATCAGAAATTGGTGCTCTTTCAAAACTCGAGGAGCTTGTCCTGTCCTATAACAGTCTTACAGGTAACCATTATATATAATTTCAATGCATACACATTATTTTCCTAGCCGTACTGGATAATATTGCTCATTTATCATTAATTAATCATATATATATATATATTGTTTTTTTTCCTTTTTGTCTTCAGGTATGATACCATCAGAAATTGGTGCTCTTTCGAAACTCGAGGAGCTTGTCTTGTCCTATAACAATCTTACAGGTAACCATTATATATAATTTCAATGCATACACATTATTTTCCTAGCCGTACTGGATAATATTTGCTCATTTATCATTAATTAATCATACACATTATTTTTTTTCCTTTTTTTCTTTAGGAAGGATGCCATCAGAAATTGGTGCTCTTTCAAAACTCCAAGTGCTTCACCTGTCTCGTAACCATCTTACCGGTAACCATTATATATAATTTCACAGCATACAATTATTTTCCTAGCCGTACTGGATAATATTGCTCATTTATCATTATATATATATATATATTTTTTTTTTCCTTTTTGTCTTCAGGAATGATACCATCAGAAATTGGTGCTCTTTCGAAACTCGAGGAGCTTGTCCTGTCCTATAACAGTCTTACAGGTAACCATTATATATAATTTCAATGCATACACATTATTTTCCTAGCCGTACTGGATAATATTGCTCATTTATCCTTAATTAATCATACACATTATTTTTTTTCCTTTTTTTCGTTAGGAAGGATACCATCAGAAATTGGTGCTCTTTCAAAACTCGAGGAGCTTGACCTGTCCTATAACAGTCTTACAGGTAACCATTATATATAATTTCATTGCATATACAATAATTTCCTATCGGTACTGGATAATATTGCTCATTTATGGTTAATTAATCATATGCATATATATACACACGATAGGTACTATCCCCGCGGAGATTGGGAGTTTGAGGAATCTTCTCAAACTGGATCTGACTAATAACATTCTCAATGGTTCTATCCCATTAGAATTTGGGAATTTGAAGGATCTTGATGAACTGAGGTTGCAGGGTAACAAACTGGATGGTCTAATTCCATCGAGCATAGGTAATTTAACTAACTTGACAAGTTTGAACCTTTCTTTAAACCAACTTAGTGGTCGGCTGCCTCAAGAAGTTGGAAATCTGAAGAATCTTGACTCTCTGTTTCTGGATAATAACAATTTAACTGGGCCTATTCCTTCAACACTTTATCATTTAAATCAGTTAAGAGTTTTGTTCTTGGCTTACAACAATCTTGTTGGTCCACTGCCTAGAGAAGTTGGAAATATGAAGAATCTTAAGACTCTGCTTCTAAATAGAAACAGCCTCACTGGACCTATTCCTTCGACACTTTATCATTTAAATCAGTTAAGAATTTTGTACTTGGCTTACAACAATCTTGTTGGTCCACTGTCCAAAGAAGTTGGAAATCTGAAGAATCTTGATCGTTTGCTTCTGAATAGGAACAATCTCACTGGATCTATTCCTTCGACCATTGGTTATTTAAACTTGTTGGATGAGTTGGACTTGTCTCACAACAGACTTGATGGTCCAATTCCACCGACCATAGGAAATTTAACCAACTTAACATCTCTAGATCTTTCTTCAAACCAACTGAGTGGTCTGCTGCCTCGAGAAGTTAGAAATCTGAAGTATCTTGCTTCTCTGTCTCTCAATGGGAACAACCTAATTGGACCCATTCCTCCAACAATTGGTTATTTAACCAACCTCACCTCTTTGAATCTTGGTTATAATCAGCTCAACAGCTCCATTCCTCCAGAACTCATGAATTGCTCGCAGTTACTGAACTTGGTATTAAGCCACAACAGTTTAAGCGGAAGCATTCCATCGGAGATCGGCAACCTTATACATCTGAGACAACTTGATTTAAGTCATAACTTTATAAATGGCACCATACCTTCTCAACTCGGAAAAATTACAAACGTTTCTGAAGTGGACGTTTCCAAGAATAACCTCTCCGGCGTTATCCCCAAATCTGTCTTAAGAGTGCCCGGATTAAAATGGTCAGAAAACAATCTAGAGGTAGGAAACCCAATTATTTCAGAAAATGCACCACCACCCCAAGCACAACATTTTAAAGGCAACAAAGGAAAACACCAAAAGATCATTACTCCCTTGGTTACAATTATTCTTCCCATGGTCGCATTCCTTGCCTTAATTTTTGGAATCTTGTTTGTCCACAGACGAAGGGATGAGAAATTTAATCCTAATACCCGAGAAATGGCCAAGTGCGCTGATGAGTTCTCCATATGGAATTATGATGGTAGAATTACATTTGAAGAGATGATTCAAGCGACAGAGGATTTCCACATCAAATATTGCATTGGAACAGGAGGTTATGGCAGCGTTTACAGAGCACAATTGTCTAGTGGAAGAGTAGTCGCTTTGAAGAAACTTCACCGTTCAGAGACAGAGGAGCTAGCCTTCCTAGAAAGTTTTCAAACTGAAGCTCGTCTACTATCCCAAATACGGCATCGTAATATAGTGAAGCTTTATGGTTCTTGTTTGCATTACAAGTGCATGTTTTTGATCTATGAGTACATGGAGCGGGGAAGCTTGTTCTGTGTGTTACGCAATGACGTTGAAGCTGTTGAGCTGGATTGGACTAAGAGAGTGAACATTGTAAAGAGTATGGCTCATGCTTTGTCTTACTTGCATTATGACTGCAAGCCACCAATTGTCCACCGCGACATATCCAGCAATAACATTCTACTTAATTCAAACCTAGAGGCATTTGTTGCTGATTTTGGTTTGGCTAGGCTCCTGCATCCAGATTCCTCCAACAGAACTCTAGTGCTCGGGACATATGGATATATCGCTCCAGGTAACCTTTAGCTCTTCTTTTCATGCTTCTTACCCATGTTTATGCATTGAACATATTTAAAAATTGATCACATGCCTCTTAAATATCAAGGTGCAGAAGCTTTCAGAAACAGAGAATCAAATGTTTCTTTCTTACTTTTATTTACTTGTGCAAAGAAATTTTACAATGGGTTCAATTTTGTTGTAGAACTTGCCTACACTATGGCCGTGACAGAGAAATGTGATGTTTATAGCTTTGGAGTAGTGGCACTAGAAGTATTAATGGGAAGTCATCCAGCAGATCTTCTTTCATCTTTATCGTCATCTTCTGATGGAAAGATTATGTTGATCGATGTTTTAGACCAGCGTCTGCCACCTCCGGTTGATCGAAAGGTTGTTCAGGATATTATTCTTGTTTCAATTGTCGCATTTGCATGCTTGCAGTCAAAACCCAAGTCTCGACCTACAATGCAGCGCATATCTCAAGAATTTCTCACAGGGAAATCACCATTGGGAAATCCTGCTGTTCAAGATATTTCCATATCAGAACTTATAAACCAAGGGTTGTATTTGATTGATCGATGTGATTGTTAATCTAGAATGTATTTCATTGATAGCATTTTGTATAACTTTCGTGAGGCTGAATTTTGTGTACTTAAATCCTTATCTTTAGATGTAGAAAGATAAAATAAAATAAAATACAAACAAACCAACAACATATTCTAAAGTGAAATTTGAAAGGGTTCCATTGAGCTTGACATGGGACAAGTATACCAATTAAGTCTCAGGTGTGTATCCATGCCACACAAGTCATTATCCTGATCTACGCTGACTCCTAGTTGCTTCAATTAGTGAACACAGCATGATTTGTAAGACACAGCAAATGGCTGTCCGAAGAAGACGAATGCGATCGAGATCAATCAACAATTCAAGCACTTACATTGATAAAATTACCTTTGCACTGGCTGAGCATTGCAGCAAATTTATGGATGATTTGACAACACTGTGGGGAGGGCGCAGAAGGAAAAAATCGAACCATGGTCTTTTGGGTATCAAAAACTTGCATGAGTTTATAAGTTGGAAATACAAAATTTCTGAAGCGTGATACCAACTAATTGGTTTAAAATAGTGTACTTGTGTTACATGAGTGAATTTGGATATTGGAAGTTTCAGACATGAAAATTGAATGCTCAATATTATAATCCTTGATTTATTTACCTCAAGAACCAAACCAATATAACAAATGAGGACCCAAAACCCCAAAAGTTAAGTCCACCCGAGGACTCTAAAACAAATATATATTGATTATCCAATGAGAATTAATGTCCATTCATTAATTAAAAGAAAACTAGCGTGCATTTATTATCTTTCAATTTGAAATAAAAAGATGTGACCAACTTTGAGAATATGAAAAGCAAAAAGTACGACATTGCTTGTCATGATATTGCCAAGGATGAATGATAAACAGAAATAAAATTCTGTAAACAATAGAAGTACAACTTGATTTCTGTAGGCTTGTGCAATTGGAAACCGTCACCAAATGTGATTTAAAATATACAATAAATCGCAATAAGTAGTGACAATTAACACAAATGGGTGGGGGAGAGGTTAAGATCTTCCTTTCTTTTCTTTTCCCTAAGAAAGCAATCGATGGTTAAAATCCATTGTGGCCACCTTGTTACAACCTTCCTAGCTATTAAGGTAGTAAGTCCAGCAGCATTCCCTAGCTTAGAACTCGATGAACATAAAGTCAGGGATATCCAATGATCAAAAAGTAAAATTTGTGTCAATGCGTTTATGAAAATTAAAGAGAACAAGTTCAGCTGATCATGTATATAGAATAAACCCTGAAAAAAGTTAATTATGACGACCAATCAATCTTTCTTACTCCATCTTCTATATGCTTCCATATTGCTCCAGCATCCTATGGGAATGTTAATAATCACTATGCATCATAGCATACGAATGGGAAGATACAGATTCGGCAACAGCGATGTTCCAGTACCTTGAGAGTTTTCATTGTAATTAAGTCATAAGAATCTATCTTCCCTGCATTTATCAGATATCTAATCTTTCGCAACTCCAGTTGCTGCCAGAAGAGATAGCTGAGTCATCAAGGAATGAACCAACAGAAAGGAGACACATTTGGAAAACTCCTCGCATCAGTGAAGATTAAACACAAATTTCAATGAGAATATTTAATACAAAAATAATCAAACAAAGAGTATAGACTACAGGAGAAACTATTTCGATAGGAGGATCTTCCTCAGGTCCTTAAAGTTCATATTTTCATGTCAAATTTTATTAAAATAAAGTTAAAACTTATACAATTACCAAAAAAAAAAAATACACATATAATATTAAAAAATATAAAATCTGGGTACCCGGATTAAAGCTCGGCACAACCCAACCCGGGAATCTATGCATTTGGGTCAGGTCCGGTCATTACGATACCCGGACCCGACCCGAGGTTTTGCCAACCATATTTTCAATGGATAGATGGGGGATGTGAGTACCCCACATCTGGTTTTAGGGTTAGAGTCATCTGGAATTCGAACTTGGATAACCAATTAAATAAAATAATTAAAAAATTGCTCGGTTAAACTTTTAAGAACATTCGTCCTTTGTGCATCATAAAAAATATATAAAAAAAAAATCTATATGACTTTTGATTAAATATGGTGGTCTTCTCAATAAATTTTGCGAAAATGATAGAAGAACAAAAGTCTACAAATTATGACAAAAATATTTAATTTTTTTGTGGACTCCAAAAATTTGATTTTGTGGACTCCAAAAATTTAATATTTCTTGACTCTCAAGGTGGTCCAATGTTTTGATGTGTTCTGTGGAAAATCAAGAAAAGTAATTTGGGGAAAGGAAAGCGGCCTAAAAAGTAAAGAAAGAAAAAGAGAAAGGAGGAAAAAAAGGATGCTAGATTAATGTGATTGTTAATCTTGAATGTATTTTGCTCATGGTAGTTTGTATAAATTTCGTCAGACTGAATTTTGTTTGATTAAATCCTTGTCTTTTAATTCAAAAAATTATTAAAAAAAAACACTTTTCTAACGTGAATTAATTGGTAGTCCTTTGAGTTTCACAAGTGACATATATGCTGATTAATTAAGCCTCATGTGTGAATTCCCAGCACATGATTCTTTGGTTTTCTTTTTTTTTTAAATTGTCTAATAGACGTGGCCGTGGGTTTCAAGTATTTGGCAACTGACGAGTTCAAATGTTTAAACGTGTCAGTCTAAATTATCCCTTTGACGGGGGTATCATTTGAAAATTCTTCCATCTATTTTCCAGATTTTTGATACATCAATTTTAAACACAACTAAAATGACAGCTGGTTAGAATTATTAATTCTCATAAATATAAATATAAAGGAAAAAGAAACTTAAACCCCCCCAAAATTTGTTTCGGTGAAATTGTAAGACACATGAATACGGCCATATTGGACCCTACTTGAGAGTGAGTTTCATCTACTTGGAATACATCATTAATATAGAATATAATAGACAATGAAATTAATTTATTATATAATATCCAGCAAAATGTAATCATGAGGTTATATTGTAAGGTAAGGTTCATGCATGTCATTTCCGCCAAACCTTAAGAATATAGGTAAAATTTTCTCTTGAAATATATAAGACACATTTAGATATAGATATCAATCACCATTTGGGAGCGGACTTCATCTATTTAGAATACATCATTAATGTAGTATATAATACACAACACAATTATTTCTTACTTGAAAGGTAATATTTTTTAATGATTTTTTTTAATTCGAGCACCTAGGTACTAGTCTTTATATTTAATTATTAGAAATATTTTTAACATCTTTGATTTCTCTTTTGTAGATCGACAATTGATGATGCAAGTATAGCTTCGGATGATGATAAATGATATAAGTATTGATGAACTTGGTAATTTTTATTTTTTCTGTAGGAATGGAAAAAATATTTACTTTATTTTTAGCATTGTGTATGACTTGGGTCTGAAAATATTGTTTAGTGTAAAAAACCATTAGCATTACTAATAGATAATTACCGTAAATTATAGAATATGTTTTACTGGAAAAATGGAAAATTTTCCTTCGAGATTTGGCGACAACCTTCTTCACAACCGCACAACAACCAGGAGATGGCCGAATCTTCGGCCCCGATTTCAACACATATTTCTCACATTGTGATACATGCTGGCCAAGAACATTTGTATTCATTCCACAATGTTGTGCGCCGGAAACTGCGCCGGAAAATTGAAAAACTCCAGCGACAGTAAATATCGCGACGAGCATAAAATAAATCCTAGAACTCATATTTCTCAGTAACTCTAAACTTTGGATATCTATTTCAGTTTGGTTATGAACTCTTAATTCATGCTGATCAGCTGATGCCGATATATATATAAAAGGGAAGCTGGGAATTATGGTTAAAAAATTCGTGGGTAGCTGTAAAGTTATTCAAATTTTAATCGATCAAATAGTAATTTAAATACAAACTGATTTTTTTAAAATGCTAAAAAAGACAATAATTGCCAGGTTCACGGGGGATTTTGGCCTTCACACCACATGGACATTGTCTTGAATAGTGTGTCATGTGCAAAAAAAAAAATTATAAAATAATCAGAATAACTCTTTGTCTCCGGATTTCTTTAAAACTAATGCACTGGTCACGGGCATTTTCTCCTTCACTAGCTGCTAATACGTACAAATTATTAATTAAATGAACTCATATGTAGTTGTAAGGGTCAAGCTTGAGATCCTAAAGGCTATTAAACATTAATTCATGTAAACAAAGAGGTCTACAATAAGCAGTAAATTGGGTTAATGTTCCCTGGGATCTAATTGAAATCTGAAGATAGTGTTTTGTAGTAGTGGTTATGAATTTTTTTTTAATTAAGGTGGAGATTGTTGAAAATTGATTAAAAAAGAAAGTTGAAAAGTCAAATTAAAAGACATCATTTGAATTCAAATGGGAGGTGGCCGAGAATTTTGAAAAGTAATTGGAAGTGGCCAAAACTATTTTGAATGTTGAATGGTGGCTATTGAATGTTGAAAAAATAGATTGATTTTAGGCAAAATTTTGCCTATAAAAGGAAGCTCTCATTTGAGAGCTTGGCATCCAAAAATTTGAGAAGCAAGAAAATGTAAGAGAAGCATTGAGAGCTTCCAACATGGGAGAGAAATATTTTTAAATATGTAGTTATATTGAAGGAGAGTTTGGCTCCTCCTCCTTCAATATGGGTATTACGAGTTTGCTTTGTTAAGGAATATTTCTCGAAATTATGTATTTGGGGTTTGGGTGAAAGAAAATTATTTCTGAGAGTGTGGTTGTAATAATTTTCCACATAGTGAATATTTTTTCTCTGGTTGTCTCTTGACAACGGCCGTGATTTTTCTCCGAATTTAGAGTTTTTCACGTAAATCTTATGTTGTGTGATTGTTGTATTCTTCATTTAAATTTTTTGTTAATTTGTTGCTTGACAAATTGCTTAAAGTGATCTTGGGAGAAAGTTCAATTTCCTAACAAAATCTAGTCATTCTTTGAAAATCTTATGTTTTGGCCTCCATTTCTTGATTTTTAACCTCAAATTTGTAGTTTCTTCATGCTGACCTTGTTAAACCAAGCTCTTAATTCTGTCATTGATAATTTACTTGTCTAATTTGGTTATGGAGTCTATGTAAAAGAACTTATTATGCATTTTTCCTTGGGGAAAATAAATGTTTCCCACTCTATTAAAGCCATATTGAACTTTTCTAATAAGATATTAAAGTTAAATTTAAGTTCAATTATCACTAGAAGTTTGTCTGAGTGATTTTTAAATAACTTTCTATAACTAACCACCTGTGGTCGAATCTTGGGGGAGATAAGGACTAAAATCTAGTTAAGAATAAAGGCATACTACACTACACTGACAATGACTATGAAGAGTACTTTTGCCAGCCTGAATCAATCCTCGCTTTATTAACACACACGCACATTCTATTCATGCTTGATGTGCCTCCAGTTCTCACTACACAGCTTGCTAACTTCAACCATTTTGCTTCCCTCCATCTATGTTTTCTTTGAAGCGTTTCATTAAAAATATCAGCAAAAAAATAGTTTCAAGCTCAATTCTTTTACTCTCACTACAAAACTAGCATCTTCCATGCTTCCATGCGCCTAGGAGGCTAGGACTATCTATGTCGGTATTGCCCCGTTGATTGTCAACGACCTTGAAAACAACGTATAATAAACCAAACATTCGATGAAATGCAAAAGTACACAACTTAAAAAATTGATGGGCTCACAACGCATAATAAACCAAACATGCTTTACAGCTTTAGTGATAGAGCGAGCTTGTCTCACATCTTAATTATCACTTTAAAGCATCTTGGGTTAGTTTAAGGCCTTTAGGGTTAGAGTGCTGCTAGGTAGTGAGAGGAACGAGAGAATGACGAGAGAAACGGCATTCTCTCCTGTCGTTTCGCTCCTCGTTCCTCTCGCTAAAGAATGAATAAAAAATAATAAAGAAAGACTGCTTTTATCACTTCGTGCAGTGGAAAATTTATCATTTTGTCTCCAGTCCTCACTCTTCCTCTCTCCCTCACCAGCTTCTCTCCCTCACGCTTCCAGAAGCTCCGTCACGGATTCCGGAGTGCCTCACGCTTCCAGAAGCTCCGTCACGGCTTCCGGCGTGCCTCACGCTTCCAGATCCCTCACGGCTTCCTTCCGGCGTGCCTCACGCTTCCAAATCCCTCACGGCTTCCTTCCGGCGTGCCTCACACTTCCAGAAGCTCCCTCACGGCTTCCGGCGTGCCTCACGCTTCCAGATCCCTCACGGCTAAAGTTCTTGATTACCTTTGCTTCGTACAAAAAGGGAAGGCTTTGCACTAGTAATTTTTTTTTTCTCGGCTAAAGTTCTTTAACGAAGGGGAAGGCTTTGCACTAGTAGTTTTTTTTCTCGGCTTTGCACTAGCAAAGACATTCTCTCGATCGTTTCTCACCTTATGTAACCGGCCCCTCTCTCTCCCTATTCCTCTAAAGTTATTCATATTTCCTAAATTCCATTTTTCTCTTTTCTTCCCCATTTTTTTTTCTATGTATGTATCTCTGAATATGCTGAATTACTCGATAGTTTAATTTTTCCATTTTTTTTTTGACAGCAGTAGATTTTTTAAAATCCTCCTGATAAATTATTAAATGAAGCATTTTTTTTAATTACTTGACCACTTTCGATGAATTACTTGACCACTTTCGATCTCCGGATGGACCTATTTTTTTGAGGATTTGTGGTGAATATACTTGCGATGGCATACCAAATGATTATCTTGGTGTAAGTTTTAATTGTATCCTTAACTAATGTAATTAAAAAAAAAAGAACATTCATGGTTATTGTTGAGTGGCTGGAATAGTATTTGGACACATGTATCATTGGGCAGGTTCTGGCAAAGAAGTTTGGAGCAGCTGTGGTTTCACTTGAACATCGTTACTATGGGAAGAGCTCACCATTTAAATCATTATCGACAGAAAATTTGAAATATCTTTCATCTAAGCAGGCACTCTTTAATGGTAGCTTGCAATTATGTATGTGGAACAGGATGTAGAGTCTTGATCATCTTTCTTTTGGCTATTAATTCTTATTTCATGGCAAGACTTCATTTGTTCGCAAGTGGCGTAATATAACCCACAACATATGACGGCAATTCACAACATAAACACCAAATAAAATAAAATTCATAACATAACCTGCAACAAAATCGGAGGTTCCAACGAGACCCACCAAAATTTCTAAAATAAATAGTATTGAAATAAATTCTGCATACCATAACATAACCCGCAACAAAATTCACAACATAAACACCAAAGTTGAAATAAAACAAAATTCATAACATAACCCGCAACAAAATTTACATTGTTTAAATTCCAGAAGCTTAAATTACAACAAGATCCAGCAACAATACCAAAAAAAAAAAAACTTAACTTCCACAATACACTTAAATTCCACGCCAGAGCTTTCACATAACAAAAAATTAAAACAAAAAGAACAATCTGAAAAAAGCCACTGCTCACTTAATCTTTGCCGAGAGAACCGAGAGAGGGGAAGAGGGAGGAGGTCGTGAAGCTGCGTGAGAAGAAGCCTGAAAGTGAAGCTGCGTGAGAACTGACGAAAATGGAGGAAAATGAAAGTGAAAGAGAGAGGAAAGTTTCACCTAGGGGAAAATGAAAAAGTCAAGGAGAGAGGCAAGTGAAATCGTGGGGAAGTGAAAAAGTGAAAGAGGGAGCAAAGCATTCCAACGCTATTTATTTATTCATTTATCATTTCTTTTGTTTTTTTTATGTTTAAAGAGTGAGAGGAAATGAGAGGAGAAACGACAGGAAAAATTGCCGTTTCTGTCGTCCTTCTCTCATCCCTCTCGCTACTTAGCATTTTCCTTAGGGTTAATGGGCTCTGTATTCCATTACTCCAAGTCATGGCTTCATTTATGAGTAGAGTGGGGCTTCTTACACGCCTCCAAAATTCTTATAAAAACCAACCCCATAATTTTAACTTTTATTATCAGAAAATCTTTACACCCATATGCCGTAACAATTGACAATTCTAACAGAATTTTGGAAAGGAAGAGAAATTAACAACTCTTGGTTAATTGCTCATTAAGGTTCAAATTCTGAAGTACACAAATATTGATTGTAATTACTTTCTAACTCGTACAGAAACTGAATTGCTTCTAATGGTCAGTTGAAGTATAAACTAAATGTTGAAGAAGAGACTCAGAAAATATTTTCAAATTTGTTCAGAGTTCTGATGATTCAATGAAAATAATAAGAAAAGTTGTGATTTAGGCATTTAGCCCCATCTAAACATTTGAAATTTGAAAAAGCCCACTATATTGTTAAATTTAAATACACATATTAATTCTGTACAAAATGTGCCGTTCATTTTAATCTTCTTAATTGGTAAAAAAAAACAATATTTACGAACTCTTGTGGTCTCTTAACCAAATACTAAAATTTTATTTGACACTATTTGACTGGTTAGTTAAGTATTATGCATAAGTTAAAACAAATTGTTACCGTAAGTTCACAAAGTTCCATTGCATATCGTTTTGCATTAGCGCATGTTAGGATCAAATTAGAGCGACAATGTTAAACGTACATCGATACAAGCCACAAGGGGGCTGCTTGGTTGAAAACAAAATTTGCCCTTTTCAATGGACAGATGGGGGATGTGAATAGCCCACATCTGGTTTTAAGGTCAGAGTCATCTAGAATTCAAATTTGGATAATCAGTTAAATAAAATAATTAAAAAAATTGCTTTGTTAAACTTTTAAGAGCAGTCGTCATTTTTGTATAATAAAATATAAAAAAAAAATTCTATATGACTTTTGATTAAATATGGTGATATTTGGTCTTCTCAATAAATTTAGGAAAATGATAGAAGAACAAAATTCTACAAATTATGACAAAAATATCTTTTTTTTTGTGGACTCCAAAAATTTAATATTTCTGGACTCCCAAGGTGGTCCAATGTTTTGATGTGTTCGGTGGAAAATCAAGAAAAGTAATTTGGAGAAAGGAAAGCGGACTAAAAAGTAAAGAAAGAAAAAGAGAAATGAGAAAAAAAAAAAAAGATGCTAGATTAATGTGATTGTTAATCTTGAATGTATTTTGCTGATAGTAGTTTGTATAAATTTCATCAGACTGAATTTTGTTTGATTAAATCCTTGTCTTGTAATTAAAAAAAAAAAACTTTTCTAACGTGAATGAATTGGCAGTCCTTTGAGTTTCACAAGTGACATATATGCCGATTAATTAAGCCTCATGTGAATCCGCAATGCACAAGTTTTATTTTATTTTTTTTCAAATTGTCTAATAGACGTGGCCGTGGGTTTCAAGTAATTGGCGACTGACGAGCTCAAATGTTTAAACGTGTCAGTATACATTATCCCTTTGACGGGGGTATCATCTGAAAATTCTTCCATCTATTTTTTCCAGATTTTTGAAACATCAATTTTAAACACAACTAAAATGACAGCTGGTTAGAATTATTAATTCTCATAAATATAAATATAAACGAAAAAAGGAACTTAAAACCTCCCCAAAATTTGTTTCAGTGAAATTGTAAGGCACATGGACATCGCCGTATTGGACACTACTTGAGAGTGAGTTTCATCTATTAATATGGTATATAATAGACAACGAAATTAATTTATTATAAAATATCCAGCAAAATGCAATCACGAGGTTATGCTGCAAGGCAAGGTTTATGCGTGTCATTTCCCTCAAACCTTAGAATATAGGTAGAATTTTCTCTTGAAATATGTAAGACACATTCAGATGTAGATATCAAACACCATTTGGGAGTGAACTTCAATATTTAGAATACATCATTAATGTAGTATTAGTATATAATATACAACAAAATTATATACTACTTGAAAGGTAATTTTTTTTAATGATTTTTTTTAATTCAAACACCTAGATTCTAGTCTTTATATTTAATTATTTATTTTATTATTAGAAATATTTTTAACATCTTTGATTTCTCTTTTGTAGATCGACAATTGATGATGCAAATATAGCTTCGGATGATGATAAATGATATAAGTATTGATAAACTTGGTATTTTATATTTTTCCATACGAATGGAAAAAAAATATTTACTTTGGTTTTAGCATTGTGTATGACTTGGGTCTGAAAATATTGTTTAGTGTAAAAAACCATTAGTATTATCAATAGATAATTACCGTAAATTATAGAAAATATTGTACTGAAAAAGTGGAAAATTTTCCCTTTGAGATTTGGCGAAATATGGTATTGGGAATAATTCTTTGTTAATTAAGAAAAAAATTTAAAATTTCTCAAGATTATCCAATATTTTGATAGTGATTTTTGTATAACTTTTTTTGGTATATTAATATTCGTGAGACTGAATTTTGTTTAATTAAATCCTTTACTTTGGATAAATATAAAATATATATATTCTCAAGTGAAATTTATAGGTGTTTCTTTGACGAGCTTGATAAGGGACAAATATGTCAATCAACCCTCGAATGTGAACTCGCAGAAAAAGCCAGTGACCTGAAAAGTTTTAAAAAGTGAACAATGTATGACTGGCAAAATTGGCCTTCACATGAGCAACGACCACAAATTAAAGTGGAGTTAATGTCTTTTTCTGAGCCGACCACAAATTAAAGCAAAATTTTCCTCTGACTTTTGGCGAAATCTGGTAGTCGGCTTAATTCTTTGTTAATTAAGAACAAATTTTAATATTTCTCAACATTATCGAATATTTTGATGGTGAAGGAAAGTGGACATAAAGTAAAGTTACTGGAATAGAAAAGTAATTGGGAGAATGGAAAGCGGACTAAAAAGTATAGAAAGAAATAGAAAGTTGCTAGAATATGAATCACATGTAGCCTTTACTTTGCGAAATTAATTAGAAATAGTAATTAGTGGCCTAAAAAGACATTAACTCAACTGACCCTTGTGTTTGATAACGCGTATGCCAATTTTGACGATGAGGGAGAAAGCTCAACGCGGGCTAAAAATGATTGAGTGTTGCCGTCAAACTTAATGTTTGGTTATAAAAGCAGGCACGCACTGGCTGAATCTAATCAACAAAAAACTTATAAAAATGGCACCGGATTCCTCCATTTCAAACTTGGTGGTCATTATAACTTTTATAAGCAGTATTATTGTTCCTGTTATAACTGATAATGCAGTTGTAACAGCATCTGCCGCATCGTCAGCCATAAAGTTAGAAAGGGAAGCTTTACTTAATTCAGGCTGGTGGAATAGCAGTCGGGCGACGGCCAACTATACTTCAGATCATTGCAAGTGGATGGGAATCACTTGCAATTCAGCAGGAAGCATAGTTGAGATAAGTTCTGACGAGATGGATAATAATGGCAACGCAGCAGAGCTTAGCCAACTCAACTTCACTTGCTTTCCCAACCTCGAAAGTATCATAATTTCGTACACTCTTCTTTCCGGAAGGATACCATCAGAAATTGGTGCTCTTTCAAAACTCGAGGAGCTTGCCCTGCCCTATAACAGTCTTACAGGTAACCATTATATATAATTTCATTGCATATACAATAATTTCCTATCGGTACTGGATAATATTGCTCATTTATCGTTAATTAATCATATGCATATATATACACACGATAGGTACTATCCCCGCGGAGATCGGTAGTTTGAGGAATCTCGTTGAACTGGATTTGTCTAATAACATTCTCAATGGTTCTATCCCATTAGAATTTGGGAATTTGAAGGATCTTGATGCACTGAGGTTGCGGGGTAACAAACTGGATGGTCTAATTCCATCGAGCATAGGTAATTTAACTAACTTGACACGTTTGGACCTTTCTTTAAACCAATTTAGTGGTCGGCTGCCTCAAGAAGTTGGAAATCTGAAGAATCTTCTGTCTCTGTTTCTGGATAATAACAATCTAACTGGGCCTATTCCTTCAACGCTTTATCATTTAAATCAGTTAAGTAATTTGTACTTGGCTTACAACAATCTTGTTGGTCCACTGCCTAAAGAAGTTGGAAATATGAAGAATCTTGATTCTCTGCTTCTAAATAGAAACAACCTCACTGGACCTATTCCTTCGACAATTGGTTATTTAAACTTGGGGGGAAAGTTGGACTTGTCTCACAACAGACTTGATGGTCCAATTCCACCGACCATAGGAAATTTAACCAACTTAACATCTCTGGATCTTTCTTCAAACCAACTTAGTGGTCTGCTGCCTCGAGAAGTAGGAAATCTGAAGTATCTTGATTCTCTCTCCCTTGATGGGAACAATCTAATTGGATCCATTCCTCCAACAATTGGTTATTTAACCAACCTCACCTCTTTGAATCTTGGTTACAATCAGCTCAGCAGCTCCATTCCTCCAGAACTCATATATTGCTCGCAGTTACAGAACTTGGTATTAAGCCACAACACTTTAAGCGGAATCGTTCCGTCGGAGATAGGCAACCTTACACATCTGAGACAACTTGATTTAAGCCATAACTTCATAAATGGCACGATACCTTCACAACTAGGAAATATTCCAAACATTTCTGCCGTGGATCTTTCCAAGAATAACCTCTCCGGCGTTGTCCCTGCATCTGTCAGAATAATTCCCAAATTGATAGTGTCAGAAAATAATCTAGAGTTAGAAAACTCAACTAGTTCAGAAAATGCACCGCCACCCCAAGCAAAACCGTTCAAAGGCAACAAAGGGAAGCAGCGAAAGATCGTCACTCGCTTGGTCACAATCATTCTTGCTATGGTGGCATTTATTTTCGCAATCTTAATTTTTGGTATCTTGTTTGTCCATAGACGAAAGGATAAGAAATTTAATCCTAATACCCGAGAAATGACCGAGGGGGCTAATGAGTTCTCCATATGGAATTATGATGGTAGAATTACATTTGAAGAGATGATTCAAGCGACAGAGGATTTCCACATCAAATATTGCATTGGAACCGGAGGTTATGGCAGTGTTTACAGAGCACAATTGTCCAGTGGAAAAGTAGTCGCTTTGAAGAAACTTCACCGTTCGGAGACAGAGGAGCCAGCTTTCCTGGAAAGTTTCCAAACTGAAGCTCGTCTACTCTCCCAAATACGGCATCGTAATATAGTGAAGCTTTATGGTTTTTGTTTGCACAACAAGTGCATGTTTTTGATCTATGAGTACATGGAGAGGGGAA
This sequence comes from Citrus x clementina, assembly GCF_000493195.1. Classification (NCBI taxonomy): domain Eukaryota; kingdom Viridiplantae; phylum Streptophyta; class Magnoliopsida; order Sapindales; family Rutaceae; genus Citrus; species Citrus x clementina. Next base: position 7,531,667 of record NW_006262688.1, on the reverse strand, counting down.
GCTTGTTCTGTGTGTTACGCAATGATGTTGAAGCAGTTGAGTTGGATTGGACTAAGAGAGTGAACATTGTAAAGAGTATGGCTCATGCTTTGTCTTACCTACATTATGACTGCAAGCCATCCATTGTTCACCGCGACATATCCAGCAATAACATTCTACTTAACTCAAACCTAGAGGCATTTGTTGCTGATTTTGGTTTGGCTAGGCTCCTGCATCCAGATTCCTCCAACAGAACTCTAGTGGTGGGGACATATGGATATATTGCTCCAGGTAAACTTTAGCTGTTCTTTTCATGCTTCTTACTCATGTTTATACATTGAATGTATTTAAAAATCAATTAGATATCTCTTAAATATCTTGCTGCAGAAGCTTCCAGAAACAGTGAATCAAATATATATATATTTTGTTTTTTACTTGTGCAAAGAAATTCTACAATGGGTTCTATTTTGTTGTAGAACTTGCATACACCATGGCCCTGACAGAGAAATGTGATGTTTATAGCTTTGGAGTGGTGGCACTAGAAGTATTAATGGGAAATCATCCAGGAGATCTTCTTTCATCTTTATCGTCATCATCCGAACGAAAGATTAGGTTGATAGATATTTTAGACCAACGTCTGCCATCTCCACTTGATCAAAAGGTTGTTCATGATATTATTCTTGTTTCAATAGTTGCATTTGCATGCTTGCAGTCAAAACCCAAGTCTCGACCTACCATGCAACGCGTATCTCAAGAATTTCTCACAGGGAAATCACCATTGGGAAAACCTGTTGTTGAAGAAATTTCCATATCAGAACTTATGAAACAAGGCATGTATTTGATTGATCAATGTGATTGTTAATCTTGAATGTATTTCATTAATAGCTTTTTGTATAACTTTCGTGAGGCTGAATTTTTTGTATTTAAATCCTTATCTTTGGTTAAAGAATAAATAAAGATTCTAAAGTGAATTTGAAACGGGTCCATTGAGCTTGCCGAGTGACAAATATGCCAATTAAGTTTCATGTGTGAATTCACACCACCCTAGTCATTTTCCCGACTTAAAAGGACCTTGACTCGTAGTTGCTTTAATTATTGAACACAGCATGAATTTTTTTTTTTTTTTGAATTACATGAGATTAATGCTCAGATTACAACTCATATTATATGAGATTTACAACTAATATTTACAATCAGACAATTACTGGGCCTAATTTACATTAATTCTTATATAGTACTGCCCAAATTTTACCCTCTCTAAAATTCGAGGAGTGTCTACTCCACTTACATTTTGAAAGGGAGAAGACTGCCTTTACTTAATGATTAAGGAAAAAAATAAACCCCTACATGCGTTGTGGGGGCTCGAACCACTGCGCTCACAGTTGTAAGTGCAGGGTGCTGACCACTGGGCTAAGGCCCAGTTGGTTAACACAGCATGAATTGTTGGACATAGTAAATGGCTGTCTGAAGAAATGAACAATGCAAGCACTTACACTGATAAAATTACCTTTTGCACAGTCTGGCATTGCAGAAAATTTATGGATGACTTGACAATACAGGGGAGAGGAGGGGAGAAGAAAAAATCCAATCATGGTCTTTTGGGTATCAAAAGCTTGCATGATTTTTTATGTTGGAAATACAAAATCTGTATCTGAAACCATCTAATTGATTTAAAATAGAGTAGTTGAATTGCATGAGTGAATTTGGATATTGGAAGTTTCAGACATGAAAATTGAATGTTCAATATCAGGAATCCTGGATTTATTTACCTCAAGAACCAACCAGTACAACAAATGAGGACCCAAAACCCCAAAAGTTGTCCACCTGAGGACTCTAAGACAAGTATATGTCGATTATCAAATGAGAATTAATGTTTCATTCAATTTGAAATAAAAAGATTTGAAGAACTTTGAGAATATGAAAAGTAAAAAGTATGACATTGCTTGTTATGATATTACAAGGATGAATGGTAAACAGAAATGAAATTCTGTAAACAATAGAATTACAACTTGATTTCTGCGGCTGGTGGAATTGGAAACCGTCACCAAATGTGATTTGAAAAATAAAATAAACCACAATAAGTAGTGACAATTAACACAAGCTGGTGGGGGAGAAGTTATGATCTTTCCTTTCTTTTCTGTTCCGTAAGAAAGCAATCGGTGATTGAAAACCATTGTGACCATCTAGTTATAACCTTCCTAACTATTATGGTTGTAAGTCAAACAGCATTCCCTAGTTTAGAATTCGATGAACTTAAAGTCAGGGATATCCAATGATCAAAAAGAAAAAACTGTGTCAATGCATTTATGAAAATTAAAGAGAACAAGTTCAGCTGATCATGTATATAGAATAAACCTTCAAAAGTGTTAATAATCACGACCAATCAATCTTCTATATGCTTCCATATGGCTCTAGCATCCTATGGGAATTGTAAGACACAAGGATATCACCATATTGGACACTACTTGGGACTTGGGGGTGAGTTTCATCTATTTGGAATACATTATTAACGTAGTATATAATACACAACAAAATTATGTACCACTTGAAAGGTAATATTTTTTAATGATTATTTTTTTAATTCAAACACCTAGGTACTAGTCTTTATATTTAATTTTTTATTTTATTATTAGAAATATTTTTAACATCTTTGATTTCTCTTTTGTAGATCGACAATTGATGATGCAAATACAGCTTCGGATGATGATAAATGACATAAGTATTGATGAACTTGGTAATTTATAGCATTGTGTATGACTTGGGTCTGAAAATATTGTTTAGTGTAAAAACCATTAGCATTATCAATAGATAATTACCGTAAATTATAGAAAATATTGTACTGGAAAAGTGGAAAATTTTCCTTTGAGATTTGGCGAAATATGGTATTGGGCGTAATTCTTTGTTAATTAAGAACAAATTTTAAAATTTCTCAAGATTATCCAAAATTTTTATAGTGGTTTTTGTATAACTTTTTTCGGTATATTAACATTCGTGAGACTGAATTTTTTTTAATTAAATCCTTCACTTTGGATAAATATAAAATATATATATTCTCAAGTGAAATTTATAGGTGCTTCTTTGACGAGCTTGACAAGGGACAAATATGTCAGTCAACCCCCAAATGTGAACTCGCAGTACCCACACGTCTTCTTTTCCTTGTCTGCAAGACCTTGACTCCAATTTTGCTTTAATTTGTGGTCGGCTCAGAAAAAGCCAGTGACCTGAAAAGTTTTCTACTCACGTGTTTAATCACACGGCATCCCCTGGCTGTGCGTCTCAAATAATTGGCAACTAATGAGTTCACATGTTTAAACGAACTCATGTTTAAACGTGTCAGTCTACATTATCCCTTTTATCATTTTGAAAAATTTTCCATATATTTTCCAAATTCTTAAGACAATTAATTTTAAACACAACTAAAATGACAGCTAGTTTGAATTATTAATTCTCATAAATATAAAAGAAAAAGATACTTGAACTCCCCAAAATTTATTTCAGTAAAGTTATAAGACACATGGATATCGTCATATCATACACTACTTGGGAGTGACTTTCATCTATTTAGAATTCATCATTAATATAGTATATAATAGACAACAAAATTAATGACTTACAAAATATCTACCAAAATGCAATCATAATGTTATATTGTATGGTAAGGTTCATGCATGTTATTTCCCCAAATCGCGGAGTGTGTGTATTTTTCTCATTAAATTATAAGACACATCATTTTAGATGTAGATATCTGATACCACTTGGGAGTGAACTTCATCTATTTAGAATACATCATTAATTTAGTATATAATACACAACAAAATTATGTATTACTTGAAAGGTAATATTTTCTAATGATTTTTTTTTCAAACACATATGTACTAGTCTCATTTCTAGATCGACAAATTGACGATGCAAATATAGGTTTGGAGGATGATAATGATATAAGTATTAATGAAGTCCTATCACATGTTGGTAATTTATATTTTTTTCTGTACGAAGAAAAAAAATATATACTTTATTTGGGCCTCAAAATAAATAACAAAATAGACAATTACTATAAATTATAGAATATGTTGTACCGGGGAATGGAAAATTTTCCTTTGACTTTTGGCGAAATATGGTAGTCGGCTTAATTCTTTGTTAATTAAGAACAAATTTTAATATTTCTCAACATTATCGAATATTTTGATGGTGAAGGAAAGTGGACATAAAGTAAAGTTACTGGAATAGAAAAGTAATTGGGAGAATGGAAAGCGGACTAAAAAGTAAAGAAAGAAATAGAAAGTTGCTAGAATATGAATCACATGCAGCCTTTACTTTGCGAAATTAATTAGAAATAGTAATTAGTGGCCTAAAAAGACATTAACTCAACTGGCCCTTGTGTTTGATAACGCGTATGCCAATTTTGACGATGAGGGAGAAAGCTCAACGCGGGCTAAAAATGATTGAGTGTTGCCGTCAAACTTAATGTTTGGTTATAAAAGCAGGCACGCACTGGCTGAATCTAATCAACCAAAAACTTATAAAAATGGCACCGGATTCCTCCATTTCAAACTTGGTGGTCATTATAACTTTTATAAGCAGTATTATTGTTCCTGTTATAACTGATAATGCAGTTGTAACAGCATCTGCTGCATCGTCAGCCTTACAGTTAGAAAGGGAAGCTTTAGTTAATTCAGGCTGGTGGAATAGCAGTCGGGCGACGGCCAACTATACTTCAAATCATTGCAAGTGGATGGGAATCACTTGCAATTCAGCAGGAAGCATAGTGGAGATAAGCTCTAGGGAGATGGATAATAATTTCACCGGAGCAGAGCTTAGCCAATTCAACTTCACTTGCTTTCCCAACCTCGAAAGTTTCATAATTTGGTCCACTCTTCTTTCCGGAAGGATACCATCAGAAATTGGTGCTCTTTCAAAACTCGAGGAGCTTGTCCTGTACGATAACAGTCTTACAGGTAACCATTATATATAATTTCACTGCATACACATTATTTTCCTAGCAGTACTGGATAATATTGCTCATTTATCATTAATTAATGATACACATTATTTTTTTCCTTTTTTTCGTTAGGAAGGATACCATCAGAAATTGGTGCTCTTTCAAAACTCCAAGTGCTTCACCTGTCTAGTAACAATCTTATTAGAATTTGGGAATTTGAAGGATCTTGATCAACTGAGGTTGCAGGGTAACAAACTGGATGGTCTAATTCCATCGAGCATAGGTAATTTAACTAGCTTGACACATTTGGAGCTTTCTTTAAACCAACTTAGTGGTCGGCTGCCTCAAGAAGTTGGAAATCTGAAGAATCTTGTGTATCTGTATCTAGATAATAACAATCTAACTGGGCCTATTCCTTCAACGCTTTATCATTTAACTCAGTTAAGTTATTTGTACTTGGCTTACAACAATCTTGTTGGTCCACTGCCTAAAGAAGTTGGAAATATGAAGAATCTTGATTCTCTGCTTCTAAATAGAAACAACCTCACTGGACCTATTCCTTCGACAATTGGTTATTTAAACTTGGGGGGAAAGTTGGACTTGTCTCACAACAGACTTGATGGTCCAATTCCACCGACCATAGGAAATTTAACCAACTTAACATCTCTGGATCTTTCTTCAAACCAACTTAGTGGTCTGCTGCCTCGAGAAGTAGGAAATCTGAAGTATCTTGATTCTCTCTCCCTTGATGGGAACAATCTAATTGGACCCATTCCTCCAACAATTGGTTATTTAACCAACCTCACCTCTTTGAATCTTGGTTACAATCAGCTCAGCAGCTCCATTCCTCCAGAACTCATGAATTGCTCGCAGTTACAGAACTTGGTATTAAGCCACAACACTTTAAGCGGAATCGTTCCGTCGGAGATAGGCAACCTTACACATCTGAGACAACTTGATTTAAGCCATAACTTCATAAATGGCACGATACCTTCACAACTCGGAAATATTCCAAACATTTCTGCCGTGGATCTTTCCAAGAATAACCTCTCCGGCGTTGTCCCTGCATCTGTCAGAAGAATTCCCAAATTGATAGTGTCAGAAAATAATCTAGAGTTAGAAAACTCAACTAGTTCAGAAAATGCACCGCCACCCCAAGCAAAACCGTTCAAAGGCAACAAAGGGAAGCAACGAAAGATCGTCACTCGCTTGGTCACAATCATTCTTGCTATGGTGGCATTTATTTTCGCAATCTTAATTTTTGGTATCTTGTTTGTCCATAGACGAAAGGATAAGAAATTTAATCCTAATACCCGAGAAATGACCGAGGGGGCTAATGAGTTCTCCATATGGAATTATGATGGTAGAATTACATTTGAAGAGATGATTCAAGCGACAGAGGATTTCCACATCAAATATTGCATTGGAACCGGAGGTTATGGCAGTGTTTACAGAGCACAATTGTCCAGTGGAAAAGTAGTCGCTTTGAAGAAACTTCACCGTTCGGAGACAGAGGAGCCAGCTTTCCTGGAAAGTTTCCAAACTGAAGCTCGTCTACTCTCCCAAATACGGCATCGTAATATAGTGAAGCTTTATGGTTTTTGTTTGCACAACAAGTGCATGTTTTTGATCTATGAGTACATGGAGAGGGGAAGCTTGTTCTGTGTGTTACGCAATGATGTTGAAACAGTTGAGTTGGATTGGACTAAGAGAGTGAACATTGTAAAGAGTATGGCTCATGCTTTGTCTTACCTACATTATGACTGCAAGCCATCCATTGTTCACCGCGACATATCCAGCAATAACATTCTACTTAACTCAAACCTAGAGGCATTTGTTGCTGATTTTGGTTTGGCTAGGCTCCTGCATCCAGATTCCTCCAACAGAACTCTAGTGGTGGGGACATATGGATATATTGCTCCAGGTAAACTTTAGCTATTCTTTTCATGCTTCTTACCCATGTTTATGCATTGAACATATTTAAAAATCAATTAGATATCTCTTAAATATCTTGCTGCAGAAGCTTCCAGAAACAGTGAATCAAATATATATATATTTTGTTTCTTGCTTGTGCAAAGAAATTCTACAATGGGTTCTATTTTGTTGTAGAACTTGCATACACCATGGCTGTGACAGAGAAATGTGATGTTTATAGCTTTGGAGTGGTGGCACTAGAAGTATTAATGGGAAGTCATCCAGGAGATCTTCTTTCATCTTTATCGTCATCATCTGAACGAAAGATTAGGTTGATCGATATTTTAGACCAACGTCTGCCATCTCCACTTGATCGAAAGGTTGTTCATGATATTATTCTTGTTTCAATAGTTGCATTTGCATGCTTGCAGTCAAAACCCAAGTCTCGACCTACCATGCAACGCGTATCTCAAGAATTTCTCACAGGGAAATCACCATTGGGAAAACCTGTTGTTGAAGAAATTTCCATATCAGAACTTATGAAACAAGGCATGTATTTGATTGATCAATGTGATTGTTAATCTTGAATGTATTTCATTAATAGCTTTTTGTATAACTTTCGTGAGGCTGAATTTTTTGTATTTAAATCCTTATCTTTGGTTAAAGAATAAATAAAGATTCTAAAGTGAATTTGAAACGGGTCCATTGAGCTTGCCGAGTGACAAATATGCCAATTAAGTTTCATGTGTGAATTCACACCACCCTAGTCATTTTCCCGACTTAAAAGGACCTTGACTCGTAGTTGCTTTAATTAGTGAACACAGCATGAATTGTTGGACACAGTAAATGGCTGTCTGAAGAAATGAACAATGCAAGCACTTACACTGATAAAATTACCTTTTGCACAGTCTGACATTGCAGAAAATTTATGGATGACTTGACAATACAGGGGAGAGGAGGGGAGAAGAAAAAATCCAATCATGGTCTTTTGGGTATCAAAAGCTTGCATGATTTTTTATGTTGGAAATACAAAATCTGTATCTGAAACCATCTAATTGATTTAAAATAGAGTAGTTGTATTGCATGAGTGAATTTGGATATTGGAAGTTTCAGACATGAAAATTGAATGTTCAATATCAGGAATCCTGGAATTATTTACCTCAAGAACCAACCAGTACAACAAATGAGGACCCAAAACCCCAAAAGTTGTCCACCTGAGGACTCTAAGACAAGTATATGTTGATTATCCAATGAGAATTAATGTTTCATTCAATTTGAAATAAAAAGATTTGAAGAACTTTGAGAATATGAAAAGTAAAAAGTATGACATTGCTTGTTATGATATTACAAGGATGAATGGTAAACAGAAATGAAATTCTGTAAACAATAGAATTACAACTTGATTTCTGCGGCTGGTGGAATTGGAAACCGTCACCAAATGTGATTTGAAAAATAAAATAAACCACAATAAGTAGTGACAATTAACACAAGCTGGTGGGGGAGAAGTTATGATCTTTCCTTTCTTTTCTGTTCCGTAAGAAAGCAATCGGTGATTGAAAACCATTGTGACCATCTAGTTATAACCTTCCTAACTATTATGGTTGTAAGTCAAACAGCATTCCCTAGTTTAGAATTCGATGAACTTAAAGTCAGCGATATCCAATGATCAAAAAGTAAAAACTGTGTCAATGCATTTATGAAAATTAAAGAGAACAAGTTCAGCTGATCATGTATATAGAATAAACCTTCAAAAGTGTTAATAATCACGACCAATCAATCTTCTATATGCTTCCATATGGCTCTAGCATCCTATGGGAATTGTAAGACACAAGGATATCACCATATTGGACACAACTTGGGAGTGAGTTTCATCTATTTGGAATACATTATTAACGTAGTATATAATACACAACAAAATTATGTACTACTTGAAAGGTAATATTTTTTAATGATTATTATTTTTAATTCAAACACCTAGGTACTAGTCTTTATATTTAATTTTTATCTTATTATTAGAAATATTTTTAACATCTTTGATTTCTCTTTTGTAGATCGACAATTGATGATGCAAATATAGATTCGGATGATGATAAATGAAATAAGTATTGATGAACTTGGTAATTTATATTTTTTCTGTACAAATGAAAAAAAAATATTTACTTTGGTTTTAGCATTGTGTATGACTTGGGTCTGAAAATATTGTTTAGTGTAAAAAACCATTGGCATTACCAATTAATAATTACCGTAAATTATAGAAAATATTGTACCGGAAAAATGGAAAATTTTCCTTTGAGATTTGGCGAAATATGGTATTGGGCGTAATTCTTTGTTAATTAAGAACAAATTTTAAAATTTCTCAAGATTATCCAAAATTTTGATAGTGGTTTTTGTATAACCTTTTTCGGTATATTAACATTCGTGAGACTGAATTTTGTTTAATTAAATCCTTCACTTTGGATAAATATAAAATATATATATTCTCAAGTGAAATTTATAGGTGCTTCTTTGACAAGCTTGACAAGGGACAAATTTGTCAGTCAACCCTCAAATGTGAACTCGCAGTACCCACACGTCTTCTTTTCCTTGTCTGCAAGACCTTGACTCCAATTTTGCTTTAATTTGTGGTCGGCTCAGAAAAAGCCAGTCACCTGAAAGGTTTTCTACTCACGTGTTTAATCACACGGCATCCCCTGGCCTTGCGTTTCAAATAATTGGCGACTAATGAGTTCACATGTTTAAACGTGTCAGTCTACATTATCCCTTTTATCATTTTGAAAATTTTCCCATATATTTTCCAAATTTTTAAGACAATCAATTTTAAACACAACTAAAATGGCAGCTACTTCGAATTATTAATTTTCCTAAACATAAAAAGAAAAAGATTCTTAAATTCCCCAAAATTTGTTTCAGTAAAGTTATAGGACACATGGATATGGCCATATCAGACACTACTTGGGAGTGAATTTCATCTAGTTAGAATTCATCATTAATATAGTATATAATAGACAACAAAGTTAATGAATTACATAATATCCACCAAAATGCGATCATAAAGTTATATTATATGGTAAGGTTCATGCATGTTATTTCCCCAAACCTTAGAATATATGTATATTTTTCTCATTAAATTTTAAGACACATCATTTTAGATGTAGATATCTGATACCACTTGAGGGTGAACATCTATTTAGAATACATCATTGATTTAGTATATAATACACAACAAAATAATGTATTACTTGAAAGGTAATATTTTTTTAATAATTTTTTTTATTAAGCACATAGGTACTAGTCTCATTTCTAGATCGACAAATTGACGATGCAAATATAGGTTTGGATGATGATAATGATATAAGTATCGATGAACTCCTATCACATGTTGGTAATTTATATTTTTTTCTGTACGAAGAAAAAATATTTATTTTATTTTTAGCATTGAGTATGACTTGGGTCTCAAAATATTCAAAATATTGCTTAGTGTAAATAACCGTTCGCATTACCAAATAGACAATTACTATAAATTATAGAATATGTTGTACCGGAGAATGGAAAATTTTCCTTTGACTTTTGGCGAAATATGGTAGTCGGCTTAATTCTTTGTTAATTAAGAACAAATTTTAATATTTCCCGACATTATCGAATATTTTGATGATGAAGGAAAGTCGACACAAAGTAAAGAGCAATGCTATGCCTATACGCCCCGAACATAAATCCCAAATGAACCCATATAAAGGCGAAAAAAAAAATTACAAAAAAGAAAAGAACAAATACAATTTGGTGGAATTCGGTCGGGGTCTAAATTCGGGCATAAAGTATGTTCCAAAAGGAAAAGAAAGAAAATGAAAGTTACTAGAATATATATAATCCTCCATTCTAGAAAAGTAATTGGGAGAATGGAAAGTGGACTAAAAAGTAAAGAAAGAAATAGAAAGTTGCTAGAATATGAATCACATGTAGCCTTTACTTTGCGAAATTAATTAAAAATAGGAATTAGTGGCCTAAAAAGACATTAACTCAACTGACTCTTGTGTTTGATAACGCGCAAGCCAATTTTGACGATGAGGCAGAAAGCTCAACGCGGGCTAAAAATGATTGAGTGTTGCTGTCAAACTTAATGTTTAGTTATAAAAGCAGGCATGCACCCGCTGAATCTAATCAACCAAAAACTTACAAAAATGGCACCGGATTCCTCCATTTCAAAATTGGTGGTCATTATAACTTTTATAAGCAGTATTATTGTTCCTGTTATAACTGATAATGCAGTTCTAACAGCATCTGATGCATCGTCAGCCTTACAGTTAGAAAGGGAAGCTTTACTTAATTCAGGCTGGTGGAATAGCAGTCGGGCGACGGCCAACTATACTTCAGATCATTGCAAGTGGATGGGAATCACTTGCAATTCAGCAGGAAGCATAGTTGAGATAAGTTCTGACGAGATGGATAATAATGGCAACGCAGCAGAGCTTAGCCAACTCAACTTCACTTGCTTTCCCAACCTCGTAACTTTCAGAATTTGGGGCACTCGTTTTCTCTCCGGAAGGATACCATCAGAAACTGGTGCTCTTTCAAGACTCAAAGTGCTTGACCTGTCCTATAACCGTCTTACAGGTAACTATTATATATAATTTCATTGCATATACAATAATTTCCTATCGGTACTGGATAATATTGCTCATTTATCATTAATTAATCATTTGCATGTATATATATATATATGATAGGTACTATCCCTTCAGAGATCGGGAGTTTGAGGGATCTTCTGGAACTGAATCTGTCTTATAACATTCTCAATGGTTCTATCCCATTAGAATTTGGGAATTTGAAGGATCTTTATGACCTGAGGTTGCAGGGCAACAAACTGGATGGTCTAATTCCATCGAGCATAGGTAATTTAACTAACTTGACACATTTGGACCTTTCTTTAAACCAACTTAGTGGTCGGCTGCCTCAAGAAGTTGGAAATCTGAAGAATCTTGTGTCTCTGTTTCTGGATAATAACAATCTAACTGGGCCTATTCCTTCAACGCTTTATCATTTAAATCAGTTAAGTAATTTGTACTTGGCTTACAACAATCTTGTTGGTCCACTGCCTAAAGAAGTTGGAAATCTGAAGAATCTTGATTCTCTGCTTCTAAATAGGAACAATCTCACTGGACCTATTCCTTCGACCATTGGTTTTTTAAACTTGTTGGATGAGTTGCGCTTGTCTCACAACAGACTTGATGGTCCAATTCCACCGACCATAGGAAATTTAACCTACTTAACATCTCTAGATCTTTCTTCAAACCAACTAAGTGGTCTGCTGCCTCGAGAAGTCGGAAATCTGAAGTATCTTGATTCTCTGTCTCTTGATAGGAACAACCTAATTGGACCCATTCCTCCAACAATTGGTTATTTAACCAACCTCACCTCTTTGAATCTTGGTTATAATCAGCTCAACAGCTCCATTCCTCCAGAACTCATGAATTGCTCGCAGTTACAGAACTTGGCAGTAAACCACAACAGTTTAAGCGGAAGCATTCCATCGGAGATAGGCAACCTTATACATCTGAGACAACTTGATTTAAGCCATAACTTCATAAATGGCACCATACCTTCTCAACTCGGAAAAATTCCAAACGTTTCTGAAGTGGACGTTTCCAAGAATAACCTCTCCGGCGTGATCCCCAAATCTGTCTTTAGAGTGCCCGGATTAAAATGGTCAGAAAACAATCTAGAGGTAGAAAACCCAGTTATTTCAGAAAATGCACCACCATCCCAAACACAACATTTTAAAGGCAACAAAGGAAAAAACCAAAAGATCGTTACTCCCTTGGTTACAATTATTCTTCCCATGGTCGCATTCCTTGCCTTAATTTTTGGAATCTTGTTTGTCCACAGACGAATGGATGAGAAAATTAATCCTAATACCCGAGAAATGAAAAAGTGCGCTGATGAGTTCTCAATATGGGATTATGATGGTAGAATTACATTTGAAGAGATGATTCAAGCGACAGAGGATTTCCACATCAAATATTGCATTGGAACCGGAGGTTATGGCAGCGTTTACAGAGCACAATTGTCTAGTGGAAGAGTAGTCGCTTTGAAGAAACTTCACCGTTCAGAGACAGAGGAGCTAGCCTTCCTTAAAAGTTTTCAAACTGAAGCTCGTCTACTATCCCAAATACGGCATCGTAATATAGTGAAGCTTTATGGTTTTTGTTTGCATAACCAGTGCATGTTTTTGATCTATGAGTACATGGAGTGGGGAAGCTTGTTCTGTGTGTTACGCAATGACGTTGAAGTTGTTGAGCTGGATTGGACTAAGAGAGTGGACATTGTAAAGAGTATGGCTCATGCTTTGTCTTACTTGCATTATGACTGCAAGCCACCAATTGTTCACCGCGACATATCCAGCAATAACATTCTACTTAATTCAAACCTAGAGGCATTTGTTGCTGATTTTGGTTTGGCTAGGCTCCTGCATCCAGATTCCTCCAACAGAACTCTAGTGCTCGGGACATATGGATATATCGCTCCAGGTAACCTTTAGCTCTTCTTTTCATGCTTCTTACCCATGTTTATGCATTGAACATATTTAAAAATCAATTAGATATCTCTTAAATATCTTGCTGCAGAAGCTTCCAGAAACAGTGAATCAAATATATATATATTTTGTTTCTTGCTTGTGCAAAGAAATTCTACAATGGGTTCTATTTTGTTGTAGAACTTGCATACACCATGGCTGTGACAGAGAAATGTGATGTTTATAGCTTTGGAGTGGTGGCACTAGAAGTATTAATGGGAAGTCATCCAGGAGATCTTCTTTCATCTTTATCGTCATCATCTGAACGAAAGATTAGGTTGATCGATATTTTAGACCAACGTCTGCCATCTCCACTTGATCGAAAGGTTGTTCATGATATTATTCTTGTTTCAATAGTTGCATTTGCATGCTTGCAGTCAAAACCCAAGTCTCGACCTACCATGCAACGCGTATCTCAAGAATTTCTCATAGGGAAATCACCATTGGGAAAACCTGTTGTTGAAGAAATTTCCATATCAGAACTTGTTGATGCGAGATTCCGGTTCTCCTCGTTCTACGATCAGGATCTCTGCTCGATCAACTTCGTCACTACCAGGAGGTCTCCTCGCCAGGCTTCTTCTCCGGAGGTCCCTGCGTACACAGATAAGTCAGAGTACGCCGGTTGTTTTCCCGGCGCAAACCCTCCGACGCTCAAGTCAGATATGAAGGTTCGGGAAAAGCTTGCCACAGGTCTTATGGCGTTTCTTGTGGTTTTCTCCCCTTTTCTCAAGAATGCCAACCCTTTTACCTTCGTTGGCTACCTTTTTATAGGCTTCCTCTGAATCTCAGTCTTCCGCTCTTTTCGAGACGGTATGGGACTCCAACTGCTGCGTTATGGGCAAAACATGGGATCTAGCGTGTTACGCCACGGTTCAGGGGAAGCGTGGCTGCCACGGCTCTGTGAGACCTTGCGTGTTACGCCACGGTTCTGGGGAAAGTGTGGCTGTCCTGGCTCCGTGAGATCTTGCGTGTTACGTCGCGGTTCTGGGGAAAGCGTGGCTGTTGTGCCTAGATTCTCGTGCTGGAGAGCACGTCTTGCCAACTGCCGTCGACCGC